>NC_068407.1:12434714-13634714 GCF_023724105.1 Carassius gibelio
AGTCCTTACCAGGTCAAGAATATGGACCATATTACCCCAATTTTACAGTCTCTGCACTGGCTACCTATTAAGTTCTGTATCATTTACAAATAATTATTACTTATCTACAAGGTCATTAATGTTTTAGCTCCTGCGTTCCTAACTAGCCTTCTACCACACTACAACCCATCACGCACCCTAAGGTCACAAAACGCTGGACTTTTGGTAGTTCCTATGATAGCAAATTCCACTAAAGGAGGTAGAGCTTTTTCGCATTTGGTTCCCAAACTCTGGAATAGCCTTCCTGATAATGTTCAGGGTTCAGCCACACTCCCTCTGTTTAAATCTCAATTAAAAACATCTCTTTCACCAAGCATTCAATAATGCATCTCATAATTTGTTACTGCAGTTGTATCTGATCAAATGCGCATTATTACATCCCATGTCCAAATCAGCACAGCTGAACAGTTCTGCGTTCACGTGCACACAATAGGCCTAAGCTTGCTGCAAAGCACCGTCAAAAGTAATTACCATAAATTTGACAGCGGGAAATAGTAGGGAGATATTTGAATTATTTACTAATAAATAATAAAATGAACAAAAAATGCAAGTGGTGTCTCAATGTCCTGAAGCGTCTCCATTGGATATAGTGCACATTTATCTGGGTCTAACGTTTAAACATTGTTATATGCTATTTTTTTATATCTATAGATTTTATTTTAGTAAAGTCATGATGATTTGAAAAGGCTAAACTGATCAAACATATCAATCAATACTGTACATTAGGGTGCTTTATGTTACAATGCATGTTTATTCCGATTGTGCTTATTTTCTTATCTTAGTGTTCTGTGTTACCCGGATAGTACATTTTATGGGTGATTTTGGTAGTTCAAGTAGCTTGGCATATGACATCATTTCGCTTGATTAAATTCTTTGATTCAGTTGTAACACATACCAGCATCACATTGTCACCAAAACAAATTTCTGTTTCGCCAACTTTAACAGGATATCTTTTGGATCTTGCACATCAAGAACCCCAGAAACAGTACAAAAGACATGAGATGCATGTGCACAACATGTTTAAGTGATATGATTGTAGCAACAGAGCAAGTGAGGAGAGAGTGTGTGGGAGAGAAAGAAAGGAGCGAGAGCTCTTCAGAATAAGTCTTGGAGATGAGACTTGTACACTCAAGAGGACAGTACTGAGAAGACTTCATCCAGGTCTTTCATCAGTACTGGGCTTCTTGAATAAATAAATAAATAAATAAATAAGGTAATTAATGTGAGAAAGAAATCTTGGCCAGATTTTCTGAGGCACAAATCCATGGGGGCTGATTTCAGAGTCATTTCATGAATGATATGAAAAGGGCTAGAGCACTGGGGACTGATGCATTAATAAAAGCTACGGAATTCAAGCCTGTAGCATAATAATCATGGCCTTGCAGCGAAGCTACAACACAATGCAATTCAAGTGATGTCTGACATCATCTGACTTCTTTTATTCATACAAAACAAGTTTTACAGGTGCACACTTTGGCAATTCACCTCCACCATCTGTGGGGAGAAAGGTTGAGGTGAACCCAAACAATATTACTATTGCCTGAAAATGAAAGGTATGCGTGAAATCAAATTCTATATTTTTTTTGTTCTTTCAAAGATAGAAGCAAGATATCTTGAGTTCATTTCCTGTTAATGCTCTTCTAGAAGTACATTATCTGTCTGCTTTCATAATCATGCTGAAGGGATCTGTATAAAAACACTGCTGGAGAATATAGGATGCAATATAAGTAGCAAGTAGAGGATCTTGCTCTCTTCTTGCTCTTGGATGTACTGAACCCATGATTCCCAAATATATTATAGAAGATATGATATACAGTACACTACTGCTCTGGGGTTAGTGAGATTTTTTTCTCTCTTATGAGTCTCTTATGCTCACCAAGACTGCATTTATTTTTACAGTATTTAAAAAATTCATATTGTGAAATAATATTACAATCTAAAATGCATCTACCAGTATAGCTTTCTCCAATGGAACACATAATTTTAAATATCTTAAAGTCAATCTCTAATTTAAAAAAAAATCACACAGATAAACTGAACTGATGCCTAAACTGATGTCAGTCACAACTGATATTCATCCCTTCCCATGGCCTGAAGATCAGTCTGATTCATCAATTAATAATTCAAACTGGTTTTGTGAACTAGATCAACAGGATTCATTGAACCAGTTAACTCTAGGGATCATTATTCAATCAGGTATCGCTACATTGCTGCTCATAGACACACCAAAAAGAGCTAGGTTTCAGTACATAACATCTTGAAAATTTAAGTCCGCTCATTACAAAGAACTACAGTATGACTTCAAAAGAACGGAATGGACAACTTTTGTGCTTTTATTGAAAAAAATCAGATACTCTTATTTAATTTTACACAGACGAAAGTCATACAGGTTTGAAACACCAAACGTATGAGTAATGATCTTTCAAGATTTTTAAGTGAATCCTTGAGAGGAAACAGATTCAGATGTGCCCATCCTCCTCCTGTAATGCATGAATTAGAAGGTTTGTGCATACAAGTGGGGCAAGCTACAAGTTTAATGCCAAGTTTAAAGCTTGTGTACAAGATGTTCCATGTAAGGCACTCTGCGTACATCCTGTGAAATTAATAAATTAAAGGGAAGAACAACACCACTTTCCACTTCCAAGAGTTCAATTAGAGATCCCCTCTAAACCACTCCCCTAGTCAGTGTGGGTCATATTAAACCTAATGTGTCATCCAGATTCATGAAAAACAACCAGCCAAAACAACTATATAAATGACACACACACACACACACACAACAATACACACTGAGCCCCATGAACAGCTTCAAGTCATACAGGTGTGTTGTAAAAACATTACCCTTCCATTCCCCCTCCCAGACATCTGGCCCTTGGGATCAGACAAAACAATATCAGTTCATGCAGAGCTTTGTAAACAATCGTTCTGTGCTTCTCTGTTTGGTCTGATTCTTTTTTAGCAGCTCTGGGCCTTCTGTGACCTGATAAGGTGCAATCCAGACAGGATCTGTATTTAATGCTCATCACAACACATTGCTGGAGGAGTTTAGAGTAGAGGAAGTCTTGGCAGCTTAGCAGCAATCACACTTTCATCTAGGATATCCACAAGGATGCTACACTGTCCCATCTGCATTTCTACATCCAGTTTACACATATATTCTCCAGTTTATGTAGATCCGCTAACTGTCCAACTTTCAAGTTGAGGCGTTTGATAGACCAGCAACAGTGGGAAAAAATAAAGTTATGCACAATAAATATCGGCATGTTATTAATGTGCATCTTGTCAGTAAATCCAGTTCTGTAATCAGCGGTAAGTCTCTACATGTGCGTGCTTTCACGTGGAGCAGCATTTACTACACAGAGCCATTGTTTACTGACAGACTGCGCAAAACCACAATCATATTTTGTGCATTTGTTCAGTGAACAATGGCTCTGTGTAGTAAATGCTGCTAATTAATATATATATATATATATATATATATATATATATATATATATATATATATATATATATATATATAAAATTAATCACTGAAAAAAAAAAATTGTTTAACCTGTTAACCAGACCCCCATTATCGGACTCAAAGCTGAAAGTGCTCAAAAATATTAAAAGTTATAGACATGGAAGTGCCTTGAAAAATTTTTTACCACACCGAATAATTTTTTTCTTTATATAAAAATACACGAAATCAGTGCTGGAGCAATCTAGAAAAGTAATGGGTTGAAAGTCACATGTCTCTTGAGTTTCTATTTCAAATCTGAAGATGTGATGAAAAATTAGATTCCTGCAACCATTTTTCTGATACTGTGTCTACCCCTGCCCCCCATCCGCCGAATATTAAAAACAAATATTTACCAGCTGTATTGAAGGGTACTACAAACTATTTTAGTCATTAAACATACAACTGCATCGTTTTTCAATTATAAAACAATAGACAGAATCTTAGACATCATATAATTAATTTATTTGAGCACTAGAAAAATACAATAAGAGTAGAGCAATAAAAAAAAGAAAAAAAAAAGATTTAACTAGGTATGCCAATTACAATACATCCTGATATTGCTAGAAATTCAGCATTTACAATTATTTCTCCTCATAGAGTCAATTATCATGTGCTAATGGCAAGATGCGACAAAGTCAATAATTACACTCGATTCATGTAGATGGTGTTCACACTGATAGCTGTGATTACACAGTAATAGCGTGCTGATTTGCCCTCAAACAGATGGTAATCATGTAGATACAGACACATTCCCCATAAAACACACTTACACATATATGAAAAATGTTGAGGAAAAAAATAAAGAAAAAGTTAGTAAATAACGCCTCCATCAGACAGGTGTATCACAGCGCATTTCACGAGCCGTGCCAGAGAGTGCCAGAATTCAATTAAAAAAAATTCCACCTATCTTTCACTGTACGCTACAAAACCATGCAGTTTTTTACTACCAAGAGGCAGTTTTCTGAGCGCGAGTGATTCCATAATGGACACAAACAATTCTGCCCCTGAAGAACTGAAACATTAACAAAGGAATCATCATCCATATTACAACGTTATTGCTTTGTTGGACTAAACGTGCTCCATGAGATGTCGCTCAGTCGACCCTTACCTTTCTAACTAAACCGGGATTTACAGCTTCGGATGTGTTTATGACTCGTTATTACGACGAATCTGGTATGTACTGCATTTTGATTATTCATATTTTGATGTGTACTGCTTACACAAACAGCAAATACATTCTTTATAAGCTTTCAATTGAAAAACAGCGATCTGTCATCAATGCTTGAGGCTTAGATCTTTATAATGATATATAGTTTGTCAAGATAAATTTTGTCCCGTTTCATTTAATCTTTTCGGAAACATTGACGTGCAAACAAACAGAGTTCAGTTCACCCACGTCCAGGTGCAGGTTAACAGGTTTTAACAAACTTAAAGGGGGGGTGAAATGCATACTGAGTTTTTTACACTGTTAAAGAGTTGGATTCACATGCTAAACATGGACAAAGTTTCAAAAATTAAGTTGTACGTCCGGTTTGTCACAAGATTCGGAAAGTTTTTTTAGAGTATGGCTCTGTGACGTTAGATGGAGCGGAATTTCCTTATATGGGTCCTAAGGGCACTTCTGCCGGAAGAGCGCGCGCTCCCGTATAGCAGAGCACTGACTGAGAGCACAGACATTCACTGATCAGAGCGAGAGCATCGCGAAATGTCACAAAAGAAGTGTGTTTTTGGTTGCCAGGGCAAGACAACCCTGCACAGATTACAAAAAAAAAAAAACAGCATTAAGGGACCAGTGGACGGAGTTTATTTTTAAAGAGCATCGACGGAGTTGTGCAAGTGTTTTTGTTTGTTCCCTGCATTTCGAAGATGCTTGTTTTACAAACAAGGCCCAGTTTGACGACGGATTTGGGTATCGTTTTTTTCTTAAGGATGATGCAATCCCAGCGAAAAAGGGTCACGATCGTGTGTTGGAACCGCAGGCGGTGAGTAAAACTGATCAAAATGTCTCTGCCTCCTTGTTAGTGCGTCCGCCTCCCATGCCGGAGACCCGGGTTCGAGCAAAAAGCATGTTAAAGATGAATAAATTAATTTACTTTTGCATTTAGCAGTAGTAGTAGTAGTAGTAGTAGTAGTAATAGTAGTAGTAGTGAATTTAGATGAGGGCATGAGAAGAGACTGGTCTCAGCGCTGGCATTAAGTAAATTATTGCTCATGGAATGAAACAACACACATCATGGTCATATCTTTCACAGCCTCCCACAATGATAAACACACAACTCAAAGATAATGCTATACTTCTATCATAACTGAACTTTAAACACAAACAACACTTAATTTAGAAATTTTCTCATTAAATGCAGTGCCAAGCATGCCTGAAACTATACACCCACGGCAGAGTTAGTTATGTCTACAAAAATTAATGATGTAGTACAAACAAAAAAATAATGAGTGGGTGATAACCAACATAATTCCGGTGCTAAAATAGAAAACCACAAGACAAATTCAAGTTTAAAGTTCATCACAACTATTCTTTCCATCAACAAAGGAGAGTTTAAATGAACCTACGCAATAATTAAAAAACACAAAATTTGAGTCAATGAGATTCATGAATGATTCAAAGGGGGTTTATTATTTCATGATTTGGATTCACTGAAAAAAAAAAAAAAAAAAAAAAAAAAAAACACGTGTTCATGAATGTGAGGCTTATCTATAGATTTTTTTTTTTTTTTTTTTTTTTCAAAAGTACTATTTCTTTTTACCCCTTATATTTCACAACAATGTTCTAAGATGATTCCCTAAATTATATAAAGGCCAACAACAGTGAAAAAATATTATTTGACAGTAAAGGATTAGCAGATGAAACTTTGGCAGGATCAAAAACCTCACTGAAAATGGATTCACAAGCACCACTAGTCTTTTAACTAATTGAGTTTAGGGGTCAGTTGATCCAAAAATGAAAACTCTTGCCATTGTGTGATTCTAAACTTTCTGTGGAACATAAAAAAGATATTGAGAAACATTCTTCAAAATATCTGTGTTTTGCAGAAGCAAGTAAAGAGCCAAGAGAGCTCAACGCACTGCAACTTCAGAAAACACATGCAAATAGGAAAATCACCAGCAAATCAAGAAAACATCTTCATAAGTTTGACAGCATGTGCTGAAAAAGCTCACAACGCAAACACATAAAGAAATGCCCTGCAAATGCTCAACACAACCAAATAAAGAATTTTATTTGCAGCCCGTTTCTTTGTTTGGTAGTGTTGTGGGTATTTTCAGTGCGTTTCTTTATTTGGTTGTGTTTTGGGTATTTTCAGTGCGTTTCTTTATTTGGTTTCGAGTATTTGCAGCACATTTGTTGTCAAATTGATAAAGTTGTTAATTTGCAGGTGTTGTTTTTTTCTATTTGCATCAAGTTTCTTTATTTGATTGTGTTGTAAGCATTTGCAGCACGTGTGTTGTCAAGTTGATGAAGTTGTTAATTTGCAGGTGTTTTTCTTTTTGCAGTGCGTTAAGATATCTCGGCCATAGTAGTTTTGAAAGACTTAATAACAAATACATTTTTCATTTTTGAGTAACATATGCCTTTAATTTCTTGAAATAATTAATTATTATTGGCAAAGTCTCTTTTAATATTTGAAACTTACATTTGCATTTGTTCACTATTTGTTCAGAAATTAATCAAAAACTGACCTCATGTTGGAGATGTGGCCATGCTGCTTATACTGGTGAAATTAATTTGAATCCACACCAAATTTTCTCCCTTTTCTAATCATCATTTGATGTCTTTCAAATGTATTTGTACTGTAAATGAAAACCCCCGCACTACTGAATAACCTCTCTTACCATTGTATTTTCTTCTGTTTGAGTAGGAAGTTAATGTTAATGTCTGACTCATTCCAAATAAATGTGAATGGAATTGAAAAAAAGAATACAGACAAAAGAATAAAAAGGTATAAAAAGATTACGAATTAAAGAGTTGTACGCATCAATAAATATTTTTGATAGAATCTTCTTTTGTAAACAATGCATTTACATAATCATTCACATCAAAGTAGCAAATGCATCACAATTCAGTAAGAAAAAGCTGTGTGTGTTTGAAAAAAAAAAAAAACTGCAGAGATTTTGAGGAAAGCTGCCTGTTAATGTACTGTAAATAATCATCAAGTAAAACCCTGAACCAGTGTTTAGATTCATTTCTCTGCATGTTTGAATCATCAACAGCATATTTGCTGTACAGTAGGAATGCAAAGAAAAGAAAAGGGAAAGCAAACATTAAAGTCATCTCCATATGACACAGACAGGTAAAAGCATGTATAATGTGGCAGTAAATATATATTATGTGTTACTCTCGCAAGTAAATTTAAATTTAAAAACACTCTAGATTTAATGGGCCCTATTTTAATGATCTAAGCACATGGTCTCAAGCACATGGCACAGGAGCACTCATGGTGTGTCCAAACCCACTTTTACTTTGCGGGAAAACAGTCGGCACACCCAAGCACATGGTCTAAAAAGGTTGTCTCTTTTCTCTTAATGAGTAATGGATTGGTTTTTCAAGTGTAATGTGCAATAAACCAACCATTCCCGTTCCCTTTAAGAGCCAGTTGTGCTTGTGCCATGAAGGATTTGATATTTACATGGCGGAATTGGCAAGCGCAAAGACAGAACATCTCCGAGAATAAACGGAGATGCTTGTGCGTGAGCAAATAGGTAGCCTAATTCTGATACATGTGATGACTATCCATTATGACATGTAGGCATTTTAATATTTATGTAGCCTAAAAAATATTATTTTACATTGTAATACTTTCATTTTTTTATATTTGGCATGTTTGGGTGCTGCTGTGTGTCCCTGTGTGTTTAATAAGCAGCAAGCATGCACGTGTGTTGTGGACCCACCTATACCTACCGGCTCTTTAAATAACAAAGAAAAAACACTGAGACAGACTTTAGACCAGGTTTGAGTAGGTCTATGGCGCAGTCTTTTTTCCAGTTCCTCAAATTAGTAAAACGGCAATGGTGCGCCTGAACCAGACACAAATGCATTTGCTATTTAAACAACGCAGCACAGGACGAGAAAATGAAAACCACATCGGGCTGAAACTAGCAAAAACATTTGCACCACACCTTGTGCCGTGTGTATTAAAGGGCACTATATTTTCCATACATAAATGCCTTTTTGACATGGGATATGTGTTTCTAGAGAAACTAGAGATTCCATGTGTAGTCCAGTGGAATAACTCTTGGAATATTCTTACAATTATGGGAATTGAGCAGTTTTCAAGTTTTGTGTGCATGACATAAATTTCATTATACAAGTCGCTTTGGAATATTATGGCTTCACACAGAGCGATGTGCACACAACTTTTAAAACATACTTAACCAAGGGTAAGCACGGATTAAAAAGTTGGACACATGCACACTAACACCTGGACTCTTCTGTCTCAACATTCACCTTATGTGTCCGCTGTTGTATGTAAACTTTCGGCGCAGACACAAAAATTAGACAAAGTATACTTTGGGCTTATATTGCAGCATATAACTTTAAACATAATGCCATAAATTGTATGCCTTTTCTGTGCATTTTAAAGCAAGAGGAATATCGATTGTGTATTTTAAGAGCTCTACTGTATCTCTGTTTTGTGTCTTCATGTAGAATATACTCACATATCATCTGTTGTAAATGTCATCCATGCAATTATTTTGTTTTTGTCTTATGTAAAGAACAATGCAGGTTAAATATTTTCAATCAACTGACAGTCCAATTTCGAATACCACTATATTTGTACCTTAGGGTTAGCGTAGAACCTGAGTTAATTCTTAGGTTTTTCAAATTTCCCATTCTGTACAGCAAAACCTGTTTACCATTCTGGAGAATTAGATGAACATGAACTATAATGTAATGGTCTTTCAGTGCCCCAGAGGAAATGAAAAATGAATGAAGACCCCGAAGATGCACTTTGACAATCAGTGAGTCATTCAGAGTACGAGCGATACATTCTTTATTTCACCTGCAGTCATACATAATTTTAACCTTTTAAATATAAAAAGGAGGAGCAGAAAAACAGATTCCAAATCAGTGGAAAAAGGTAACAGACACTCAGCAACACAGGGCAGTGATTGGCTAAGGCTCTGTGGAAGTAATCCTCTATCTACTGTAGTAAATTTATTGCACTGCAGGCTGCTATCACAAGATCCAACTGACTGCACACCCAGAGCCTTGCAGAGCCCCGTCAAATACTGCCGCTTATCAGGAACTTCACAACCTCAGTTCTCAAGTTTCTGTTTGGCTAAAATTAGTTATAATGCTACGCATTTATAGTGTCAAGTTGACTTGAAGATTTATGTGAATAGTAAAATACCGTTCAGATGTTTGGAGTAATATTTTAAATAATATTGGTAATAATGAGGTAAAAATGTTATATATATGGACCCACTTTATATTAAGTGGTCTTGGAACAACATTCATGCTCGTCCGTTTCTTTGGCCTCAATGCTGTGTGCTCCACTGCCAGTGGCGGTCGGTGCATACACGGACAATCCTATTGTAAGAGGCAGCTTACGCATATGGACCCAATTTCGGAAACATTGTGGTCACATACAAGCTTTGGTGTCTATGCCTCTTTCCTCAAACTTTCATCGCTTATAGATGCGGCCTTTCTCACCTGGGCTAGAAAAGGCATAAACAGTGTGGGAGATCTTTTTGTAGATGGCACGTTTGTTTCTTTTGACTATTTGGTTAATGAATTAAGTTTGCCAAAAACACATTTTTTTAGGTACCTTCAGGTCCGTGATTTTGTCCGCTCCCAGTTTCGTTCATTCCCCTTAAAACCAAATATCAGCCCTCTAGATCATTGTCTGACGGTCAAGCCCCATCTTTTGGGTGGTGTCTCCCAGCTGTATACTGCTATTCAGGCCATGAAATGCCCATCTCTTCTGTCTCTTAAGGTACAGTGGGAGGAGGATCTAAACATAGAACTGACGGATGAAATTTGGCAGAGAGCTATACATAAAATATACACATCGTCTATCTGTGTTAGGCACAGGGTGATACAATTCAAAGTATTTAATCGCCTGCATCTCTCTAGGACCCAATTGGCCAAAATATATACTAATGTGGATCCCAACTGTACGCGCTGTCACCAAGCCCCTGCCTCTCTGGCTCACATGTTTTGGTCATGCCCAAGCATAGGCACATTCTGGTCTGAGATATTTAATATATTCACCTACATCTGTAAAAAGAATATGGATCCAGATCCTATAATTGCAATATTTGGGGTGGTACACGGTAAATATGGGGTATCAAGAGGACAATCTCAATTAATAACATTTTCTTCACTGTTAGCTCGTCGACTAATTATTACAAATTGGAAATCTTCCTCACCCCCAAAACACTCGCGTTGGGTGTGCGAAACTATGTCCTTCCTCCGCCTTGAAAAGTTAAGAACTATAGTCCAAAACTCAGCAGAAAGGTTTCAGAATGTATGGCAACCTTTCTTGGATTGTTACGAAACTGCATTTGATGCTAATTCTTTAGATTAAAAAAAAAAAAAAGGTATGTTGTCATCTCCTCTTTTCCCCTCTCTTTTTTATTTTATTTATTTATTTATTTATTTATTTATTTTTTTGGGTGCTCTATGTGCATTCTCAATATTTGTGAGAGCCTTGGATGCCAATCTGCGACGAAGGGAGATATGTGAGATAATGTATAAACTATGAGGTTTGTGGATGGGGATGCCTTGTATGACATAAGAGAATGTATGTTAGTTTGTTTTATGTACATTTAAAACAATAAAAACACTTTGAAATAAAAAATATTAAGTGGCCTTAACTACTACGTACTTACATTTTAATGAATAATTTAGTACAATGTACTTATTGTGTTAATACATGTTTTTACATTGTACTTATATTAAAAAAAAACTACATGTAATTACATCTGTATTTAATTTCTGTAATTACATTTATAATTACACTGTTGACCCATACTTTACACCTTAACCCACCCTTAAACTTACCCATACCTCCAACCCTCTCCCTATCCTTACCCCTATCCCACCTCAATAGCAGCAAAAGTGTTTTACAATACAGTATGAACACAATAAGTACATTGTACTTATTTTTTTATGTAAGTACAAAGTAGTTAAGGCCACCTAATATAAAGTGGGACCATATATGGACATTATATAATATATATATACATACACACACACAGACACATATATATATATATCACCCAGCCCTACATGTGAAACTAAAGACTGGAATAATGGCTTCTGAGAATTCAGCTTTGCCATCACCTGAATTAATAACATTTATATTTAAAATTGTGATATTTCACATTACTGTTTTTATTGTTTTTTGAAAATATATTATTGCAGACTTGATGAACATAAGTGGCTTCTTTCAAAAACGTTTTTAAAAATTCTTATCAACCCCAAACCAGTATTAGATTTGGGAGATTTTGAAAAATACAACGTCACAAATTTGATTATGAGCCATAAACATCACATAATCTCATATATTTACTTACATATCTTATACAGAACTTTTTTTACACAATACTGTTCAATTTCAACTTTCAATTATTATTCAGAGATTTTTTATTTGGCCTTTAATTAGGCTTTTAGATCACACTTATTCTGCTTCATTCATTTTACAATATTTGGAAAACTTGTTGGCTGTATATCTGCTTTTAAACATACACCATAAATATACAACGAGATGACCACATCAATATATAGGTGTTTGATAAAATAAATATTTTTCAGGATGAAATAAACAGTCTTGCCAGATTTTGGGCGGATTATGTTTAGTGTTGCATCTCTTCTCTCGTTTTTTCCTTTAACAAGCCAAGTTTTCTGCACAGAATTTTATAAAGTTCGAAACCTCCAGCCTCCACAAACACACATCAAGCAACAGAGGAGTGACATCTGATGATCGCATAAAAGATTCATCTTGTGGAAACACAGCAATCGGGTAGGCCAGTGCTAGATTAGCATGATTTATGGGTGCAGCAGCATCTATCAAGTGACCGCCTTCTAACGTACCGTACTGTAGTACAAAGAAATATGGCGTAACACAGGGCAGGAATCAGTACTGCAGTGGGGAAAAGCATATTCCTCATTACATGGCGTTCTTTGGTGACAGGGCTATAAATGTATGTGTGGGAGGAAGCAGGTTGTCAGATGCCTAGAGGGTGGTATGCAGCGACTGTCAGAGAGCAGAGCTGTAATTGTGGAGGAGACTGGCAGGCCCACGGTGGCAAATGGATCAGTTTTGAGATCAGCGAGTCACGCTCTGAGAGACCGAAACGGACCGGGTGAAGCATATGTTACATGACTATGTAGGTGGTCGGGGGTTGTCTTTGATTGGTCAAGCTTTGTTGTGTTCTTGGAAGGCAAAATCTAAGAATACATCCTTAGATGTCAGATATGAAATTTCTGCACCATTGCAAAACCAAACAACAATGGGTTCCCCCAAATTCCTCTCCTTATCTTTCATTAGTTGGCCAAATGGATAGTCTTGCCTTAAATCTCATGCAATTGGTTGAGGTATTTGATGTCGGGATTATTGGGATGCTCAAAAAAAAAAAAAATGCAGTGTTTGTACTAGCAGTCAACAAATGGTTGTCTCAGCATATCACTCCGGAATAGGAGGAAGTACTTTAACATCGAAAAAATTACACACTTCAGATTTAAAGTGTATGCTTAATAAAGCTTGAACACTTGCACACAGCAGATGATAGAAACATACAAAATGGCCTATTGTGAACCATAACTAAAGCTATAAAGAACAAAGCATTTAGCATTCAGCTGCAAAGAACAGTGGATTCGTATTTGCACTAAAAACCAGGTATAGAAAAAATAAAAAATAAAAATAACAACCTGGTCCAATAATACTGCTGTTATTGCTGCATCTACTGTACCTTTCAATTTGGTAAGGTGTGACACAGGATTGAAATGTGAAAGCATGATGGATTAGGTCTTATTTAAAATTAATTTGTGGACATGAGCTAGAGAAAACGTTCAAATGTTTGGGGTTGGTAACAAAATCTAATATGCTCACCAAGCATCCATTCATTAAAAAGTGGTAATATAAAATAATTTTAGTAATTTATTCCTATGATGGCAAAGCTGGATTTTCAGCAGCCATTACTCCATTCTTGAGTGTCACATGGTCATTCTAATCCTGACTTTATGCTCAAGAAACATTTCTTATCATTATCTATGTTAAAAACAGTTGTGCTGCTTAATATTTTTAAGGAAACCGTAATACATTCTTTAAGATTTTTTGATTAATAGAAAGTTCAAAAGAACAGAATTTAATCGAAAAGACGACTTGAAATATGATACATTTCTTTAATGATCAAATCTAATGCATTCCTGCTGAATAAAATGATCAATAAACAAACAAACAGATTTTTCTTTTTTTTTTTTTTACAGGCCTTTGTTTACCCATTCTAAATCGCAGATTAAACTGATTAATCAATCCAAATATCATGCAATTAATTTGATTAACTTACTTATAGCCCTGAAAAGAATACATTTATGGTGCTATGGCATTAATATCTGGAAAGCAACTAACAGCTTATTACAATGTGGAGTGTGCGCGTCCAAATCTGGAGCCAGAGGCAGACGTGCCTGGCCCTCTCTTGGGCTTTCTGGTTGTTTGGCAGCAGTTAAAAGGGAAAAATAAAGCCCAAAGAGAATCAAGCACTGCTGCTATGTAGTTAAAAGGCATGTTCTGATAGCATTCCGTGTCTCTCTCATGTATTACCATTTAAAAGACAACTCAGAAAATGGACAAAAAAATAAAAAAGAGCACATTTCCTCCAGCAGTGTTACTGAGTGTGGGTTTAGATTTTTCTCCTTTCCCATCAGGCTTTGCTTATTTCAGTCGACTTAGGAAGCTTTATTGTACTTATTGTATGATAACGATGACCTTTATGGTTGACTATCATATGGGGACCTTAAAATGTTATCTTAGCAGAAAAGCTGCATAGTGAAACAGTTGTGAAGCAGATCAGCCATTTTAATCTGACAGTGAGCAACAACACAGCAACACAGGGTAGAGTCCATGGTGGTGTAACTCTAAAAATTCTGTATATGACAAAAGCAACAACTAAACACAGTTAGATGCTGATGCTCACAAATTTGTTGCGATTGTACTGGCTTTCCACTGCATACAAAAACACCCCAAAAATGTAATTGGACATGCTTTCTCAATCCACCAGAACTCCTAGAAACAGCCTTACCTAGCAATGCAACATCAATATTAACAACTATCACTAGCTTTGACACCCTCATCTATCATCTGAACAAGATAATTAACTTAAAAGTATATGGATCTAATAGCAGTTTTTGCAACACAATTTTATACATATGTCTACTTTTAAATACCTAATCCTTGATTATTTTTTATTTATTTATTTATTTTGTAAAAACACAGCATCTTGTCATATGCAGAACAGACCGAAATCCCAGATGAATCATCTTTAACCTGCACATAAAAGGCTGTGATTGTTTTCTTTTAATGCCAATCAGATTCTTTCTTGGACAGAATAATAAAAAAACCGGACCATACTGTGTTGATAGTCAAAACTTTGGCTACACAAGACTTAGTTGACCAGAAAGTCCAATACAATTTGAACAGTTTTAATTTTACGGTCCATGTCCCCTGTCCCAGTTACAGTTATGACACCATTTGTCCCAGTAATTATTCTTAGCTTTAGTTTGATTAAGGTGGGCTATGAAGTAACCTGACCCATCACCATATTTTGGAATGATGGTAAATATTAAATAAAAGAACTACATTTACTGATTTCTCTTCAGAATAGCATGTGAAATAACCACCAGACAACATGGCTTGATTGTTTTATACCATGGTCATTGGGTCATCCAGTTCCCACACATTAAATAATGTTTTCTCCTTTCATAAATGTATTTGAATTTACAGTTTTGCCATGAGAGACATTATACATGCTCTTGCTTTTTTCACACCTATAAGATATCTGCTCACACCCTCACAAATAGCGGAAAACAATGAAATCTTTGCAACCATCTTAGCATTCTTCCTTAACACCAGATCACAGAATCCTTACTTTCTCACTGATATACACAACTGGTAAAATTTCAATGTTATGGTGAACTACTACTTTAAGTTGCCTTATTTTGGGTGCAAACTTTGTGCATTGAGAGCATGTCTATAACGCTAAATTTTCTAAAATTAAGATAAAAGGTTTTGATCTTTCACACTGTGAATCAGATATTTGTTTGGCCTTTATAATCCCTTATAATCTATTATCAGTGGCTTGCATTCACATTGATAACTTGTTAAAAGCATGTCGACAAGTCCCTAACCATTTGTCATCTTTTAGAAAGATCAATTTTCCGTTATACGGTACAGAAATTGTGTTCTATCCTGCTATGCCATGCAGAGGAAAGAAAAGGTCAGGCAAAGGCCACCTCACAAAAAATATAAAATAAAATAAAATTCTACTTAAGCTAGCTAACACAAATGTCTCAGTCTCTGTGATTTTCTCATATCCACAGTAAATCCACCTCCAATTCACATTTCCAAGGTTTCTATTTATACACACCTTTCCTGTGTGTCATCCTCATGCATTACCCAGCTAGGCATGACTGCCATCGAGCAGTACAAGAACAACTGAATTCAATTGCCATTATCACCACGGCGAGTCAAAGCCAATAACTATTCATACAAAGCTATCATCTTGTCTTTCTAAGATGTTCCAGGAAGATTTCCTGAGCTGTAGGGGTCATTTCTCATAATAGGACTCCTAGCTTTTTAGCATTCATGTCTAGGGGATGCTCGACTGGAGAGGATTGTTCACTTCCACATCCCAGCTGAGCAACTTAGGGGAAGCGAGCTTTAACTGCATTAATAGGACTTATACAGTATAGTCCTCTACTATATATACACACAGTATAATCTCTCTGTTATATCTACCTGAAGTTAAGACTCAATGTTAGACAAGGGCACTACTATGGACAAGACAAGATGATAAGGTGTTCCTGAAAGCTGCCTTGGAGATGAAAGTATAACATGGGCTAGTCAAATGTTAAGAACAATGTTACATTTATTAATGAGCATTATGAAATATTAAACTTAACTTTGAATTTTATTTTAAATTTCCAAGTAGAAAGAAAAGGTACTTTTGATAATTACACCGGTGTTCAAAAGGATTTTTTAAAAGAATTAATACTCAAAAACACATTAAAAATGGATCAAAAGTGACAGTAAAGAATTTTACATTGGTAAAAAAATACATATATACTCCTTTGGAATGTCTATTCATTGAAGAATCCTGGGGGGGGGGCATGACATTTAGTTTATTAAAATTAAATGATATTTAGAATTAAATTTTAGGGCTGTATAATCCTAAGGTTGTGGGTTCAAGTCTAGGGCTGGCAATACCACGACTGAGGTGCCATTGAGCAAGACACCTCCTACTGCTCCTCGGGCACCAGCGCATAAATGGCTGTCTACTGCTCTGGTGTGTGTTCACGGTGTGTGTGTGTTCACTGCTTTGTGTGTGCGCACTTTGGATGGGTTTAATACGGAGCACGAATTCTGACTATGGGTCACCATACTTGGCTGAATGTCACGTCCCTTTCAGATGGAGCAGCATTTACTACACAGAGCCATAATACACTGGCAAACTATGCAAAAAAATAATTTAATTAAAAAAAAAAAAATTAATACCTTTGACTATATAATCGTACGATTATGAAATTGAGATTCGCAGTTGCTCCTTCTGAAAGCATTTGGAAATACCACATATTTTTACTCCAAAATCACTTTATAACATCATTCAAGGGTTTCAAATAAATCTTTCTGTGAGATGATGTGGCTTCTTACACAGAATAAGGCAGGCAACATATTTCATAGCATTCTAAGCAGTGATAAGAGCTATGTCGATTAGCATGGCATTGTAGATATACCGTATTTTTCGGACTATAAGTCGCACCTGAGTATAAGTCGCTTCAGTCCAAACATACGTCATGATGAGGAAAAAAACATATAAGTCGCATTTATTTAGAACCAAGGACCGAGAGGAAACATTACTGTCTACAGCCGCGAGAAGGTGCTCTACGCTGCTCAGTGGTAGACTACAGGAGCAGTGAGCAGAATAAAGCGCCCTCTCGTGGCTGGAGAAGGTTATGTTTTCTCTTGGTTCATTTCTCTCGGTTCATGTCAAATTAATCTTGATAAATAAGTCGCACCTTACTATAAGTCGCAGGACCAGTCAAACTATGAAAAAAAGTGTGACTTATAGTCCGGAAAATACGGTACTTTATTATAATGAAATATACGAATTCAGATAAACCATATTATTGTCATAGTCGTGGTGATTAGTCACGTTCAATCAATTAAGCATCAAAATCTTCTGTTTATTCAGCAACCGCCATGGGGATTTCCTGGATTTCTTCTGCGGGGCAATTTGGAGTTTCTGCATAAGAGCGCCCTCTGGTCTTAAGATGGAGATTTACTACTGATCACAGAATCGTGCTTCACTGAAAGATACACATGACAATTGCAGCTTCTGCCTAATCATGATTTCGATTTCATTTAAATTTATTGTGCAACCATATGGGTCAAAATTATCGATTTTTCTTATATGCCAAAAATCATTGAGACAGTAAGAAAAGATCATGTTCCACAAAAATATTTAATAAATTTCCTACCATAAATATATACAAAATATTACTTTTGATTAGTAATATGCATTTCTAAGAACTTAATTTGGGCCAATTTAAAGGTGATTTTCTAAATTTTCTGATTTGTTTGCACCCTCAAATTCTAGATTTTCAAATAGTTGTATCTCAGCCAATTACTGTATTTTCCTGACAAAAAAAGAAAAAAAAATTATATTCAATTTGACTGTTTTACAGAATTTTTTTTGATCTAATAAATGCTTTGGTGAGCATAAGAGACTTCTTAAACATCTTACCAACCCCAAACTTTTGAATGGTAAATGTTGCTACAATTACTTTTGGTAAAACTGTCTCAAAATCTGTGGCAGAATACATATATTTCAATGTGTACCTTTGTCTAGTCCAATCGAGTTTAACCTCTGACAGGTCATTTAACATTAAACTGAAAAGTCTTTCACCTCCTACCCACCCTCTTGTCACAAAACTCAACTTTTCCCTAATTGAACACAAAAGGAGTTCATCAAAATGTCAAAGTTGCTCTTTTCAATTCGAAGAAAATGCATGGTAATCACTAGCTGTCAATTCCAGATGTAACTGTGCATATATATATATATATATATATATATATATATATATATATATATATATATATATATGGTAGCAGCATTTCATGCATGGTACTGAACCTTTAAAATGGGCTTCTCAGTTCTATTTTGTATCATACAAAATTGTGCCTATTATTTGATAAATTGGTCCTGGCATAAAACAAATATAAACAACATTCAGGAATTTGCAAGAAAGGCTTCTTGGCTTTCATGCACGTAATGATTTTTTAAATTAATTTATTTATTTTTTACAATGCTATCACAAGCCTTTCCAAAACTTCTTATAATACTTTTTTCACTCTTTAGCACAATTCGGAGGGTAAAAGTTTCTCAGGCAATGTCTGTAAAACAACATTTCATGACTCCTCTGTGATAAAATTAGTTAAAGTATGAAAGCCACATTTAACAGTATCCACTCCTGAATATACTTTTTGTATTGTATATGTGGCTGTAGTTAAATGTGAGATATTCTCAACCATGTTCAGAGGTCTCACAAAGTTCAGAAGTTCTCAACATCAATATCCTCAGAGCCAAATAAAGTGTCAAATAGCAGCCTTACAGTACATGGATGTGGTCAAAAAAAAAAGTGTGACTATTCCTTCATGTAAACCCAAGAAGTCATGATTTAGATGATAATTAAAGAACTGAGAATTAAAACAGTCATCATTTACTTACTCTCATGTCATTCAAAACCCAAGACTTTTGCAAGCAAATTTTAAGTTTTTCAACTATTCTTTTATTTATATTTTTCTATGGAGTGGGGGAAAAACTCAAACATTTCCAGTTTAGACAACAATGACCTGATGAGTAAATGCAAATTGCATCACATTCTTATGTAATACAATCACATTCTGAACAGACTGCGTTTACCATCCAAGACTGAAACATCTTGGTTCACTTTCATTAAGCCTTGCCTTTATACCAAATAATTTATAAGGGATGTACATAAAATCTTTATAGAAGCCATAACATTAGCCCTTCTATTGCTTTTAGTGCACCTCTAAAAGAGTCTTGTTTGAACCGTGCATGTAAAAATATGTAACAGCAGCTTTTTAAAATAATCTGCAAGACTCCTCAGTACACCCCGGAGACTTCAACTTCTCTGTATTTCTCTTAAATGAGGGTGGTGTCAAAAATCACTTACATCTTTCTTCACCCCCTGTAGGGAAATTGGTTTAATCTGCAGCAGATAGTGCTGACGTACATGGTGAATAGTAAATGCACCATATTAAGAGCAAAACCTACCACCTGTGAACAAGACATGAAAGTTTGGTTAAAACGACGATGATAACTTCCAAGAATCTGAAACGAATAGCCCATTTATCTTCACTAATGAGGGCTCATTCAGCAGCAGCTCCTGTAAGCAAATGGCTTACATACGTTTAGCGAATTTTGGATGATCCACAATACCTTCAGCAAATTTTGGGATGATTCACAGTACATAAAAGATGCTTCAAACTACCTAAAATATAAATGTCATTTAAAGCTCTCAGGTTTCTAGCCACACCAGGAGCCCTTTGGCTTCTGACTGATGGGTGATAACTGAGCATTCAAGCTTGAGTGACAGAAAGGAGTTACTACAGTTTCGCACCCAAGATGTCCAAAGCAGTCTCGTACATGTCCCAAACCATCCCCATTCTCTCCTCCAGAATCTATCGTGCCCGTACTCGTCCCTGTCAGTCAAGTGGCAGTAAATAAAGAGCAGGTTATGAGAGTCTTCCTCCCTGCACCCCATCCATCAGTCAGTCTCTTAATACCTACAGCTGTCACCCATTCTAAGAGGAACTGCCCTGTGATGTATTTCATCCCTGTGGAGAAAATTAGCTGCTCTGGATATGTTTTCCTGCCTAAACTTAGTATTCCTGCATGCCTTCAGGAAAAAGCAGGGATGACTGTCAATGAGATGAATTACCATTCAGCTGTGGTGGGGATTTTGTTGTCGTGTCTCTTGCACCCAGACATTAGGGTGGCAGCATAATGCGTTTTCTCTACGGTTCACTCGCAAACAAAAGGCAAGGAATATTCTTGTGTCTTTTCTTTAATTATTATACTGTGTCCTATTCGATGGCCGGGTGAATGGATATCTTGGATCATTTGAAGTAGTGGAGACCAAAATGAGAAGATGTTAACAGAACACAGATGCCACATTTCTTTGAGAACCCCTGGTCACCATGATATTCTTAACTTTTTAAAATTTTGCTAAAATTTTGTTGAGGTATTGACATCCTTATGTTGTGGCTAGCAATGTGCAGTGGTGGCCTCAAGATGCTATGTTGAGGGAACAACATCCATTTTTCGTGACCATAAGTTTAATGCATTTGTTAATGCATTAAACTTGTGGCCACGAGAAAATCATATAGGCCTTAATCTGACTTCAGACTTCACATTGAATGGCCACAACATCATAACCTCAACAAAATGATCTTGTGACCATTACATAATATCACGTTCCCACAAGTAAATATGTTGTGGCTAAGACAAAATGAAGTGAACCGAACGTGTAGAAAGTACTGAAGCAGTAAATCATTGCAGTATGTTCTTTTTGAGTAACTGGATGTTTCTTTAACCCTCTGGAGTCTAAGGGTATTTTTGGGGCCTTGAGAAGTTTTGTCACGCCCTGACATTTGTGCTTTTTTCAGTTTCTTATAAATATCTAAATGGGTAAAGTCTAATATCACTGTAATCAGCACAAACTGGGCTATAATAATATGTGAAATGCATGCATGTACATGATTGTATTTTTGAGAAAAACTAAAAATGTTAAATCACTTGAATAAGGCAATAAAACACATACATAAAATTGGTTGCCGGAAAAGTTGAGAACTGGAGCTTGTAGCCTAGAATTTTTCTTTCTGAATGATGTGAAAATCATCTTGTTTACTCACTCACAGAAAACAATATATTGATTTAAATTTTCTAAAACACTTTTTGTTGGTAAAAGTCATATGCGAGTAGGCGTCAACTATCATGAATATCATTGTGATTTACACCTGAGAAGACAAAGGCCTGCATAATGAGCTGCATAATGAGCCTCTCATTCAACTGTGCCACTCTGAGGGAGGACTTACAAGAAAGAATGTGAGAACAAAATAAAAGTATATAATTTTATGTTTGTAGTTTATTAAGAATATATTTAATTATCCCACAACATAATTTAATAGCCACTTGGGGGAGCAGTTAAACAGTTTATTAGGAACAATCAAAGCTGACTTTCAAATTTTTTGGCATCCTTTCTCTAGTCACACAATCCTTCAGAAATCCTTTTAACAATCTTATTTTCTACCAAATAAACCCCATTTATTATCATCATCATCATCATTATTATTATTATTATTATTATTAATGTTGAAAAGAGCTGATAATATTTTTCAGGTTTTTTTAGGGGTAATAAATCGAAAGAACTGCATTGTTTTTACATTTGTTATAGTTATCTCTATTTGTCACATTTATATTATTTACATCAAGCTTTTGAATGGTATAGTATTGTATATTGTTATTGAAACTTCATAATGTTTCACTTGATTATACATTTAGTCAGGAATTATAGTTTGGAAAAAGTATTTGGAAAAAGTCTAACTAGTAAAATGTTTACACGTTATGTGAAAACTAGTACAAATAAATAAAAAGAGACTTACTCATGTTTATGATCTCTGCTGAATAAAGTGCTTCATTCTTTTTTCTGAGGAAATCCATTTCTCAAATCCTCAACCACATCACATCTTTTTGGGGTGAATTATGTCTTAGTCCTCTCATCGCGAAGCAAACAGTAAAATAAAATAAAAACTTGAAGAATAGTCTGGCTGCTTTTTCTTCTGTGTGGGCGTATTCAAGCCGCGCGCTTCAGTTTGAATCTGAATAGCGCGTTAAGCGCGGGGGCGTGGTCACATTAGATATAATGAGCGGAGATATGAAAAACAGACATTCGATGTTTTCATATGGATTACTTTATCTCAGAATATTTGTTTTCGGAAGCACTTGTTTAGTTTAAAAGTAGACATTCCAGGCTTTCTATAGATATCTCTCTCATATCTCTTCGTTGAAGATTCACGGAGTTACAGTTCATTTTAATGAAATGTTTGTACATGACGATCAGCGGAGACAAAGACTGTAGACAGCGCACCTTGTTTGTTGTCTTTATTTTATAAGTGCACAAAGGTTTTTTGTTATTATGTCTGTATCCAAAAAAAAACTAGACCCTTTACAGATTCGATTGATGTATTGCTCTTATCTGTACGATTAAAACTGAGTGTGTAATTTAAGTTCTTTTCGGGGTTATCAGGTGAAAATGACTCAAAACGCATAGATGCGTTAATCGACTCGAAAGGGTTAAAGGGGTCATACTGTATTATGTTGCTAAAAAAGAACATTATTTTGTGTATTATGTTAAGTGTTTATGCAGTTTAAGGTTCAAACGTATTTTACACATACTGTATTATTTTTTTCTATTCTAGGCCCCGCCTGTCTGAAACGAGTCGATTTTTACAAAGCTCATCGGTCTGAAAAGCGAGGTGTGTTCTGATTTGCCAGCTATCCAGTGCGTTGTGATTTGCCAAATACTTTAAGCATGTGACAGAAATGTTACGCCCCTTTACATACTGTGATGCCGTCTCCCAGAGTTCTAAATAATAATGCTACCTATCAGATTATGCTACAAACACTGTATTTATCCTACTTTAACCCCTTTACGTGCAAACATCGCTGACGGCCCCAGTTTATTATTGTTTCACTTTCACAGCACATTAAACATCACTGTCTTACTTCATCTGGACAAACTATGCATCAATTGAAAGTTTAAAGACTCTAGCTTCGATATTTGACCAATATTTTGATAAAACATTGTTGCAGTGACAGATATTTAGTGATTTATGTCAGGAGTGCAAAATAATAAATCCGTATTATGCCACATTTTGAATAGAAATTCACCTCTCAGTCATATTCAGTCACGTCAAGAGCGGTTTATTTGTGTTCACATAGACTCACTGAACAGCGTCAATAAGGATTTATAGACCAAAGATGCATATCTGCGGAGATATATGGATATATTTACTGATGTTTACTTCATATTTCTTCAGACAGAATCGTCATTTCTATTCATTTTCCACGGATTTACGCGATCTGATGATAAACAGTCTCTCCCAGCGATCTGTGTATGTGTTTGCTGTGCCGGCAGCTCGTGCGGTGTGTGACTCAGACTCTGATTGGGTCTTCCCAAATGTCAATCTGAGAGTGTAATATCTGGACACCGCCCCATCGTGTCACATGCTTCCTGCACACTTCCTGGTAGTTATCTGGCCAAAACAACACGGAAACACCTCTGTACACACAAAATATCCGAACAATAAACCCGCGATTACGATAGTAAAGCTTGGTATGAGAATTTCTTGAGATCTGGGGCGTTTTTATAAAAAAAATCGAAAATGTACATCGGAAATGCTAACTTGTGCAGCGATGAAAAAGGCTACAAATAACATATTTTTACAACAGTAAACGACCAAATTCCACCCCTGATCGCTAAAGGAAGTTATTATAAACACTCGATCGGGGTTTAAAGTGAGTTTTTAGTAAAAGTGTACTAATAATTTCATAAATTGTCAGATGTAGCTTGATGCTAACGTTAGCACCAATGCTACTAATAGCAGGTGCTTTTCTTCTTCATAATGCATTTTTGTCTCAATAATTCACGTAAGGTCGTAAGAAAATGTTTTGTTGTATTTTTATAGTAAGACTTTTGATAAATAAGGGCTAAATGCAAAGAGAGACTGAAGTGAGATCGCTGCTTTGTTGCTTTGTAAAGCCTGAAAAACCACAATCAAGGCTAATAAAGGTGGAATAAAAACAAAAGAATAATGATAAAAGAATAATGCGGATAATGTGTCATACCTGGCGGAGGTGTGAAAGACTCGTTTGGTGAGAACAATGGAATAATGAAACGGGCAGTTTTCACAGCCAAACACACATATAAAACACACATCAGTGTTTACATGTGAGATCTTACAGGGATGACAAGGGCCATAAATCAATCTGATTAGCCTTCTCTAAAAACACACATGACATGGCCTTAGAAAATATTTCATAAAATTCACAGTTTTACAGATTCGATTATGACTTTTTGTATTAAGTCTTGGAAGACTTGTGGCCTTAGCTACACTGTGTTTTCAAACTCATTTCCTACATCAACATTTTTTTTAAATACATTTAAAACATATGTTTTTTATATTTTTATTTTTGTTTTTATGTTTGAGCTTATATATCTCTATTATCATAACAGTCTGAGTGATTCTGATTCCTGAACAGTAAACTTTAAAGTGTCAGCTTTGTGAACAATGTCAGAAATGTCTAGTCAGAAAGAATCATGAGCAGAAACCTTTTTATTTTGGGTATGTAATTTCGGTCTCCATGCCAAAAAAGGGGGGTTACTAGTAAGGGGTTAAGGGTAGGTTTAGGGTTGGTGTAAATGTTAGCAAAGGATTTTGCTTCCAAATTATGCTACCTTCTGTTTTAATGGGAGGTAGCACAAGTTGTCAGAAAACTGGCGCAAAACCAATTAAGCCCATTACAAAGGAGGCATTTGTTGCATCCACTGGGGACATTGTTACAGATCATAATGACTAGCTGATACTGTCTGATAAGGATACTGTCCTTTTATGTGTTGCAACGTGTAAGAGTAAAACCATGCCTGATTTTGTGAGTAGAACCATGCCTGCATTTGTGATTGAAGAAATGACACACAACAATCACTACTCTCTACACTCTCAAAACTTGCGTTTGAATAAACAGTGGCAAATCCTTTCAATTTGAAAACGTACTTACAGTTTATAAGCTGGCATTGAAGTGTACTATCTCAGGATCAAGAAACAGTCAGTCATAAAATGCTCTGCACAAATCTGAATATATTTGGGTTGAACTGTTATGGAATAGTGTTGTAACCATTGATTTCTAGTTGTGTTCTCTTTTGGAAGGCAAAACAAAGTATTTTCGCTTTCGCAAGGAAACACACAACCTCTTCAACACATGGTGCCAACAAAGTTATGCCTTATTTTTACTGTAATTTTACAGTAAGTCCCAGAGGTTGATCTTTATTTTCCAGTAGATTTTTTCTACTTTTGTTATATGAAGGTCACATTACTGTCTTGTATTAAGACTTCCTAAGTGGTTTTGAATGGGCTAGGTTTTGTCTTCCAACTCAGTAAACTTGATGGTTTGGATTTACAGTGACATCTGCTGGTATGGATGACAAAATTATATATTTTTGTCACATGATTAATCTATTCTACAATGGTTTTTCCAATAATAGACCAAAACAAAGCAAGTAGTATTCAGCTGATGATTTGATTTCAACAAACTTT
This sequence comes from Carassius gibelio, assembly GCF_023724105.1. Classification (NCBI taxonomy): domain Eukaryota; kingdom Metazoa; phylum Chordata; class Actinopteri; order Cypriniformes; family Cyprinidae; genus Carassius; species Carassius gibelio. The sequence continues at coordinate 12,460,887 of NC_068407.1, forward strand.
AGCAGAGACCACAAGGGGATTCCTCCTTATGTAGAACAAAACATTTTGTTCAACATCTTTTTTTTTTCCTAGGACACTGAAATGATTGGAATTGTCGTCTCGTGTGAATATGCATAATTTCCTATCTAAAAGATGCCTATCTATATCCTTATTCTCTGAATAATGAAGAACTTTTTTTTTTAAATTTACTTATATTTTTGTTTGGGAATTAAGAAATACTGTGAAAGTTCAAGCATTTTAGCAAATACCTAAAGCACTGTACATTAAATAAGCTTCTTTAATATTCTAAATCCTCTTTACTTACTGCAGCACTTAATGTGTGCAAGAACAGAGACACTACTCATGTATTCATACATGGGGATTATTTGAAGACCATCATCAAACAGACCACAGTAAAAATGGGGCCAGGATAGCTGGGGCAACACCATTACCCTTTGAAAGCAGTTCCTGCTACACAATGATCACATATATCTCAGCTGATGTTCTGTGGCATTGTGATGGAATTGTAGGTTAACATATTTTCAAATGGTTGAAACTAACTACGTTATATGGAGTTCAAACTAAAATTGTTTTACCTTTGTCCCAGACTTGCAATATACAACTACTAAAACCCATCATTAAAAAAAAAAATACTTTTTTTTTTTTTTCATGTAAGCCAGTGGTTCTCAAACCTTTCCTGGAGTACCCCCAGCCCTCCACATTTTGTATGTCTCCCTGATTCAACTCATCAGCTCATTAGTTTATGCAACAGCAATATCGTTGACTTGATTGCAAATAAATGGACAGACACTATTTAACTGAACAGAGATGACATCACTGAATTCAATGATGAACTGCCTTTAACTATCATTTTGCATTATTGACACACTGTTTTCCTAATGAATGTTGTTCATTTGCTTTGACGCAATGTATTTTGTTTAAAGCGCTATATAAATAAAGGTGACTTGACTTGACTTGACTTGACTAGTTTAAACTGCAAGACATGAAGTGGGTGTGTCAGATATAGAGAGACATACAAAATGTGCAGTGCTGGGACTACTTTATGGAGAGGTTTGAGAACCATAGATGCAAGCTATAGCTTCAGACCTTTAAATCAAACCATAGGCTAGTCATTATTTTATGGCATTGCCATACTGCCTTATTTAATCAGAAACACAATCTTAATATTATTTGTGTATTTTGCTTTCATTTTATTAGAAGTAGGCCATCAGTGCCCCTTACGGAATAAAAAATGTCCTACTGAAAGGGTATTAGGACCCAGGGGAGGCTACCGCTGCACGTGCTTTAACTGTTTACTCTTATCATGCACTGGACACTTCATTCTGTGCGTGCATTCTCAGTTTAAATCAAAAGGTGAATTCCAAACTGCTTTTTGGCATGTACGCACAGTGTATCAAGGTAACATTTGGTCAGTCATTCCCTTCACCAAGGAAGTTCCAAAAGGAGTAGGGCATTCTATATGGTTCTCCATGTGTAAACACTGCCTGGAGTCCATTTTGAAAGCAGTCTAAAAAACTTTCACCAAAAGAGGAACCCCTTAAATGTACAATTTTTAGATATTTAAGCCTTTATTATGGGTCATTTTCACTACTTATTGTATAATTAATAGATTAATGTTCAGACATTTGCATATCATAACCAAAAATTACACTAGATCCAAAAGATCGTTTTAGCAACATAGTGCAGATGCTACAGAACACAGTTATTTGACTAGCTGTATAAAATTGTGTGCTACGCTAATATAATACTTCACAGGCATTACTGGCCTGTGATTTAACATCCATAATATTTTAAACTCACAGTTTATTGCTGGTCTGTTGTTTTACACTGCTGTAGTTTTTAAATATTTCATATTTTAAGATGAACTTAAACGGTGCACTACTATGAAAATCACAAAGCTTCAGTGTGACATTAATAAGAAAAAGTATAAATTTCATAGGTATTTTTAATAATAGATGTTCATATTAAAATATGTATTAACTTAATACATGACATAGACTATTTATTTAGCAAAATCCTGTCATTTTAATAATTATTACATTAAATTTATTTTAAAAAAAAATTGCTGCCGCTCCAATTAAGCTCAGTGAGCTCTCTTTAAGCTCTTCCACATTGAACGTCTATGTAAAAAATTCGTAAACATACTTAAAATATTAACTGATGGTTATTTTTGGCAACTAGCATCAACTTTTCCAACTGTAAATGAGTGGAAAATCGGGGCAAAAAATACTGTAGTGTATTCCAGGCTAAAGAGACTATAGATAAATTGACATCCATTTAAAAAGAAGTTTCATGATGAAGCTAGTTTCTGCATTTATCCCCATGTATTATTTTTTGTTTTGTTTGTTTCATTTGATTTTTGAATTTGTGATCGCTTTTAATGCCTTTTTGCTTGATTTTAGTATTCTGTTTTTGTTTTTTTGTGATTGACTTTGTACCTTCAAAATTATATATATATTTAATTATTCTTAAAAAATGTTACTTTAAACAAGAATTTTTAATAAAAAAATGATGTGAGCTTAATGGGAACAGGGGTTTGCTTAAAAGGTACAAACATGCACCCATTAAGCACCGTTAGACTTTTTGAATTTAATGATATATATCAAAATTGAAATGCGTTTGTCATTGAAAATAAAATAAAATGTTTTTGTGTGAGATTCATATTTTATTTTAAAATAACTTTTTTGTACTGAAACCAATATCTTGTGCACTAAAAATGTCTCAATGTAGATTTTGGTGAGCTTAATAGGTAAGTTTACCCTAATCAAGGAAAAATCATACCTTTTCTATTGTATTCTTTTTAAAGAACTTAAAAAATTGCGCTTGAACTATTATGTGCGAAAAAATTACAAAAACTTGCTTCCGCTTGTGAGCAGCTTGTTACAGTACTGAGTTCTAATTGGCCAATTGCCGCTATGTAGTTTGTGAATTATCATAAGTAGAAAATTTTAACATTTGAGACCTGGACCACAAATCCAGTTTTAAGTGTCAATTTTTATAAATTGAGATTTATACATCATCTGAATGCTGAATAATTAATCTTTCCATTGATGTATGGTTTGTTTATTAGGATCGGACAATATTTGGCACAGAAACAAATATTTGAAAATCTGGAATCTGAGGGTGCAAAAAAAATAAAAATATTGAGAAAATCGTTGTCCAAATGAATTCTTAGCAATGTATATTACTAATCAAAAATTAAGTTTGGATATATTTATGGTAGGAAAATTACAAAATATCTTCATGGAACATGATCTTTACTTTAAATGATTATTGGCATAAAAAAAAAATCTATAATATTTTTACGAAGGTTTTTTTGGAGGGGGGGGGGTGCTAGTGCTACAAATATACCCCAGCGAATTGAGACTGGTTTTGTGGTCCAGGGTCACATTTCATTTGCATTATAAGTTTTACATAATACACATTTATTGATCTAAAGGGGATGATAAGGGGGAATGGTGGTTTTACCATTGGGAAGGTTTTTATTTGTTTGTTTGTTTTTTGTTTTGTTTTTTACAAACAAGGGATGTCACCCCCCCCACATCCCCCCTTAATTCAATCCCTACATATATTGAGCAGAAAAAAACACAATAGATTGGAAGAAATGAGCATTCAATTAGAAATGTCACAATTTTCATGTAAATGTATTTCTGATCAAATAAGTGCAGCCTTAAGTGACTTATTAAAATAAAAAATCTTACTGACCCTGAAAAATCTGAGTTCTCATGTATATCTTAATTGACCAGATCCTTGCTAGTTCCCATCCCTATTATACCTATTCAAAAGGTGTTTGACCTTGATTTTCATCTTTGACTTCAGCTCTTAAACCCTGTCAGAATGCAGATGAATATGATGTATAATACCTAAGATAGTAAAACAGAAGTAATAATCGGTACCAAATAATCATATTCTGATGACAAATCCAGTCAAAAGTGAAAGGAGAATGGGCCATTTAGTACCCAATTATGTATGTGCTGAGGGGCATCCATCTGTGTACCTAACTGACATCAGTACATCAAAACTACATACTACAACTACTCTGTCAGGACAAGCAAATGTCTTTGTTCTTAAAAAGTCCACAAACTTTGTGCCTTGAAATTATGGAAACATTTGGTTTTTCAACCAATGGTGCACATAGGTTCTCCTATCAAACTTTCTCCTATCAGACTGTTGTATATCACAGTCACTTTCCTGTGGTATCAACATAAAAATCTATATACAGCGATAAAATTTGTTGATCAGGACTGACTCAGACAGATTTATATGAAAATGTGCAGAGATTCTTCAGTTATTCACACTGAAAGATGCTTAGTACGACGTCCTCCATCTGCACCCACTATTTATCTGGCAATGCACAGAATTTGTTTTGGCTGCCTTGAAAGTTGTGACAATTGCAGATTTGACACAGGCCATGTGCATGATGTGATGCAAGAGAGGGTTCAAAAGCACTGAGAGATGCAAAAAATAATTTATGATAATATGCATGGAACTTATTGCTGCATAAAACAATTTCACATGTCATCTAATAAATGAACAGAAATGAAATAGTTTTCAGTGCAGTCCAATGTTTTTCTAATGGCTACACATCCTCTGTTCTAGACCCAGCCCAACTAGAGGTCCAAAGGCCATTTTTCTCTGTCCTTAATTACTTTTCGACCATTGGGTGTCAATCCGTAAACCGCTTGTAAGTGCTTGACATGCAGGATCTACCTGCCTATTAGCATCCTTCATTGATTTTGTGTAGCTTAACCACAGCTTAAATGAAAGCTTTTGGTGACCCTCCAACATTACATATAGAGATAGTTAACATGGCACACCATCTAAATATAAATGTCACAATGTTCAGATTTTTTTTTAACTTGTTTTAAACTGGTTTATACTTAAACTTGTATGTAAGATACATTTACTGAAAACTCAATATTTTATAATTTTGCTTCGCAACTAAATTGATCTTGTTTCAAATAACATATTATTTCAAGGCCAATAACTGACAAACAAATATTTTTTTTATTAAAAAGTATACTCTATACTCTAAGTAAAAATACTATTTACACTATTTTACCCAAATATTGTGAATATATAAAAATACTAACAAACACCTAGACAAAAACAATTTAAAATGTTTTAATTTTAGATGTTTTATAATACTGTGCTCACAAATGATTCATTCATAAATTTAAATAAAAGAAAATAAATATTTTAATATATAATGAAAATATTGTAATATATAATATAATATATAATATATTGTTAAAATGTTAAAATGTTTTCATTTGGTGGCACAGCTGAACTTTTGGCAGCCATTACAAACATTCTCAGAACCTTTCAACTTGGATTTCACAGGTTTTTCCATTTGTACTTATAAATACATGAAAAATACATGAAATATGTGGAATTGCCGAGATCCCAACGTGAGCAACACCACAACACAAAACGCCCCCCAACACGAGAGAAAGCTGCAGCCAACCCTACCATCCACCCTAATGCTAGTATTTCCTGTCACTGTTTAAGTTCAGAACTTCAGAGAAGTAGACTGCTATCTGGCATGTTTTTGTTTCGATATACATCGATATTCCATTTTTGAGAATTGGTGCAGTATCACCAAACAAAATATTGCGATACTCATGTGTACAGATGTTCTTTCACCCCTAGTATCGAAAGATATTGTATAGCCAGTTTCTTACCAATACACAGCCCTAAACTAGAATTTCTTATTTTCTCACTCTTTTACAAAAAAATCAGTTGCAGTGTGCAATATCAAAGACAAGCTAAGAACACTGGCGAGAATAGAACGTGTTGTAGCTCATCAGTCAGCAGTGGTCAGGGGCACCATCCATTCCACTGCCCCGCAGGCACACTCAGATCACACTGATGCAACATACAGTTCAGCTTCTCAGAAACACGAATGCTGGGGCTCATAGATAACAGGCACTTTAGTGTTCCATGCACAGAGCATTAAACAATCATCAAAATACAGCTGCCCCTTCCCTAACACGAAGTCCTTCCCACACCTCTGGTGAATAAACAGGAACCAGATTGTCAATCCAACGCCCCTCTCAGCAGCTCAAGATGGTGTGCATCTAAGCCCAGCATGATATTGCACAGGATGTGACTGACTGAGAGACAAAGGTTTAAACCATTTCTCTAGCTTTATCTCTTTTAAAATCCTTCTTTTTACCCTCCCTCAAAACGTCAAGCAAAGTAATCCTCTAAAAAAAAGGATCAAAGAGCACATAAAACCATAAACATAAATAAGGTATCATAAACTATAAGCTTGGACGTCTGGCTTGCTCTTGTTATGTACGTTGATGGCCCTTTGCTGACCCTAACGGATTCTCATCGCCCCACTATACCACAAAGAGGTTTATAGTTTATAGAGAGAGAAAGAGCAATTGGTGAAAAAGAAATTTCAACTGAAGATAATGGATCTCATTCAAAATAAGATAATTAGGCTATTCTTAGTCCATTTGTACAGCAGTTCATTATGATCCTCAAATCTGACTGGACAAGAGGCTTTCTATTGATATTTCCACCTGCACGCATTCTAGACGTGCTGTCAGACAGTCTTTAATCCTTCAGCTACACGTTCCAAAACGCTGATTCATTCAGAGACATAATGAAACACACTGTTGAAATCATTTTAACTTTGAGCGCCACGTTAGAAGGCTCAGCTGACCAGCAATGTTTCGATGCCAAGACCAAGATTTGGCTTTCCTTGGACATGACAACCTATTTTCAAAAATATATCTGTTTAGGCTTGTTCATTCCAAATCTACAGAGCCTCTGTACAAAACAGAATGGTACACATTATGTTATCATTACTAACTTATTTCATATTCAGTATCACATGCACTAACTGTAAAACGACAAGGGCATAACCCCATGAAAAAAGAAAACACAGAAAAATCATGGTTGCTGCAGTTCTTGCATTCCTCTGTGGTTTGCTCGTCAATAGCGCGGTATTGCGATATTGAGGAGATCGTGACAGCCCTACTTTTCTGAAACAATTTTGTGCATATGCACCTGAATCGGGAGAAGAATGTTTTCGGTGCACATAACTCAATTTGAGCTTGATTAGTAAATAAGACCCAGTGTCTTTGAAATCTGTAGTAATATTTCACTAATAATAAATGTGGCAAACATTCATTGATTTTTGAAATCAGCATTTTATCTGATTCAAATCTCTGTGACTCAAATTGATTGCTTCAAAGTTAAAAGCAATGTGCAACACAGAATCGATACAAATAAACAACAACCCTCTGAAGAACAGGAGAAAGACCATCCCTGTAACTCAAGTCAGAACATCTTCATTAGCAGAACAATTTATAATGAAATGTGACTTGTGCTCAAGCATCAGTAATTACTTGGACACATTCTTGAGTTTGTAAATCTTTCTGAGCAATCCTTAATTTGAACATTTGAAAAATACAACCAAGACCAGAAGAATCCTTGATGCATTTCAACCTGTCTGGCATTTCAATTTCTGCTGTTAACTCATCGTCTTTGTTTCAAGAGCTCAAATCATGCATCATCAGGGGCAGACTAGCTATATGGACGTTCTGGAGAAGGCCACAACGGCTGTCCATCTAACAGCCGTCGGCCTGACTGGTTCATCTTCAAAGAAAAAGTGTCAGATTAAGTGACGTTGATGGCCGACAAAAGGGGGCACTAATATGCAATCTATTTCTGCTTATAAGAAACCAAAACTGAAGTGAAGGCAGTGTTGAAGCAACATTATATTTAGCCCCCCGGAATGCGATTTTTAATGGGGCACCCCCCCCCGGAATGTGATTGGGGTAGTTTTGAGTAACAATTGTGCAGGTTTTGTTGTGAAAACCTGGCAACCCTGCTCAAAGGAAAGTGTGGGCTAATGATGGCAAGCAAAAGACATGAAGATAAAGGCGGTTGAGAAAAGCTAAAAAGAAAAAAAGCTAACAGTTACATCAGGTTACCTTTGCCCACCTTTCTCACTATACACAGCATGTAGCCTATAGCACTATAGTTAAACCCAAGGTCCGAGCGTCTGCTATAAATAGAATGGAATAGAATGGTGGTGGGCCGTTTTTTACTTCCAATCCATCTCTGTGTATCATGCCATAAGTAGCAGTGTGATCAAACACTGATTTTTAATGTCACTTTGTATCAATGCGGCTTTACTTCCAGGTAAGCAAAGGGATTAATCAATCTCCAACAAACTCCACAAGACCTAATGAATCAATGTCAGAATCTATCTGGTGGTTTGGTTCATGCCTGTGGTTTTTGTAAATGATCAGATGAAGAAAAAAAAAAAAAAAAAAAAAAAAAAACCTTCCCTGATTCCAACACTTATTACACACTTTTTACAGTTTACCCAAAAATGAGATTATTTTAAAATGTACACACCCTTTCGCCATCCAACATGTAGATTAATTAGTTTCTCCATAATCCATAATAACACTACCTCCAGTGAAAAAAAAATGTTTTGGATGTTATAAACGGTGCTTGATCTATGCATATTTTGCTCCTGGTTGATACAAGATGTTTTTAAAATGACAGTCTTGTGGGTAGTGCGCCAACATAAAACATTGTTGCTTTATTATGGTCATCCCGATTTCAAATCCCGGCTAGAAGACCTTTGCTGATCCCAGCTCCCTCTCTCTCCCACTTTGCTTACTGTCTACTCTAGACTGCCCTATCATAATAAAAGCAAAATGCCAAAAATAATGCCTTTAATTACTTTCCCTCATGTGAGTTCAGACTAGTGGTCGACTGATATGCCAATGCCGATATCTTGGAAAGCAGGGGGCCGATATAAAACCGATACAAAGCCGATATAATGTTTTTAAATATTATTATTAATATGTAAGACAATATTACAATTACAAGTAATATAATTATGAAAAACAGTAAACAAGTTCTCCCAATTTTAATTAGAGTTGTTCCGATTCCGATACTAGTATCGGAAATATCTCCGATACCACAACAAATTCTGGCATCGGCATCGGCGAGTACATGAACCCATATACCGATCCGATACCATTTTCTTAAAAAAGACCTAGTTATGACCGCAAGCTTTGCCTAACCGCTGCACGGTTCTTCTTCGCTGCTCAAAATGCATTGAAAACACAGGAAGTTGTGCTGTGTTGCCACAAGCAACCCCTGTTTAGAGCAGCGAAGAAGAAATGAAAACGCGTTAGCAGCCCTTATCTATATATGACTGGATCACTCATCACATTCTAAACTGCCAAAAGACAGTGAAGCCGCTACTATATTATAGATCAGTGGTTAGCAGTATGTCTCTGTAGTACCGGTAGTTACAGACTCTCGAGTATATTCAGTACCGGCAACTGCGTTCAGTCGCTTCCGTGTAAGTCAAAACGCAGGGCTCCAGACAGTAGCCGAATATATACTAGTGTCTGTGAATATTAAACTGCAAAATACTATTTAAATATTACTCCCGCAAAATCTACATCTCTGTGGGTGACTGGCACAGATGCGCGAGAGCTCGCTGTTTTGTAGTCTCTGCTGTGTGTCATGAGGACACGAACGCATAAACCGTCACTTCATGAGAATTTACCGTTTCATTTGAGAATACTGTCATATCATAAACACAGACACTCAAAGATCTTCATGGCAGCCCATTAAAATAAATGTTTGGTTTACATGAGTAAATTGACAATATATAAAGCTACTGTTGTAGCCTACAGTAATAATAATACATCTCTATAATAATAATAATTATGCCTAGATGGTTGCTTGTTTTTTACTTGTTTTTTACTTGTTAGAGATTATCTGATTAATAGATCTTTTTTTATATTCCTAGACTTATTTGTTGCAGTTTTTTTATACAGTTATATTGTAAAACTTAAATACCTTTTTTAGTTTGCGGTGTTAGATTTTTGGCTGCATTTGAAGTTCTTTTTTGCATAAGAAAATAAATAATACTGTCAAATTCATGTTAGATAATAAAAATACTGTAATAAATACAGTAGTTCACCATGTATTTGTTCATGTTTTATTGAGGGATCTGTCTGAAGCACACCATAAAAAAATTCTAGCAATTTACACAGGGCTAGTAGTATATACAGCTGTATATACAGATATACACCCAGGTATCGGATCAGTACTCGGTATCGGCCGATACCCTGAGCCCAGGTATCGGAATCGGTATCGGGAAGAGAAAAAGGGTATCGGAACATCTCTAATTTTAATGTCTTTTAATTTTAATTACATTTTATTTTTTTGGTAAATAAAGGGGATTTGCTATTAAAATTAAAACATGGAAGAAATATTGTATGATTCATTTCTTTTAAAAGTTTTATAATTTTTTTTCAACAGTAGTAGCAGTATCACATACATTCTACTAAATAATAGTAATATTTCTAGCGCAATGCCTTTATGTAAAAATGAACTTATTTTGACAGGTTGCCGTGAATACCTTTAAATTGACGATGGTTTTACTCAAATGAAATGGTAAAATGCTTGTGAAGTGACTCAGAACAGTTCTGGTGATGTTGTTTAAGTCCTCATTGAGACGGCAGATGCTGAAACTACTGCAAGCGTCACGCGCTTCAGTCTATGTAGTAAACAAACCCGCATGTCTCTGCCTTTTGTTCATTCACACAGAGACGCGCAGAACATGCAGGGTTCAAATTTCAACCAACTTTTGCGGCTTAACATTTACAGATTCTGGCCCATATGGAGATTTGATTTGATTAATTTATGCTAACTTTGACAAATTCTGTGACTGTCCATAGTAAAATGTAAGTTTCATTTGACAACACTAGATCTCACATGGACTATTTAATGATGGCCTTGAACATGTCAGTTACATTGCTGTCTATGGAGGGTCAGTAAGCTCTTGGACTTTATCCAAACGAACAAAGGTCTTATGGGTTTGGGACAACACAAGGCTGAGTAATGAATCACAGAATTTTCATTTCTGGGTGAATTAACCCTTTAATTGATGAACTGGAGTTTTGCGGATTACTAATGATCCTTAGCTGTTTGGTAGCCATTCACCGCAGAGGATCCATTGCTGAGCAAGTCAGGGATCTAGAATCATTCTTCCCACTAGAATACTAACATGTTGACCTTCTCTGGTTTAAGAAGTGTTTTTTTTTTTTTTTTTTTTTTACTTTAGCTTGAAAACCAAATCTTCCGTCCATCATCATTTCCTCAATAGCACGCTGCATGCACCTTTGCACTTGTGATGATGTGGCGAGTACAATCTAGGCTCTGCACCTGGCAAATTTGGGGCAAACTATTCCTAAAAATAAAAATTTAATGACATATTTAATAGGACCTAAAATGTGATTTTATGTCACAAAGCAGTAACTGTTCTCTAATTAGAACTAATGTAGAATACATATGATTAACATACGCATAGGGAATGCCACTCGTGAACACTGATAAAAGCTGTTGTAAAATAATTACCTGGAACAAAGCTCCCCTGAACAACTTCTTTGTAAGCCCACCATCCCTCGTGGATTTTGGGGGGATTCGGCTGAGCTGTGAGGAAAGAAGAGGAAAATTGGAGTGATTTAGCATTAATTATAGAAAAAAAGAACAAACTAAATTATTAAATGACCATTCACTGTTTTCTCTGTCATTCCCCATTCAAAAATCATTTCTGGCAAACAGCCCTGCAAGAGAAGCTCAAAACAAACAAAGCTGGAATTACAAGCCTCCACTTTTGTTCCTCAAACATTAGAATGGAGACGCATTTTGTGTAAACCCAACAAGAGATCCGATTGAACCAGGGCTGTACTTTATAATTGAAGTGGCCAAGTAAAGATCCCACTGCTAAAAGAGGTCACAGCCTGAAATTACAAGGCAAGATTTTAGGATATTGCATTTTTACACCTAAATTTTCTTGTCCTTACTGCCACTGGAAAACATGACTATGAGGCCAGAGGTGGCAAGGCTGCCTTTTAATGGAACTGGAGGAGGGTTAATCCTTCTATCAAGGACAAGAACTAATGCAGGAGAGTGGTTCAATTTCACAAAAAGAGGAGGTGGCTGGAGAGGTGTAAACGCTTCCTCCTCTTAGAGGCTCTACTGGGAAAATCAAACACCACAATGAAGCTAACGATTTCACTGAGTACTACTTTATCTGAACATAATGCTGTTGAAACCCTAAAACTGAAGTTGATCACAGTGCTTAAGCTGCTTGATTAATATGAATGAGGACCACTTCTGGATGTTAACAGACTTTTCATATTTTATTAAGAACTCTGAATAGTGATTTTGAATTGCTTTGGGTCTACTTCTCAAATTTGTCTTCCAAAACATAATACATTCATAAAAACATTGGATTTACAGTGACACCTAGTTAGAAGTGGAAAGTAACTAGTTACAGATACTTTTGTTACAGTACTTGAGTAAATTTTAATTTTAATTTTTTTTGTATGATCATTACAGTAGTAACTGTTTGAATATGCCAAGGCCTACAAAACTGTGAAAACTACAGAACTTTATATCTCATCACCAACTGATGACCATCACAAATCTTTCTCCCTCTCCTAGTCTCAGGTATCCTGTCAGGGTCTATCTTCAAGCAGAAGTTAGTATGGAGTGAGAGGCAATAACAATTCATCAGCCATGTTCTCCTGAGGGACACTGGCATAATAATACAGGAGAGCTTTAGTGGAAGCTCCAGGACAAGCATCAGACACTGCATCACACCATCTCTTTCCCTCTCAGTGGAGAAAACAAAGCTCCCATCCCTGCAGCTCAAAGCTGCCATCATTAGCGGGACAGAGACAGGATAGAAAAACATAACGCCAATTGATCATTTCTGAAAGCGTAAGACTCAAGCACTCCAGACTTTATGCGACAAAAGCTTTCCACAGAACATCCAAGTGTAGAGTTTTTTTTATGCCTATTGTGATTAAAATGAAAGTTCTGATGGCTTTTATGTAAGTGTATATACAGATGTAAGCTTACAGGGACCAAAGAACTGTTGTGATTGAATGTAATTCGTTGCACTTAGATCTTATGCGTGTCCCAGTTGAATGTGCAGGGCTGCATGAAAATGAGACATCACATATTTCATTATGACAGCAGTTTCGGCAAAGCAGCTAAGTTCTATTCCATTTCCCACACAGCTTGGCGATCCCCCAATAACATATTTACTGGCTTCAGCAGAAATAAATGCTTCAAATCTATAAAGCGAAAACGAAGTCGGAGGTCATAGACATCTAAAGCTGTTAATTTCACAAGGTTCTGTCCGAAAGACTTCAAGTAATTGGCGGCATGCTGGAGGTCCACAGTCAGGCGGAGTGCGGCGACATCTGCATCGCTTTGCTTCCTGTCAAAACTAATCAAAGGGAGTGAAAATAATTACTAAATAGTCAATGGTCCCACGTTCGATGGAAGACGATACATAATCACCAGATTAATTCTGAACTGCCTCTAAGGGATGGTATCAACTCAGACCCAACAAGGTTTACACTTTACACTTTAATAATGGCATTCAAATGACTGGCTTAATAATATAATTTAAATGACTGAATGCTGCTGGCGTTGCCTTTTCAGCATTTTACAGATGGTGCCATTTCCCAGCAGCTGACTTGCTCATGCATTATTCAAAGTTGGGTAATCAAATGAATAGATGAGGGCGGTTGCAGCACAGAGGTAACAAACCTATTGAATGTCTGCAGAGTTAGTGTCAATAGATCAAAAAGTAATTAACACTAATTTTCTGATTACTTTTCCCAATGGAGGGACCCCCCTGCTTGGTAAAGGATTTTCAAAGAGGCACTTCACAACAGCTAAACATAAAAGCCACAGAGGCAAATTTGTCTACATTTGTCACTACTGGAGATTAGAGTTGTGCGTGAGTAATTAGGTAGGCGAGTACTCGTTCTGTACCAACTACTGTAGTTCACTAACACGGTTTAAAAAGAGGGGGGGATTTTTACACATTTGCAGCTATATGCATCAATGAAATGCACTTTCGCATTGAATCTCTTGCCTATATCTCGCAGTCCACATAAATCTGGATAAATACAAAAAAAAAAAAATACAAAAATTCATTTTTCAATGTGAAAGTACATCAATTTACAAATTTAAATATTAGAAAATGATTATTAATGCGACAATATATATCTACAGTTGTAGTGTAATTGTTGTCCCTGCTATTCACTTTAATAATGTTGCTAAAGAAATATGTTACTTTGTACAATCTTCAGATTGCATTCTGCAAACATTTCAGAATATTGATCACACAGTAGATGTTTTTAAAGGCCGTACACTGAATGTTAATTTTGAGTGCCACCTGGATGAACAAGTGAATAGTGGAGTATTCTGTTTTTGTAAAATTATCATGTCAGAAGAATACAGGACGAGTATTTGTCTGTTCTTGAGGTATCATCTCTGTGAGCATTTATGACATTTTAAGCTTGCAAAGCAAGGTGATTTAAGTGTTTTCTGAAATATCAGTGTGGACGAGCAACCTTAGGAAAACGAAAATGCCATTTTTAGATATATACAGATTAATAGTGCAAGTGGAGCAACATTTTAATTATTGATATACTTGGTTTCTGCAGTAGTCATGTGATATCACAAGAGGAGGTTAATATTGCTTTGTATAATATGTATTGAGCAAATGATCATTCCTTTTTTTTTTTTTTTAAGAGTACAGACAAACAAAATTGCTAAAAATGCCAATCCAAAATAGAGAGATTGGATGAGAAGCAACATTATTCAACCAAATGTTCTATGAGTACCTATTTAGTGTTAGAGAAGTTATGTTTATGTTAATAGACTCATTATTATTAGCATCGATCTGGCATGAGGGACTCTTTAAAGAGCCACACAGATGGGAAATCAAAAATTACCTGTATTACAGTGTATGATGTAGCTGTCTATCAGTGTAAACAATGTGCAAAGTAATTAAACCAAAAAGTATACGATTTATAAAGTTATTGGCTTCTAAAGTAAGGAGTCGACTCTGAATCGCTGAAACGAGTCGTTATAGATTTCAAATCTTTTGCCCATCTCTATGTACGTCACTAGGAACTCTTTGCATAATAATCTCCGCCTACCGTCTTGGGAGAAATGGGACTTGCCCCACCCCCCCCACCACAGACGCTCTAGTTGGTGTGATAGCATCATGTCGAGGAGACAGTGTGTTTTTAATTGTAAAGGCAAGTTTGTTTTATTTTCACTGCCAAAGAATGAAGATCAGAAGAACCAATGGCTAAAATTCATTTACAACAAATCCCTTTTGTTGTGTTGACAACATTTCACTGATGACTGCTTTTCTAATCTCGGTGAGTACAAGGCGGGATTTTCAATGTGTTTGGCCATAAAAGAGGGTTCATTACCAACTTTATTTAGACCGACAAGCATCTCCGAATCACAACGCGAAGTATGATTATGAAGTTATGTGTTTGTTTTCTCCCGAGCGTCTTATCAGTATGTGTGCTGTCTGCAGCCTTTGTCTGTGCTGATCGTCATTTACAAACACGTCATTAAAATGAAGTGTAACAAGTGCTGCTAACAGATATTCTGTGATAAAGTAATCCATATGAAAACAACGCGATATCCGTTTTTCACGTCTCCCTTCATTATATCTAATGTGACCACGCCCCCACCCTGAACGCGCTATTCAGATTCAAAATAAGACATAATTCACCCCAAAAAGATGCTAACGCATTGTTTACCATGAAGTTGTGTGCGGAACAACCAATCAAAACTGACTATGTTAGTTGACCAATCAGAACACAGTATGCTACCGAAAGGTGGGGTTTTAAGGAAACTGAATCTTTTGAACAGCTTCACGCGAACCGTTTGGGGATCTCTGAGAATTGATGTAATTTTAAAATGATATTTTGACAAAATGACAATGTTTTTTAACCTTGGATGGATTTAAACCTATTTTACAGGACTTATAAACCATGATAGGAAGCTTAGAATTTTCATCTTACTGGCTCTTTAATGTGTATATTAGAGACTGCAGAAACTATAACATTCACACAGCTGCAGATAGAACTGGACTTGTGGGAGCACATGCAATTGTGCCCCTGATACACATCAAAATAAGGCACTACCATTTGAGTGCAAGGATTGCATTTTTCCTCCCACATTTAATTTCCCTTAGTTACAGCATATTTAGAAACACAAGCTGACAGACATCCAATTCTTAAAATACTGTTTAATAAGGATGCCCCGGAGTTTAATTTACAGTTGTGTTTTTCACCAGTTTACAATGAATATTTATTGACTAAATGATGCTTTACACAAGTATAAAATGGACAACTGTACTGTACTTAAGATTATTGTAGGCAACAGTTCTGGTGATTTTTACTCCTTAGATTTTTTTTTTTTTTTTTTTAGGTATTGAGGCTATGCTGTGTAACATTTCACAAATCCATCTTTCAAACGTTTTTGTTTGTTTGTTTTACCTCAAATCACTATGGTAAGCCTATAATAATAACTTAATATCCATAAATAAAGAAAAATAAGGCTGTACTAAAACTGGCTTGGCCTTTCATTTAGTTTGCATAGCATCAAATTTGCCGTGCATTGGAAAAGGTTTGCAAACAGTGTTTATGCTGAAAATAATCTCTAAACCAGTAACATCTTTGGTCTATTTGCCTTACCTGCTAGTTAATTTATAATAGTTTCCACTATTTTAGCAATTGTTATGTGCAATGTCAGCATTGCTAAACCTTTGTAACATTTTAATACTTTGTAACTGATTTCAATAAGTCAAAACAACAGCAGCATAAGCTACTTACTTTAAAACATTTTTCAGATAACATAATTTTGGTTATTTGAGTTTTGATGTAATTTGTGAGATTCAAACTGAATGTCCGTAAAAAAAATATATATTTTTTTTTTTTTTTTTTTTTTTTTTAAGAATGACATCATGTGAGATGTGGTAAAAGATGCCAAGAATGTGCAATGCACAAAAGACAAAAGATATTTCTCTAAATATTTCCTTTTGTGTTCCACAGAAGACAGTTATAGCATTTTGCAACATCAAGAGAATTAAGAATTTTAATTTTAAGGTGAACTATTCCTTTACAAACAAAGCTTAGTCTGTCACATTTGCTATAGTCCAATTATTGCATTGAGACAAGTTGGAGCTAAAGTCTGCACAGTGGTACTATACTTCTGGCACGACCAAGGCTGACACTACATCACAATTATATGTAACAAAGTTTCCTGTGCACTCCACTGACTACAGCCGAGAGCGATTGATCATAGTGTGCTAGCAATGGTCTCGCTATGCATTTGATGGGTTGAAACTGAAACTTAAATGTCTGACAGATGAAATGGCAAGAGGTGAAGCTGATTTTGATGTAACTTTTCAATCATGAATACATAAGATTCTCATTTAATGAACTGGAACAGCTTACTGATGACAGTTTTCTTTCCATATATTCCCATCGGCTGCAGTTTCTGCTCCTTTCAGGTCCTAAAACATTTTCTTCTATGGGAGCGTCTACAAAAAAACTGTATATGAACTGTTCCTTTATTTTACATACATACATACATACATACATACATATATACAGTGGGGATCGAAAGTTTGGGCACCCCTTGCAGAATCTGTGAAAATATGAGTAATTTTAAAAAAATAAGAGAGATCATACGAAATGCATGTTATTTTTTATTTAGTACTGTCCTGAGTAGGATATTGTACATAAAAGATATTAACATTTAGTCCACAAGACAAAAAAATTGCTGAAAGTATTCAAATAACCCCACTCAAAAGTTTGGGAACCCTTGGTTCTTACTGTATGATTTTGAGATACATCTTTTCAGACTGAGGACATTTGAGGGACTCAAACACAACTATTAAAAAAGATTCAAACATTCACTGATGCTCCAGAAGGAAACACGATGCATTAATAGCTGGGGGGTGAAAACTTTTGGAATTTGAAGATCAAGGTAAATTGTACTTAATTTGTGTACCGGGAAACATACAAGTATCTTCTGTTGCTTACGAAGGGCAGAACTACATGGAAAAAAATTATATTTCAACAAAATAAGACAAATTTGGCCAACTTCATCATGTTCAAAAGTTTTCACCCCCCAGCTCTTAATGCATCTTGTTTCCTTCTGGAGCATCAGTGAATGTTTGAATCTTTTTAAATGGTTGTGTTTGAGTCCCTCAATTGTCCTCGGTGTGAAAAGATGCATCTCAAAATCATACAGTCACTGCTGGAAAGGGTTCAAATATGCAAAGATGCTGGAAAACTGAAGAATCTGCAGGATTTTTTCTGAAGAACGCTGCTCAGTTTAACTGTTCAGAACAAACAAGGGACTCATGCACAACCATCACAAAACAGAAAGACAGTCGAGAATCATCAGGTGACCACACAGAGTATTAAGAACCAAGGGTTCCCAAAACTTTGAATGGGGTTATTTT
The DNA here is from genome assembly GCF_023724105.1 of Carassius gibelio. Classification (NCBI taxonomy): domain Eukaryota; kingdom Metazoa; phylum Chordata; class Actinopteri; order Cypriniformes; family Cyprinidae; genus Carassius; species Carassius gibelio. Next base: position 12,479,254 of record NC_068407.1, read on the forward strand.
AATAATTTCAGCATTTTTTTTTTGTCTTGTGGACTAAATGTTAATATGTTTTATGTACAATATCTTACTCAGGACAGTACTAAATAAAATATAACATACATTTAGTATGATCTCTCTTATTTTTTGAAAATCACTCATATTTTCACAGATTCTGCAAAGGGTGCCCAAACTTTCGATCCCCACTGTATATATATAAATTATAAAATGGAGATTATAGAGTGCATTTGTATTACTTAAAATGAAAAACATTAAATATCAGGTTGACTGACCCAGCAATACATTAGAAAACATAAAACATGTATAAAACCAAAATGTATAAAACCCAACAAGCTGTGTTTGGTCCAATATTTACCCTATGCTGGGTTGCTCCAATCCTAATAAAACACACCTGAAGCAACTAATTAAGGTCTTCAGGATCACTTAAATATTAAATGCAGGTGTGTTCGATTAGGGTTGGAGCAGGATAGTCGATCGCCAGGAGCAGGATTGGTTACCCCTGATCTAATACTTTGTTTATACTACTAGTTTAAGGCGATTTACATACAGTAACCAACTCAAAAAAAAAAGTTCTTAATGGAAGTAGAGAGCAACAAAAGAGAATTGGTACTCTGCTACTGCATACATTTATATCTCCGATCCTTCTAGAGAGCATTTCAAACCCAAGTGATAAACTACCTACACATGGCACTTCCAGAAGTATCAGAGAAACTAGGTGATGCTGTAAATAAACACTTCATCAGAAACTAATTGTCAGAGACGACCATTAGTATTCTTCGTGGAACTGAGGCAGTAGCAGGGCTCATGCGTGCAGGGTGTAAAGAGAAAGAGGCGCAAATGCTGCCCATAAATGAAACTTGACCTTGCCGACAGCTGTGCCTACTGACTTATGAGATAATTGTCTTTCACCTGCCCCATTTGTGGCACCACATTATGGATCCAGCTGCACCAGTGTAATGTTGCAGGGCTCATCCCCGGTGGACTCTTTCAATCAAGCCCAAGCATCCTGAACAGTTTATCAATATAAAAAGGCCAGGCGATATGCTGTGTGTGTAATCACCCATGATACGCTTTTATCATTCCTATGTGCCACTAAACAGACCTCTGAACCAGCTTCGTCAAAGCCATGGCATAATCGTTTTAGAGGTAATATAAGGACTTAGCAGCAGCAACAACATTCTGTACATTCAAATTAGGGCTGCTACTAAAGACTATTTTGATAATTAAAGGTCCCATATTTTCAAGACTAAAATGTCCTGACTTTTTTCGTGATAACTGAGGTCTAAGGCTATGTAACTACCATATAAGTTTCAAAACAGTCAATCCACAGACAAATGCACACAGGCTGCATAAAGTAGTTGTGCCTTTTTGCAAGCCATTGTGAATTCTGTAAAAAGGTGACATCATAACTACACAGTCACCTCATTTCAGCCACCCTGAGCACTGGCCATCATCCCACACTCCTTTTGTCAAACCCCCAGACAACATCACGTCCATGTCAGGTTGGGCCTTTAGATGATGTCAATGTTGGTGGCCGTTGAGCCGGCATCGTGATCCTCTCAATATTTTCTCTCCCAGTTATATCATTGGGGAATTATACTGTTTAAATTGCGGGCATCAGGCAGGGAGCCACTATTATGCCTGGCATTGGAACCACTTTTGAATGCACGATTTTACTTTAATTTTCCAGATTTGCGATCGCAGACTTTGTTTATACTATGAAGTGGCAGTAATTAGCACAAATTTTACAACAATAGATGTTTGTCAGTGGTGCACAGGATCTGCAATACGCCATCGTCCTCAGTCATCCCTCCTTACTCTATTTATGTGGTAAGTGATATTTCATGTACACGCTGTTATGGCACGCCCGCAACTCATAAGTAAACTTCTCACACATTTTATGTTACATTATGGAGCCAGAATAATCTGAAATTATATCTTGTAAATGGTTATGCAATACTAACGTGATGCTGATGTGTTTTATCAGTAGGAAAGAAATAGTTACATACTGTAGATTACTGCATTCAATGTTTCCTGTTGTAAGCGCATTTGATGAGGTGGTTGATTGTTGCCGGTCATTGCCCATTAGGGGTCTGAGTCAGGCTCAAACATGTAAGGCTGGAAAACATTTCCCTCAGCAGTGGACATCATTACAGGTGTTTTTATTTACAGGTGTTTCTATTTTTCTATTTGCCAAGCAGACTACAGCATGGGGCTGGGTGATATGGAGCAAATATATATATATATATATATATATATATATATATATATATATATATATATATATATATATATATATATATATATATATATATTTTGCTATATCTTAATATACGATATATATCTTGATATCTTTACAGGAAAAATAACCCCCAAAACTACTGCAAAAACAAATATGCTAAATATAACATGTTTAGGGCCCTATTAAATGTTTTATTTTTTTCTTCACCATATGTTTTATTGTTACCTAATTCTGTGTTTTAGCATGAGTAATTATTTAAATGAATAAAAACAACTTAATTTGTTAAAAAAAAGAAAATCTTAAAATAGCCTTATGAAATGTGTTCTGTGTATTTACATTTTTCTGGTTATCAAATGAAGGCATAAAACATTCATTTAATGTATCTTTTAATTATTGAAAATTAAGCAAACTTAATTTTTTGGTAAACAAAGGGGATTTACTATTAAAAAATAAAACATGGAAGAAATGTTGTGTGATTATTCCTCAAAATATGTTCGTTTCATTTTAATAATAGTAGTAGGCCATGTACATTCTGCTGAACAATAGTAATAGACAATCTGGCAAATACTTTTATTTTGACGGGTTTACCTTTACAGTTCTGTGTACAGTATGTGATACTACAGTCTATGATGTGATATGACGCTAGTTTTACAAATCAAACGGTCAGATGCCCATGAAGTGACTCTTGTGATGAAATGCTGTTCTGGAGATGTTTTTCATGTGTTCACATCCTCATTTAGTGAGACGACAAACGCTTAAATCACAGCGAGCGTCACACGCGCTTCCGTGTTTGTAATAAACAAAGAAGCGCTTCTGCGCCATTCATTAACACAGACATTAACATGAAGGATTTATATTTAAATAGACTTTTCCGGTTTAATATTTACAGATATTATTCCATATCACAATTTGATGTGAGTGCAATGGCCTACTTTTGATTAATTCATTCAAAATTTGACAAATTCCATGACATTTCCACATTAAACTGTAAATTCTGTTTTTATGACTGGATTCCGCGATTCCGTCCGCGTTTTCTGCATCGTGGAAATCATAGGGCCCTACAGTAGATATCTGCCTGCTGTTCACCAGACAACTTAAAACCGAAGTATCTCCATTTAATGGAGCCAGTTGTCCTTTTTTGATACTAGTTCTGTAGCCTCCGGGCTGGTTGCGGACACCGCCATGTTCAATGAGACAACACGCGAAGGGAGGGGGAACAAAATCAAAGAGGCAGGGGCGAGCACAGCACAAAGAAGACAAACAAGCAAAGTGGCGGATTCAGAATTAAATATAAACAATATATCAATATATACGATATGCCAAAATCCATACTGTGTTTAAAAAAATATCTCGATATATTTTAAATATAGAGATATCGCCCACCCCACTACAGGATACATGACCCTAGCTACCTATTGTTCGACTGGTTGTGCGTCACTCAGAAAAGAACAGACCAATCAAAGTAGAGGCTCATGAATATTAATTAGACAGGCCAAATCAACCTATTCTACGCAGAACTCCTGAGAAAGGAGCTGCAAAAATATATTTAGATGGTTTTTGGTACTTATACTACAAATATATATTCTTAAGGACATCAAAACCTAAAATAAAACTCCATAAAGGTGTAGAATATGTAATCTTTGGATGTTAAGTCAATCTGTAAGTTATTTTCTGATTAGTCAATTATGCCTTTAATAAAAATTAATTAATAAATAGCTCTAGCATCTCTCAATGATCTTTCGTCATTTTTTTTCATAAAAATACTTACAAATATATATTATATATAAAATATATATAAAAAAAAAAATTAATTGTTAATTTGTTAAAATGGCATACAACTAGCCGTCCAGTGTGTGTGTGTGCGTGTGTGTGCACGCAGGGGGTGGGGGATGGGTACCTGTATGAACACAACTGTGTTAAACAACATTGCCATTCTAGCCATTAGCATTTGGGAAAATCTAGAGATTCTTGCTTTGTATGAGATATGAAAAGGGATTGGAAATAAACTTTACTAAACATTCCACGCAAATGTGTATTTACATACTCAACGTCATGTCATTTCAGACACAGCTGCACATGATCCGCAGTTAAGTTAGAAGCATTTTATGGGTTTTAAAATATGCCTTGTGTCTGGTTTTAATGAATTACATGCTTAATTAAATTAAATGCTTCTTCAGGCAAATTAAAAATTCACAATAAAATTGTCATTGAGGGAAGGTGGGAATAATTTTATAGAGAGCATATTAAAAGCATGGTTATTTTAACATCCAATTATCAACTTTACCATACTTCTCTAATTGCATCTATAAAGTTTTACGAAGTCTTGATTTAGTATTTAAGGTATGGGGTTTAAGGTTTGATTTTTTTACTTTATTGTACCCAGGCCTGTCCTTAGGAAGGTGCAACTGGTGCTGGTCCCATGGTGATACAATATAAATTGTCATTTTCATATATTTTTAGAAAATGACCGATTGTTTCGGGAGATAATATCTTTATTCCTCACCTTGGATTGTGTAGAGCCCTTTGAAGTTGCAATGAAACTGCAATTTGGACCAACAACCCATTGGCCACCACTGAAGTCCACTATATGGAGAAAAATCCTGGAATGTTTTCTTCAAAAACCTTAATTTCTTTTCGACTGAAAAAAGAAAATTATGAACATCTTGGATGACATGGAGGTGAGTAAAGCATCAGACAATTTTTATTCTGGAAGTGAACTAATCCTTTAATGAAGCTGTCACACTCATTTAAAAAAAAAAAAAAAATTAATTTGCCGAATCTAGCTTTCTGGAAAAAGGTGTGCTCTTGGGCTCCGCCTTCTTTAATGCGGAAATCTTCTCTGGTTCATTTCTTCTTTTCTGTCTGTCCAGTCAGATGTCCATGAGTGAAAATATAAATACACTAGAGAGCTGCTTTACGGTAAAAAGTTGTAATTGTAATTGAAAGAGAGACAATGACAGTTTTTCCATACTTCATACTGTAAAGTTGCTTGCTTTAAGTTAATCAGTTGTATACATACACATAATGTGACTTGACTGTAGAGCTAAATTGCACCGTTGGTGCAATAAATAACCACATCGCTATGATCAGATGCTTTCTTAACCACTGTGGTGTCATTTTTGTTGTATGTTTACTTTGTTATCAAGAGGAAAGCATGTAGCACATATTTACATGTCAATCTTAACACAGCTTCCAGCAGCATTGGTTTGAATTCTTACACCTCCCAGATCAGTAGCAGTGTACAGTTTTCTGGACTTCTTTTTACCCCTAATGAAACAATGAAAAAAGAAAGAAAAAAACTTTGCAATGAGTACATTGGGGCCTTAATGGTCTGTAACAAAAGATTTAATACTGGAGGGTGTAGTTCGCTCTGATGGCCTTACTATGACCCAAGCAGCACCACAGCCTTAAAAGTTATTCTACTATAAATAAATTATATGACAGATGGCATGGTGTTAAACACACACCCACTGCCTTGACCAGCAAAACAACATGAAGAACTTAGCACTTCCCTCGAGAAACGCATCGAGGCAAATGCGAGAATGGACATTTTACTAGCAGATATAAACTTTATCAGTATTACAGGAGCATTTGCAGCGATTCTCTTCAGAGACTCACACACTTTTATCAACAAGAACACACTCTGCATTTATATTATGAATTCAGGTTCACTTAGAACAATTCATTTGGCAATTTCCATAATATCTAAACGTTTTGAACTGTGACACGAACCCTTCATCCCGGAAGGGAAACAGATTAACAAACCAAATCACGTAAGGAGGATGCTGACAGTCTTGCGATTCTCGCTCTCTCCTCTCTCTCCCGGTCCACATGCACAGATGCAAACTCACTCACAGACACATCTGCATGGGATTATCAGATTAGTCGGCTGAGACAGCGTTGCCCAGTGTGGGCGTGCAGGATCACCTAGCCACAGCAAAAGCCTCTGTACTACAGATATCATTGCTTAATGTTCCAGCCTTCAGCTGTGGCATTGCCCAAACATGAAAAACACCTTCTCGGTGTCACACGCATGGCAGCAGCAAGGCCTCTCTTGCAAAGAGAGCCAAGATCGCTGTCAGGCTGTGGCGAGCGTCGTTTGTTGAGCTAAGAGTGGCCAGGTGCACATTGTGGATGATGTGCCACAGGGCACCTGAGAGCTAGTGCAAACATGTCATGGTGTTGCGCTGCTGTGGGTTTGTGACAAGATTCATGGCTGGGTTTTTACAAATGGCTATGCCCATTGCATGTGACAGTCAATAGTGTTAGCTACACCCAACCATCAGGGGAGACCTAGCTAAACACAGCTGCTCCTGACCCACGGTTGTTTCAGAAGGTTTTAAGCCTTTCAGTCATGGCTTGTGTCTAGTTTGAATGATTTAAGTGCCTTATTAAATGACATGCTTCTTTGGGCTAATTAAATATTCACACTTAAATTGTCAGGATTCAGGGAAACTGGGAGTCATTTTGTAGAGAGCATGACATTAAAAACATTACAAGCATTGTTATTTTAATGTGAAACTTTACTCCAATTTTATCTTATCTGAATCTATAAAATACACTTTCTGCAAGGTAGAAATATTAGAAATTTTACGCATTGATTTTTTATATTCCATTTAAAATCTTGCACATATAAAAAATTATGCTCACAACAACAAGAACCATGCAAATTAGGAATTTGGCCACATTTAGCCATCATAGAAGAAAGTGCATACAACCTCTTAATAATGTCACCGTAAATACCTTACCCTCAATAAACAAGAGGTGCTCTTTAAAAGCATTGGACAAAGTATTCAACTCTGTTTTGATGAGAATAACTTTTCTCATTTTTAAAAGGGTTGCAATGTGAGTGATGACTAAGATCTACAATGCACAACATTTGTATATGAATTTGTATCAGTGAATTGAGCGGAAAACAACTTAGAAGTCCAGATGCTTTTGACTAGACTTTCACACACACATTCTTCCAATTACCTGGATGAATGCAGACTCTTGTGTTTTCATAAGCAAAGACTCAGTGCAACAAATCAGACCTGTAACCTCTGGTGTGTCGAAATTTTGATTTTTTTGGATTCTCAGTCCTATTCAAACAAACCTGAAAAACATAATAAAGTCTGTTTATCATAACGGTGGCTGAATGTTTTTGTGCACACCAAAACTGATTGACTGGACTGAGAAATTGGACAAATAACAGTGCGTGGGCCTTTGCAGCTCTGATACGGAAATTTTACTGAAACTTACAACATTGTCTTTTCTGAATCTAATGATTATGTTCCAAAGCATGATTTCTGAGCATCTCGAGCTTGAATACAAGATCATTTGATGTCTGCAAAAGTCACATGATTAATGTTAACAAACTTTGATTATTGATAAATCACATGAACTGCATTTATAAGACTTTTGCTACCCGTTGTACATCCTAATCAGGATGATCATTCAGTGTATCAGGATAAAGAATCTGAAAGTGCACAAATAAATCCGTCTCAATAAGATCTCATAACTGATTGAACCGTAATTGATTTTGCACGACTGCTTCTAATGCAGTCCATCTAAAAATGCACTATTTTTGTACACTCACACAAGGAGATGCTCCTCACTTATTGAGAATTGGGGCTCATGAGGCAATCACTGTTCTGCTGGATCCAGAGCGGCATCAAAGCAAATGTTAACTGCCATAACTAAACAAATGCTCATGCTCTGTAAATGTCAGCTAAAATCTATGATGTTCTGGTAAGAATGCCTGGAAACCAAAGAACTGAGGAAGATGACACTTGTTATGATCCAATTATGACTGTATAGTGGGGATAAAATAGAATCTTTGATCTTTGTGAATAAGTCCCAACAAACAACAAAATCACTGAGAGCTTATTTCTTATATACCAAAAGACAGAAAGATCAATTTGACCTTCAAACTTAAAAAAAGAAAAATAAATAAAAATTTGATTAAACAGCAAAATGAAGTGTTTTCCATTGGTCATAAAACAATGCAATTGCTGACAAAAGACACGTCATCAAGAAAACTGCTGGGGAAAACGGAGTTGAAAGTACATTAGAGCCCTTTGCTTTTTGAGGAGTGATGGCAGTGGAAAATTGGAAATCTTGTGCTTGAAACATGATTCACCATAGCTACACCAAAAAGTATCTGAAAGTTAATGGAATTTTTTTTGGCAAAATGCTAAATTTGTCCAGTTTACTTAAATGCACATTCATTTCAATGCTCTTAGTTTGAATGATTCATTGTGCATGTTATTCTGAATTTAAAAAAAGGCTGCCATCATGATCATTAATTAAATTTTTAAAACTTGCTCTTCTTCAGAAACATCCTTTTCCGTTGACGTCACTTAGGCTGTGCGCTACTGGGCAACGTTTACTGAATGCCAAATAGCAAACCCACATTCAGTGTGCCTCTGCTCTGATATGCAATGCTCACTTTCATAATCTAATCATTTTCCAATGGAGAACATTTCTGAAAAAAACCCTGTCTTTCTGAATTACAAATTAACATGGATCAGTCAATAAAAAGTAGACAAAAATGACACTAATTTACCTGACATAATTTTACCCTACTAAACATAAGCATCATACTCATTACATCTGATGTCAAGATCATCTTCATAGGAACCAGCATGGTTTGAGATCAGTATGAATGAGGAAATCATTTGATCCTTGATTAGTATTTGGAATCACACAATATAAATCCTGACAAGTATAATATATATATATATATTTTTTAAGATCTAAAAAAGTAAAAACTTACTGAATTGTGCTCATATGAAATATCACTTTTTTTTTTTTTTTGCGTTTACACTAATGTTTCAAAGCAACCTGACTTCCCGTATTAGTAACCATATGCAAAAAATGATGGTGAACATTTACATAAAGCTACTAAAGAGGGAAGGGAAGATCTGAGAGTCCATAAACATTGGTCAAGGACGTTTACGTTGGCTGTCCCACGCATCATGAAAAAGACGGATGCGTTGTGCGTTGCCATCAATGTCCAGTACTCGCGTGGGCGACGCTGCTGGACGCGTTCTATAAACCTCTCAAGAGGAGCTTTGAAGTTAAACCAGAACGGACTTGATTTGTTTAGTCATTTAATAATAATCGTGATTCTTATTTGGACAGCTTTTGGCAGGCATCTAGACTTCTGCCAACAAAGTTATTTCCGTGGCTGTTGTGGTTTTTAACACCATAATGTCTGAGAGACCAACCTATATTCGACATTACACGATCATTCGGCTCCGCATTAGATTGAATAAAGTGATAGTAAGTGTTAATGGAGACAGAGCAGACCAGTCAGGGATCCGTGCTGTAGCCTAATTCGGGTTTCAATTGCTTTTACATTTGGTCTGTCCAGTGATAACCACCTCCAAAATCACTATTCACGTTTATATTAGCAGTGGAAAAACCATGATAATTAATTTAATTTAATTGTAACGTAATTTACGCATAACTTAGGCTACTGTAGCCTATGCCTAGCCCATTTAGAGCACATGATATAGACGAATGAGTTTGCTAGTAAGCTATTTGATGGCAAACCATCAATAAAATAGTTTAAGCAAATATTAAGCAAAATACATTATTTTCAACTTAAATTATTCGAAATAATAAAAAGGAACAGTGATGCACATAACATGAAGTGGTCGTTGTAAGCAGCGATATATATATATATATATATATATATATATATATATATATATATATATATATATATATATAAACTGGATTCATACAGAATTCTGAGCCGTCCGAAATATTTTAAATAATATTATTTTAATAATAGGGACAAAGTAGCTAACGTACGTAAATTATTTAGAATAGCCTACATTTTTATGGTTTTACACACAACTTAAGCTATTATAAAACGAATATTAAGCACTTTCAAATGAATCATAATGTACAATCTTACCTGAAGTGCAAACGATGAGATTGACTTGAAAGATAAGAAATATTTCCCAGATTATATCCATGTTTTGTCTTCATTCCAAGTCCATTGCGCTCAGAAAACGGGGATCAATTGCAGACGAGTCCACCCAGTCTCTTTCCCACTGGACACCTTCCACAAGATCCACTCCAAATCACACACATAGCACATTTATCTCGGTCACATAACGCCACATTTCAAACAGGCTGAAATCCAAACAAGACTATGCTCCGGATGAAGGGGGATCTGAACTGATATCCTCGGTGCCAAACACTTTAAGAAATGTTTCGTTGCGTCCCGCAAGCCTCCATAAAATGACTTAGGCGTGCTTTCCCGTTCCAGAAGCCCTCCTAGCTGTTATGCCACGATGACCCTGCGAAGAGAGAGTGTACAACTGTGATTTGTCGTGTCCTCGGAGCTCTGGCCGAGAGTAACAGTTTACCTCAACCAGGTTTAACGGGAAAGTCACGGGACCGCGCACTTGCTAAGGGGGCGTGCTTCCCTCGTTCACGACATGCCGTTACACTATACAGCGCACAAGAGCACGGATTCTTTAATCCACCTGCGTTCATAAAGTGTCATTGATGAAAGGAAAGTTGTAAATGTATAGCCCGTGGTGTTTAAAACAGTCACGGTTGTTGACCGTTTCCTGTGACAATGCAAAGTATCAAACAAACAACTTAACGATGAGTTATGAAACACTGCAGCGGAAACGTCAATAAACAAACCACAATTACATTGGAGGTAAGACAGTTTGCGCGTACCTGTTACTTTTGATATCCTGCGACAGTTCAGAAAACTAAAAATCAACAAACAAATCCCAATCCACTGGTGTCTGAAAGAAACAGCTATTCATATTTCCTGAGTTCCACGAGTGCTGCGGGTGCGCGCTCCCGCTATTAATTGTGTGATCACGTTACCTAGGCACAGGTGGATGGAGCGCGAGCGCGAGCGAGAGAGAGAGAGAGAGAGAGAGAGAGAGAGAGAGAGAGAGAGAGAGAGATGGGCGGAGACATTAGAGATACGCGGGTTGCCAAGTAACAAGGATCCGCATTTTATCCAAATATGTTGCGTGCATTTCTCAATAAATAGTAGCTATACTTGTTTCCAAAATCTTTCAGACCATCACCACAACAGTTGCAAGATTTCCTTGTTTCTTTGCTACAAAATGCGTAAAGTGAGCGCGCGTCGATATGTATTTATATAAATATTTTATGATAACCTAGACTATGTGTAGTCTCATATGTTTTGTTTCAGTATTAAAGTTACTAGGACTTACTGCATAAAGTTAAAATGAAGTTAGGCATGTTGAAGCATAATATCTGCATCTATTATTCACCGTTTTAAGAAGTGACAGTGATTTTGATTGTTATATATGCTACTTAAGGATCTGAATTTATGAATCATAAATTGCATTGGATACCAATCCAGATGGTAATTCTACATCTAATAGAAGCATGCATAAACAAACACATACAGACTTAAAGTAAGCTCGTTTTGCCTGTGGAAAATGCTAAAGCTGCTATTATATATTATGTTTGTTGTCATGCAAAAATGTAGAAATGCACAGCCTTTTGGGAGGCAATTCCCCTCACAGTTGCTAGTCCTCAATCAATCAATCAGTCTTTATTTCCAGATTTTTGTCTTTATGAATTCTCAGTATTTGAGTTCTCATTTAGGGTATTCATAGATTTATTTTTAGAACTTTATCTGAGATCTTTATGTAATCTTTTTCTTTACATAACTTAATTATATAATCTCAGTGCTCATATTCAAATATACAGTAAGTGAGCCTTGCAGAGTTTTATGATGATTTTATTGCACATTAACATTCAAATGTGATAACTGTTATCATTATCCATGAGTGTTCATTTAATGTGTTCAGATGTTAGTTTATACAGTATGTTCAAGTCCTTATGATATCATAAAAACAATATGCTTTAAATTTCTCTGTAATTATGAGCAACAATTTCACAATGCAGTTGCCCATGGTGACTCATTGCTTCCTTTGCGGCTTATTCACAACAATACTGCATATTGCAGAGAAGGATAAAAAGCAAGACTGGAGAGATTTACTTTTATAAAGATTATCTGCATAAAAAAGCCATAGCAATAATCAGACAGACTTGACTCAATCATTTGTGGTCTGGAATTTCAAGAATTACAAATGACCATGCAAAACAATTATTATTATTTTTTTTAATATTTGAAATGCAGCTTTCAAGAATGTTTTGTCAGACTCTCACTGGTAAGTCATGATTGTTCCTTTTTCAAGGTCAGTCAGTTGTCAAACAGGAGGGATGACAAGAAGAGGAGTGCAATCTGTATTCTAGATCTTTTAATTGTCGGTACACTGCATGAAACTTATTGGTTCAGTGTTAACCAGCCAACATTTCAGTGTACATATTGCCTATTAAGATTACCCATCAGCTACAATCTTTTATGTGTCTCAAAAGAAAATGAAAAGTCAAATGCATCAAGCACAGGTATTCCCATACCAGATGACCTACAAACAGAGCCGATCCTATGATTCTGCGTTTAAACCAATTAAACTTTACCCAGGAATTAGGGACTTTGGGCTGGTACTTCGTTGCTGTGTTCAAAATGCCATACTATCATACTACACTTCTGCAGTATCCAGTATTTATGCTGTGTATAGTGTGCAAGTTTTCTCTATGCATCAAATACCCATTGACCTACTATATTTACCAGAATCTGCCAAATACACACGGTACAGAATCTGTGTTCGGAATGGCATACTACCATACAATACCTACTATATATATTGCAGTATGCTGCGTATATACTGTGAAGAGTAAGTGAATGTTCTGTAAGCATGGAATGCCCGGATTACCTGCTACATTTGCTGAAATTTGATGTAAGCATCTGAAGACATGGGATACTGTTTCCCAGAACGCAATATGCTCCATGTAATGTTTCATCTTCAAACACGTGAAATAACTGGAGGCGGGGAATGGTAATTATAAAACACTTTTATACATATATGTTACTGTAAACTACAAACTATTACTGTTTATGTAAAAACAATATCGCAAGTAGGACATAAATTGTACTTTAATCTCTACAGCACATTTCCGATCAAGTCAAATTAAGTCACCTTTATCTCTATAGTGCTTTATACAGAACAGTTTATTTCAAAGATATTGAATAATACAAATATTAAAGTAACATAATATATAAAAAACATAATTTGTTGGCAGAGACTATTTATATTAACTCCACCCACCAATGCCAAGCTGGGATAAACAGCACTGCGAAAGAAGCCCATTTATCTCAGAAGCGCAGTGGGTAAAAAAATGTAATTAATGATTTTGACACAAGCGACCCGAGTACAAGGCTGCCCTTCACCAAAACTTGTTCTAAGCTACTCCTTTTCCCATCACATATTAGATCAGAAAGGCATTTATTTTCAATAAAAATAAAGGAAATATTTGAAAATTATAAATAAAATGTATCATTAATAATACAGTGTTATTAGGTGGTTAGTAAGTATAGGTGTAGGAAGGTTTTTGTCCAAATAAAGTTGCATTCATTTAATAATATTTTTAAGTATGATTATTTTAAACACACTATGTTATTGCATACTGTTTTATAATGTACTACAGTTATTATTAGTTCTGCTCAGTATGAAAAGTTAATTAATTGGGAAATATAGCATTCTTTACTAGTATGAATCCTTAATTAACAAGCATTTGTTAAAATAATGGTTAGTACGTTTGTCTGTGAGGTAACAACCTCAGCAGCTGAATTAATGTTTTGTCATGTGACAACACTTTAGCATACTACTCTGAAACATTTGTTGCTTACGGTTTCACACCCCTATTCTTAAAAAAAAAAAAAAAAAGTAGGCAGTATACACTGTGTACTGGACAGTAAGCAGTTTGCAGTAAGCAAGGATGCCATTTAGAACACAGACCATGTGTTTTTATCACAGGAACTAGGATCTAAATAAAGTTCCGGGTAAAAAAAAATGCCCGTCAGAAACTCCCTGCTGGCAAGGTAGTACTTTTTCAAAGGTCCGGAACTTTCGGGGTGGGGCTTGGGCACTAAACATGCTGATTGGTTGAGTTCACGCAGCGTTGTGATTTCAACCTCCATTTATTCAGATAATTTTCAAAATATTACTGTTATCGGGTTAGGGGCAGCTGTGGCCTAATGGTCGGACTAGTTACCAGAAGGTTGAAGAAACCAGAGTTGTAGGTGGGGGGAGTGAATGAACAGCACTCTCTTCCACCCATGGCTGAAGTGCCCTTGAGCAAGGCACTGAACCCCCATTTGCTCCCTGGGTGCTGGATCTATAGCTGCCCACTGCTCCGGGTGTGTGTTCACGGTGTGTTCACTTCTCACTGCTGTGTGTGTGCACTTGGATGGGTTAAATGCGGAGCACCAATTCCAATTACCATACTTGGCAAATGTCACAACTTTCTTCTTCAAATGTAATTTTAAAAGTATTTCGGGTGAGAATGTAGTTGTTTAAAACACAAATATGCGGTTTATTTATGAAGACAATGCTTTTTTAAAAATGTTTCGCTGATTTCGGAGACGATCAGCTCCACACGATCAGCGGGAGCTCAGTGCTCATGTTACAGATGAGATCAGTCTCGACTTGGCTAGTCCTTTTGACATTTGTTACTAGCTCTGATGTCTCTTTAGTGGTTAAACATAAAATATAATTCGTTTTGGGTAAATCAAACAGGTAACTTTTGATCTTTTTCAATTAATCTATTAATATGTTAAAATGAAAATAAAAAGAGGAAATACTGTTTTACATATTTCGTTTCATTGTAATGTTGGCCATATAGGCCCTGAACATTTCCCTGAACTACATTTCTGTGGTTTAAATCAAAACAAAAGGAGGTAGTGGTGTTTGACATCATATTTCGTCTTATTGTAAATATACAGAGAGGAACATTGCAGTAGCCAAGGTGAGCTGACTGATGTTATCAAGTACGCTGCTGTTTGCAGAATAACCGGACTTGCATCGTCCCGTCCATGGGAGATCACACTCCCGAGTCGAACTGGCTAAGTCTGAACTACCGAGGATGCAAGTCCAAAATTTGCGTACTATTAAGAAACATGTGCAGACCTAAGTCACCAGACTATTTTCCTTATATTCACAGTACTTTTGACTGTGGTGGAAACGCAGAAATCAATAGGTCTAGGGGGGAAAAAGTTCCTGTGAAAAAAACTTTCTTGGTAAAATTGTTCCTTGTAATTTTGGTGAACATGCGGCACTAGGCTTCTGGGGGCCCTACGCAAAACTTGTTTCATTCCATCTTGAATCACATTTGCTGAAAGCGCTTGAGAAACAGTGTCTCTTCTGTGGCTCTGTACGCTTTCAGCTCATTTTCTTAGTCTCGAGCAAGACTGCATGATATTCACATAACATGATTAGATTTTTACGTAGAAAGGGTGACAGCGCACCACATTAAACAGGGGTTACAGGGGTTATAATCCTAGTGTGCAAATATCTCTCTTCGGTGCAGGCCAGGCCAGGCCTAGATCGATAGGATGTCAGCCTTAATTCGCCCATCTCTATCAAGGGCCTCATGTTGGGCGGTTGTTCCACAGCCGGGACACATTAGCTCTGCAAATGGAAAGCGACATACACAAGCAGGTTTAATGCAGTCAGGGTTCAGAAACCAACTCTGGCTCGTAACTCAGATCAGTGTTGTAAAGCGGTGCAGGTAGTGCCAATCAGCATGGGATCAATGCTCTACCAGTTCAACTGACTGCAAAAATGCAAATGGAAGACACTAATTATGATCATGCCAGCGTGAATGCCAGAACGACTGGCCTGCTAATGGAAAAATCAAAACACATTAGGACTGCCAAATGATTTGATTTCTACTTCAGCCACTGATGCAAATGGACATTGCATGCCAGCGGTGGGAGCACCAAACAATTCACACAACCAAAACTCATCCAATATGGTAACGTTCAATGAGACTTCTCAAAAAGGCTTGTAAGAAATAAAGCGAGACAGAGTTTGTGTATACATTTGGCAGCCTTATTGGTAAAACACAGCATTTGCGAGTGATGGATCAACACCCACAACATGACTCACATAAATGATTCATTAAATTAAAAGGAAAAAAAATTATCAAAATTATATATAGGATGTGTAAATAATTTAGAATATTATTCTGGAATCCCTTCTCCACTCCAACTGTACCTTTTAAGGGATGCTTCACACAAAAACAAAAATGCACCCTTTTCACACTTCAGGGTTTCTCAGAAGTGGAAGTCAACATTAACAACACAGATAGAACTTCTATAGCAGAGAACAGGAGACTACATCCATTGTGATGAATTTGAGAGAAGAGAAAGAAAGACAGAGAGAAGTCGAGAAGAGAGAACAATATTAAATTTAGCATCACTACCACAGCTGGTGTATTACAAACATCCATTTTTTTGATGCAAGTGTAATATAATACAGATATATAGAGTTTAAAAAATAATACATTCTAAAAAATGTAATGCTTGATTTATGATGCTGGTGACTTTTGAACTTCTTCATCACAGTCTTTGAAAAGGGTCAATTTACCATTACATTTAATGCATTTTAACCATATTAAATTGAATGCAGATGAACTCGAGGATGTGAGGGATAGACTTACCGGCACTCACTGTATAAAAGTCCTCACATCACCAACTCACAACTTTCTAAATTGTTTTACGGAGATTTTGTCTACATTTAATGTTTCTATTTTTTTTTTTTGTTGTTGTTGTTGTTGTTTTTGTTTTTTTATGCAAATATATCCATCAACAATTATTAATACAATAGTACCATGCATACAATAAATACAGTAGTACAATTCAATGAACAGACTGTACTTCTATCCTCACAGCCTTGTTTTTATTCCTGTTAAATTCTATTAACTCACTGTGACTAATGTCTGTTCTGGAATCATTTACTTATGCTCATGTTGTTCCAAACCTGCTCGACTTTCTTTATATTGAGAAAACTAAATGAAGATATTTTTAAAAAGCTCTCAGTCCATAAGATAAGTGAATTCACTGTCATTGCATGGACAAAAACAGTTGAAATATTCTTCAAAATATCTTGTTTACATTTCCAGGTGCTTTCCATAAGTACATCAGGGGAAGAGGTGAAACACAATTAGTTTTTAATGTTCATTTAAACTTACTTTACAAGTCTCCAAAATGACTCCATCATGTTTCATTTTGTTTAATATTTTCTCAGCAAACCCAAGACCTTATGTGTCACTCACTCTTAGCTCCCCATCTCCCATGTTACTCACAATAATGGGATGTATTTGCATTCATTTGACCATGCCTATTTGCCAGAGAGGAAGTTATAAACAAGACATACGTGACCAGACTGAAAATGAAAAAAATATATAGTGCACTGTTGCTATTTGTTATGCTTTCAATAATAAAAGTGCAGGTGGAATTTGTAGGGACAGCTCTCTTGGGTTGACAGATATTAAGAATTAAATGATATAATGAAAGTAATTTTTCTTCCTCTGAAGAGAGAGTGGCAAAATTAATCACAAGGCACAAGAAGTTTATATTCTTAATTGCACTTCTCGACCTCATTGACTTGTACTCTAGATAAACTTTACTATTTTCACATTGCAAAATCATAATTCTCTTTAAACTTTTAAATCCACTGCATTGCGGGTCTTTAGAGTGATGGCGAGTCTGTTTGTTCACCCTCCATGGAGTAGCTGTGTTTGCAGTGTTTATGAAAAAGCTTTTAATAAATCATGACTCTTCAACAATCAACAAATTAAAATGTGTTTAAAAATACCTCTTGTGGCCCTAATACCCATCAGATTAACAGCACTAATGGGAATTGTTTCATCTACACAAATGGCTCATTTGTTTTATGTGATTTTTGTTTTAGAGCTAGGTGACACTAACCAGAGGTAAAGCATGCGGTACTCAATTACACGGTTGGCTGATGTTCAGATGTTGATTGTCCTAAATCACAGCTACGGCTATAGCTATTTTTGCTTTTAATCGCCCCAAATGCCACCCCAACCCTACAAAGTGGATCACTTACTTTATTGATAATCCCACTATGCATGACTAAACTGGAATTGATCAGTCATCATGACATATTCAAAAAACACATTGTTAGCTTGAAATGATTTACCAGTGAAAGCATTCAAAAGTTTTTTCTCTTCATCTTTCTTTTTGAAGAAGTGCCTTAATTTTACCAAAGCTACATATAGTTGCTCTGAAAATCAGTGAAAAAAGTAATAATGAGAAATACTGCTACATTTACTAAATTATATTATAAAACACACACACACACACACACACATATATATATATATACATATATATATATATATATATATATATATATATATATATATATATACACATACACAGTGGGTACTGAAAGTATTCAGACCCCCTTAAAACTTTGTTTTCCTCATTAATGTACACACAGCACCCCATATTGACAGGAAAAACACAGAATTGTTTACATTTTGCAGATTTATAAAAAAAAAAAAAAAAAAAAAAAAACTGAAATATCACATGGTCCTAAGTATTCAGACCCTTTGCTGTGACACTCATATATTTAACTCAGGTGCTGTCCATTTCTTCGGATCATCCTTGAGATGGTTCTACACCTTAATTTAAGTCCAGCTGTGTTTGAATATACTGATTGGACTTGATTAGGAAAGCCACACACCTGTCTATATAAGACCTTAGAGCTCACAGTGCATGTCAGAGCAAATGAGAATCATGAGGTCAAAGGAACTGCCTGAATATCTCAAAGACATAATTGTGGCAAGGAACAGATCTGGCCAAGGTTACAAAAAAATGTCTGCTGCACTTAAGGTTCCTAAGAGCACAGTGGCCTCCATAATCCTTAAATGGAAGACTTTTTGGACGACCAGAGCCCTTCCTTTTATTAAATAATTCACTTGTATACTCTGCACTAATGGCTCTATACATAAAGCAAATAAATAAGGTGATAAGGGATCCTCTTGTCTTCTCCTCCTCATTAATGAAAATGTATCTGAAAGAACTCCATTGGGCCTAACTCTTGCATTCAGGTGTATTATATATTTCTATTTAAAAATGTTTTTTTATGAATTAAAAAATACATTTTGTATTTTAATTTAAAAAAAATTATGAGCAATCCTTGTACAACTAAAGGGTAAAAACTTTTCATTATGAAGCTGTTTAATCTCAGAAGAGCAAGGTAAATAAGACTCCCCATGGTTCTGTTGTCCTGTACAAGTCTGGACACTGAATAGTACGGTCATAGCATATTCCTTTCTGAACATCATTTTAATAAGCCAATCTGAAAATTTCTTCATAAAGGCTTGGAGATTCGCTGTAAGCACTGTAGACTCCATGGAAACTGTGTTCAACTTCCTTGCACAAATAAGTTACTTAACTCTGCTGGACTCTGATGCTCATAGCTTTTTAGAGAAATACAACACCTACGAACTAAAATGTGCTTCACCCACACACCATTTGGTCTCAGAAAAGCGAGAAGCACAATGGTCTATCTATAATGTTTCCATTAAAGTGTGATGTACATTAGTCCACATTATTTACGTTCTGAAGACTTCAAGTGACACACTACAACACAAATGGCTCAAATGTAAATTAATGATCGCTCAAGAGCACTTTATGTAGTATATTATTTTAAACCACAAGAAGGACTTTTTTTATGCAGTCTTGCATCATTTTCAATACTTCTTTCCAAAATGGCATATTTAAAATTGGATCAGAAAAATGGCCCTGTTTTGGGTAGGGTGGACCGTCCCATTTCCAACTGACAATTCACACAGAACGGCGCTAAGCCAGGACACCTGTCGTAATACTGAACATTTTGACTGATTAAACAATGAGTACAGATTATCTGTCCCTTTCTGTGAACACAATGGACCCAGAGAGGATTACTTCCAACTACATGCAACAAATTATGAACACTGAATCAAAACAACAAAGTCATAAACAGTTTAAAAACACATCTAAATGTTTATAGTTAAATGAATGCTATAAACATTGATATGCACAATGCAGACAATCTGTTATATTAGTCTTTGGAAGATATAAATGAAATGGTCTGTATTAGGGTGACAGTGCTAATTTTCAGCTAATTTTTTATTCTAGTGAATATGTCTAGGTTTATGTTTGAGTATTTAACATCTCCGCCATTATTGCCCATGAAAAAATAACTAGTTATTAAAGACAAGATGACCTTATGAGCTTTTAAGTGGGGCATATTGTTGCACTAAAGCCCTATTTGAACAGGAATAGTCATTTTTAACAGAGTATCTCAGTGATTTTAGTCCCGTCCAAATGTGCCATCTCCATAATCATTATGGACAAAGTCAGTAAAGATTACGGCGACTTTTACCTTCTGTAAAAAGGTCCAGAAGAATTACCTCAGGTAATACTAATCCCATGCAAATAGACCAGCTATAAATATGTATGTAAATATTCCACAATTTCATTTTTAAAAGTAGTTTCCCTTTTTTTTCATGCTTGAAGAAACATTCAGTTGCATTCTAGGTGGTGGGACAAGTCTGTGGTAAACCTTGCATGTTTTCTGAATATGACATGCATTAAACCATTCAGAGATCTATAAACTAGGAGCAAAATGTTTAAATCCACTCTAAAACTAACAGGCGCTCAATGTAGTGAGCGTAAAGAAGGTGGAAAGCACTTGTTAGAGGCATGGAGCTTCTTATAGCTTTAGGTAAGTGCAGATTGCAAACAGAATCCAATCATAATTTAATTAATTTAATGTGTCACGCACATGACAACATGTTGGCTGTAATTGAGTTACTCCTCCCACTTCTGGTAGTTTTACTGAGATTTCTTATCCCGTGTAAATTGAAAGTGAAAAAATAATAATAATAATAAATAAAGTTACATTGGCCATTAATATTACAGACAACCTGTAGTAAATTAACTTTACTCCATCTACCCCTCTGAAACTAATCCAGTCAGAATAGGGCTTAAGTTAACACAATAAAAACCTGGAATTAAGAAGATTACTGTGGTATTTTCAGAAGACTATTGTAGACATTAAAACGATTATTGTGTTATAACAAAATGGAACAGTAATGGAAAATATTAATTAAACATCAAAAATGTTAAATACATTCTTTGTTTTGGCAGATATGGTAAAAATTTTACACAATTACAGTACATGCATAAAACACATGTGACAGCCTTCACCGTAATTGATGTTTATGCAAAATGCCTTAAAAGTTCAATCTTTTTTGTCAAAATGTATTATACTATACTGACCCATTAACCTCAATGTATGCTATGATTATTCCCAACAGATGGAATAAAATATATTGATATTTTATCTTGGAGAATAGAATTCGGATTTAAGTACACAAACATTCAAATCCACCTCTGCAGAAAGCAAGCATTTGTGTAACTGGACATTCTTTAGGGACAATTCCTCCATTGCCTCCTCAGAAAAAAACACCCTCCCTACTTCACAAGCTGTTGTAGATGAGAAATGGCCTATCACATGGCTGTTAATATTTTAGATCTTTCTAGTGTCTGGTAAGTAAGCAGTCATTTAGCCAACACTTTTATCTTAACGACTTTCAGCTAAGTACACGTAAACTCCCTCTGGAGTAACCTGGGGTTAAGCGTTAACAGCTGTTATAGCTCACGGCTTTTATCTCGCAGGGTTCAAACCAGTAACCTTCTGGTTACCATGCAGCCCTGAGTGTTACTACCACACCACCCACCCACCTTATAGTGCATTCAGGGCATTTTCTCATGAATTGTATAGAAAAGGCAATCACAGAATGGTATGCAGTGAGCTCTGTGAAAGACAAATCAGTTGACCTGAGGAAAAATGTTCATTATAAACAAACTTACATGTCAATAAATCGATATAAATATTAATAAAAAAGTTTGGATTTGGTATGATTTTTAAAAGTGTTTTAAAATAAGTCTCTTACCAAGGCTTCATATACTGTACTTGTCACGCTCCTGGACTGTCTGTGTGTTTCTCTCACCATGTGCTCCGTGACCTAGTTTCGTCATGTTTTTGTGTCACCAGCCATTCACTGTGTGAATTCCCCTGTGTGTTGGATTTATTAAAGACTGTCACTTTGATCCACTTCTCTGCATCATCCCTCCGACACAGTCATGACAAAAGACCTGACCAACAAGAAATGAAAAAAAAAAGAGAACAAAAAAAAGTTCAACTGTGTTCCCCTCCGTTTGTTTTTGTGTTTTGTACAGTGATTTGTTTTCCCCCTTGGATCCTGTGGATCCGACCTGAATACCTCCTGAAGGAGAGGTGGGGTTGGGGGGGGGGATTTTTCGAGAGCCATACCAGACTGTTCCTGGACATCGCTCATCACACCAGCTATCAGGACAATGCGCTCTGTGCGTTCTATGATGCAGAACGTCGTCGCCCAAAGATGGCCCTCGGTAGGATATCCCACCTTTTAGGAGTGGATATCGGCGAGAAACGGATCTCTGTTCACCGTTGGTCCCTTCTTATAATTTATAATGATCTCATCGCTGCTGCTCTGCCTGATTCTCTCTTCCTTTTTTCCATTTCATCAACTTGCATTTCGGCCCAGCCTTTCTGCCAGAAAAGCTGTGAGGCATGTCTGCAAGCAAAAGCCAGTGGGCAGGTCTGTGTCTATTGATTAAAGCTAGCACAGTCTGGACTTCCGAAGCAGGTGAGGGGCGCCTAATGTAGCCTTTTAGTCTGCGGTATAGTGTCAGAAATAACAGGGAGGCTGATTGTGTTAGATGGACACTTCCTGCCATCTCTACATTAGCTCTCGCTCTCCGTCTGTAGATGCTGTTATGTCGCGGCCCATAAATCTCTGAAACTTTTGTATCAGCACTACATTGATCCAGCCGCTGTAAATGTTTTGGAGTTTGGTGCTTGGAACTAATGCGAGCATGACAGTCTCCGTGGTGCGACTTCCTTTTCTCACAGCTCCGTCTGATTTGTTGTCATTGCTGACTAACATTTCAGTGTGCTGGAAGTGATACAGGGTTATATAATCTGCTGTCAGTCGATGCCATTTACAATAAAATAAGAAAGACATGCTCTGAATAAAGTGTTGTCCATTAACAAGTCTTTCAAGCTCACTAATGGATATGGTTTGTTCAATGCAAGATGTATCAGAGCATCTCTAATTCATGGATGTGGTAATGGAAATCACTCACAATGGAGTAGATGTACGCATTTAATGGACTCAGTCTGTTCCGCGAAGAGACTCCAGTGTTGTATCTGACACCCCACCTCCTTCCATCCCACATAGCTCTCTGTCTTAATTACTTTATGAACCAATATAAAGTCACACACTGCAAACATTGTTCAATGAGGCAGTGAGATACAATGGAGGCAAGGTAAATGAAGGATTTTTCTCTGTAATTCTCTCTTAGCTAAATTTGTCATTTCATTAATTATCCAGAGAAGATCCTTGTGTTGCACATAATACCTTGAGCCCAAAGCAACACATCATCTACAGATCTTTGAAGCTGTCTGCTCGATACACATTAGAAACATTTAGACTTACTTTAATTTGGATAGTACATTTCAAGCCTTGAAGTGCACCTGAGAAAATTTGTATTCATTAGTATTATGAACTTACACATACAATTCTGAAAAGTAATACAAATGCTATTTTAGTTTGTTCTTTTATTTTAATTAGGACAGTCAATTTAATGAGTTAATTCAAGAGTTCTGTTCCGTTCAATATCCTGTTTTTGTAATAACCTATATTAATGTTCCAATATTATTTATGCCATTTAATTGCAGTGTAATTGCATTCATGCTCTCTTGGAACTGTCTGTGTAAAAATACCTAATACCAGCTTTTAAAAACTAAAAGCTTAAAAGTTTGTGTTCTAAATGTTTGTGTAATATATTCTGTTGAATTCTTTTGAGGGGTAAATTCTCAGCCCAAATTGATGAATGAATAATTGTGTATGGCTCATCATATTTGGAGGCCCATAGCATCAAAAATGTTGAATTTCCCACTTGTACTGTAAATGTGGTTTTTACAATTGTTCAATGCTTTATGTTATTCACTCAATATTTCTGACTCCTCTTGAAGGCTACTTTATTAAATACTGTCCATTAAAATACATTAGAATGGCGACTTTGGCATTGTAATGACACCTTCTAAGACAAATGAGTAATTATTACACTGCAGTATTTACCAGTCTGAAAGAAGGTGTTAATGGTGACAAGGTTTAGCTGTGGGGGACCTTCAAAGATATCTTATTTAACAAGAGCAAAGAAATATGCTTAGAGGCTCCCTGAAAAACAAACAAAGAAATAAATAAATAATCAGATGCAATTGCTAAACTTCACAGAAGGATACATTTCCACCCCCAAGCCATTGTTTCATAAGGTGTTATGTCACCCCAACCTCATCAGACAGACTCATTATGCATCAGACATTTCCTCTTTTAGTCACTTTACAATAAACACAGGGAATTTAGTCACCCCCTTTCTTTACTGAACCACATTTTGTTAGAAGTCTGGGATTATCTGTGGCAATGCCTCTCCGCAGGAGCAATGAATTCAACATCACAGCTCCCATAAACAGGCGAGACATAAAGATATTCTTACCCATGGGACTTTGGATTTTAGCAATCAGAAAAAAACAGTGTTTGCTAACTTTTTTACAGAAGAGAACACAAGCTGAGGATTATCTTCAAACCCTCAATGCAAAGGCATTACCTGGTGGCCTGGACACTTTTGCCTCTCCCATGACTGTCAGCATATTTCAGAATAATTTTCAAAAGCATAAAAGAGAGATTATCTAAAGAATAGGAACAATGGGAATCAGGCAGTTTACCAATCATGCTGAGCACCCTCCCTCCATGAGACAGGCCTCCTTGTCTGAAAAAGCCTCCCGAAGTGATAACAGCCCTTTAATCGAAACTTGGTAGTAAGTGTTTAAAAGAATAAGGGGATCAGCTCTGGTTTTCTAGTTCAATAGGAAAACTCAAGACAGCAATTCATCGTATATGAACACAAAATACAAACCAATGTACGACTTGAGATTTCTCATTCGCAGACAAGCAGTCAGATTTAGAAGTGTCCATAATTGCAACTGTAATCCATGTTGTCGATTGCTTACTCTAACTAATAGAAAAATAGACAGACAGATAGATAGATTGCGCATGATGCAGTTTTTACAATAAACACCATTACAAATTTTTTGTGCCCATGAACTCCTTTAGAGGGCACTCCACTCAGGACTCTGGCAGTTTTGGTTGCCTTCTATAGGTGGCTTGTTAAAACCAATGGATCTTAATGGAATATTTCCCAAATCACACTAGAGAAAACATGTTTTTTTAATGGTTTTAATGGTTAAAAGATGATGGTTTGTAAAGTTTGTAATGGTTATTTGTAGTGGAAACCATTAACATTTTCTGTGACGGGTTTGCGTATTTTTTATTTTTTTTTTCAGCAGGGACATAAGCCTATATCAGTTATACAGTGGTATTGTGGCTATGCGTGCATGATGCCCCTGACACTACAATGCAAAAGTATTTGTCAAACAAATGAAACATGATGAAACATTAATTTTAGTTGGAATTGTTATAGATTATTCTTAAGATTGCAGTGGTACGTATATGTCATGGTGAAAAATGACTGAATGAATAATATACAGGTACTTAAAGTAGGTTAAGATGATTTTTTTTAATTGTGCCCCCTAAAAGCACAAGTAATTTTAAATGTTTAAAATGCATTTACATTTTAAGTTTTAGCATCAATGAAAACATACAAAAATGTACGTTTTGTGCTTGTAAATGTTACATATTAATACCTACATATAAGCAATGAGACCAAGATAGATACATAGATAGATAAAGAGTAATTAATGCTATTGTACTGTAAGTGTTGCACCGTTGGCTCTTGCAATCAAACTCTCGCTGTTCAATTGTATGTCTTAATTGTTGTTTATTTGTGGCACTGCAAGTGTCTTTTCTCTCAAAGTGTGAATTGGCCTTAACGCTTCAGGTATGAAAATAGATCGTGTTTCACCCACTGCGCAGCTAAAAACTCCCTGTACAGAATCTGACTCTGTGTGGAATACAAAACAAGCCCATCACATGGAATATAGATGAATTCTGGGATTTGATTCTGCCCGTCACAGGCAGAAAAAAGTCAGAAGATAATGTAGGAACCAAAACACATGATTATTCTGATATCACTGCAAGTAAATTTTTCCAGATACAACCCTTGGCACAGCACACAGACCTGTTAATCATATCTAGATGGTTAGGCTTATTTAACTCTCTCTGAATGATCAGAAAGTAGAAGAATGTCTGCCATTTCTCAACAAACTACCTGCATCAGAGACACCTATTCATTCATCCACATATTGTGATAAAATATATTTGCCACAATTCAGCTTGACATTGTGACATCAAATATGAATACTTTGTACTTAGAGTTCACAGTAAGTATGATTTTTACCTCATTTATTATACAAAAAACCATTACAGTGAGAAATTTAGAATAAAAAGCAGATAGATAACTAGAAAGATGTTCACCATCAGTGTATCATTTATCATCAGTTTATGACTATAGAAAGGAAAAAACAAAAACAAATCTGAATTAGAGCAATTACAAGCAATTTGTTTGATTTATGTGGAAATTGTTTCATATTGAGTTGATATTCCTGTAAATGGGATATCAAAAGTAGGCCAATATTCTCATTAGGGAGAGTTGTATATATTATTAATGTGACTTCACAGAAATAGTGTTACAGTAGTACTGTAATTCAACCAGGAGTCATGCGAGAGGAAACACAAACCCATATCTCTCCACTGCCTGGGCACCACACATACATAAGAAACTGATCAGACCAATGAGATATTCAAAAGCAGGAGAAATGTTTTACTAAGACTCAAGAGATTTAGCTAAGATATATTTTCACTGCATTAATCTATATTATTCACTGTATGACAGAAGAATGAAACAGAAATGCCCATTACATTTTCAAGTTAATTTCTAAGATTATAATGCACTCTTATAAACGGGTTGTTTGCAGTGCTCATTGACTAAGCCAAGAATGCCATCTGCACAATGCCTGATGATGGGATTTAATGTTCTCCTTGGAGAAACAACATTATAAATGTATTATAACAATCTCCTGACTGGCTCAATTAACTTTTCTGAGAGCAGTTTTTTAGGCCGCAGTGGCATCTGACAAGTCTTCAAATTAAGAAAAAGAATATAATTTTTTGGGGGATACAATACATATTATGACAGATTTGTTTTGTTTTTTTGTTTTTTTAACTTTCTTGACTGTTTGGAGAAAATTACCATTCTAGTAGCTTACCAGTGAAAGTTTAGTATGTAGACTTCAAATATACAAACAGCAATTTCCCCAAGGCAGGTAGAGTAGTTAACTTTTTTTTTTAAATAAAATGCCTTCGACAGGCATCATACATTCATTTCCATTTCTTTATACAATTTTAAGCCACTGTAGCATCCCAAAAATTACCAGTGAATTAAACAACTGGGGTGAGAAGTCCTGCTGCTGCTTTCACACGTTAATGGGATTATTGAACAGTAATCCCCCATCTAATTTCTCCTCTATTGTTTTATAGTGTGCCCCAAAAGAGGATTTGTAATATGTGTAGCACAATGTCTGTTATGTAATTAAGATTCATTGTAGCACCCTTCACATGTGATTAAGAGGTCTCAAAGGGAAACGTATCACAGAAAGTACAAAAAAGACAAATCTCTTGTCTAGGTTGAGCATAAAAGGAATTTGTGTTGAAATGTGTTTACTAATCTTGAGAGTGAGGAAACAAGCTCCATCAGCACAAGTTCAGGGGCAAGATGTGTTTTCAGTGTTGTGCCGTGTTCGTCAACACATATTCGAGAAGCGGTTTCACACTCAACGTTTGTATTTGCACAGCGAACACACCGCTTCCTCTAGGGAACACACACCTAGCAGCGACCACAAGAACAGCGGGAAACCATGAGCTTGTCACGAGTTGACTTACCGAAAACTGCGTTATAAATACAATCAATGCTCAGCGTATCTGAAGAGTTACCATGACAGGTGGTGCATGTCTAATTTATTTTCTCTGCTCTAAAATAAATAAACAGAATATACACTTCTGAAGTCTTTGTGAATCGCTGGGCTAAGAATAAAGGGCAGAATATAGAGCAGAGTCAATCAATCTTTACAATTCCAATCCAAGTGAGAACAAACACTACAGTTAGTGTTTCCTAAGTGTGGTCTGTTTAATATCCATATTGTTTGCTCTCCTGTTACAATTAAGTGTCAAACTGCTAAACCTCTTCTATGCCATTAAGCAATGTCATCTTAATTAATCAGCAAATGGATGGCTCCAGTGCTGTGGCCTACATTTAGATAATGTGCCTTAGCTACATGTTCATATATCACCAAGCATCAAAAGAGGCAACTTTTATATGTTTTTTTTTTTATTTAATTTTTTTTAAGAGACTGATACTGTATGTGGGCCCAATGCCTGCTTTAAAGAAATTAGAGACAGATGGCTTTTAATAAAACGGAGCAAGCTGCCACTGGACCATCTCAACCAGCTGATTCATAATTTTACTTGTGGTAACTGTTACACAACCCCATTAATAACATTAATGTATTTTTCCAAATATATGTTTGTTTAAATATAAATATTAATGTAATTAATTAATATAAATATAAATAATAAAACTGAAGCATGTTTTACAAGAACATTCTATCATGTTTAATTCAATGTGTTACTTGACAGTTAACAATTAACAATGAGATGACCCCCAAAACAGAAATGGTTTATAGAGGCCACTGACATTTTTTCCCCTACTCATCTTTTCTGACGGTTTTATTTACTAATTTTGCATTTGGCTATGTTCAGTGTAATTACTGGTAGCATGAGGTGATACCTGGACCCTACAGAGGTTGCACAGGCAGTGCAACCTCCAATTCCTCCAGGATGGCACATCAATACATGGGTCTGGAGAAGCCTTGGAGAATGTTATGCTGCCTGTGACATAGTTCAGCATGACCAGTTTGGTAGTGGGTCAGAGATGGTCTGGGGAGGCTTATTGTGGCGAGGGGGCATAGTTTGGCAGAGCCTGTAACGGGAGACAGACGACAGAGCAGAGCGATGCATAAGTAGGTCAAGTGCAAATAATGAACACGTGTATTTGATTTCAGTAATTGGCATGGAGAGACCGGATATAAGCCGGAGCACCACAGAGAGAGAGGGAGAGACAAGCTGGGACCTCGTTGGCGATGCTGGGAGCGTTAACAGAAAGAAGTCTGAGTTATTGAGTATTATTGTGCAGGAGCAAGCTGATTGCGCTTGTTGCACACCGTTGCTAGTTTTGTCTTAAAATAAGTGAAAGTGACATTCAGCCAAGTATGGTCACCCATACTCAGAATTTGTACTCTGCATTTAACCCATCCGAAATGCACACACACAGAGCAGTGAACACACACACACACACACACACACACACACTGTGAGCACACACCCGGAGCAGTGGGCAGCCATTTATGCTGCGGCACCCTGGGTGTAGTTGGGGGTTCGATGCCTTGCTCAAGGGCACCTAAGTCGTGGTATTGAAGGTGGAGAGAGAACTGTTCATGCACTACCCCCACCCACAATTCCGTCCGGCCCGAGACTAGAACTTACAACCCTTCGATTGGGAGTCCAATCCTCTAACCATTAGGCCAAAAATTCCCCAAATAAAACGAGAGTCCCAGCCTCAAGCCGACCCCTGTCTTCTTCCTTCCTTATTAAGACTGAGTTGAACCACATCACACTGGTGCCGAAACCTGGGAAGGAGGAAGATCGCCGCCGCCATGCAGTCCCTGTCAGGTACACCATTTGCGGACATCATCCAGTCGCTCGCCGGTCTTCACCAGGAACAACATCAACACAAGCTGGCGATCAAGGAGGAGCAGGACAAACGCTTCGAGGCGCTCCTCCGAGCCCAGCGCGAAGACCGCGAGCTGTTCCGGAGCTGGGTAGACCGAAAGGTCCGGGCCATCCCCTCGTCCAAGGACAGCACATCTCCTCTGCCGCTTAACGAGATTGGGCCTCACGACGATCCGAAGGCTTTCCTGGATCTATTTGAGAAGTCGGCAGAGGCTCGAGGGTGGCCCACCGGGGACTGGCCCATGCGGCTTATCCCCCTTCTGTCACGAGAAGCGCAGGAAGCCCCCCACCAACTGCCAGTCCAAAACCTCCTGGTCTACCAGGACCTCAAGCGTGCCATCCTCCAGCGGGTCGGTCGGACCCCGGAGCAACATCGACAGAGGTTCAGGACCCTGACCCTGGAAGAGTCTGGCCAGCCCTTCATGACGGCACAGCAGCTCAGGGACTCCTGCCGCAAGTGGTTGATGGCCGACAGTAGCAACGTCGAGGATGTGATCGATCGTGTGGTACTGGAGCAGTTTGTGTCCAAGCTGCCAAGGAAGATGGCGCAGTGGGACCAGTGCCACCGCCCGACGTCGCTGAACCAGGCCATCCAGCTGGCGGAGGACCAAATGGTGGCATGTCCAGGAGTCGGCGATTCTCTACCATCGGCATCTCTCTCTTTCTCTCTCTCTCCCCCTCCCCTATCTCTCTCCAAACCTGTCCCTCTTCCTGGGTCCCGTGGAGGGCTTCCGCCGAAGCAGCACCCAGGTAGAGGACGGGTTACGCAGCCGAAATAGCAGCTGCACCCCAGGCTCCTCCCAGGGGGGGGAGTTTGACCACGGGACCCCTCAACCAGCCCATGCCCTCTCCGCTCTCTCCACGCCAATCGCTTGACCGACTTCCTGCCGCCAGGGTGGCGGTAAAGTCTGGGCCAGCCTGTTGGCACTGCAGGGACCCAGGACACTTCATTGACAGACTTCCATTGATGCAGGTGAGGACATTGATCTGGGTCCCCGACCTGCCACAGGCTGCCCTCGATCAAGCTGGCCTAGATTCATCTTTGAGAATTTGATGTTTTGTATTGATATGATTTGATGTGTTTCAATTGGATATGTAATTGGCAAAATACATATCTACCTGACTGTAAATAAATTGTTACATTTTGATTCTATTCTGTCTTACTCTGTAATTATTGACTAGTAGATTACGTTGTATCCTTGTTAGCAACATGAGCACCCGAATGAATGAGTTAATATAAAAATAGAGTTAACTAGAATAATCAAATGTCAGAAGAATATTAATTAAAAAGGCATACAACCAATTTGCATTTCAACCTAAATTCGAGGTCATACTAAAATGGAGTCAGATTAAATAATAAAATGGAGTCAGATTTGAGTTTAACCTAAAATGAATAACTCTACGCGCTGAAAGACAGAACACGCAGGAAACCTTCATCCAGCACTGGATACCTTCCTTGGGCCGAGTGTCTGGACCTTACAACCAAATACCAGTGAGTATCAAGTGGGGTACATATCAGGCTTTGGTGGATGCAGGATGTAACCAATCCTCCATCCATCAAAGTCTGATCCATCCGAGGGCATTGGATAATAGCCGCATGGTACCGTCTCATGGCCCGTTTCTTCTGGCCGGGCATTCACGAGAATGTGCACATGTGGTGCGCGTCTTGTCGTGAATGTCAGTTGGTGAATCCAACGGCCACCCCAAAAGCACCATTGTGCCCCCTACCATTAATGCAGGTCCCCTTCGAACGAATTGGTATGGACCTCATCGGGCCATTAGAGCGGTCAGCGCGGGAACATCACTTTACATTAGTTCTGTTGGACTATGCAACGCGATATCCTGAAACAGTGCCTCTCCGCACTATTTCCACTAAGAGTGTTGTGAGTGCACTGTTTCAATTAATCTACTGGGTGGGGATTACGAAGGAGATCTTCAACGATCAGGGCAAGGCGTTTATGTCACGTACTATTCGCAAGAGTTATTGGGGATTAAATCGATTCGAACAAGCATCTATCACCCACAAACAGACGGGCTGGTCGAACCATTTAACTGCACGTTAAAATCCATGATTCGTAAGTTCGCACATGAGGAAGCCAAAAATGGAGATATGTGGCTAGAAGCTCTCTTGTTCGCTGTACGGGAGGTCCCGCAAGCCTCCACAGGGTTTTCCCCCTTCGACCTTCTCTACGGACATCAGCCCCGCGGGGTCCTCGACGTCCTCAGAGAGACTTGGGAGGATGGACCTTCTAATAGCAAAAATGAAATTCAATACGTCGTGGACCTAAGAACAAAACTCCTCACGTTGGGGCGGCTGTCAATGGAATTTGTTGCAGTCTCAAGACAAATAGAGTCGGTTGTACAACAGGGGGGCTAGACTACGTCAATTCGCACTGGGAGAATTACTCGCAAAGTGGCAGGGACCCTCCAAGGTCACACGGCGAGTTGGTGACCTCAACTATGATGTAACTCGAACGGATAGAGGCGGAGCACATCAAATATATCACCTCAACCTGCTTAAAAAATGGTCTGAGAATCTTCGTCCAGAAGTGAGTTCAAAGTCCCAATCTCTCGCTCTGGCCCCTGGAGGAGACCACCTTTTACCCTCGCAGCTCACTGATATTAAGTCAATACAAGCGGATCACCCGTTGGTATCTCGCTCTACAACCTTTTAAATTTCAGGTGATCCACAGGCCGGGTGTACAGATGACTGTGGCTGACTCCTCTCCAGGAGGGGTGGGGGGGGTTTGGGCTGCAGGCCGGATGGCTCCCCGGCCTGAGTCGAGCGGTCGGGGTATGTGGCGAGGGGGGCGTGGTTTGGCAGAGCCTGTAACGGGAGAGTGACGACGGAGCAGAGCGTGGCGTAAGTAGGTCAAGTGCAAATAATGAACACGTATGTTTGATTTCAGTAATTGCCATGGAGAGACCGGATATAAGCCAGAGCACCACAGAGAGAGAGGGAGAGACAAACTGGGACCTCGTTGGCAATGCTGGGAGCGTTAAGAGAAAGAAGTCTGAGTTATTGAGTATTATAGCAGTATTCAGTGTCCAGCTTTATGCTAAATTAAACCACTCTCATACTACTGATATGAGTCTTAAGATGGCGGCGCGAACACATCGCGAGGCTCAGCGTCTCTCCAGTTTTTGCAATTTTGCAGTTTTATTCCTGCTCATCTCGGGTCTGTTCGTACTGAACAGCTTTGCTTTAACATCATACACCCGACAGGAGCTTTTGGATATCGGTGAGGACTTTACCAGCAGTTTTATCACCAATCTTCGACTCATCCCTGAGATCGCTAGAACACCCGAGGCTTCACACTCTACCCGGCCGGGCAGAAGTGCTCGCAGGCGGCGTCGAGATCGTAAACAAAGGTTGGGGAAGCGCGGAGGTCTAAGAGCTAAGCTAAAGCCAACACTGCTCCGGCTCTCTTTACCCAGCATTTTCCTCGCTAATGTGCGGTCACTGGTGAACAAAATGGATGAGTTACGACTCCGCATCACCCACAGTAAAAGACTTCTGGACTGCAATGTCATGGTTTTCACAGAAACATGGCTACACAGCGACGTACCCAACAATGCTATTGAGCTAGCCGGACGCTACACGCTCCGGGCAGATAGAACGGCAGATCACTCCGGCAAGACAAGAGGTGGTGGATTGTGCATTTATGTCAACAAAGCTTGGTGTACGAACACTGTCATTGTTGGGAGACACTGCTCAGCTAACCTAGAGTTTCTCATGGTTAAATGTAGACCTTTTTATCTGCCACGGGAGTTCACTTCCACCATAATAACCGCAGTCTATATTCCACCAAATGCTAATGCCAAGCTTGCTTTGAACGAACTTCATGCAGCCATTAGTAAACAACAGACTGCTCACCCTGAGGCTGCTTTTATTGTCGCGGGTGATTTTAATCACTGCAAATTAAAAACAGTACTCCCCAAATTTCACCAGCATGTTTCCTGCCACACCAGAGGAGACAAAACTTTGGATCATGTTTATACAAACATTAATGGAGCTTACATTGTGAGCCCCCTCCCCCACCTCGGACAGTCTGATCACCTTTCTTTGTTTCTCACCCCTAAGTATTCACCCCTCATCAACCGTGTGAAGCCATCAGTGAGGACCATCAAAGTGTGGCCAACTGGAGCAGACTCTTTACTTCAAGACAGGTTTCAACACACTGACTGGAGTATGTTTGCTTCACAGGCTGCCTGTGGTTCTCACACGGACATTGATATCTCCACCTCCTCTGTACTGGATCACATCAACTCCACCATTGACAGTGTAACAACAGAAAAACAGATAACAACATACCCTAATCAGAAGCCATGGATGAACAAGGAGGTGCGACTTTTGCTGAAAGCCCGCAACACCGCCTTCAGGTCAGATGACGCTCAGGCCTACAGTAAATCCAGGGCTAACCTGAAAAGGGGCATCAAAAAGGCCAAGTACTGCTACAAGTTGAAGGTAGAGGAACACTTTTCCAACTCTGACCCCCGACGCATGTGGCAGGGCATCCAGATCATTAGTGACTACAAGTCTAGCAACTCCACTCCAACGGTCACGGATGTCTCCTTCCTTAACGAGCTAAATGACTTTTATGCTCGCTTCAACAGCGACAGCAAGGAGACGGCCACCAAAATCTCAGCCTCTTCAGACCACTAACCTCTCAAACTCACCTCCACAGATGTCCACACTGCACTGAGCCGGATCAACGCACACAAGGCTGCTGGCCCGGATGGCATTCCTGGACGTGTGCTTAAGGCATGTGCAGAGCAGCTTGCAGGGGTCTTCACAGACATTTTCAACCTGTCCCTCATCCAAGCAACTGTGCCTACATGTTTTAAGTCCACATCCATTGTGCCAGTACCGAAACACTCCTCCCCAACGTGCCTCAATGACTATCGCTCCGTAGCACTCACACCCATCATTATGAAGTGCTTCGAGCGACTGGTCCTAGCACACCTCAAAGACTGCCTCCCACCCACACTGGACCCACACCAATTTGCCTACCGCAGAAATAGGAGCACAGAGGATGCAGTATGCACAGTGCTGCACTCTGCACTCACACACCTGGACCATAACAACACGTATGTTAGGATGTTGTTTGTTGACTTCAGTTCAGCATTTAACACCGTCATTCCCTCCAAGCTGACCACAAAACTTGGAGACCTGGACATTAACACCTCCCTCTGCAACTGGATAATGGACTTTCTGACCAACAGGCCTCAGCATGTTCGGTCAGGCCACACCCACTCCACCACCATCACACTTAACACTGGCGTACCACAGGGCTGTGTGCTGAGCCCATTCCTCTACTCCCTTTACACCCACGACTGCAAGCCTGTGCATGGATCCAACTCCATCATTAAGTTTGCAGATGACACCACGGTGATTGGCCTCATCAGTGACAACGATGAGACTGCCTACAGGGAAGAGATACAGCACCTGGCCACATGGTGCGCTGACAATAACCTGCTCCTTAACACCAATAAGACCAAGGAGCTCATTGTGGACTTCAGGAAGAAGAATGGAAGCACTCATGACCCCATCCACATTAACGGGCTGGCTGTTGAACGTGTCTCCAGCTTCAAGTTCCTGGGAACCACCATCTCGGAGGAACTGTCCTGGGCCACAAACACCTCCAGCCTGGTCAAGAAGGCTCACCAGCGCCTTTTCTTCCTCAGGACACTGAAGAAGAACCAGCTGTCTTCATCCATCCTGGTGAACTTTTACCGGTGTGCGATCGAGAGCATCCTGACCAGTTGCACCACAGTCTGGTATGGGAACTGCTCAGTGGCTGACCGCAAGGCACTGCAGAGGGTGGTGAAAACTGCCCAACGAATCACAGGGACACCACTTCCTGCTCTTGAGGACATCCAGAGGAAACGCTGTCTACGTCGAGCTCGCAGCATTCTCAAGGACTCCTCTCACCCTGACCACGAACTGTTTAACCTCCTCCCCTCCGGGAGGCATCTCAGGAGCCTCCGGACAAGGACCACAAGATTCAGGAACAGCTTTTTCCCTAAAGCTGTCTCCTTGCTGAACTCTGCCCTCTGACACCCCTCAACACCCCCCACACCACACATAGACTCCTCCCCCTCTTCAACACTCTGATTTATTTATTTACTCACAACAAGCAAAAAGTAACTTGTTATTACTTGCACTACTGCCTGTTCATCCAGGAACACTGTATAATCCATTTGCACATTGAAATATTTTTTCTATGCACTTTACTGTCCATTGCAATACTGTAAATTATGTTCATAGTTCTGCCAATAGTGTACATACACTTTTACATAGCCCATCTGTATAGTATGTTCATAGTACACCTATCTGTATATCGTGCTTATAGTATTTAATATCTGTAAATTATGTCCATAATACTTACCTGTATAGTTATTGTACATATTATAGACCTTTATTCTGTACTTACTGCTTATTGCACTTCTGGTTAGATGCTAACTGCATTTCGTTGCCTTGTACCTACATGTGCAGTGACAATAAAGTTGAATCTAATCTAATCTAATACAGTTTAAAAACACTAAAAAGTTAAATACCCTACATACACTGATATATATATATATATATATATATATATATATATATATATATATATATATATATATATATATATATATATATATATATATATATATATATATATACCCTACAGTATCTAGGTTAGTAAAATTGTTTATTTCCTAAATGCAAATATACCTGGTTCATTTGTCCCAACAGCAATTTTACCAAAGACTTACACTGTCCTGACCTACTTATGGCTCAAACGAGAATATTTATAATTCATCATAAGCAGATGATATCCATTTGGTTCCATCTATGGATCCCATGTGAAAAACAGATGGACTCACCAATGGCGAGATCACCATACTGGGGATGCAGTTTCTGCAGGTCTGCATCTCTATCAGAGTCACAGTGACATTTCATTAGTCAGTATCTCCAGCTCTGTCAGTCGCCTGATTAACGCAGAGGAAATGAAAGGGTGTGAAAGGGAGAGGTGTGATTCTAAAAAAGAATGTGCAACTTCCACACTGTCAGGTCAGCCAAGAACGCCGGTGGGCCATTAGATCTGGTGTCTGACCTCACTGCAGACTCTAGATCTGATGGGAAACAGCACAGCAGTTTTTGCCGTGAAAAGCACAATGCATCCGCAAGAGCACAAGCCAGTGAGACTTCCATGTGACATTTGTACAGATTGGATGGAGGCTGGAAACTCGTTCTACCACAGAGCGACAGAATAATAACATAATATGTCATTTAGACTAAACACAATAGTACAACCAAAGCATTTTGACCACCAAAGATTCAGCTTCTAGCTACACTCAATAATTGATTTCACTCAATTTTCTCTGTTCAATCTGTTTTAGTCCCAGTTCCACCTTACAAGACTTCTACAAGAGAAAATCTCATTACTGTAATTATTTGCTAGGAGCGGGATGGAAATTTAACATATTTGTTTTTCTATATTGTTATTATTATATCCTGCCTAATTGTGTCCTGCCTTTGGCATAATCAGTTAATTGTTTCCTTCAATTATACCAGCAGCAAAAGACTGCAGTGTGCTGTAGACTAACAAGATTCAAAATGACTTTTGGTCTGACTTGAACTACTAGTGATTCTTTAATATTTGTCAAATGCTTCTATTTAAGAAAAAAGAGAGACATAGATGTTTTGAACATACTTCTGTTTCATTTAGCAAAAACACATTATTGTTAATTTGATCTCAGTAAACTTGGAAATGAAATTACACAAGTAGATGAAAACACCATCTTGTGCTATGGCTTCAGATGGGTGGAAATCAAAAAAGGTAATTATTAACTAGTCTGCTATGGTTTCAGATGGGTGGAAATCAAAAAAGGTAATTATCAACTATTCTGCAACATTTTGTTTTTTAATTGATAGCAAAACATGTTAACAGTGTACAATGTTGAATTTTACATTTCAATCGAGAAAACAAAATATCAAAGGTTTGGTAAGTTTATAATATATACATTAACTTAAAAGGTAACTGTGGGAGGTAAATTGCAAAGCTATTTGCATTTATGGTTGATAATATTCTTATAATTTTGGATGCCTCCCGTTTCTTTTCATGAGGACAATGGTAGTATACTACCTGGTCAAATTTTCTCTCTAGCACACATCAGACACTTTGTCTTGGAATACCATACTTTAATTATTAATGTGGACTGTCCAAACTCTTAATATTTTAAAGCCTCTGCATGAACAAGGCTTAACTTGATGACTGAATTATACACAGTCTAGTTGACTCCCTGTCTTGCTAAGAGACACGTCAATGTTAAATTACAGTACATATTCATTACATTAAAATACACGCTTGAAAAAAAAGATTCTTCAATATAGGTGTATAAAGTGTGTAGACTATTTGAATACAGTAAAAATACAGTATGAAAATGAAGGAATTGTATACATATGTTTACCCATATTTTGAAATATGTATGACACAGCACACAATGTTTTAGGGTTCAAAATTCAAATTCAGGAGTTTAACTGGAATTTAAAAGCATTCTCAATTCCATTCCAAGGTTGCAAAACCCTAGCACACCTCGACAGGTGTAATATAAATGTTGAGCAATCACACCTGTGTCTACACAGGGAAATATGCCAATCCAAATAGGCATCTGGCCATGAAACATCCATTCTCATTACGTGCCATCCACTGCCTCTAAAGTGTCCTCTGGACACAGGGCTAAACACAAGAATAAGTTAATTGTCAAGGGATTCATGTCTAGTTAACCACATAATCAAACACTAAAATTAAGTCATTAGCTTGCTTTCTTTTTTGTGATAATCAAGAATTCCATTTTGATGGTGGAACTTCCATTCATAGACCCCAGGAGTCAATATAATGAAACATTCTGAACATGTAATGTGGACCCCAGAGCAACAATATTTATGTTAATCAGATAAAGTGTGAAACAAACAAATCGATATTCATTTACAAGCAAACCTGAGTTGCTGAGTCCTGTGAGAAGAAAAGAAGCTGTGGTGATTATACAATTACAAGCTTTATGCTAAGAGCTTATCGCACTGGAGAAACGAAATACTTTATTCACTGTCTTTGCTTTATTAATTTCTTGACCTCAGGTCAGGCCTCTGCAGTCACCGTCTTATCATCTCAACTGTCAATTATTAAATCCCCGTACAGAGGAAATTGAATGATTTGGCCTGACTTTTGCTGTAACATTATTCTATTTGTATGATATGGGTTGTCTTTCAGGGCCAAAGAGCACTTCCATTCTTGTTTTATGAGTAAAATTGAGGAATTTGATATAACACCTGTAGATTTATATCATTGCTATTCAAAACATAATATAAAGTGTAATATTTCCAGAGCATGTAATCAAAAATGACAATAGCAAAATACATTGGCAAAGCTTTCCATTCTCCTGACGGGGCTGAGTGGTTGGGATTAATGCTGGATGAGATCCTTATCCGCTCTAACAGCTTTCCTTGTTTTAAGTGAACATGGATCCCCTCGAATGTGTGAGCAGTGTTTGTGTGTAAATGTCTTTGTGGTAAATCCTGAATACATTTTCGGTGTACAAATTGGCAACATCACTCCCAGGCTTTTTAAATAGTAGCTTGTTCAAACATGAAGCACATCTGAGAACACAATATCCATAAATTATATAAAGGATCATATACATTTTTTGTCTTCCTTCCATTTACTATAATACACCTTCCATTTATAACTTCATTTAAAATACGTCTTGTTGTTGTTTTTAAAAATAAATTGGGTATAATCCTATCAATTTGCAAAAAAATAAATAAATAAATAAATAAAATAAAATAAAATCTATACAATGCTCTGTTCAATACAATTGCAGTGAATGATGACCAGATGCTATCCATATATGAACATAAAAAGCATCATAAAAAAATATTTTGTAATGACAAGTTACTAGGAATAACAATTATTCATTAAAAACCACCACAGTCTTCAAATCTTATATCTGTGTAAACTGAAATCAAATAACTGATTGCACACCAACAAATTTGAGGACAGTAAAGGGATAGTTCACCTATAAATTTTAATTCTGTCATTAATTACTCACCCTCATGTCATTCCAAGCCATAATACCTTAATTCATCTTCGGAGCATACATTAAGATATTTTTGAGAGCTTTCTTTTGTGTGAATTAACCCTTTAAGTTCTTCACACAAAACTACTATATCTCAAAGTGGTCTACCTCAGAAAAAATATATGTCCTTTTTAGAACTTGGCCACTCCTGTGATCCCTGTATGGAAAAGGAATGAGTGAATAAATGATGTCAGTATTTTGGGGTGAACTATCCCTTTAATATTTGTTCTAGTTATAAAAACAATTTTTCCATGGTATTGAGGTCTGTCATGCCTGATTGAACATTGTTGATTGCATCACTTTAGCTGCCACTCACCGGAATATCAATGCATCTATTCGGATATTCCTGAAAGTGTTAGGAACAGTGATATTTAATCCATTACAGCAACGTGTGAATATCTTTTTATAAATACATTTTCAAATATGGATTATAGCAGCAGATCGTTTTGTGGAAAGAATGTGAAATGTAATTTCCACAGAAGAAGCAGAAGAAAGAACAAAAAAAACAAGGTCACAGAGGCTATGACATACCCTCATCTGACCGTCATGTCTATGAGGACAAATTAAATTTGAGGTTTAAATTGGGCAGCTGGTGACACGAGTGGGTGTAACACCTGAGGGACACAGTTCAGACTTTTACAGTGCACTTCCCAGTCATATTGCATTTCTTAGCTGCAATATTCATGAATGAACGTAGTGAGCAGATGAAGTGTGACAGGTTAAAAGACTGTGGAGATGTCTGGGAACCTCGCTGTGTTTTTCACTGCTTTTGTCCGCAAGGTTGTCACACACATCTCTTGACAACACGAGATGCTGATTCTCATTCACATCCATCTGCAGACAGTCCCTCACACTGATTATCATATCTATTTCAGTAAGTAGATCCCATTGACTACTTAAATGTTGCGTTCTTTGGGGGCTGCTGCAGAAGTTTCTGGGGCCCCGGAGCACAAACAGCACAAGGGCCCTAATCATCCTCTATAAACCCATCTGTAACCTTCATGTCAGTGTTAATTAAAAGCTTTTCATAAACTGAAACTAATTTAATAAAATAAATATCAACCAAAATAAATTATCAGGTTTTTTTCTTCTTCTCCCAGCCCCCCCCCCCCCCCATAGACATTGAGATCTCATCATATGCTGAAACTGTCTGACCTGTGAGTCTGTGTGGGAGAGACAGCCCACATGCAGATGGCGATATGGCACTTGGCGGCAGCAAAGTAACTGATACTGATATAAAAATTGATGCAAATGAAACCAAAGTGACTGGCAGGTAGTAACACAGCACTCTACTAATTAATAAACATCTAACTATTTTCTATTTTTGGTGCACATGAATAGACAAAGGTTCAGGGGGGTCCTGTGCTCATCATAGGACTTGTAAATTGAACTCAATTGGCTCCAGAACACATGCATGCATGCATGTATACATATATATTTAGCTTGGATAAAGTGATGTAGATGCTTTGGCATGGCTCTGTTAAACACTGTTAAAATGTTATCATAATTTGAGCTTATTTAATTTTATACCATTTTTAGTATTATTTGCATACTATGCTTTTGTCAAAATACAGAAGGAGACCTCGGAAAAGCAGACAGGTAGTATAATCTTTATTTGCATCTTGGTGCGGAGGGGAGAAATGCAGAGCAAACTGGTGAGTAACTCAAGAGTCTTTGAGAATGACTGGACTTAGCTCAGGTTGATAACCGATCCTTGTATTTCTTCACAGTTCCGACGGATAATATAGACAGGGAAGACAGGCGGGTAACAGGCAAGAGTCTAGGTAGGTGAATCAGGTAAGGAGTAACAATGTTTCCTTTTCTCTTTGCAGGTTGGCAGGCTGAAGAAAAGATGTCAGGATGTGAGAATTCAGGTGGGTAGGAAGGACTTAGGTGTGGGTAAACCCTGACGAGACCAGACAAGGAGAATGTAAAAAGTGACTGCTTATATATAGTAGGTGAAGAGGTGAATGGTGGCAGGTGTGCTGATTGGGGATTTTGTGTAGGTGTGAAGCAGGCGGGATGCTGGGAAAGGGAGTCCTTAATTAAGTAAGGCTACTGAGCTGGGGTCTCATTTATGAACGTTGTGTATGCACAAAATAGGCATAGAAAATGCGTACGTAATTTTCCATGCACGTATCAGGAGTTATAAAAAATAAAAAATAAACTTAATACCAGCATTCTAGACTATGCATAAACTCTCTTTCTCACAACGATTTTATAATCTGTTTTAATTTCTAAATACACATTTATATTAAATATTCCATTCTCATTAATGGGAATTATACTAATTTAGGCATGTTTTGTTGATGCGCTTGGTCACTTTTCCTGTGGTATGCTGTTTTAATGACAGTGAGGAGTGCAATAGGTGCACAATGTTTTGAGAAAGTATGAGAACTATGATCAATGATGCACACTTCGATATTGTTGCGAACACTGCTGGATTTGGTGGAACGGTCTATTTCGTCTGGTTTGAATAGGTACAATGATAATGAGGTAATGATTACGTGTGAAGGTCTCCCCAACATAATGAATAATACCATTGTATTTGAATGATACAACTTGAAGAAAATGGTAATTTGCATGTTTTCTTTTTAAAACAGCTACTTTGTCAGTGACACGCGAGTCAGACAGTTCTATTTACACTGCAATAAACATACACTAAAAATAGCTAATGCAAAACTGCATTAATTAAATTAAATTTGATTTGAATTGTTTAAAACTACTGAAATACTATTTGGCCAGTGGAAAATAATGAGATCAGCTCTATTCTAAAATATTATAATATATGCTAAAACATAACAAGAATACTGGATGATTTTTAGCAATAAAAATTGTGTATCGCACAAATGTCATGTATACTCTGTATCTCATATTTCC
This sequence comes from Carassius gibelio, assembly GCF_023724105.1. Taxonomy (NCBI): domain Eukaryota; kingdom Metazoa; phylum Chordata; class Actinopteri; order Cypriniformes; family Cyprinidae; genus Carassius; species Carassius gibelio. Next base: position 12,522,332 of record NC_068407.1, read on the forward strand.
TTGATGTCTTATACCTTTAACAGTGTTAAACATGATTCAACTCATCAGCTCATTAGTGAAGACTCCAAGATCGCAAATGTGTGTGACAGATAAGAGAGACACAAAAAATGTGCAGTGTTGTGGGTTCTCCATGGACCAGAATTGTAAACCATTGCTCTATGGGATAGGGTTGCCCCCAGGCAACAAACTACCTTTTTGAACCTCTTGCCGCCCTTAAAAGATTTTTTTATATGTAAAAAAAAAAAAAAAAAAAAAAAAAAATATATATATATATATATATATATATATATATCACCTGACATCCATGAAATGAAAGCACACAGGGGACACAGTGCCAAAATTAAGATAAACATAAATTTTAAACATGTTTAAATTTAAATAACTTTACTAATATATATGTTTGTTGTTGTTGTTGTTGTTGCCTCAGGGAAACATTGTGCAGTTGGACCACTTTTGTTCAGGAAGTATCATACTATAGGGTGGAGATGTGCTCAGATGCATAAACAGGAATATGATGCATTCATGTCCTCCTGGGCAATTTTTACAAGCTCAGAAAACTCTAAGAATGTGCAGTATTATTATTATTATTATTATTATTATTATTATTATTATTATTATTATTATTATTATTATTATTATTATTATGACACAGAAAATGATAGGGAATGTAATTTTGTCCCTCAAGCATATCAGCTCATAAACTGGTTGATTAAAAAGTTAAATTAGTAATTGTATTGTTTTTATTTTTCTGGCAAAATCTTCTTCATTAACAGTGCATATAATGCCCCTGTAAAAGTAACTGCTCAGGGGGCCCTGCTCTGTGTTGGATATTGCAAACTATTCTTAGACCCCTTAGACTCCTAATTTGAATTTGGAATAAGGAGTCAGTTTTTTTTTTTTTTTTTTTTTTTTTTGTGAGAAATGTAGTTTTCAAGCAGGCTCCAATTCTTTAGAGGCATGTCCTGGCTGCAGCCAGGAAGTGTTTTTATTTTATATTTTTTAAACAGTGATCGTACATGTCACTTTTATTGAGCTGTAATCTTGAGTGACAGGCGACTCTGTCACTCCAAACCATGGGGCCTGTGCTCACAGGATTTCCCCTGTGTGATAATGCTGGAAAACAAGGCTTTCTGTCATCCAAGAGTTACAATGTAAAGAGAGTGAATGAGGAGGGGAGATAACCAGCATGTGTTTGTTTCCTGATGCCGAATGCTACTGGCAATAATCTTCTGAAGACATGAGTAATATAAATTCAGTGTCACACATGTCATATCTCACAGTCAGAAGCAAATATATGCAGCAAATCACAAATCATATGTAGTCATGTGAAATCATATGCAGCTTTAGGTAGCGAGGAGGAATAATATTGCATTAGTAATGGGAGAGAGCCTTTACAGATCCTCAAACTAATACCTGTTATATATAAGTATGTAAGAACAGATCGTATCAAATAATGCTTTAATGTTGCTCTTTTTCAATAATTTTCTTGGTTTTGTTCATGCTCTTTTGACCTCATTTATATTTTAAATCTGTGCCATAGTAGCAACACTGAACACACACCGTGCTCTTTGCATCACGGAGAGCTCCGTCAATCCCATCATCGCATGTGTGGTATGTGTTTTACCCCAATTTCAAAATGCATTTATTCATAACAGCCTGTTTTGCATAGAGCCATGAGAAATGATTGAAAATGAGTCTGTTTACTGTGCTGCTCTGAGGTGAAGATTATGGAAATGTTTAGTGTTATATCCTAGGAATATGTAATAAAATCGCAACCCGCCTCAAAGTCCCTGCCATAGAAATGCTTCTCTGAAGAGGGTAGCACTTCAAAATGATCTACATTTTCTCTGTTTAGAGCAGAAACCTCCAGCTAATACTTGGGTGCGTGCGTGAGAGAACGACTGACATGATTAAATACCAAACTGTAATTATTAGACAGAAAAAAAAGAGATACAAAGAGCAGCAAACTGGTTCAAGGCAATGTTGTATAACAGCATTGGGCGGTTTCTAGCAGTCATAATCGAGCAAGCTTGGCCTATAAAAGGAAAAAGAAGAAAGAAATACAATTTCAGTGGGAGCTGAGGGGGTCTGTGATTATTTGGCACTGGTTGGTGATTACTGTGAGGAAGATCTAAGGGTTGTTAGAAAACTTGAACAGTTTACCAAGTTAAACTCGCATTGTGTTTAATTAGCAGAAGGATTACTGATGCAGTGCACCTTACACTGAGATCAAAGAAAACATTGCTGGTTGTGATTTTTGTCTTTGATACATCATTACGCATAACATATCTGCCTAAATGTACTAATTTCTGACTTAACCTCTTACTTAAGTGAATCATTCACATCTTTGATCACTTTTTGCTTTGATTTGTCTTTAAAGAAATTGATTTTATGTAACAAACGATACCCTGGAATCTTGTGCTAGTGATTTTGCCATCCAGGTTTTCCTTTGATCACTCATTTCCACTATGGCCCGATTTTCTGATGTTAAATGTGGTTTAGTCAAAACACTTGATACAGATCATGGCATATGACAGAATATGAGGTCACCCTCCTGTATAGATTAAAAGGGCCAAATCATAAATTTTTTAGCATTTTCTTTCATTGAAGTCCACTTATAGTGCATTATGCTCACATTGTATGTGACCGGTAGTGTGTGACAATTTTCCACCCTGTCTTTGAACATTAGAATCAAGCTGTTTTGTGACTCCAAAGCACCAGTTCAACCAGTATCAAATTATTTTATAAAAAAGTAGAATATGTTATATATTTTTAACATTGATACAGGTGAATTAACCACAGTTAATTAGTTTTTAGAAAAAAGAAAATCCTTAATAGATTAATAATAATAATAACAACAACAACACTAATAATAATGATAATTTAAATAATTTACAGTAGTTTCAAAACTACGTATCAAAAACTAGGACGACACATTTGGCTACGCACCGACGCATAATGGCGGCCGAAGCGTAACGATGTGTAGCCTCAGGGACGAGTATGCGTACAGATGCGTTGACTATGAAATGGCCCTTAGAATTATTACACAATAAATACTAAATGGCTAGTATAGCAAATACATGTTAATGTGTGGTTCCTTTAGTCTAACGTGTTTTCCTTTTTTTGTGTAGTAGGCTAAACCTACCGTATGTTTAATTTTCATGAAGGTACATGTATTTAAAACATTATGTAACTGAGTACATAAATGAACGTGAGTAATCTTACCTGATGCTGATATTACAATAGCCGGTATTAACAGTTTACGTGATCTTGCTCTTGATTTTATTATTTGTATTATATTTTTATTATTATTTCTTTGCCGGTAAGCAAATATATCAAACATGCGCGCGGTAAGAGCATTTACGGTAATTCACGTTGGCCAAAACACACAAGGAAACGCGTTGAAATAAAATATCACCGGCAATCACAGACATTCGCATTCGGACGGGATTAGTTTTCTCAGAGGATCACGGAGTTTGCTGAAAAACAGTAGGTAATTTGCTCTGGAATTATCACAGAGGTTGTGTGAGAAAAACACAGACGTGGCAGTTTCGGATGGGATTAAAATCACCAAGTACGTCTGTGAAACACAGATTTCTCTAACGACCCCCTGTAAAACTAGTCCCGTCCGAATAGGGCTAAAAATAAGTCACGTTTTGTCCCCTTGTTCATTTAGTGTTTTCTAAATGACAACACACACAAAATGTTTTTATGCAGGTGGAAAAATATAAACTAATATTCTTGAATGTAAATTGTCCATTGTTTTAGCACAAATTTCTGAAGAAATAAAGAAATAAATTAACATGAAGGCAAAATCGTTTTGTAACTGGCACTGTCACATAACTACTGTTCCACTTATAAATCCTACAGAATCTCTTTTCAACATTAAAATATATACAGGAAGCAAATCCAATATAACAGTTCAACAGTTCAAGAATGTATGTCTAAGGGATAACTCATTTTGGCTGTTATAGATTTATAGAATGACAGTGATATGTGATTTTGAGATTCAAATGTAATAAGAATACTATTCTATTCATTTTTTTTTCTCAGTTCAATTCATTGATATAATTCCTGTGACAATAAATGTTAAAATCAATGTGTCTACTCTTCATCAACATGAATGTAAGTTTTCTGGTCTGTCTGCATGTCTGTGGTATGGAAAATCATTGGGAAGAACCTAGCTTTTAACCATTATATTTTAATATGTTCACTTGATTACTGACACACATTCACACAAAGTTTTCTTTTTCAAAACTTTTTTCATAATCATATACTGCCCTATTAGCCTTCCACTAACCTCAAGGTTTCCCAAAGGCTTGTAAGTTGTTATTGATTTTGAGCAACAATAGCCCATTTATTGAAACTCTGTGACACTGTCTGTATTTGTGAGTGCGGGGTGATTGCATTTTAGACAAACACTGTAAGTGACTGTAGCGCAGGTACTTGTGTTGTAACAGAGGTGCTGGGGTTAACACCTTGGAACACTGCAGATTGGTATCTTCACTGTGAATTTAAGTGGAAATAGGCTCTCAAGAGACTCAAAGAAAACAAGTGCACAAAAGCAAGACCATCAGTGAAAGCCAAAAGCATCATGAGTGAAAATGGCCTTTGCCACTGATGTAAAATGAAAGACAAACACAGGGTTAAGTTCAAATGAAGAAACACATACAAAGCACTTTAAACAATGACAGCTTAGGTTTTCCAGAAGTTCGCTTACTGTACTCTAACTCTGAAAGTTAATTTTATTTAGAAATAATTTCTGATGGTTCCAACTACGCTGACATAATGCTTGTGCCACTCTAGTTCCATTTTTCAAGCTTGGCACTAGTGCCATATTCAACTAGATTTAGAGGATTCTATTATTTTACCCAAGGCCAAATGATTATTGCTCATTTATTTTTTATTTTCAGTTTTCTATGCTACACAGAAGGTGCTTTTTGTCCAAGCTGCGGCTTTAAAAATGACAAACACACCATAAAAGTATAATAAAAGCAGTTCATTCAATTTGAGTGGTATATTCAATGTCTTCCGAAGCCAACAGTGTAAAATCGCTGTGTGAGGAACAGAACATAATTTAAGTTGTGACTGATCATCCCCTCTACCATTACATTAATCTCACACTCATTTAAACCTTCAAAAGTTGCCTTTTGAAGCAGTATATCAAGTCTGACATCACTGAGCCACTCACATCTCTTATCACTGTTTGCTAAATACCAAAGTTTAGATAATATTTTTGAATGATGTTTTTTTGGTGAAACAAAAAAATCTATATATTACACACTTTAATATAATATAATATAATATAATATAATATAATATAATATAATATAATATAATATAATATAATATAATATAATATAATATAATATAATATACAATGTATGTATTTTATATTGAAAGATATTACAAAATGTGCATTCCTGTACAAACTTTTTTAACACATTAAATTGATCAAAACTCAAAAGTGACAGTAAATACATGTACAGTAAGGCATTACAAAATATTTATATTCCAAATAATGCTATTCTTTTTACCTTTATATTAATCAAAGAATCCTAATAAATAAAGGTATTGTGGTTCCCACAAAAAATATTAAGCAGTTTTCGAAGCTGATAATAATAAGAAATGTTTCTTGACCTCGAAATCAGCATTAGAATGATTTCGAAATGATCATGTGACACTGAAGACTGAAATACTGACTGCTGAAAATTCAGCTTTGCCATCACAGGAATGAATTGCAGGAAAAATATTTTAAAATATAATAAAATAGAAAACATTTATCACAATATTACTATTTTTTGCTGTATTTCTGATCATATAAATGCAGTCTTGGTGAGCATAAGAGACTTAAAAAAACCATACAGACCCAAAACTTTTAAACTGTAGTGTAAATTCTGTGTCATTTAAACATGATAGTTCCCTGAAATGAGCTGAAAGAGGTGACAGTTTAGTAGTAAAAGACAAAAGTATGTAGACTGACACGCGACTGAGAGCAAAGTGAACAAACTAATTTGATATTGGATATGCTGTTAAATAAATCACTTGCCAGTAAGTTGTGGCTCTGTAATCTCCAGATCTACATGATTTGGCTCCAAAGCAAGAGACTTCCCCAGCCTTCAGTCCTCCAGGCTGTTTTCTGGCCTTATAATGCACTTATGTATTCAGTCAAGACAGACAGTGCCCAGTATGACAGAACAGACGATCTGGCCAGACCAGTCTGACCATGCTAATGTGGCATCTGTCAAAGGCATGACTTGGAACACACTGAAGACTCACCACTGACTCTAATACATGGCACCCCAAGCCACGACCACCCCGCTTCCTTCACACAAGAAGTGTCAAAAAATAATAATAATTCTTGTGAGCCCAAGAATGCAACCATGGAGTTTCCCAAAGCATGCGTAAACATGGATGTTTGCTGCTTCTCCAGGCTGTTTAGAATTCCTCTCAGCATGTGGTGCTCAGATTTGTCACTGTCAACACATTCTATGACAGATGCGAGTTAAAACTCATTATGTATGGGTAATCGAAAGGTTACCAAGTTTCTTGTTGATATGTCAGGCAGCCTTGCTCGACCCAGGAGTTTTTAGAGATTAAATTTGGAGGTGGAAAGAACTAGCAGGCGGAAAAAGCATGAAGACATCTTATTTCCTGCTTTTGTCCGTGGTGAAAACATGCATAGAGATAATGCACCTCTCATGCATTAATGGATGGTTTACAGACAAGAGATGAGATGTATATCAATGCATCAACAGTCCCAACTAAATCAGAGCCATCGCAAAGTGTTATCTTACTGCTGACGGAGAGGAGTTTGATAGCCCTGTTGGAAACCGCTGGAATGTCTAGGGGGGCATATTTATTTTATTCTCCCTGTGAAATCAAGCCCCCTGCCCTTTTGCCTGTGCCGTTGAAGACGAGCAGTCAATCCATCCACTCGGATGAGGCATCAGTCTTGTCTAGCCACATCACTGCTCTCAGGTGCTCATGGGCCCCTTGTGGAAACGCTAAGTGCTCACCATCAATCAGAGGTGACATCTGAGTCATAGATGGAGATTCTGGTAGAGGAGGATCTCCTGATAAAATAGATCTGCAGTGGTTACCCTTCTGTTGTGCTGTCCAGGTGATAAATATTTGCCTTAAAATCAAATAGGCAGCTTACAGGTCTTGAGAGAGCATTAACGCAGACCTTGCTGTTAAAATTACTCAGATGTTACCACCTTGAGCTGTTTTTTTTAACTTCTCTTTAAACATGAGAGCCCTTTTCACACCTCAGTGTTTCGGGTCAAGTGTGAACAAGAGCCAGAGTTGATATTCCAGAAAGCCATTTCCTGAAATATGTATAGATATTTATAAACACTCGGAATGAGTCAATGAACAGCTAAAGCTTTCTGGGCCAAATGTATTAATGTCAAAACAATACATGGCAGTTGTAGTATACTAACTTAAATATACTATCTGAAAGTGCACTATAAAAAGAGCATGGCCATTTCCGAAATTGTGTATTGAGTAGTATGATTGTAATCTGGACATACATACTACATTCGTCATGTTGTCATTGTCATGTGTCCTGCCAGTATTAGTTGGATCACTTCACTGCCATTCACAAATCCCCTCCCAAGGCCTCATGGGATAGTAAACTGTCCACTGAATGCACACTTCAGGATCTCTTCAGAAATAGTTGGTAATCTGGGGATTTCTTTCTATACATTTTATTATTATTATTATTATTATTCTGTGAATCTAAAAATACTCTCTTCAAATACTGTTTTTGCTTTATGGATGCTGGATTTATAAATGGTTAAGATGGTGGTAAAGCCATTTGATAGCAATGCATGACTGTATAACTGGACACAGGCCAGTAAAAATATTCAATTCTATTCTATACAAGTATACACAGCCACAGCCCCAAGCTCCTACCTTTTTGGCCTCTTACTAGATAGGTTTTATCCTTTTTTTTTCATTTTTTGGTTTAGTTTTCATTCAAATTTGGCACATGGTATCATTTCTCAATTAAGCGTATATTTAAACTAATTCTGAGACCTCATGAACCCATGTGCTTTCTTCATCATTATTGGACATAGCCACAACACTATCATATGCTAATCAATTGCACTGCAGAGCAGCATCCGAGTCACCCTGGCTTGCTTTCACTAGTTGTAACAATAGTGTTTGCCCTAAGCTTCAGCTGTCAGGAGTGTCTGCTGTGCAGGAGCGAAGGACGCAGAGATGCAGGAGATTCAAGTTTAACAGTCTTTAATCATCCAAACAGGGGTAGCATAGGGCAGGCAGGAACACACAGAGCACATAATATAGCTGACACTGGACAAAGGAACGGACAACACTTTAAATAAAAGACTTAATAAGGGGTAATAAATGAGACACACCTGAACCAAATCATACAAACACATACAGGTAAAGGAAAAACTGGGTCACAGGGAGCACATGGGGAGGAAAACACACACAGACAGTGCAGGGGTGTGACATCAACATTGTTTTTCAAATCTTAAATTAATCTTAAAATCTCAATTAAAGTCTCTATAGCCAGCCAAATAATAGCCCTTAATTAAGCTTTACAACAAGCTAACGTTGACGTAAAATAGTGTCAAGTGGGGTCAGAAATAGCACCAAAGATTTATATAAATTCCATAATATTTATAGTTAGGTAATATCAAACACGTAAGTGTGCTATTTACTGAACATCAGCACAAATGTGAAGGTGATATTTATGTCATACAACAGTACATTAATACCAATTGTCTATTTTCAGACAACACAGTCAATTTTCCAAACAAAAGTCTCTGAGCAACACAGAGAGATGTATCATTACTGAATGAATCTGCATTTTTAATTGATTAGGCAATTCTTAATAAATGAGACACTTTCAATTAACAGATTTGATCAAACCGGCTGATTCATTCATGAATGAAGTCATAGACTGTCTTTATGAATGGATCACTGAATCATTGGTGTACCCAATTAATTTAATATGTTACATTAAAACATTAGGCTCTTAACACTATTTATGCAATGGTAACTGCAGTGTAAATATTTTTTATGCCATCATATTTTATTCTAACAAGTAATGATGGTCATCAAATAAAGATTCTAGTTCATTTATTTTATGCTAACAAGTAAACAAAGGCAGATAAAACAAGTTTCTATTCTTTAGATTGTATGTTATTCTTTTATTCTAAGTAATAGGCTGATAATAATTGTAAACCCAACAATAAAAGCTAATACATTATGTTCTAAATTCAAAATTCAGTTCTTGTCTGATCATCAGGGATATACGCTCTTTGTTGTGAAAACACAGATGCCAGTTATTCTAGGATGAGTGCAACATGAATTATCAAGACATACTATTTATGTAAGCGAGCAAATCAAGAGAAGAAAATCTTTACACTGATATGTGTGCTCTACCATTGCAACACAACCAGCTATCCAATATCAGTAAATTAATTAAATATTGGCATGGTAAAAAGGGAAACTTGGAAACATAAACAGTGATACATTGTTAAATCAGGCAATCTGAGTTTTCCGTGGAAGAAAGTGCTGCATCAAGGCATTAGGAATCAGGTCAGTAAAAACTGACTTTGCGGTAAAACTGTAGTTTCATTGTGTAGTTTAACTACATGATGCACTTTCCTGAAAAAAATGAGGTCAGTGCCATTGTGGTGTGATTGAATTTTGTTCTTTGCTCATAGATGCAGTGCAGAATTTTTTGGGGCCGATCTTGACAGTTTAAGTAATGAGGAGGAGGATGACTTCCAGCTGTGCTCAGGGAGGAAAAGAAATATTGCCCTGTTGAGTTCAGAAAGCTAGCACATGGCTCATACCTTTTGGAGCAAAGTCTCTGAGGCAGTATCTGCTGATCTTCATGGGGCAACCATGCAAGAAATACTTCATTTAACTCTCTCCGGGTCAGATAAGGGGCCAGGTACAGTTAAGAATGTTAAACTCCACCTGCACACCCTGACCAGAAAATGACCAATAAAATGCTTTAAATAAATGGGATGGGATGGGATGGCATTTGCAATATGAGCTCAATATTCTTACTTAATAGCTTAGATTGAGGTACTTATACTACTTATATGGAGCAACATCCTAACAATACTTTTTAATAATAAAGAGAAAATGTACTATGAAAACAATGTTTCACTGGTTCTAAAAACTGGATGTAGGTTAAATGTCGAAAAAAATCCCTTAGAAAACATTACTTCATTATTAACAGTATCATCTAAACATTACCACATACAAATAAATAAGATGACCAAAGTATATAGCTCCCATCATGGAAATAAATCATTAAACTTAAAAAAAAAAAAACTAATTTGACTGACAGCATCAAGGGCTCAAATGTTCAGTAAATCGATATCAACTTCTATACATCCACATTTAGACATGTCTAAAGTGTTCATTAGAAGGTCATAAAGATTTCACTTGGCTTTGATAGTACCTCTGCTAAATGCTCTATTTCGCATGTTAGTTACATAGTATCTAACAGCAAAGCACACTTGCCATAATTGCTTTGCAGGTGTTGTTGCAGTCTGACTCAATGGAGTAGAGGGAGTCCTCATTAGAGGGTATTTGATCTCAACTCTGGGCTTTGTTCTCTCAATATGTTGAGTTTAAAAGCTTTTTTCTGTTATGCTATACACTATACTAAGTGCTTTTAGTTTGTTCACTATGCCTTGTATTTAATTTCAAACAGAAAGGTCTCGTTTATTTAGAGTAGAAAATATGTAGGTGTCAGGATTGTCCAAAATTGACTTGAGAAAACTGAATTCATGATGAAATGGTAAAAGAATTTGAAGGTCATATAAAAAAAGTCAACAATGCAATCTGGAAAATTAAAGGGACAGTTCACTCAGAATTCTTCCATTAAAGACTCACCCTCATGTAGTTCTTAACCCCTAAGGCCTCCATTCATTTTCATAATACAAATTAAAATATTTTTTTATAAAATCTGAGAGTTTTCTCTCCCTGAATAGACAACAATGGAACTGGCATGTTTAAGGCCCAGAAAGGTAGTAAGAACATCCTTAAATAGTCCAGGTGGTTCAACCATAATGATATGAAGCTACTAGAATACTGAAAAAAGAATGACTTTATTTAACAATTTTTTTCTCTTCTGTGTAAGTCTTTGACGCACGTTCATGAGAGTACCATGATGCATGCATGTGGTGCTGACGACACAAGATGCAATTTTGATGTAGAATCTGTAGCACTGTATCTTTTTTTACAAGCAGAGAAATACAAATGCTATACATTCCTCGTAAAAATGTTGAAAGATTTTGACAGAGAGGATGACTTACGTATTCAAAATGTAATAAACAGATGATGAACTAAGAGAGAATGATGCTTTATGTCAGAACACCACCATCTATCTATCTATCTATCTATCTATCTATCTATCTATCTATCTATCTATCTATCTATCATCACTTAGCTACAGTATTACAGTATTACAATCATGTCAATTTATTTCAATTATACATTTGTACAATCAAACAGTTCAGATCAAATTCAGGAATTGAATTGAAATCCCTCCTGAAGGATGGAACGGAGACTCCTCCGGCTCGGCTCCTCAGCGAAAACCTGGTATACATTGCACCTGCTGCCTTCTTATACTCATGCTGTGATCAGCGGCAGCTGGATGCAATAATTGCATGCCAATGTGCATTATGGAGCTAAAAGAGTCTCAATAAAGATAAATGCACTCACTACATTCACATATGCACACACAGGATTCATACATGCACACACATGATTCATTAATACACACACAGGATACACAAATGCGCATAAAATGTAAAAATGCACACACAAAATTTAAAAGGCACAGAAGATTCACAAATGCATAAAAAATTCAGAAATGCACACAAAATTCAGAAATACACAGTTCAGAAATGCAAACAACATTTACAAATGCACTCAAGATTCACAAATGCACAGGACGAGATTCAGAAATGTATTTCGGATGCACACACACATATATCTTGATTTACAAACTGCTTGCGGTCTGTGAACTTCACTGCATTTGCTTTTTTTTAAACAGGGAATGATCAGCAACCAATCAGATATCTCCCTTGTTTTAGCCAATCACAAGAATGCACTCCACATGGGGGATTGTTTACTTATAAGCCAATCACATGAACGCGTTCACTGCCTGTGGTGCGGCATATTATAGCCTACTTATTTATGAAATTGTATGGAAATACAGATGTTTAGATTACAATTCAGGTTTATTTTTTATTATTTTTTACAAAATATAAATAAAAAAATGTCTCAATACATATAGCCCAGTGACTGCAGAAAATGGATTCATAAATTTGCAATAGGCAATTATCTCATTTTATTGGAATATTGTAATGAAAGTACAAAAAAAAATTACACCTTTTTGAATATTTAAATATATCTAAATATTCTTTTGGATGCAATATAGAAGTCACTTTAATTATAATATTTGGTCCCTACATGAAGAGAGAGTCAGGTGGTCCACTGCAAGAGGAAAGTGACTCTCCGGCTGCGAAAAGTGGGTCTCCGGATGTGCAAAGTGAGTCGCCGGCTGAGTGAGGAAAGTGACTCATTCGCTGAGGAAAGTGAGTTGATCGCTGCAGAAGGAAAGTGAATCGTTCACTCAACTTCGCTGCGTGAGGAAAGTGAGTCGTTTGCTGAGGAAAGTGAGTCGTTCGCTGCGTGAGGAAAGTGAGTCGATCGCTGCGTGACTCGTGAGGAAAGTGAGTCGTTCGCTGTGAGAGGAAAATGACTCTCCAGCTGCGGAAAGTGAGTCTTCTGCTGCACAAAGTGGGTGTCCGGCTGCGCAAAGTGAGTCGCTGTCCTGTCCTGTGCATTTGTGAATCTTGAGTGCATTTGTAAATGTTGTTTGCATTTCTGAATTGTGTGTGCATTTCTGAATTTTGTATGCATTTGTGAATCTTCTGTGCTTTTTAAATTTTGTGTGTGCATTTGTGAATTTTGTGCGCATTTGTGTATCCTGTGTGTGTATTTATGAATTATGTGTGTGCATATATGAATCCTATGTGTGCATATGTGAATGTAGTGTGTGCATTTATCTTTATTGAGACTCTTTTGGCTCCATAGTGCATTGGCTCGTTTAGTTTAAACTCAAAGTAGATTACAATCTTGTACGAGAATGAAAGTAAAAAGAAAGTAAAAAAGAAAGTAGTCATTTTGTTAATTTTAATAAAGTGATAGTGACTTGAGTAAAAGCCTGTCATACTTTCTTATTGATATATAAATATATATATATATATATAAAAAAAAAAAATACATTGAAAAAAAGTGTTACATTAAGGTCCACTGAAGTGCCTTCAAATGTGCATCACTATTCGATGTGTTGTGTGCCGTGGCTGCCTTATCATTTTCACAAATACATGTCGTAAAATAAAAAGATTACATGAATATACTGTACAGACCAAAAGTTTGGACACACCTTCTCATTTAAAGAGTTTTCTTTATTTTCATGACTATGAAAATTCTAGAGTCACACTGAAGGCATCAAGGGCTATTTGACCATGAAGGAGAGTAATGGGGTGCTGCGCCAGATGACCTGGCCTCCACAGTCACCGGACCTGAACCCAATCGTGATGGTTTAGGGGTGAGCTGGACCGCAGACAAAAGGCAAAAGGGCCAACAAGTGCTAAGCATCTCTCGGGGGAACTCCTTAAAGACTGTTGGAAGACCATTTCAGGTGACTACCTCTTGAAGATCATCAAGAGAATGCCAAGAGTGTGCAAAGCAGTAATCAAAGCAAAAGGTGGCTACTTTGAGGAACTTAGAATATGACATATTTTCAGTTGTTTCACGCTTTTTTGTTATGTATATAATTCCATATATAATTCCACATGTGTTAATTCATAGTTTTGATGCCTTCAGTGTGAATTTACAATTTTCATAGTCATGAAAATAAGGAAAGCTCTTTGAATGAGAAGGTGTGTCCAAACTTTTGGTCTGTACTGTATTTATATCAAATAACACACACAAAAAAAAAAATGTTTATTGGTTACTATAGTTAAACCATGGTAAAAACAATATGTTTTGCTATACTAACCATAATTTAACCACTGTTTTTTGTAGTAAAACTCCAATTGTAGCCCACAGTTTTACTACAAAAACAGTGGTTAAATTATGGTTAGTATAGCAAAACATATTGTTTTTACCATGGTTTAACTATAGTAACCAATAAACATTTTTCTCGATGCTGCAGTTGAGGTGGATGGATGGATGAACCCTTGTTATTTTTGAAATGTACTCCTCCATAGCCACTCTCTCCAGGATCGACAATGGGTAGACATGCCCTTTGGGTTGTTTTGCCTCAGCCAACAGGTCAATGGCACAGTCCCATGGCCAGTGAGGTGGAAGGTGAGTGGCTGTGACCTTGCTGGACACGTCCTGGAATCCCTGATACTCAGGAAGAATAGGAGTGACATGCGGTGAGTCTGGGTTTTCCACTGAGGTGGAGCAGATGGAGAGGTTGGTTCAGACTGAAATCAGGATGGGCATCTCCTTTAGGCATTGGTGCTCACATTCTGCACTCCACTTGAAAATTCAACAGCCTCCTTCAGCACCAGTAGCGAGAACCATTCAGTGTGAAGCACCCAATACGTAGAACGACCTCTGGTGTGCAGTGCCGCACCAGTCATTTGCCCAGCAGATTTCCTTGGTCACTGGCGATCTGGTAGGTGGTGTCATTTTTGCAGTGGGGAATTTTGAATCCAGCAAGGCTGTGTAAGGGAGTGCATCTATGCGTAGGCTACGGTTCAACATAGAAGTATAAATCAGCCTTAAACAGTCTTTTCTGAGTTGAAACTTCTAGTCCTTCAATAGATAGTAGAGGATTCCCAGGATTGACAGACTGACAAGTAGGCAAGGGACCTGCTGAGAAGCTTGTTACCTTGAGACCAGCTGATGAGTGACTGTGGTGAGTGTGTTTTTGAATGGTGTGGTAAGTGGATGCAGGTGTCAGTGATTAATAATCAGGTGATTGTGAACAGGTGTAGGAGGTTGGTACTTGTAAGGGAAACAGGTCAATTTAGCTCAAAGGGAATCATTTAAGATTTTAAAGGGAATTTGAACAGAATCACTGTTTCACGGCTGTTCACGGAGACGCCCTACGATTCAGTGAACTAGCCGTTTAACATCAAATCTGTGCTGGATACTAATGTCCAAACTATAGTGAAAACACTATTAATTAGCACAGTAACAAGATCGGCAGTTTAAGACATTAACTTGTAAGCACAAAACACAAGATACTTCTCTTTTCAATATGAATAAGGCTTTATTATATAAATCGAAGACATATAAACTAATCTAACACATAAACGCACACACACACATTCACACAAGTTGCAGGAAAATCGAAAGTTAGGGAAAGATGAGTTTAAGAGAATGGAAATATGGAATCCCAAGTTCACAGCAATACGTTAAATTGCATAGACATGAACAACCATCAATCACTTAATTAACGCTCACATTGAGTTCCTCAATGAGGTTAAAATTATATTAGATACACCAGCACAACAAATATCTGGGGATACGTTGCCTTCGTTTCCTGTGAAAGGGACTCCCGTTGAAAGGGGTATCCCGGTGTCGCTAATTGGCTGTAAGTTCAGTAGTGAAGTGACGTCTTGGGAAGCCCATGGTTGTTGGGCGTTGGCTGAAAGTGCAGAGTCGTGTACGCTGGTCGAAGTTGAACGGGCACCCGAGGTCAGGCGTCGGAGACTCGACGTTACAAAACTTAACTCAGAACACGAAACTCTCAAACGGAAAAGAAAAGAAATAAAGTTTGACGAGACTAGGTTGTGTTCCTTCTCATCGTGGCATAGTTGCAGCAGGCAGGCACGCTGGAACCGCGCTCAAAGAACAATGATGACTAACCGCATGGCTAGATGCTACAAGCTAGCCGAAGCATAGCTAGAGACTAGAAACTGGGATGACTGATAGCACAAGCAATGCTAGAACTAAAAGCAAAATTTCATGGTGTCCAAAGTATTGAAACTTCCCTGTTGGCCACACCTCAAATGTTGTCTTGACCAATCAGATATGGTCTTGGCTCGGGGGTATCATAAATCATTTGTTTATCTTACCAAGCATGTGGTTCCTGCCTCGCAGGGTCTAATTTTGGACATGATTCCTATAACACGATTATGATATATTTTACAAATAAGTGATTGTCAGAACAATATCAAGCAAGAAAATTCGATTATATCAATACTAGACATGACTATGTATCCTATAGTTATCAAAAGACATACACAATAAGTGATAATACATGATAGTCAAATGTGTGGGTTACATATAAATGAATATGGAGTTAAGCAATGGAATGATTCATTTATAAGTCTTTTTGAGTTCATTCTGGTCCATATATACGTACAAAAAGCAGTTTCTTTGCCATTCTCTGGCAAAGGGATGTTCTGTGAAGACAGAGGTTTAAAGCCCTTCCCCCTTAGGAATTTCAGTCTGGTTCTGCTAGGTGGGGGGGGGGGGGAGTCAATGCAAGTATTTAACTTGATCTCCTGGGTTTACATGTGATGTCCAGCGGTGCATTTCAATCACGAACAATAAATTTGACAATCTCTTCTTCGAATTAAAATTGTCAACAATTGTTCTACTGGTGTTAATGTTGAAAGCTGTTGTGTGAACAAGTTGGTTGGTTGGTTATCTTGCTTGGTTCTTGTGGCACTAGAACTGATTTATGACTTCCTGGCTCTCGTTTCAATGCACACAGCTCTTATAGACTCTTTAATTTGTCTGGTTCGACTCATTTCTGCTACATACTACTTACCCTGCAGTGATCTGTCGTTAATCTATTCCCCCTGCACGGCTTACAGTAACCCTCCTTCACATCTCAATCAAATAAATCTCACTCCCTGTAATTTTGTGCTGTCTTAATCTATTAAAATGTTTATTTAATATTATTATACAATCCCTTAGCAATGGCATTACTATAGTAAAAGTATACTAGGCTAACCATGTTTTTATTACCAATTGTAGCCCACAGTTTTACTACAAAAACAGTGGTTAAATTATGGTTAGTATAGCAAAACATATTGTTTTTACCATGGTTTAACTATAGTAACCAATAAACATTTTTTTCGATGCTGCAGTTGAGGTGGATGGATGGATGAACCCTTGTTGTTCTTGAAATGTACTCCTCCATAGCATCGAGCTTCTTCTTCGTAGCCAAGAAAGATGGGGTCCATGACACCTGGGTATTCCAACGCCTCCGCCAACTCCTCCTGTACTTAAAAAACTGAGAAATGTGAATTCCACAAATCCATCATCCACTTCCGGGGCTACATTGTCACCCCTGCAGTAATACAAATGGACCAGAGGAAGATGAATGCAGTTCAAAACTGGCCACAACCCACTACTGTCAAGGAGATGCAGAGGTTCCTGGGTTTTCGCAAATTTCTATTCCTGTTTTTCCGCCCACTACAGCCACACCACTCACCTCTCTCCTCTGATGGGAGGCAAAAACCCTCACCTGGACCCCAGAGTCACACCGGGCCTGCTTCCAGCTCAAATCCACCTTCTGTGGATACTGGCGATACTGCGGTTGCCATTCTTTCCCAATGGAAGGGTAAACCCCAGTACTCCATCCATGTGCGTACTTCTCACAGAAACTATCCCCGGCAGAGCAGAATTACGGCAAGGGGAATTGGGAATTGCTGGCCATCAAGCTCACCCTAGAAGAGTGGCGACATTGGCTAGTGGGTGCCCAACATCCATTTGAAGTGATCACAGACCACAAAAACTAGCAGTATCTTAGAGAAGCGAAGTGCCTTAACCCTAGACAGGCCACTGGGCTCTGTTCTTTACCTGCTTCCACTTTGTGGACAGTTACCATTTGGGGAGTAAGAATATCAAAGCGGATGTGCACTTCCACCTACACCAGACTGATTCAACCCCGGAGGAATCAGAGTCCATCCTACCACCTTCAGTCTTCATGTCTCCCCACCAATTGGCAATCGATGACCAAATCCATGCCGCCACTATCACGCAACCTTCTCTGCCGTAGGTTCAGGAAAAGTTAAGTCCTGTCCACCCTGAGTCTGGCAGTTTTGGACTCCGTCCACACATTTCCGGGATCTGGGCACCCAGGCAGCCACCGAACCCTCTTGCTCCTCCAGAACTTCTACTGGTGACTTAACATGGCCCAAGATGTTGCCCGCTACATCAAGGGATGTTCATTAGGTGCCAATTCCATCACATCACATCATCTGCCTGAGGATAAGCTGGTCTCATTACCAATCCCTCGCCGGCCCTGGTCACACCTGGGGGTGGACTTTACCACCGACCTCCTAATAGTCATTGACCGGTTCTCCAAATCCTGAAAATTAATCCCACTATGAAGGTTACCTACCACCCTGGAAATGTCAGAAGCCCTCTTCCAACATGTATTCAGGAACTTCGGTCTTCCGGAAGAACATCAGGAAAGCTTGAGCCAGTATCTACCCTGGGCAGAGTGCGGCCAGAGTTCACTGTGCCAGGAAACCACCGGACTCATTCCATTTAAATTTGTCCGTCATTGTTTCCCTGGACGGAGGAGTGTTCTGAAGTCCCCGTGGTAGATTACGGGTTCTGTGAGATTGAGAGGGTATGGGACTCCCCTCCAGCTGCCCAGCAGGAAGCTGAGTCCCCGCAGTCTCACCACAGTCACTCATCGGCTGGTCTCAAGGTTACAAGCTTCTCAGCGTGTCCCTTGCCTACCTGTCAGCCTGTAAATCCTGGAATCCTCTTCTATCTATTGAAGGACTAGAAGTTTCAGCTCAGATAAGACTGTTTACTCTGCTTCTATTGGTCAACTTGATTATCTTATGTTTGATTCACCTTGACCAGCTGTGACACTATCTGTGCTACCCACTAAGTGCTTCCTTGGTAGTCCATCTGTTTATCAGTCATATAAATCTTACGATCGGGTTTTTGTTTTTTTGTGTAATATTTTTTTACTTATTAGAGGTACAGAAGGTCACACAACCTTTCGGCACAGCACCAAACTAAAATGAAATCATCACAAAAAGTAAAGATCACGTGCCTAACAAGATCTCTGCATGTCAATTCGAATGGTTTGTTTTCCCCCACGGCATAAATGGTTATGATGTTTTGTGGGCATTCCCATCAATGGCGAACAAGTTTATAGCACTATAGTAAAATCTCAGGGCACCCCTAGTCCGAGGATCCACTGCTATTTATCACTCTGCATCATCTGACTTGAATATTCCATTCATTCATAAAGAGACAGCAGCAATTCTACAGCGGGTAACACTTGAGACATATTGAATTAGAAACTAAAAGTAGCATCTAAGATTATTGCTCTGATTAACATGACACACATTTACATTTACATTTAATCATTTAGCACAGTGGTCCCCAACCTTTTTAGCACCAAGGACCGGTTTAATGTCAGACAATATTTTCACGGACCGGGCTTTAAGGTGTGATGGATAAATACAACAAAATAAAATTATACGACTGGCATAAAAACTGTGGTATATTGTAAATATAATAATAAACATGTGTAGCAGAAATGAGTCAAACCAGACAAATTAAAGAGTCTATCAGAGCTGTGTGCATTGAAACGAGAGCCGAACTCCTCAGGAAGTCATAAATCAGTTCTAGTACCACAAGAACCAAGCAAGATAACCAACCAACCAACTTGTTCATACAACAGCTTTCAACATTAACACCAATAGAACAATTATTGACAATTTTAATTCGAAGAAGAGATTGTCAAATTTATTGTTCGTGATTGAAATGCAACGCTGGACATCACATGTAAACCCAGGAGATCAAGTTAAATACTTGCATTGACTTCCCCCACCCAGCAGAACCAGACTGAAATTCCTAAGGGGGAAGGGCTTTAAACCTTTGTCTTCACAGAAAAGTCCCTTTGCCAGAGAATGGCAAAGAAACTGATTTTTGTACATTATATATGGACCAGAATGAACTCAAAAAGACTTATAAATTAATCATTCCATTGCTTAACTCCATATTTATTTATGTGTAACCCACACATTTGACTATCATGTATTATCACTTATTGTGTATGTCTTTTGATACCTATAGGATACATAGTCATGTCTAGTATTGATATAATCGAATTTTCTTGCTTGATATTGTCCTGACAATCATTTATTTGTAAAATATATCATAATCGTGTTATAGGAATCATGTCCAAAATTAGACCCTGCGAGGCAGGAACCACATGCTTGGTAAGATAAACAAATGATTTATGATACCCCCGAGCCAAGACCATATCTGATTGGTCAAGGCAACATTTGAGGGGTGGCCAACAGGGAAGTTTAAATACTTTGGACACCATGAAATTTGCTTTTAGTTCTAGCATTGCTTGTGCTATCAGTCCATGCTGTGTAGTCATCACTGTTCTTTGAGCGCGGTTCCAGCGTGCCTGCCTGCTGCTACTATGCCACGATGAGAAGGAACACAACCTAGTCTCGTCAAACTTTATTTATTTTCTTTTCCGTTTGAGAGTTTCGTGTTCTGAGTTAAGTTTTGTAACGTCGACCTCGTCTGCGCGTTTGAACTCCAACCAGCCACACAACTCCAGCTTCAGCCAACGCCCAAGCACAGGCTCCCCAAGATGTCATTTCAGCCACTACTGAACTTCCAGCCAATCAGCGACACCGGGATACCCCTTTCAACGGGAGTCCCTTTCACAGCAAACGAAGGCAACGTATTCCCAGATATTTGTTGTGCTGGTGTATCTAATATAATTTTAACCCCATTGAGGAACTCAATGCGAGCGCTAATTACGTGATTGATGGTTGTTCATGTCTATGCAATTTAACGTATTGCTGTGAACTTGGGATTCCATATTTCCATTCTCTTAAACTCATCTTTTCCTAACTTTCGATCTTCCTGCAACTTGTGTGAATGTGTGAGTGCGTGCGTTTATGTGTTAGATTAGTTTATATGTCTTAGATTTATCTAATAAAACCTTATTGATATTGAAAAGAGAAGTATCTTGTGTTTTGTGCTTACAAGTTAATGTCTTAAACTGCCGATCTTGTTACTGTGCTAATTAATAGTGTTTTCACTATAGTTTGGATATTAGTATCCAGCGCAGATTTGATGTTAAACGACTAGTTCACTGAATCGCAGGGCGTCTCCGTGAACAGCCGTGAAACAGTGATTCTGTTCAAATTCCCTTTAAATTATTAAATGATTCCCTTTGAGCTAAATTGACCTGTTTCCCTTAAACATGAATCCACTGTGTATTCGTATCCAACTTTATTATCAGCGTCATCGTAACATGGTGCCAACAACATAACATGAATAACATCCTCTCTGACCCCTAACCCACTTTTTTCATTGATTCTGGTCGCTATGGTCACGTTTAAACATGCCTTAAAAATAAGATACACCACAAAAACTAATATAAAATCCATGAAAATAACACAGAGCATCCGGCCTTTTTTCAAAATAAAAGATTGTTATGGCTCAGCACACTTCTGCCTTCACCTCTGTTATTTGTTTTGCAAAAATCCACCGCTCACAGCTCTTCTGGTCCAGTCAGTGCAGGGCTGTGCCACAGTGTTGTTTTGTGCTGAAAATGTAAAAAATATATATAATGAGTGAGTACATCATGAATCCATTTTCAAAACCGTGTTTTTGTCTTATCCTGAATCACTACGGTACACCTATAATAAGTGTTTATATTCTGACTATTTTCATCTGGATGGGGTCGGCAACACTGCAGAGTAGCACAGTACCTGCGTGACTCGCCATAGATGTAAACAGAGAGAAGTAGCTCCGGCTACAAAATTCTTCCGCCAGATGCAAGCGGCAAAAGTTACCAACTGCAGCTTTAATGTAAATTATTTATTCCTTCTTGTGGGGCCCGGTACCAAATGATGCACGGACCGGTACCGGTCCACAGCCTGGGGGTTGGGGACAACTGATTTAGCAGATGCTTTTATCCAAAGCGACTTACAAATGAGAACAATAGAAGCAATCAGATCAACAAGAGAACAACAACAGTATACAAGTGCCATGACAAGTCTTAGTTAGTCTAGTACAGAACACATAGCCAGGTTTTTATATATATATATATATATATATATATATATATATATATATATATATATATATATATATATATATATATATATATATATATATGAAAGACAAGAAAAGTCCTATTAATAGTTGGTTAAGTGCTGGCAAAAAAGTTGAGTCTTTAGATGTTTCTTGAAAATGAGTAAAGACTCAGCTGTATGAATTGAGATTGGGAGGTCATTCCACAAGCTAGACACAGTCCAGGAAAAGGTTAGTGAGAGTGATTTTGAACTTCTTTGGGATGGCACCACAAGGCGTTGTTCACTTGCAGAGCGCGAACTTCTGGAGGGCACATGAGATTGAAATAGTAAGCTTAGGTATGTTGGTGCCGTGCCAGTGGTCGTCTTTTAGGCAAGCATCAGTACCTTGAATTTGATGCGAGCGGCTACTGGTAGCCAGTGTAACCTGATGAGGAGAGGAGTAACGTGAGCTTTTGTTGGCTCATTGAAGACAACCTTCGCTGCTGCAGAGGCTTCATAGTACATGCAGGAAGGCCCACCAGGAAAGCATTACAATAGTCCAATCTGGAGAGAACAAGAGCTTGGACAATAAGTTGGGTGGCTTGCTCTGACAGGAATGGTTTAATCTTCCTAATGTTGTATAAGGCAAATCTGTAGGACCGGGTCATTGTAGCAATATGGTCTGTGAAGCTTAACTGATGATCCATCACAACTCCTAGGTCTCTGGCTGTCCTTGAAGGAGTTAGGGTTGACGAACCCAGATGTATAGAGAAGTTGTGATGAAACGATGGGTTAGCTGGAACCACCAGCAGTTCTGTCTTAGTAAGGTTGAGCTGAAGGTGATGGTCATTCATCCAGCTAGAAATGTCACTCAGACAGGCTGAAATGTGACCAGCTACCGTCGGGTCATCTGGTTGGAATGAGAAGTAGAGTTGGGTGTCATCAGCGTAGCAGTGATAAGAAAAGACATGCTTCTGAATGACAGATCCTAATGACGTCATGTAGATGGAGAAGAGAAGTGGTCCAAGTACTGAGCCTTGAGGAACCCCAGTAGCAAGTTGTTGTGACTTAGAAACACATCACCCCTCCAAGACACGCTGAAGGATCTATCGGAGAGGTAGGACTTCAACCACAGGAGTGCAGTTCCAGAGATGCCCAACTTTCTGAGGGTGGACTGTAGAATCTGGTGATTAACAGTGTCAAAAGCAGCATACAGGTCCAGTAAGATGAGTACTGAGGATTTTGAAGCTGCTCTTGCCAGTCGCAGGGCTTCAGTAACTGAGAGCAGGGCAGTCTCAGTTGAGTGGCCACTTTTATACTGAGCCTGCTTAAATACTGAGGGAACTTCTTGTCCAGAGCTGCAAACTGAGAGAGTGAAGGAAATGAGGATGAAACCACAAAAGATAGGTGAGGTGGAGGGAGTGAGCATAGTTTCCGTCGAAAGGTGACCTGCGTTGGAGTGTGTGCCGCCTCAGGAGTAAGAGCTAGGACACAGACACACAGACATATGAATGCTCAAATTGAAGAATTCTCTAGTCTTAGGTTTCTAGATTTAATGTTTATTATTATGTCATATACATTATTATTTTCTGCATTTTTATGAAGATTTCAAGAATTTAAGTTAATACAATAATACATTTATTTCAACCCCTTTCTAATATATACAGTCATGGCCAAAAATATAGGAACCCTTGCTAAATATGATCAAAGAAGGCGGTGAAAATTAATCTGCATCCTTTTGATCTTTTATTTTTTTAAAAATCACAAAAATGTATCCTTTCAAGTAAAGTATCCCACACAAGCGTAACACTGTCGATATCATTGTTTCCTCAACACAAGAGAAAGTAGAGCTGTAATCGGGGCATAAATGATAGGTCCGACAGGACCGGAGCCCGACAAGTACATCTGGATTGACAGCTTTTTAAAAGCCCGAACCAGTTTACAGCCCGACATTATTCAAATGTGCACACACACACAGCTCTTTTGCCTTTTGTCAAGAATGAGTCTATTATACAGGTTTTAACATAATTTCTTCATAACTAAAATAGACCAGACCACTTGGAAGTTGGAATAAAGAAATAAAATAAGTCCTCTGTGACATCTTAACATCTCAACATTCTAAATAGGCATAGGCTCATTTAGCCTTTAAATAGACGAACGCACCAATAAAAACGAGTCTTAAACTAATTAAATTGAGATGAATTTTAAATTAAGAAGGTATTTGGCAATAATGAAATTAAGATAAAGGCTCCGCCGGATTTGCTTCGCCACTAGCAGCTGACATTTAATAAAAGAATAATGCCAACTTTAGCCTAAATAGTCTGTCCACATTATGCTTTTAAGACTCAATGAATATTTAGTTATCATTTGAAAAACCTTTACTCATAGACATTAGGCTGAGCCTACATGTTTTTGTGGATGATCATTATTGAATCCACTGTAGATGGCTTCAGCGCGTCCCTGTGCTCACTGATGGTGCGTCATTATTCCCTCATTATTCTCATTATAAACATAGTAAAAAATTGTCCACACCTCAGACTTTGCTTTAGTTGCTGGTGCAACCAAAACGTAATCGCCAGAGGCAAGCCTCTGTTTCACCTACTCAGCATCCATTTTCACATCTTTCTCATGCTAATTGAAACACATCAGATGACCGCTCGTTTACCTTGCAAACCGGAGTGCAAGCCCGAGCCCACGTAAGATGATATTAATTAAGCCCAAACCCGACCGAACCCGTCAGGTCCCATTGGGTCCCGTCGGGTTCGGGCAAAATCTTCAGCTCTACGAGAAAGCGGAGGTTGATGCCACACACTACTACACATCAAAATTAAATTAATTAAAATTAAATAATTAAAATAAATTATTATGCTGTGCATAATAGCACCAAAATAACAAAAAATTATAACTATGCTCAGTCGCGTTGTGTTCTCCATGCGTTTTCCGTGTGCGTTTGGGATGACGTAAGGCAGTGGTTCTCATCCCGCGGACCGCGGGCCACATGAAAACTCTGTTTTATAATTAATTTTCTTTTTTACATTAATAAAAAAAAAAAAAATTAGGCTACTAAACAAAATATAAACTATAGCCTGATGTTTTTATGTGAAATTATTTAGTTTTTCATCAATTATTTTCAAACATGAGCCGACTTACATAACATTAAGAACACATAGGCTACAAGCGTGCACTTTGGCAGAATTCAATTCAAATAGTCATCAACAGCCATTAGTTCTGTAAAATTGAGCATTAGAAATGTAATTTTTTTTTTTTTGAGGGAGAAAAAAAGAAATGTGGAGAATGACAGTGAATGAACACAAAAGAATAGTTGCATTATCAGTAGTGAAGGAAGATTTTCGGTTTGCCCCGCAACTCACTTGAAGAAGTTCAAGCAAATGGAAACACCATATACTACGCAGCAATCATCCTTAATTGAAGAAATGTGGCAAAACATATATGGAGAGAACCTCATATTATTAAATTTGAAATTGCTTTCCATAGGCTACATTTGTGAAAGCACATTTTCTGCAATGTCGCGCGTCATGAAGTCATGCTCCCCTGCACATCTTACAGATTGCATCTTAAGCCTCTGTTATACTTTTTGCGTCCGCGAGTCCGCTATGGACAGCTAGGTAGGTGTGACGTAAAAATTGTCATCGGAGAGTGTGTGCGGAGGCTCTGAGCAAACGACCGTGCGGACATGTGCGCGTGGTCAGTACCAGAATCAGAATCAGAAAGAGCTTTATTGCCAAGTATGTTTGCGCATACAAGGAATTTGTTTTAGTACATAAGCATCCAGTACACAGAGACACCAACACACAGACAACAACAAAAAAAACTAAAAAATGTAGGCAAATAAATAAGTGTTTAAATAATTGTGCTATAAATGATAATGGAATAGGATTGAATAAGATGTACTAGGATGGAGGGGTAACAAATAAATATAAGGATATTGCACTTTTGTTTGCATAAGCATAAGTGGGGAACATTTAACTGTTCATGAGGTAGATTGCCTGGGGGAAGAAACTGTTTTTGTGCCTTACTGTTCTGGTATTTGCCGGCCAGATGGCAAAAGTTCAAAAATGGGGTGACTTGGATGTGAGGGATCCAGAGTGATTTTATGAGCCCTTTTCCTCACTCTGGATGTATACAGTTCTTGAAGGGAGGGCAGGGGAGCACCAATAATCCTTTCAGCAGTCCGAACAGTTCTCTGTAGTCTTCTGATGTCTGATTTTGTTGCTAAGCCAAACCAGACAGTTATAGAAGTACACAGTACAGACTCAATGACGGCTGAGTAGAACTGTTTCAGCAGCTCCTGTGGCAGGTTAAACTTCCTCAGCTGGCGAAGGAAGTATAACCTTTGTTGGGCCTTTTTCACAATGGAGTCAATGTGATTGTCCCACTTCAGGTCTTGAGAAATGGTGGTTCCCAGGAATCTGAACGACTCCCCTTATGAAACAAAAATATATTGCAGTATATTGGAAAATATCATGTAATATATTAGGCATATATTCTTATATATATTTATTTTTTCCAATATATTGAAAGCGGCAATCATTTGTATATTTTGCAATATATTATATAATATATGTGTCATCAATATATTATTAAATGTATTAAAATATATAAAATATTAGAAATAAAAAGGAAAATAATATATCACAATATATTTTAAGAAATATATTGGTAAATATATTTTCCTTTCGTAAGGGTCCACTGCAGTCACAGTGCTGTTCATGATGGTGAGTGGGGAAAGTGCAGGGGGGTTTCTCCTAAAGTCCAAGATAATCTCCACTGTTTTGAGCGTGTTCAGCACCAGGTTGTTAAGACTGCACCAGACAGCCAGCTGCTCAACCTCTTGTCTGTAAGTTGACTCATCACTGTCCTGGATGAGGCCGATGACTGTAGTGTCATCTGCAAACTTCAGGAGTTTGACAGAGGGGTCTTTAGAGGTGCAGGCGTTGGTGTACATGGAGAAGAGCAGAGGGGAGAGAACACATCCCTGAGGGGCGCCAGTGTTGGTGGTGCAGCTGTTTGACATGAATTTTCCCAGTCTCACTAACTGTTGCCTATCTGTCCGAAAGCTGGTGATCCAATGACAGATATAGCTAGGAACAGAGAGCTGGGTTAGTTTGGTCTAGAGGGCTGTTGAGGTGGTGGTGCTGAAAGCCGAACTAAAGTCCACACACAGGATCCTCACATAAGTCCCTGTTTGGTCCAGATGTTGCAGGATGAAGTACAGTCCCATGTTTACTGCATCATCCACGGACCTGTTTGCTCGGTAAGCAAACTGCTGGGGGTCCAGTGATGTCCTTCAGATAAGCCAGAACCAGTTTTTCAAATGACTTTATGACGACAGACATTAGAGCCACATGTCTGTAGTACTTAAGTACTGTTATCTTGGGTTTTTTGGAACGGGGATGATGGTAGAGCTTTTGAAGCAGCAAGGGACTTCACACATCTCCAGAAATCTGTTGAAGATCTTTCAAAAGATGGGGGACAGCTGGTCAGCACAGGTTTTCAGACAGGCTGGTGTAACACCATCTGGGCATGGTTCCTTTCTTTTTTTGTTCTTTATGAAGATCTGACACACATCATCCTCGATGATTTGAAGAGCAGGAGTTGGGGAAAGAGGGATTGCAGGAGGTGTTAACGGTTGTGAAGAGAGATTGTCAGAATGGGTGTGGCGGTTTCATATTTTAGTGTAAGTCCTTTTAACCACCCTTTTAACCTGTTAAATGTCACCCCGTCCCGTATACGGGACACCTACGTTGACTATACTATATTACAATCAAATCTAATCTAATCTTGACAAACTATATATTGTTGGGAAGGTCTAAGACTCCCAAATATATATTTTACCAATATTTTTTGTTAAAAATTATGTAGGAAAAGTAATAGATTAATTTATGACAAGAGTGCACCCTCAGAAATCTACATTACAAAAGGAGTTTTGACCTTTGTTTAAAAAAAAGACTTCCTCGTTGCCTTTTTCTCTATCATATTTTAGAAATCATCAGAAGTTATATATCACTTGAAAACATAAAATCTCAAAATTCATCCTTCCATACTACCATGTAAATGGTACATCAAAATCATGTTACAAAATGTTTTCAGTCATGAATTATGAAAATTTAGGTTTGTATCATGCACATTCATGTCTATCTTCAAAAATGTGAGTGACAGTTAACAGGTTAATCACTTTATTCAGCGTGTTCCTGGCCTGGTTGTAAAAGACTCTGTCCCCATTTCTGTAGGCATCCTCTTTGGCCTGATGAAGATGTCTGCGTTTTGCTGTAAACCGTGGCTTATCATTGTTGAATGTTAAATAAGTCGTGGTAGGAATGCATATATCCTCACAAAAAGTAATATAGGATGTTATAGTCTTTGGTGGTAGCAGCTTGAAAACAATCCAATCAGTGAGGTCGAAAAAGGCTTCTAAAGCCCACTCTGTTTTGTGGTCCATCTCTTTACAGTCTTTACTACAAGTTTAGCAGATTTAAGTTTTTACCTGTAGGTTGGTATAAGATGAACCAGGCAGTGATCAGATAGCCCCAAAGCTGCTCGTGGAACAAAGTGATATGCATTCATTATTGTTGTGTACTGTCTCTGGTGGGACATGTAACATGCTGTCTGTATTTTGGCAGTTCACGGGAAAGATTTGCTTTATTAAAGTTCCCAAGAATGATTAAAACAGAGTCCGGGTGTTGTTGTTCTGTCTCTGTGATCTGATCAGCGAGTTTCTGTAAAGCTGTGCTTACGTGTGCTTGCAGAGGAATGTAAACACTCACAAGAATTAACGAGTGAAACTCCCGCAGTGAATAGAATGGCTTGCAGTTAATGAAGAGCACATCTAAATCAGGACAGCACATCTTCTCTAACACAGTTACATCTGTACAGTACACATCCGTTCTTTGATGTAAAAGCATATCCCGCCGCCGCGCGATTTCCCTGTTTATTCTGCGTCTCTATCTGCTCTAAACAGCTGAAAGCCGGGCAGATGGAGTGTGCTGTCCAGAATGGCGTCATTCAGCCAGGTTTTCGTGAAACACAGAGCAGTGTGAGAAATCTTTATTTGTCCAGGAGAGCAGAAAAAGTTTGTCCGTTTTTGATGGGTAGAGAGCTGAGATTTGCCAGATGGATGCTAGGCAACGGCGTTCGGAATCCACGGTTTCTGAGCTGGACGAGCACACAGGTGTTCTGTTGATTTGTCCTACCCTGTCAGATTTTGCTACCTCCCATTAAAACAATTCGACAACGAAAAATGCTACCTGTAATGTTTTGGTTTATCAACGTCAATACCTACCACAACCCCTAGCCTTACAGTAATGCAAATTCAGTAATTATGTGTTATATTCGCTGTTGTATCTAGAAGGGATGCAGCTACAAGAAACCAACAATAAATAATTATTCTACCTATTAGATTGTGTTTTTTGATTGAGTCATTATATATAAATTAATAATAGTGCCAGTCATTACAAACAACATAGGCACTAATCCTGTGGATGCTCGTGAAAAACACAAGATGGTTTTCGTTAATTTTAACCAATAAAAAGTTAATTGGAGCTTTTATAACTTTATTCTTGTGTTAAAAGTTCATTTGAGGCAGTTTTTGGCATTATTTTAATGGCAAATGTCGAGACTGGTGCACTATTGTAATACGAGAGGGCTCCAGCATGAATCTCTTGGCTTACAGTTGGCCTCCATTATATGGGGAAGTCGTGGCCTAATGGTTAGAGGGTTGGACTCCCAATCGAAGGGTTGTGAGTTCTAGTCTTGGGCCGGACGGAATTGTGGGTGGGGGTAGTGCATGAACAGCTCTCTCTCCACCTTCAATACCACGACTTAGGTGCCCTTGAGCAAGGCATCGAACCCCCAAATGCTCCCTGGGCGCCGAAGCATATCATCAACAGTGTGTGTGTGTGTTCACTGCTCTGTGTGTGTGCATTTCGGATGGGTTAAATGCAGAGCACAAATTCTGAGTATGGATCACCATACTTGGCTGAATGTCACTTCACTTTCACTTATAGGCTATATATAGTGAACATGGCTATGTACTCCCTCAGATAACAGATAACTCTAACTTTGTCCTGTCACAAATAAGTGCTTTTTGTAAACAGGTATTTATGAAGTAATTGTATTTATTGAAGAGCCACACTGATCAAACCAAGATACATTTTGTGCAGTGAATTCATCAAACACACCATTGATACATGGTGCTTTTTTAAAATAAAGAAAAACTAAATGTGCTTGCCATCTTGGTCTATTGGAACCACTTCATAAAATGAAGAAAAACTCTGCGATGCTGTCTACTTGTCAAACAGACATGAGAAATATATTTAGCTATATAAACCTTGATGTGCCTACTTTTTAGTGTTTACACTTTACTTATTTGACATTAATGCATTATATAAGTCACTTTAAACATAAATAATAGTGTGTAAAATAAAATAAAAGCAAAAACAAAAGTTGCAGTCCGGAAGATAATGTATAGCGAATTATTTTACAGACCCCCTGACTTTACTTCATGGACCCCCAAATGTCTGCAAGCCCCATTTTGAAAATCCCTGCTGTAAAAAATGATCATTAATCTTTATTTAAAAAGTGCATAATGCTGACACAAGAGTTATATGAGGTTTCTTAAAATTTTATCCAGTTTTGTTGTGTTGAAATTTGGATTTTCTGCTGTGAGTTACTTGCCTGGTGTGGATGCATCAAGCCAAGCTGAGGAAAAAAGATGGTGAGCAACCATAGACTGACTTTGAACCTTTAACTTTTTATATTCTCATCAATTCATCCTCTGTTCTGTTTTTCCTTTTAAACTGTAAAGGAACACTTTTTCCTGAATTTTCATCAAACTCAAATTGATGGACTGAGGTAATCGTTGAATAGAGGTAATTTAATATAATCAAATGTATCTTGTGGTTTACAAATATTTTCTGACAAGAAGGGTTATCTGGTTTAAAGGAAAATGTTGTTTGTTTCTATCTTATGTTCCAGCAAAATCATCATACGTCAATACCTGAAGTTAAATAACTGTCAGTGAAAGAATCCTCAGAAGCTGTGTCCACAAAGACAGTGAGGGAGCTCATATCATCAAGAGTCCGGCACACTTTCAAAAGCAGAAGGAGAATAATGAAAAAGAAGAAAGAGCAGCATTAAAAGACACAAGAGAGAAACTGTGGCATAAGAAGACCCGGATCAAAATTAGTGACTGTGGAGATGGGACTGCTGACGTACCATATTGAGATATAACATCAGGGAAGATTAAAAGCTTGTGGAACTCTAATATAGGAAGGACAGAGTTTTAATATACACATTTCCTGATAGAATAGAGTCTTAAACATGTTTGGCATTAATGAGAAGGGGGTTGGGAGATGGGTTACGCCAAACATTATGGGATTAATTGGAATGCTTGGTCCTAGGAAGTGTGTTGATTCTCCGCCAGTTGTTTTCTCTGTTTTTCCCGATTAGGTGACATCTTGGCTGAGGCACTCATGCTCCAGAATAAAAATGACTCCTCTAGGGGTCCGCTGCTCTCCCTCAGTCTTTGCCGCGAGCATCAGAGAGCAGGTGTGGAATTTTAATGAAGGTGTTTGAGGAATAAAGGGGGAGGTTTTTAGTCATCTATACAACTTCACATGATGACCCTCTTTGTATAACAGTGTCAAACTGTTTTCTGCTTTGAATTAAATCCTCAAAGATTGTTTGAGAGTCATGTTAAAAACACAGGTTCACAAAATCTCCCCCATAATAAGCCCCTGTCATTTTCTCGGGAGGCTGAGCAATAATAAAAAGCAGGATGGTGCTGTTTATGAGGTATATTAGAATATGTGTGCCATTCTTCCCTTATGTTTTAGTGGCACAGTAGGATTTAAAGAGCATTGAAAGCATCAATAATGGCAATAAGTCTGGTCTGAGGGGAGCCACTGACATTTTTCATGGGCTGTGAGTTGTGAAGGGAGCGGTGATACTGTTCATTTGCTTACATATAGAAGAGCCGACCCCAACAACTATGCCATGCCATGTCATGCCCTCTATAATAAATGCTTATTTCATAAGGGATTATTTAACCTTGACATTTCTCCCTGGCACAAGCAGAGAATCTCTACAGATTCATTTAGATGGATGCACTGAGAAGTTCTGACATGGAACAAAAACGGGATGTCAAGGAGGCATCATCCTCCGGCTTCAAAAAGTAATTTGATTATCAGCCTTACAGTGCAAGTTTAAAATAGGAGATGAGAGAGTTGCAGGGACCTCTGGCTATGGATCGTGATGGTGTTATGAATGTGCGCATTCATTATGAACTTGAAATATGAACACTCTATTCAAATGAGATATCCAGTGCTATGCAATAGTTTGTTGAGTTCATTACTTGTTACCAAATTACAGCAACATATCTTGTTTGCATGAGACTGCATAACCATCCAAGCTAATTTGTACTTGCTTGTTTTGACAAATTATTTATATATCTTAAGGGAAAGGGTTTTTAATGTCTTTTTGTGGTATAATTACCAAAATGGATAACTAGTGACCAAAAAGTCACTCAGATAACATTCAAACATCAGTTTTGAAGATAATAAACTGTAACATTATGGCCTACAGAACAAACACACACACACAAACACACAGTCTTGGCCTAATGGTTAGAGAGTCAGACTAACAATTGAAGGGTTGTCATCAAAAAGAGATATATTTATCTTCCCAAAAGACACTCCTTGTACTGAGTCTGAGTCCCATGAGGGAGGAGCCAATAACAGCTACACCGGTTCTGAATCGGAGTCCTGTCAGGGAAAAGACACTAAAAGAACAAGTTCTGAGTCTCTGGCCTGAATGGGTGAGATGATAGCAGATCAACCTCAGTTCTGAGACTTTGACACATCCAGGAGACTACAACAGATCAACCTTCATTCAGAGTCTGAGTCCTGTGAAGGAAAGGGCTGCAACATATCACCAACATTCTTAGCCTCGGGCCCATGAGGGAAGAGTCAATAACAGATTCCAAGTCCTTCCAAAGTCTCCAACTTTTAGGCAGCAACAGATACAACCATGTTCTGAGCCTCCAGCCTGCGAGTAAAGAGATAATCCACGTTCAGACTTCATGTAGATGTGGCGTGGGGGGTCGGTGGAGACTGAAAATGTTACGTCACGGGGGAGCGACTTACAATAATAAATATAACCAGACTACGCCACGATGGGAATTTCACCCAAAGATTTTAATCAAACCACCTGTTAAAAGGGCAAACACAGGTTCGTATCACCAATTATATACGAGTCAGAGACAGAGGTAACAATATAAAAATAATCTTTTTATTGACAGTTAAAACCAATATTAAAATAGGCAATGGAGCATTTGGTTATTCAGCCCAATGGGCCACAAAGAGAAATTTGATACAACGCCAAAAGGCAAGGGGCTGGAGCTTACCACAGGACAGCGGCTGACCAGACCACACCACCTATAAGTGAATCACGGTGTGCACACACACACACACACACACACACTTGAAGACGCACCACAAAACACTGTGAGAAATCACTGCACACTGTGACGGGGGTGCCACCACCTAAAATAAGCTGGTCCTCTGCCCTGGTGCCCAGACCCTGCCAAGACAAAAATATTATATATATATATATATTGTGAGCCGTGTCCTGGGCACCTATCAGCGTCGCCCTGGCAACGAGGGAGATTCACCTGCATGCAATCACAGCGGGCTGATCGGTCCCAGCTGATGCGGATGAGGAGAGGACTATAAACGCTGTGGCTGAAGGTGACACAAGAGAGAGAGGATCTTCAGATGACTGAAACTAACGTTGTGTCTCTTGTCCCTCTAGACATCTGCGGATCGACCAGCCCGCCACCCGAGCACCGGACCCCAAGTTCCCCTGCACTCAGCCGGCCGGCAAATAGGATCATGTGGCACCGAGGACGAGCACTGGACACCACAGGATTCAGCACTACACAGAGCACCCTTCAATAAATACACCCTCCGGGGATTCACTTTGCACTAAACCCTGTCGTGTGATTCTTCAGCCCGTGACAATATATATATATATATATATATATATATATATATATATATATATATATATATATATATATATATATATATATATATATATATATATCCCAAATAAACAGGTTCTCTAAACCTAGGTTAATTAAACAAAAAAAGAGATACTTTTGCAAATATAAAATCTGCAGCTACCTCGCGGGGAGGTCACAGTAACAATATAAATGAATACAAAAGAAAATCAAATTTAACAGTTATCCAAATATATGGAATAAACACAGCCACTGAAGAAGAGCATGTGGCCAGTAAATAAATCACACAAAAAAAAACAATATAAACCTACCACAGAAATAAACAAATAAATGGAAACAGAAACAAATTCAACAAGATATAAGAATATGAAGACAGATAGGAAGTCACACAATTAGGACTTTGTCGTAAAACAATTTGAATATCAAAAAGAATAGCAGAGAATGCAACTGAGGCAGGTAGACAAAAATCAATGAAAAACAACCAGAGCAACAATATTGAAAAAAAAACAAGAAATCGAGGAAAAAAAGAATATTTGAAAACAAGATCATATTAGAAACCCAAGGTATTATTTGGGAAAAAAAGAAAATAATAATAAAAAAATTGTCTCAAATGAAAAGCAGCTACTGGCTTCCCCAAACCTATACACAAAAACGAGACTCTGTTAGATTGGTTCTCTCCCATCCCAATACAGGAACAGATCAAAAATACCTTACCAATCGTTCCCCTCGTTCTGGCCCAGTTATATGCAGGCGCTGTCAATGACCAGGCCATTTTGCTCGTGATTGTGATGGGGAACGGAGGTTCCCGCCCCCTCCCCAACCTACTGCTGGCCTCTCCACAGCTGAGAATAGACGTCCTCGTTCCCCCAGACCGTCGGAAAACTAGTTCCCACCAGGTCGCGGAGTCACAGCCTGGGTGGGGAAGAAATTGACTCAAGTAAAATGGCCACACATCGTTCAGTTTCTAATTTGATTTCATCTTGTCCACATGTGATTGCCCTTATGGGGGGTGTTTTGGTACCTTGCTTGGTGGATACAGGTTCGATGGTGACAACAATTACCGAAAGCTGTTTCCACCAACATTTTGAACCGTGGGGTCAGGATCGCCTTCAAAATTGTCAATGGTTACAGCTTCGAGCCGCTAATGGGCTTAGCATTCCATATGTTGGATATTTGGAGCTAGATGTGGAATTTTGTGGCAGGTTGGTCATCGGGTGTGGTGTTCTTGTTGTTCGGGATCCTCCTGGTGGCATGAGTTTGGATGTTCCTGGGGTATTGGGGATGAACATCCTTAGCCGGTGTTATCAGGAGCTTTTTGGGCAACATGGCAGTGCTCTCTTTGATTTACCTGTGATTACACAACTGCCTGATGTGTCTAGTGCATTGCAATATTGTCATCAGGTAAGTGCTAAGAAACTCTCTGTTCATGTGGGAAGTGTGCGTGTACGCGGACGTAGGGTGTGTCGTATCCCAGGTGGTACAATGAAGCTGGTGGCTGCCACCTGTGCAGCTTTGGACTCCGGCAGTACTGTTTTGTTTGAGCCCCCTGAGTCAGGCCTCCCAGCTGGTCTTCTAGCATCACCTGCTTTAGTAAGGGTAAATCGAGGGACAGTTTATGTTCCTGTAGTGAATGTTGGCACAGTGGAGGTAATTCTTCGCCCTACCACAGTGGTAGGTAACGTGAGGGAGGTTTATATGGTCAGTTTGCCAACAGGAATCAGTGAGGAAAAGCCATTAGCTGCTACAGTTCAGTCTCATAGTTTAGCGGGTGCTCATTCCTTGTCCCATCAGATCGAATCCCTTGATTTATTGGTGTTGTCAGGTCCAGAGCAGGGTCAGGTTAGAGCCCTTCTGCAGAAATATCAGACGGTGTTCTCAGGTCATGAGGGCGATCTAGGTTGTACTCGCTTAATATCTCATGACATACCTTTGATAGATAATGTCCCAGTTCGTCAACGGTACCGACGAATTCCTCCTTCAGAGTATGAGGTGGTAAAAACTCATATTAACCAGCTATTGGAGGCTGGAATAGTGCAGGAAAGTTGTAGTCCTTATGCTTCGCCCATTGTGTTGGTCAAAAAAAAGGACGGTAGTCTGCGCATGTGCGTGGACTACCGTCACCTAAATGCCAAAACAAGAAGGGATGCATTTCCCCTTCCTCGTATCGAGGAGACTTTGGACTCCTTGGCTGGGGCACGTTGGTTCTCTACATTGGATTTAGCCAGCGGGTACTTGCAGGTTCCAGTCTCAGAACCAGATAGGTCAAAGACTGCATTTTGTACTCCGTTTGGATTATTTGAATGGAACCGTATGCCTTTTGGCCTTTGTAATGCCCCAAGCACGTTCCAAAGGTTAATGGAGCGACTATTTGGTGATCAACGGTGCCAGTCTCTATTGTTATACCTTGATGATGTTGTGGTCTTTTCCTCTTCTCTAGCTCAGCACTTGGACCAATTGGAGATGGTCCTGGGTCGCCTGGAGAAGGAGGGACTCAAGGCAAAGCTGGAGAAATGTGCTTTCTTCAAGCCTGAAGTGAAGTTCTTGGGGCATGTTATATCTGCGCAAGGGGTAGAAACTGACCCAGGTAAAATTGAGGCTGTTACACAATGGCGTTGCCATGAGATGGTGTCTGAATTGCGAACCTTCCTTGGCTTTGCAAGTTATTATAGGCGTTTTGTGGAGGGATTTGCCAAATTGGCAGCACCCCTGCATAGGCTGGTGGCTGAAGTGATGGAAGGTAAAGCAGGTAAACGAAGAGGGCAGAGTTTGACTAATGCATGGACAGAGCAGTGTCAGACAGCATTCGAGGACCTGAAAGGGAAATTAACATCTACCCCAGTACTTGCATATGCAGATTTTTCTAAAACCTTCATCTTGGAAGTAGACGCCAGCGATGGGGGTCTGGGTGCCATCCTCTCTCAAGAATTTGAAGGTAAGGTTCGACCTATAGCATATGCCAGTCGTAGTTTAAGGCCCACTGAGCGAAATATGAATAATTACAACTCAATGAAACTACAGTTTCTCGCTCTCAAGTGGGCCATGGTTGAAAAATTCAGGGAATATCTTTTAGGTCACAAGTGTATTGTGTTCACTGACAATAATCCCCTGAGTCACCTGGGCACAGCAAGGCTTGGAGCTACAGAACAGCGCTGGGCTGCAGAACTGGCTGCATTTAACTTTGAGGTAAGATATAGATCAGGAAGGAGTAATGGTAATGCAGATGCTCTCTCCCGCCAGAACCCAGTCATCCAGGGTGAAGTCAAGGAGTTAGCTACTGGCGTGACCATTCCTGATTCACTGCGGCAGGCCATTGGCACAGGAGTTGCAGTTCAGGCAGATGTGAGGGCCGTCAGTGCTTTGCCAGGTTATTCTGCTTTGGACTTAAGGTCTATGCAAGAGGCTGATCCTGTTATCAGCCAGGTAATAAAGTTCCGGGAGCGGGGTCAGCGACCAGGGTCAGCAGAGCGGCGACAGCTAGATAAACCAGTTTTGAGTCTTCTCCAGCAATGGAATAGATTAGAAACAAGAGAAGGAGTTTTGTATCAGAGGATATTCCGCCCTGACGGAGGTGAAGAGTGTTACCAATTAGTGTTGCCTGATGTTTTAAGGGATGAGGTATTGACACAGTTACATCAACAGCATGGACACCAAGGGGTAGAACGCACCAGTGAGTTGACTAAGCAGCGGTGCTATTGGCCAAATATGCTGGCTGATATTACACGTTGGTGCCAGGAGTGTGAACGGTGCCAACTTGCTAAAGATAATCGGCCAGTAGCATGTGCTTTCATGGGCCACCTATTAGCTTCAAGGCCTAATGAAGTCCTTGCCATTGACTTCACGGTACTGGAACCTTCATACTCTGGCCAAGAAAACGTATTAGTCATGACTGATGTGTTTAGTAAATTTTCTATGGCAGTGCCTACTCACGACCAAAGGGCTGAGACTGTGGCACAAGTCCTGGTTGAGGAGTGGTTTGGTTTGGTAGTTTGGTGTCCCAGGCCGCCTTCATTCAGACCAGGGCCGTAACTTTGAATCTGCGCTCATTCGTCAGCTTTGCGAGCTTTATCAGGTAAGGAAATCTCGTACCACCCCGTACCATCCAGCCGGTAATGGACAATGCGAGCGATTTAATCGCACGCTGCATAATTTGTTGCGAACATTGCCTTACTCTCGTAAAAGAGACTGGGTGTCCTGTTTGTCTCAAGTAATCTTTTGTTACAACACCACTCCTCACCAAGTGACTGGAGAGTCCCCATATTACCTAATGTTTGGTCAAGAACCCCAGTTGCCGATAGACTTTTTGCTAGGTAGGGTGCCCGAACCTGCTGCAGGAAGTGTACACAGTTGGGTAGTGGAACATCGTAGGCGATTGCAGGTTGCCTTTGAGGGGGCACGGGAACGGCTGAAGGCTGCAGCAGATCGCCGGAAGAGGCAGTATGACCAACATGTACGTGATCTACCCTTGGCTGAAGGTCAGTTAATCTACCTGAGAGATAAGGTAGTGCGGGGTCACCATAAGATCCAGGACTTATGGAGTTCAGTGATCTATCAGGTGGTACGCCCTCCCGAAGAGGGAGGTGTAGTTTATATCATTGCACCGGTTACATATCTGAGCAAGATAAGGAGAGTGCATCGTTCTCTGTTGAAGGCTTGTGTTCAGCGAGAGGTTTTGCCTGTCGAGCAATGCATTGGCAGTGTAGAGAACCAAGAGGATCCTCAGGAGTACGAAGAGGTAGATGATGTTGATTTGGTGATGTTGGTGCCTGAGACTCCTCATACTATTCAAGGAACAGAGCCTCGAGATGTTGGGCGCTTGGTACAGCCGGGGATCCAAGAGGAGTTGTCATCAGCAGGTATTCCTCCTGTAAGTGCTGTCCCAGTAGAATCAGAAGGTTCTCAGAATGAGGTGTTGGTAGTACCTTGGCGCTCTGGCCGAACTGGGGCAGGTCAGCATTCAAATCCTCATCATCTTCCTCAAGCTGTAAGAGAAGAGAGAAATAGAGCATATGCTAGTTCTGAGACGATCTCCAACTCTATTTCAGCTTTGTTTAGGCCTTGGAGTTGATGTGGTAAAGGGTTTTTCCATTTCTTTTTAGTCCATCGTCGTGGGGCCGATGCAAAATGGAGGGGTAGATGTGGCAGTTGTTACATCACCTGCCGTGTTTAGCCAATTGAGGGCGCTCACAGGCTATAAAAAGGTAAATGATGTGCTACCTGAGATATGTCACCTGTTGAATTGTTGCGTCGGTAACGCGTTTCCGTCACTTCCGCACTTCCGTCATTCCCTGGCGCTAGCAAACATCAAGGTAAGCAGAAAGCGCTTGTAGTGTGTTGGCTGTGGCTCCGTTATTTGTTTAATACAGTTTTCATGTGTGTTCATAGGTTGCAATTAATTTGGAGCATCGGTTTCGATTCAGTGATTGCTGCCGTGCGGCTATGTAAACAAGCCGTGTGTAGACATTAACGACGGTAGGATGAATGCTTTGTGTATTTATTCATGACGCACATATTATAGCAACTGAAAAGTTGAGAACGATAACTTGCCCCTTTCTCAGCTGTGAGACCCAATGCAGTCGCTGTAATTTTGTTAATTCTTACCCTGGCCTTGGTTGTAAGAGTCCTGTCGTGTGTTCTATTCAAATCTCCTTGACGATTGGTAAGGTATTTTTGATCTGTTCCTGTATTGGGAGGGGAGAGAACCAATCTAACAGAGTCTCGTTTTTGTGTATAGGTTTGGGGAAGCCAGTAGCTGCTTTTCATTTGAGGCACTCGTGTCCTTTTACAGCTGCATTGCTGTCCTGTTTCCAGAAACTATTTTTTTATTATTATTTTCTTTTTTTCCCAAATAATACCTTGGGTTTCTAATATTATCTTGTTTTCAAATATTCTTTTTTTCCTCGATTTCTTGTTTTTTTTTTCAATATTGTTGCTCTGGTTGTTTTTCATTGATTTTTGTCTACCTGCCTCAGTTGCATTCTCTGCTATTCTTTTTGATATTTGAATTGTTTTACGACAAAGTCCTAATTGCGTGACTTACTTTCTGTCTTCATATTCTTATATCTTGTTGAATTTGTTTCTGTTTCCATTTATTTGTTTATTTCTGTGGTAGGTTTATATTGTTTTTGTTTTCTTTGTGATTTATTTACTGGCCACATGCTCTTCTTCAGTGGCTGTGTTTATTCCATATATTTGGATATCTGTTAAATTTTGATTTTCTTTTGTATTCATTTATATTGTTACTGTGACCTCCCCGCGAGGTAGCTGCAGATTTTATATTTGCAAAAGTATTTCTTTTTTTGTTTAATTAACCTAGGTTTAGAGAACCTGTTTATTTGGGATATATATATATATATATATATATATATATATATATATATATATATATATATATATATATATATATATATATATATATATATATAATATTTTTGTCTTGGCAGGGTCTGGGCACCAGGGCAGAGGACCAGCTTATTTTAGGTGGTGGCACCCCCGTCACAGTGTGCAGTGATTTCTCACAGTGTGTTGTGGTGCGTCTTCAAGTGTGTGTGTGTGTGTGTGCACACCGTGATTCACTTATAGGTGGTGTGGTCTGGTCAGCCGCTGTCCTGTGGTAAGCTCCAGCCCCTTTCCTTTTGGCGTTGTATCAAATTTCTCTTGGTGGCCCATTGGGCTGAATAACCAAATGCTCCATTGCCTATTTTAATATTGGTTTTAACTGTCAATAAAAAGATTATTTTTATATTGTTACCTCTGTCTCTGACTCGTATATAATTGGTGATACGAACCTGTGTTTGCCCTTTTAACAGGTGGTTTGATTAAAATCTTTGGGTGAAATTCCCATCGTGGCTCCCCCGTGACGTAACATTTTCAGTCTCCACCGACCCCCCACGCCACATAGAGTCTTTGTTTTGCTCCATGTGACTAGTAAGACAATTCTCAAATAACCATTATGATGAGTTTTGTGCTTGCGCTGTAAAAACTATTAAGACTGTGTCTGTTCCCCGAATAGTGAGGTCAAAATATAAATATAATGTAGGATCTAGAAAAAATCTTATCGTAATTAAACCAGAAAAATGTAAAGTAAATGAACAAAAACAATTTTTAAAGTTTGGGCTCATAAATATTAGATCACTCACACCAAAAGCAGTTATTGTAAATGAAATGATCACAGATAATAGTTTTGATTTACTCTGCTTGACTGAAACCTGGCTAAAACCAAATGATTATTTTGGTCTAAATGAGTCTACTCCACCAAACTACTGTTATAAACATGAGCCCCGTCAGACTGGTCGTGGTGGAGGTGCTGCAACAATATATAATGTTACCCAGAAAACAGGATACAGGTTTAACTCTTTTGAAATACTTCTGCTAAATGTTACTCTGTCAGACATGCAAAAGAAATCTAATGTATCTCTTGCTCTGGCTACTGTGTATAGACCACCAGGGCCGTATACAGAATTCCAAAAAGAATTTGCAGATTTCCTCTCAGACCTTCTAGTTACAGTTGATAAGGCGCTAATCATGGGAGATTTTAATATTCACGTTGATAATGCAAATGATACATTAGGACTTGCGTTTACTGACCTAATAAACTCCTTTGGAGTCAAGCAAAATGTCACCGGGCCCACTCATCATTTTAATCATACACTAGATTTAATTATATTGCATGGAATCGATCTTACTGCTATAGATATTGTACCTCAAAGTGATGATATTACAGACCATTTCCTTGTATTGTGCATGCTGCGTATAACTGATATTAACTATATGTCGCAGCGATACCGTCTGGGCAGAACTATTGTTCCAGCCACCAAAGAAAGATTCGCAAATAACCTGCCTGATCTATCTCAACTGCTATTTGTACCCAAAAATACACATGAATTAGACGAAAGTACTGACAACATGGGCACTATTTTCTCTAATACATTAGAAGCTGTTGCCCCGATCAAATTGAAAAAGGTTAGAGAAAAACGTACTGTACTAACAGTAATACTCACTCTCTCAAGAAAGTAACTCGTAGTCTTGAACGCAAATGGAGAAAAACTAACTTAGAAGTTTTTAGAATTGCATGGAAAAACAGTATGTCCAGCTATAGACAGGCTCTAAAAACTGCTAGGGCAGAGCATATACACAAACTCATTGAAAATAACCAAAACAATCCAAGGTTTTTATTTAGCACAGTGGCTAAGTTAACAAATTACCAGATGCCACCTGATTCAAATATTCCACCAACGTTAAATAGTAATGACTTTATGAATTTCTTCACTGATAAAATAGATAACATTAGAAATACAATAGCGAATGTAGATTCTACAGCATCTAACACTTCAGTTTCATCCATCGCACCCAAAGATAAACTGCAGTGCTTTACAACCATAGGACAGGAAGAGCTAAATAAAATTATCACTGTATCTAAACCAACAACATGTTTATTAGATCCTGTACCCACTAAATTACTGAAAGAGCTGTTACCTGTAGCTGAAGAACCGCTTCTCAATATCATTAACTCGTCGTTATCTTTAGGTCACGCCCCAAAACCATTCAAGCTGGCGGTTATCAAGCCTCTTATTAAGAAACCAAAACTAGATCCTAGTGTACTGGCAAATTATAGGCCTATTTCAAATCTTCCATTTATGTCTAAAATTTTAGAAAAAGTTGTGTCTGCTCAATTGAGCACCTTCCTGCTTAAAAATGATCTGTATGAAGAATTTCAGTCAGGTTTTAGGCCCCACCATAGCACAGAAACTGCACTTGTTAAAATTACAAATGACCTGCTTCTTGCGTCAGATCAAGGCTGCATCTCATTTCTAGTCTTACTTCATCTTAGTGCTGCGTTCGACACCATAGATCATGACATACTCATAGATCGATTACAAAACTATACAGGTATTCAAGGGCAGGCTCTAAGATGGTTTAGATCCTACCTGTCCGATCACTACCATTTTGTTTACTTAAATGGGGAGTCATCTCATTTATCATCAGTAAAATATGGAGTGCCACAAGGATCCATCCTAGGTCCCCTTCTATTTTCGATATACATGTTGCCCCTTGGTAATATTATTAGAAAATACGGAATTAGCTTCCACTGTTATGCTGATGATACTCAGCTATATATCTCAACGAGACCAGATGAAACTTCCCAATTATCTAAGCTAACAGAGTGTGTTAAAAATTTAAAAGATTGGATGACAAATAATTTTCTTCAATTCGGATAAGACAGAGATACTAATTATTGGACCAAAAAACACTACACAGAATCTTGTAGATTACAATCTGCAACTAGACGGATGTACTGTTACTTCCTCTACAGTCAGAAATCTGGGTGATATATTAGACAGCAATTTGTCTTTTGAAAATCATATTTCCAACGTTACAAAAACTGCATTCTTCCATCTTAGAAACATTGCCAAGCTACGAAACATGTTATCTGTTTCTGATGCAGAAAAGCTAGTTCATGCATTCATGACCTCTAGACTGGACTATTGTAATGCACTTCTAGGTGGTTGTCCTGCTTCGTCAATAAACAAGCTACAGGTAGTCCAAAATGCAGCAGCTAGAGTCCTTATGAGGTCAAGAAAATATGATCATATTACCCCAATTTTACAGTCTCTGCACTGGCTACCTATTAAGTTCCGTATCAGTTACAAATTATCATTACTTACCTATAAGGCCCTAAATGGTTTAGCTCCTGCGTACCTAACTAGCCTTATACCACGTTACAACCCATCAAGCACCCTAAGGTCACAAAACGCTGGACTTTTGGTAGTTCCTAGGATAGCAAAGTCCACTAAAGGAGGTAGAGCTTTCTCACATTTGGCTCCCAAACTCTGGAATAGCCTTCCTGATAATGTTCGAGGTTCAGACACACTCTCTCTGTTTAAATCTATATTAAAAACACATCTCTTTCGCCAATCATTCGAATAATGTAACTTTTATTTGTGAGTGTAGTTGCATCTGTTCAAAGGTGCATTTTTATTCATTAGCTTGGGTTAAACTAATTTTACTTTGTTGGATCAGCAGCTATGCTAATGATGTCTC
Organism: Carassius gibelio; assembly: GCF_023724105.1. Classification (NCBI taxonomy): domain Eukaryota; kingdom Metazoa; phylum Chordata; class Actinopteri; order Cypriniformes; family Cyprinidae; genus Carassius; species Carassius gibelio. Next base: position 12,566,480 of record NC_068407.1, read on the forward strand.
TATTTTGTTTCTATGTTTCGCCACGGGATTCACTTCCCGTGGTAACTAGGATTTACACAACGTCCAGTCTGGATCCAGAACACCTGATAAGAGATGATGCTGACCCTCAGAGGACCTCAGATGATGCGAACCCTGAATCAACAAACAGAACTAACAATTATTGCTAAATGTGTGACTGAATCATATAATAACTTAATTAATAATATTGATAGTTCATCGTCTAGCTGACTACGTCTTGTATTATTATTATTATTTTTATTTTTTCTAAAATCCTGTCAAATGTGCACAAACTACTAGCTACTACTAAATATTGTAGAAACATAATTTTCTGTAAAGTTGCTTTGTAACAATTTGTTTTGTAAAAAGCGCTATACAAATAAACTTGAATTGAATTTGTCCAGCAATACAACAACAGATGCAGCACGTCCTGAGTCTCCGGGCCTAGAAAGACAAAGCAGATCGACCAAGTTCTGAGTCTCTAGCCCTGAGAGGCAGAAGACATACACATCTGCAAACCTTCACTCAAAAGTAACCTTGCTTGATGTTCAAGGCTAAGGAGCTTCTGCACCTACTCCAGGCCCACATCTGCGTATTCCATATTTTAGGACTCCTTGTTGCTCCAGGAGATCAGCATCCTCCAGCACTTCATGTTCAAGTCTGTTGAAATGGATTCCTGCTCCTTTTCCCACTGTATTGCTACCATCACAACCAGAGGATGAACTCACCACTACTAGACTGCTTACTCAAGCACAGAGAATGTAAATATCACTTATCCAAACCTCTTCCAGAGACCTTGGCAATGTTAGTTATTATCAGTATATGATTTCTGTAATTTATATTAGATATGATATAGTTGATTGCAGGTTAAAGCAAATCTTATAAGAAAATGTATTTATTTGATGCATAATAGGGCTCTTCACCTTATTTCTTTCAGAGCAGCAACAGTTTATCTTTCCAGATAACGTAGCTCTGACATTGCAATACCCAACATAATCACTTGCATTTCATGCATCATATGCACTGTATTCCCATTTTATTTATAGTATTCATTTAGTAGTTGTTTATTATTCTTGTCTATCTTTTGTTAATAAAATCTATTTTATTAGACTTATGTCTTCCTTGTGTTGATGATACAGAAGAGGTTCTACAAGTTAAAGATCCCACCAATCTTTCTTATGTAATGTATTCATAACTACACCTTAATGACATGTGAACACCATAGAGTATCCATCACTACACTATTTTGCCTCCCTAGGTTGGCGAAAGTAAATATGACTACACTGACTACTGGAAAAAGCACTACAGCAGAATGCCCCAGGTTATGTATGTAACCATGGTTCCCTGGGGGAATGAGACGCTGCATCGGAGTATGCTTTGGGAATGCCCCTGTTTGCCCATGCTCTGAGGTAACCCATCTAACGGATTGGCGTGATGCCACTGTCGGGGGTGACATAGTGACCAGGAAGTACAAAAGCACATGCGGTCGAGAGAGCGGCAGCTTCTGGAGAGTGAAGGAAGTGCTTGCAGGGATGCAGGAAGTATGGCAATAAGACACATCGTCTTGTTCCCTCAGGGAACCATGGTTAATACATACATAACCTAGGACGTTAGCCATTAGGAACTTACGCTGAGTCTGAGAATGCTTTGGAAATGAGAATGCCCATACCCCATACTGACCAATCCCTGCCAAGTATGGATCAGCACAACTAGACTGAGAGAACTGGAGAGACAGGAGTTGCATCTAGACCAAGGCTATAGAACCTGACAAAGGTCAGAGAGGAGTACCATCCCACAGCATTGCAAATGTTCAGATCTCATGTTGTTCTACCTCTAGTGGAAAGAGCCCTGACCCACAAGCTTTAGAAAGGGCCTCTAAAACTACAGCCAAATCCCAAGAAGGCATCTTTGGGCATAACGGAGGCCTCAGCCTCCTGGTACCCTGGAGGAAACATGTCATTAACAATTCAAGTTTATTTGTATAACACTTTTACAATACAAATCATTACAAAGCAACTTTACAGAAAAGATGTTTCTACAATATTTAGTAGTAGCTTATAAGTGGTGAATGTGAGTTTGTGCGCATATGACAGGATTTTTCAGAAAAATTAATGCAAGACGTAGTCAGCTAGAGGATGAACATTATTAACAGCAGTTATTATAAGATGCAGTATTTGTTAGTTCTGTTTGTTGATTCAGGTTTAGCATCATCTGGGGTCCTCTGAGGGGTCAGCATCATCTCTTCTCAGGTGTTCTGGATCCAGACTGGAGCTTGTGTAAATCCTATTTACAAAACATAGAAACAAATAGAGACATCATTAGCATAGCTGCTGTTCTAGCAAAGTAAAATTAATTAGTTTAACCCAAGCTAAAGAAGAAGAATGCGCATTTGATCAGATACAACTGCAGTCACAATTTAAGAGATGCATTATTCGAATGCTGGCGAAAGAGATGCGTTTTTACTCTAGATTTAAACAGAGAGAGTGTGTCTGAACCCCGGACATTATCAGGAAGGCTATTCCAGAGTTTGGGAGCCAAATGTGAGAAAGCTCTACCTCCTTTAGTGGACTTTTTTATCCTAGGAACTACCAAAAGTCCAGTGTTTTGTGACCTTATGAAGCGTGATGGATTGTAACGTGGTATAAGGCTAGTTAGGTACGCAGGAGCTAAACCATTTAGGGCCTTATAGGTAAGTAATGATAATTTGTAACTGATACGGAACTTAATAGGTAGCCAGTGCAGAGATTGTAAAATCGGGGTAATATGATCATATTTTCTTGACCTGGTAAGGACTCTACCTGCTGCATTTTGGACTACCTGTAGTTTGTTTATTGAAGATGCAGGGCAAGCACCTAGAAGTGCATTACAAATAGTCCAGTCTAGAGGTCATGAATGCATGAACTAGCTTTTCTGCATCAGAAACAGATAACATGTTTCGTTAGCTTGCCAATGTTTCTAAAATGAAAGAGAGCAGTTTTTATAACATGGGAAATATGATTTTCAAAAGACAAGTTGCTGTCTAATATAACACCCAGATTTTTGACTGTAGAGGAAGTAGCAGTGGATACGTCTAGTTGCAAATTGTGATCTACAAGATTCTGTGTAATGTTTTTTGGTCCAATAATTAATATCTCTATCTTATCCGTATTTAATAAGAGAAAATTATTGTTCATCCAATCTTTTACATTTTTAACACACTCTGTTAGCTTAGATAATTTAGAAGTTTCATCTGGTCTTGTTGAGATATATAGCTGAGTATCATCAGCATAACAGTGGAAACTAATCCCGTATTTTCGAATAATATTACCAAATTTAATTAAACGGTTCGTCCAGCGAACGTTAAAATCAGTATATCTTTACAATTCTGTTTATATTACTTAATGGATAATCAGAAATCAAACAGAACGATAATTTATACGTTACAAGCTAGGTAGCTCAGGATAAGTTTAATCTTAAAATACACCACACAAGACAACACTTCTGTATAAATGAAACAAGAATTTATTGAGCTAGTCTATTACATGGATCTAAAATGAACATACACAGATACATACACATACAGTTACTGAAGAGAATGATTAACAGATTTGAATGAAGTCCCAGAAGTTATTTGTTAGATCGCACCAAGAAAATCACAAAAGCAGAGATGTGTCTTATCTTTCAAAATCAAGTTCAAGTTCAATTCTGCTTTATTGTCGATTTCCACATGTACAGTACATACATACAGATAATCGAAATTGCGTTACTCTCAGACCCCGGTGCATACAGATAACATTAACATTAAAGCCTAAAAAAATAACTAGATCAAATATAAAATGTAGATACAACTATACAATAAGGGAATGATAAAAAAGACATATAATAAAAATAAAAGTTAAAAATAAAGTTAAATAAAGCAGCGCAAGGTAAATGACAGATATAGTGCAAATCAATGAAGTGAACAACAGTGCAGTTAAAAGATTTTTTAGTGCAAAAAAAAAAAAAAAAAAAAAAAAATTCACTTATTAAAAATATCTTAAGTCTGATTAAAGTGACAAGTGACAAGTGACCAAGAACAGTTATTTAACTGACTGATGAGGTAGTGGAATGACGTCAGTTCCATGCCGAATGAGGTAGTGAGCGGTGAGTGAGCAGACCAATGCTGCACAAGTGACTAGTGCATGTCATCATATAATTAGTGGGGGGGGGGGGTTCATAGTTCAGTGATGCTTGGGGAAGAAGAGGGGAGTGAGGGCAGGTTCGGGAGGGAGTTCAGCTTCCTGACAGCCTGGTGGATGAAGCTGTCCTTCAGTCTGCTGGTCCTGGCCTGGAGACTCCGCAGTCTCCTCCCTGATGGTAGCAGGCTGAAGAAGCTGTGTGATGGGTGGGTGGAATCACCTGTGATGCAGAGGGCTTTGGGTGTGAGACGTGTTCCATAAATGTCCTGGAGGGAGGGGAGAGAGACACCAATGATCTTCTCAGCTGCTCTCACTATGCGTTGCAGAGTCTTTCGGCAGGACGCGTTGCAGGCGCCATACCACACAGTGATGCAGCTCGTCAGGATGCTCTCGATGGTGCCTCTGTAGAAGGTGTACATGATGGGGGGCGGGGCTCTGGCTCTTCTCAGTTTGCGGAAGAAGTAGAGACGCTGTTGTGATTTCTTGGCTAGTGCTGCAGTGTTTTCAGTCCAGGAGAGGTCCTCTGTGATGTGCACACCCAGGAACTTGGTGCTGCTCACTCTCTCCACAGTCGCACCGTTGATGGTCAGAGGAACGTGCTGAGTGTGTGCTCTCCTGAAGTCTACAACAATCTCCTTCGTCTTCTCCACGTTCAGAGAGAGATTGTTGTCACTGCACCACCCAGCCAGGCGGCTCACCTCACTCCTGTAGTTTGTCTCATCTTTGTTGCTAATGAGACCCACCACCGTCGTGTCATCTGCAAACTTAATACAGAGGTTGGAGCTGTGTGACGGTGTGCAGTCGTGGGTCAGCAGAGTGAAGAGGAGGGGGCTCAGCACACATCCTTGGGGGGCCCCAGTGTTCAGTGTGATGGTGCTGGATGTGTTGCTGCCGACCCGTACTGCCTAAGGTCTTCCAGTCAGAAAGTCCAACAGCCAGTTGCACAGCGAAGTGTTGAGCCCCAGCTGACTCAGCTTGTAGATGAGCTGTTGAGGGATGATTGTGTTGAATGCTGAACTGAAGTATATGAATAGCATTCTGACATAAGAGTCCTTTTTTTTCCAGATGGGTGAGTGCTGAGTGGACGGCAGTGGAGATGGCATCATCAGTCGACCGGTTGGACCGATATGCAAACTGGAAGGGGTCCAGGGAGGGCGGGAGGGCAGACTTGATGTGGTGCATGACTAGCCGTTCAAAGCACTTCATGAGGATGGGGGTAAGTGAAACAGGACGGTAGTCATTGAAGCAGGATGGAGATGGCTTCTTCGGGACTGGGATGATGGTGGTAGTTTTAAAGCATGTGGGAACAACAGCCTGACTCAGTGAGATGTTAAAAATGTCTGTGAAGACATCAGTGAGTTCTGCTGCACAGTCTCTCAGTACACGCCCAGGGATGTTGTCAGGAACTGGAGCTTTGCGTGCATTGATCCTGCTGAAGGATCTCCTCACGCTGTCTGGGGTCAGCGTCATCACCTGGTCGCCGGGAGGAGGTGGAGTCTTCTGTGCCGTGGTGCTGTTTTGTTGCTCAAAGCGAGCGAAGAAGGTGTTCAGCTCGTTCAGCAGAGAGATGTTGTTGTCACAGGTCCGTGGTGGGGGCTCGTAGTCCGTAATGGTCTGTATCCCCTGCCACAGGTTCCTAGTGTCTCTGCTGTCGCTGAATTGGTGAGCTATCCTCCTGGAGTGCTGTCTCTTTGCCTCGGGACAGGTTGGCCCTAGCTGTTCTCAGGCCCACTTCATCTCCAGCTCTGAAGGCAGCATTCCGTGTCTTCAGGAGTCTATAGACCTCCCCTGTCATCCATGGCTTCTGGTTGGCCCGGACAGTGATCGTTTTTGTGACCGTTACATCATCAATACACTTATTGATGTAGGCAGTAACAGTCTCTGAGTACTCCTGGAGGTCAGTGGTGTTATTGCATGTGGCAGCCTGCTTAAACATGTCCCAGTCAGTTGAGTTGAAGCAGTCCTGAAGAATCTCTGATGATCCTTCTGGCCACACTTTAAGCTGTTTGTAAACTGGTTTGGCGACTTTAATGAGTGGTCTGTATGCAGGCATTAGCATAACAGTGATGTGATCTGAGGCTCCGAGGTGGGGGAGGGGGAGGGCTTTGTAAGCTCCTCTCTGTGTGGTGTAAACAAAGTCCAAAATGTTATTACCTCGTGTTGGAAAGTTGATGTGCTGGTGTATTTTTGGAAACACACTCTTAAGATCAGCATGGTTGAAATCCCCAGCTATGATGAGAAAAGCATCGGGGTGTGCTGTCTGCTGCTCACTGATGTGTTGGTACAGTTTATTAAGTGCGTCGTTCCTGTTGCTGGTGATGTTGAATGGGGGAATGTACACTGAAATGAGCAGTATAGCAGTATATTCCCTCGGCAGATAGAACGGCCGGCACTTAATAATCATAAACTCCACCAGGGTTGAGCAGTGTTTGGTGATCACAACAGTATCGCGGCACCATGCATCATTGATGTAAACACAAAGCCCGCCACCACGGATTTTTCCTCCCGCGACGAGAGCTCTGTCCGCTCGATAGCACGTCAGCTGGTCGAGCTGAATAGCGCCATCTGGAACGCTGTTGCTGAGCCATGTTTCCGTGAACACAAAAACACAACAGTCTCTTACAGTCCTCTGAGTTGAGCGTAGTAAACGAATGTAGTCCAGTTTATTGTCCAACGAGCGTACGTTAGCCAGTACGATGGTGGGGACAGATGGCTTGTGTGGGTTAGCCGTTAGCCTAGCCCGGATACCTCCGCGCTTCCCCCTCTTCTGCTTCCTCTCACGCCGCTTGTGGCGCCTCCGCTGCGGGCGAGATGCAGTAGTGGGGGTCGATGATGGTGAAGGCCTCCGTAGCAGATTGAGATCCCGCAGCTGTTCCACTTGCTCGGAGTTTAACTGTAAAAATGCGGTTCTGCCGACATCGAGCAGAAACTCGCGACTGTATTTGCGCTTACAGACAAGTAGACGCGACGACAACATACAAAAACACTGCGACTCACAAGACAAAAAACACGAAAACACCGTTCTGTCGGGACAGAGAGAAGCCGCTGCGTTTGGACGCACCGCCATCTTGTTTCTACTGCTTAAGATCAATTTTCACTTATTTAAGCAAGAAATTAAAAAAAATTGGTTTGCAGATCTGACATCTGGATTATGATTACCCTCCTGGTGACTGGTTGGTTGCCTGGTTACGTAGAACTTAGCAGAGTTTCAGATGGTGTGTTTTGAGTTCTGGATGACAAGAATGCAAGCAGCATTGTTGGAGTAGGTAGTTCAAGCCATGGCGATGAAGGGAGCATACACTCACGCACTTACACACTGAATTAGTTCAAGCATTGGGGTTTTATCAAAGCAGATTTTGTCCATCCCATGATGTGATCTTCCAATGGGATGCTGTTGCAGAGCTTAGACACGCCCCGTACTGTTTCTCTTTGTACACTTATTTAACATCATGTGACATCGTCATGTGAGAGGAACTCCATTGTGGAACTTTGGTTAATACCTTAGTGTCATAATATGCACACAATACAGAATTTGCACATTTCATTCGGTCCAAGTTAAAGCAAATAACGCAAGCTTTCATTCAATACTAAACTTTCCATATCTAACACACATTTAATAGCACTAAATCCTAAAATGTGTTATGAAACATTGGTTAAAGTTGCACAGATTACCTTGAGCACATCAAACATATATAAAACATAAAACATATTTGTGAATATCGTTATACCTTCAGATTTCTCAATTGTTGTCCTTTTGAGATTGTTTATTGAAAAGTTCAGTTCGTAGTGTAAGGGAAACAGGTCAATTTTGCTGAAAAGGGAATCATTTAAGATTTTAAAGGGAATTTCAACAGAATTAGTGCTTCACGGCTGATCACTGATACGGCCTGCGATTCACTAAATGAGTCATTTAACATTAAAATCTGCGCAGGATATTTATATCCAAACTATAGTGAAAACACTATCAATTAGCACAGTAACAAGATCGGCAGTTTAATAAGACATTAACTTGTAAGCACAAAACACAAGATACTTCTCCTTTCAATATGAATAAGGCTTTATTAGATAAATCTCAGACATATAAACTAATCTAACACACAAGCACACACGCTCAGACATTCACACAAGTTGTAGGAAGATCGAAAGTTAGGGAAGGATGAGTTTAAGAGAATGAAATTGTGGAATCCCAAGTTTACAGCAATACGTGAAATTGCATAGACATGAACAACCATCAATCACTTAATTAACCCTCGCACTGAGTTCCTCAGTGAGGTTAAAATTATATTAGAGACACCAGTATAGATCAGAGTCAGGAGGTACTACTTGCATCTCCTGTGTAACGGGGTTTCCTTTGTTGTTCAGTAGTCGCTGAAGTGACGTCTTGGGAAGCCCGTGGTTAGGAGTTGGCTGAATACGCTGAGTTGTGTGTATGCTGGTTGAAGTTGAACGGGCTCTCGAGGTCAGACTCGGAGACAAGACATTACAAAACTTAACTCAGAACACGAAACTCTCAAACGGAAAAGAAAAGAAGTAAAGTTTGACGAGACTAGGAGGTGTTTCTTCTCATCGTGGCTAAGTAGCAGCAGACGTGTAGGCCGACGCATGCTGGAACCACGCTCAAAGAATGCTAGCGATGACTAAAAGCATGACTAAAAGCAAAAGCTAGGAAGCAAAGCTACAGGCTAAAAGCTAAAAGCAAACTAAAAGCAAACATGACTAATAGCAAAAGCTAAGAAACAAAGCTAGAAGTTAAAAGCAAGATTTTTGGATCTTTTGACACCTCAAATGTTGTCTTGACCAATCAGATATTGTCTTGGCTCAGGTGTATCATAAATCATACGTTATCTTATCAAGCACATGGTCCGAATTTTCCCGCTCTTGCAGGGTCTAATTTTGGACATGATTCCTATAACAAGTATATGATCCATTTGACAAATAACTGATGGTCAGAACTGTTTCAAGCTAACAGATTCAAACACGTACATACAAAACATGAATATGTATCCTTAAGCTATCCAGTAGTTATTAAAAGACATACACAATAAGTGATTAAGCATGATAGTCAAATGTGTGGGTTACATGTAAATGAATATGGAGTTAAGCGATGGACTGATATTCATTTAGAAGTCATTTTGAGTTAATTTTGGTCAATTTATATCTAGAAAAGACCGTTTCTGTGCCATTCTCTGACATAAAGATTTCTGTGGAGACCAGAGGTTAAAAGGCCCCCCTTAGGAATTTCAGTCTGGTTCTGGTAAGTGGGGGAAGTCAATCCAAGGATCTTGTTTATAACTCTCATGGGTTTACATGTGAAGTCCGGCGTTGCGTCTCAATTACTTGCCCCAAATTTGACAATCTCTTCTCTGAATTGAAATTGTTAATGATTGTTATAGTGGTGTTAATGTTGAAAGCTGTTCTGTGAAAGAGTTGGTTGGTGGGTTATCTTGCTTCGGACTTGTGGCACGGAATGATGTGTGACTTTCTGAGGAATTTGGCTCGTGTTTCAACCACAGTCCTGATCGACTCTTTAATTTGTCTGGTTCGGGCCAGATATGCTACAGTAGAAAGAATCAAAAGAGAGCAGGAAACAGTCATGGGACACTGTATGGGTCCTTTGTGTTGAGGTCCATTAATTATTAAAGGGTTAGTTCACCCAAAAATGAAAATTATGCCATTAATAACTCACCCTTATGCTGTTCCAAACATGTAAGACCTCCTTTTATCTTCGGAACACAGTTTAAGATAATTTAGATTTAGTCCGAGAGCTCTCAGTCCCTACATTGAAGTTCATAAATGATCTTCACACCAAATCGAACTGAATCATTTGTGGATTAATGCATATTAGAGATGCGAATTTGGTGAACTGAATGATTCGTTCGCGAACCGGATATCCAGACTGCTTTGATTTGAACTCTCTCTCACAACAGACACGGAAGAGAAGACAATGCTGAATAAAGTCGTCATTTTTGCCATTTTTGGACCAAAATGTATTTTCGATGCTTCAGAAAATTCCAACGGACCCTCTGATGTCACATGCACTACTTTGATGATGTTTTTCTTACCTTTCTGGACATGGACAGTATACCATACACACAGCTTCAATGGAGGGACTGAGAGCTCTCAGACCACATCTAAAATATCTTAAACTGTGTTCCGAAGATAAAAGGAGGTCTTACATGTTTGGAACAGCATAAGGGTGAGTTATTAATGACATAATTTTCATTTTTGGGTGAACCAACCCTTTAATGATTCCTGTGGCGTTTCCATACATTGTGATCATGAGATGCTTCTCGATACACAGGGTCCTTGTATCTTGTGAAAAGAGTTAATGTCGTCAACTCTTTTAATTGGAAAACAACACGGCTGACAGGAAACCAACCCAGGATGTTGATGTCACATGATTAGCTCATGATTCGTTTTCTGATGAGCGAGACAGACGTCCTCTGTTGTGGAGTCATGTTATCAACTAAGTATTGTTGCCCCTTCAGCTAATCATTAACTGGGTTCAGATTGTGCAGTTTACTTGTGTGATGGTTCATTCAGGTCCTACACAGCGCATGATTTCCTTATAGAGGGAACTCTGGACTGGAGGATGGACTCAACAACTCTGGCCTCGACCAAACGTCCACTTAATATGTTCCACCACCTTGGTGTGGAGCTTCCATTCCCCAGGCCTCAGCCTCAACAGGATGTCTGATTCCTGACTGAGGTGCCCAGGGATGTACACTGCCCTCAGGGAGAGCAGTTTCACCTGGGACCACAGAAGGATATGGCACGACAAAGGGGGTGCAAGCACAGACATATGTAAGAGACACCGATATGTTGTCTGTGCAAACAAGCACATGATGGCCTCACAGGTCTGGGAGAACTGCTTCAATTCTCAAAACGAGGCCAACATCTCGAGACAGTTGATGTACCACATGAGGTAACGATCATCCTACAGACCTTGGGCGGAGCCCATGAGGCAAGTGTATGTCGTTAGCATTGCACAGCAATGTAGAGCCCCCAACACTGGCCTTGTGACAGGAAAGAACCAAGGTTTCTTCCACGTGTCTAAAGCACATAAGCTTTACTGTGTGACCTTGATCATGCAAGCAGGTTGCCCCTCAGGGAAAACTGTTTGGTCCTGAGCCACCAATGCAAGGGTCTTGTACAGCAATGTACAGCAGGCCAAAAGGTATCACACTGGACCCAGCTGCCATCAAACTGGACAGATTCTGGAACTGTTTCTCGGTGAGTGACTGGCTTTCTCTCACTTTTTTGACTGCCTATAGGATTGACTTTATCCAAGCAGGAGACAGACGTGCCTGCCTCATAGTTGAATCCCACACTTCACCTAGATAAGTGGTCCTCTGAGAAATCACACTTTTCTTTGTGTTTAGTCTTAAACCCAACTCTTTCATGTGAGCGAGACTGAGATCTCAATGACGAACCACTATCTGCTCTGATTGAGCTGGCATCAACCAATCATTGATTTAATTCAGTATGTGGATGCCCTGGAGTCACAGAGGAGCCAGAGAAGAATCCACACACTTGGTGAAAGTGCAGAGTGAATGTGCAAGACCAAACAGATAACCCAATATTAATATGCTAAGCCCCAGAACGAAAACCTCAGAAACTTCTTGTGTCCTCTGACCTGATTTGAGACATGACCTGTTTGATCGTGAGCCTTTTGAATTTTAGTCACATGACTGAGCGGTTCAACAAATGCAGATCTAAAATCATTTGTAACCCCCGATCGTTCTTTGGAATGAGGAAATACTGGATGTAGAACCCGGACTCTCTGTCGAGAGGGGGACCACCTCGATGGCCTACATTCAAGAGAGTGTCTACTTCTTGTTCCATGACCAGACCCTGCTCTGGACCTACCAGAGTGGGAAACGCCCTGTTGAACAGAGGCGGATGCGACCCATACTGAATCTTGTAGCATCTTTCTAGGACCCGGCGATATATTGAGTTTGTACAATACATACTATTTATATGAATATATATTTTTATAAGCGATATGGTTTGAGGAAATACTGCCTATTTCGTAAGTAGTTTAATGCGAGTGCATCTGAATAATAACAGAGGATGCAGAGTGAGCTGCTGCAGGGAAAGAGCACTATCCAAATTGTCCTAAACATGAGACATGCTTTTAATTAAGGGTTGTAAAATAACTAATACGATAAAGTTAATGCACATAGTTTAAAGCAGCTCACCCCGTCAGATTCTCTGACACACTCATTTAACCTTTTAACCAGCACCCCGACGCAGGCGTCCTGAACTCCCCTCGTGTCAGTATTTATGAATAGATTAAATGAAACCGGACAAATTTAATATTGACAAACTATATATCATTATAAAGATTCAAGCCTCAAACATCGACGACAGTTAGCTTTTTTTCAATGGAAAGCTTATAAAGACTGTATTTGCTACATTTGTGTAAAAAATGAACAATGGAAATTCAGTACATACCAGATTCGTCGTAATAACGAGTCATAAACACATCCACAGCTGGAAATCCCGGTTTAGTTAAGAAGGTAAGGGTCCACTGAACGACATCTCATGGAGCACGTTTGGTCCAACAGAAGCAATAACGTTGTAATATGGATCATAATTTCTTTTTTGTACATTTCAGTTCTTCAGCGACAGAACTGTTTGTGTCAGTTATGGAATAACTCACGCTCAGAAACTACGTCTTTGTAGTTAAAAATTGCATGGTTTTGCAGTGTACAGTGTCACAAACAGAGTGAGACAATCCACCGAAAAAAAAAAAAGAATGAAAGACAGGCGAAAGATAGTATAGTTGAATTCTGCCACTCTCTCGTCATGGCTCGTGATGCACTCTGACGCACTTGTCAGCTGATGGAGGCGGAACTTATAGCATTCGCCTTTTTCTTTGTTTGTTTTATTTTTCAACAGTTTTTATATATGTGAGATTTTTTATGTTGAATGTGAATGCATCTGCATGATTATCATCTGTTTGAGTGCAAATCAGCTCAAATCAGCTCGCTATTACTGTATGATCACGGCTATCAAAAAAAACTATGCAGTGGTATGTTTAATGACTTAATAGTTTGTAGAAGCCTTCAATACAGTTGGAAAATATTTTTTATGTTTTTTTTTTTGGGGGGGGGGGGGGGGGGTCTAGACATAGTCTCATAAAAATATTTGCAGGAGTCTCATTTTTCTACATCTTTCTCCATGTCCTCTTCCACTACACGGGCCTGGCCCTCCATCCCTCCCCCGATCCACCTCCCTTCTGCCTCCCTCCGTGATTTCTAACTTTGGAGTGCCTGGAATCCACTCAGAGGGGTTCTGTCACAGTCTACTGTCTTCTGTGAGTGTTGTGTCTGTTTGTTGCCATGTGTCTCTCCTGTCTTTCTCTGACCCCACCCACCTTGTCATCTCATTATTGTTTAGTTGCTCCACCTGTGTTTCTCTCTTGCTCCCGGACTCATTACCTTCACTCCACACACCTGTTTCACCCACTCACACACACACACCCGGTGGCCATAGCCCTTGGCTCTTTATTCTCCTTTCTCACACCACTCTATCTGGCTGGATTAACAATCAATTTTACCCAGTGTTTGTGTGTTTTAACCTGTTTTTTTTTTCTTTCTACATTTCTATAACCTGATGCAGTTTGAGTTCCTTGCCTTAATTTAAGCTGAATAATTTCACTATTGTCTTTTGTTGTACAGCTGAATTGAATTTGTTATTAATTTATGAATTTTGCAACATCGACATTGTTAATAACTGAACTGACTTCACCGTCTTCTGTAGAGCTGCTTATCGCTGAACCGACCTTTTTCATAATGAATGAACTTCACAGTTATTGAACTGAACTGAACAAGCACTGAACTGGCTGGAGCTTAATAATGAAAATATTGTCTTGCTACAGCTCGTTTATAGCAGAATTTGGATTTGAATTTTTTTTTTTTTTTTTTTGCGTCAATGGTTTTCCCGTTTAATACCATGAAGCTGCTTTGAGATGATCTCTATTGTATAAAAATAAATGTGACTTGCCTTGACATTTCAATCTGAGAGGTGGCTGGTTGGAACTTTCAAATTAAGTTACTCTGTGGACTATTTATTACAGTGATCTTTGTCATTTTTGAAGCTTTCAGAGAAAACAAATAATGTTACAGGTTTACAGCTGATACTGTCACCAGCTGATACTATATACTGAGTGAAGTTTTGGTGGTGCAGGAGAAATGTTGGTTTATAAAGGGTGACGTTTCTCATGATAACTTGTTGACAAGGAAGTTCATAAAAACATGAAGTTCTTAGATTTTTAGCAGTTCAAACTTCTATAACTTGGTTGTGCTTTCATCTCAAAGAGAATATATAAAGCAATAACCACAGGCAGGATTCCAGTGGTATGCTGATACACAGAACACAGTGCAGAGGATATGACATGAATACTGAAATGTGAAATGTGCTGATGTCTTGATTTTTTGAGCATGTGGCTTATTTTGAAATCAGCCAGAATAACAGGATGACCATCTAAGGAATTATTCTCTGGGTTGCTTACATATATATTGGTAGATCCACTGTAACCCACAGGATTTTAAGACATGTGGGATGTAGATGCTGTCTGTGCAACATTCTATAAAAGAAATGAGAAAAGCAAAGTTAAAACCCATTTTATTGACCTGTGGAAGGCAATATCTTAGATACATGCCATGAGATGTTAGTATATCAGCAAAAACAGCAAGTATTCAGCAGGCACTCAGCCTTTATTTATTGCCTGACCAAGGAAAAATATATATATAATGCCGTTCTAAACATGTTCAATATAGTCGGTTATTAACATTAAAATATGTCGCAATAGCTGTAAATGTGGTTTAAAATAAACATCTTGTTTATTGCTTAAAAACATTGTCTTTTAAAGCTGTGCCAAACAACCCCACTGTGTGCCAAACCATCTTGGGGTTGGTTTGCACAACTGCACAGCATGAATTTACTCATTAAATAACAAAATAGGACATATTTTATGACATGCAATGTGTCTGATTTTTTTCCCAAAAACTTAAGCTTTGTTTTGGACCTAATTGGGTTATTCCAATTATAACATTTGGGTTACCCTACCATATGAAATAGCCAGAAAATATTTACAAAGCTACAGTGCTAAGTATAATTGAGCGCAGCGTTAGTTCAGTCTAGCCACGGAGGCATAGACTGCGACCAGCTGATGTGGTCAGCTGTCAAATAGCTCCAATCACTACCATTCTCCAATTAGACACGGGACATATATGACTTGACTTTAACTTTAACTTTATTAATCCCCGGAGGGAAATTTAGATGTCACAGCAGCACAACCATACAATGAATAAATTAAAACAACATCCACAAGCAACATAAAAACATGTTCTCCAGTATCAAGTTGCAAAGCATTGTAATTATATACAAAAACATAAATCCTAAAAAGTATGTCATCTTAAATGACACTGATTATACGACCTAATTGCAGTTGGGAAAAAAAGACTTAAACGCTCCTTGTAACTGCGTGGATGGATCAATCTTAAGCTGTGAGTACACATAAAATCACGGACTGTTTCATTTATGGGGTAACAATCATGATTCATCATCGAATAGAGTTTCCCAATCATTCTATCCTACATTATCACCTCGAAGATGGATAACAAACTCCCTATGACAGAACCTGCCTTCTTTATTAGTTTATTTCACTTATTCTTCTCCTTTTCCAGCAGTCCCCCTCCCCAACTTGTGGTAGAGTACAATATCACAGAGGAGACCACAGAGTCATATACGTGGCACTATTGTAGTAGTCCTTTATTGTCACTGTTTACAGGTACCAGCTACATACAATATGACAAGGGGGTAGACTGGACAGGAAGATAGGACTAAGGAAGAAATACAGCATAACATGAAGAAGAAAAAAAAAAACAGACTATGCTCCTGTGGGAAGTACAGTGTGGGAAAGGAAAAAACACCTCAGCAACATAAGCACATAATCAGTACAGCATGAAAAACACACGACTTTCAACAGGGGAGGTGAGTGAGGGGTGGAGGTAACCAAGCACAGGCAAGCAGCCATCTGGTCCTGGTCCTGGTTTTTAATGTACGTAGTCACACTGTTGCATTGAGTCACGTTTATCATACAACACCGATAAAAACATATATACCCCACTGTATTAGTATTTAAATAGTATATGATTATGTTGAACTTTATTCTTGAAAATATGGCGCTGTATTAAGCAGTATATAAAACGTGTTTCTGTTGCTCATGAAAACGTTTATGAAAAGTTTGTGTATGACAAATACTACATTTTATTTACTTCCTCTGTGATAAAGTATGCGAACACTGTGTGAGAGTCACTAATGGGAGCAGAAAGTGTTCGGCTTGACATCTCTGTTTTCAACTCTGCCCCCGACTGCAAGCAGGTAATTAAGTAAGTAAAATGTATTTATATATAACCTTTCACAGACAAGAAGTCACAAAGTGCTTTACAATCTGTTAATAAAAAGAATCAAACATGCATACAATAAATCTACCATAACACAACACACAGAAACACTCTTCACAAACATGAAATGACAAGTAAACCACTGCTGTTAAATAAAAGCGAGTCCAAAAAGATGCGTCTTCAGGGTTTTTTTTAAGAATTGACAGAACCAATAGTTCTCAGTGCTAATTGAAGTGAGTTCCAAAGCCTCGGTGCCAGAGTACAAAAAGCACGATCACCTTTAGTCTTAAGATGTGTTCTAGGGACAATTAAAAGGTCCAGACCAGAAGACCGTAAGAGCCGACCCGGTGAATGTTTATGTAAAAGATCCTGAATATAGAGAGGTGCCTGACCATGCAAGGCTCTATAAGTGATAACTAAAATTTTAAACTGCACTCTGAATTCAACTGGGAGCCAATGAAGGTCCTTGAGAAGTGGTCTTATATGAGACCACTTACTGGTACCAGTCCACAGCCTTGCAGCTGCATTTTGTACAACTTGTAGTCTCTCCATAGAAGACTTATTCAAACAAGTATACAGAACATTGCATTAGTCCAAACGTGACGAGATGAAGGCAGGCATCTCCATCTCTTTTCTTGAGACCACCGATCTAATCTGAGCAATGTTCCTAAGATGAATAAAACATGAGCGAACTACAGACTTTATGTGACTGTTAAAACATATGGCTCTATCCTAGATTTCTTATTTCACTATAATCTGAAGTGGCTGAAACCCCCAAAACCTGCTTAATCCTAGGTATAATATTGTCAGGAGCAAAGAGCATCATTTCAGTTTTATCCTAAATTTTTACCATCCATTTATTAATGGAGACTAAACAACCCTGTAGAACTGACAGTTTATCTAGACTATCAGGTCTAAACGAGAAAAATAACTGAATGCCATCTGCATATAAATAAGATATTATTTTAAAACTATTAATAATCTGTCCAAGAGGATGTATATACAAGCTAAACAACAAAGGGCCCAGCACAGAACCTAGTGGCACACCACAGGACAAAAGTAAAGAATCGGACATAAAGGATCCAACAGATACCGAAAAAGACCTATCAGACAGATAAGATGAAAACCAATCCAGAGCCGAACCCGAAATACCTACTAAACATCGTAATCTATTAATCAGAGTGCAGTGATCCACCGTGTCAAACGCTGCGCTAAGATCTAACATAACCAACACGGAACATTTCCCCGCATCTGTGGCCATCAAAATGTCATTTGATACCCAGTGTAATAATTAAAAGTTCCTAATCATCGTAAGAAGGAGGTGGGAACCGGCGGACAATCCAAATGAAACTTTAATTACAAAATAAACACAAAACAGCGCATCAGCCCCTCACGGACGATTGATGCGCACAAATAAAAACACAACTAAAAGTCCAGGCCTGGTCCTCTCTCGACCTTCAATGTCGGCGCTCCAGTTGTATATCCCTCGTTCCCACATCCCTTGGACACGCCCCACTCCTCCACATCACGGGCGGCCGACAGTGAGCTCGCCCATCCCCGGCAACTCACTCCAGCCCCCTGCCTCGAGCGTCCATGGCGGCACACTCCTCGCCTGCTCGAAAGCACCGTTCCATCCCCTGGTCCTCTCTCGTCCTTCACTGTCGTCGCTCCAGTTTTATATCCTTCCATCTCTCTGTGGGACTCGAGACCGGTGGTGGGTCGCAGGTGTCGCTCATTTCCCAATCACTCCACCGGCCTCGCTCGTTCCCACATACCTCGCCCCCGCCCCACTCGTCACACCCAGGTACTCTCTTTGATCGCTGTTCCTAGCTGTGCTTCAAGTTGAACGCACCCCATGACTTTTTGCACGAAGTCACCTCATGAAATGATTTTGGACAGGCTTCTGAGACAGAGTAATGGTATACAGCATGATCGACAGCTAAATATTTGGTGATGACTAAGTGGATATTTCGTATAAAACATACATTTAAAAAAAATAGGGCCTGCTATTTTTGCCCGCTGGAGAGAACAATCTTTGATGCTATAACTCTAGGGGTCTGCTGTTCTATTCCTCATTGAGGGATGAACACCCAACAAAAAGAAAAGGGCCTGCAGTTTTTTTCCTGGTGGAGAGAACACCCTTGCTGCTATAACTACAAGGGCCTGCTGTTCTATCCCTCAGCGAGGGACGAAAAGAAAAAGGCCTGCTGTTTTTCCCACTGTAGAGAACACTTTTGTTGCTATAACTACAAGGGCCTGCTATTCTATCCCTCAGCAAGGGATGAAAAAAAAGGGCCTGCTGTTTTTCCCACTGGAGAGAACACCCTTGCTGCTATAACCACAGGGGCTTGCTGTTCTATCCCTCAGCGAGGGACGAACACCCCTCAAAAAGAAAAAAGGGCCTGCTATTTTCTCCCACTGGAGAGAACACCCTTGCTGATATAACTACAGGGACTTGCTGTTCTATCCCTCAGCGAGGGACGAAAATGGCCTGCTGTTTTTCCCACTGGAGAGAACACCCTTGCTGCTATAACTACAGGGGCCTGCTGTTCTAACCCTCTGCGAGGGATTAAAAGAAAAGGGCCTGCTGTTTTGTCCCGCTATAGAGAACACCCTTGCTGCTGTAATTACAGGGGCCTGCTTTTCCATTCCTCAGCAAGGGACGGAAAGAAAAGGGCCTGCTGTTTTTCCTACTGGAGAGAACACCCTTGCTGCTATAACCACAGGGGCTTGCTGTTCTATCCCTCAGCGAGGGACAAACACCCCTCAAAAAGGAAAAAGAGCCTGCTGTTTTCTCCCACTGGAGAGAACACCCTTGCTGATATAACTACAGGGGCTTGCTGTTCTATCCCTCAGCGAGGGACGAACACCCCTCAAAAAGGAAAAAGGGCCTGCTGTTTTCTCCTGCTGGAGAGAACACCCTTGATGCTATAACTACAGGGGCCTGCTGTTCCATCCCTCAGCGAGGGCGAAAATGGCCTGCTGTTTTTCCCACTGGAGAAACACCCTTGCTGCTATAACTATAGGGGTCTGCTGTTCTATCCCTCAGCGAGGGATGAACACCCCTCAAAAAGGAAAAAAGGGCCTGCCGTTTTCTACAGCTGGACAGCTGGAAAGAACACCCTTACTACCATAATTACAGGGGCCTGCTGTTCTATCCCTCAGCGAAGGACAGAAAGAAAAGGGCCTGCTGTTTTTCCCACTGGAGAGAATACCCTTGCTGCTATAACTCCAGGGGCCTGTTCTATCCCTCAGCGAGTGGTCCTGTCTGAAATCGAGCGCAGGGTTATTTCAGTCTGGCCACAGAGGCATAGGCTGCAACCAGCTGATGCATACAGCTGTCAAATAGCTCCAATCACTACCATTCTCCAATTAGACACAGGACATATATAAGTTGCATATATAATGCTTGGTAAGTATACTCAAATGGCTCACAATCCTCCCTCCCTCCCTCCCCATTATAAGCATGAGCATAACGTGCACCTTCTGGTTGTCATCTCTTTCTGTTTTCAGATCACTAAGGCTTTCAAGGCCCATTTGGCATGGACCTTACTGAGGTGCACTGAGAGACACTCATCCTCATAACCAAACTACAGGATAGACGTCCCACTGCCACATCTACACGATTACCAGTGGTTGCTTTTAAATACATTTATTAAGTGTCTTAATTGTCATGTATTTCCAAGCTGAGAGATCCCCGGGGCAAATGTTTAAGCTCTTGTATGTTCAATAAATTTGGGAGCGAGAACCCCAAGGAACCATACTGCCAAAGATAAAATGTGTTCAATAAACTCAAGTTACTTGCCAAAGTGGTCCTGTCTGAAATATTACTGGATCCTTGAATTAATATATGCATGCATGTATAGTATGTCTGTATTTTCTTATTCAGGGACCATGAAAATAAGTCACCCCTGGTGTTTTGATTCATGGTACCAGTAGGTTTGGAATTTCACACTTCGCATCCTTCTGAAAATCTTTATCTTCTTTTTTGAGTCCAAGGGGGGTTTTTTGTTTCGTTTTTTTCACTGAGCAAGCAACACCATAACATATGTCATGCTCTGGACCTCATACTACACAAGAGCATAAAAACACACGTAAACAAGCTACTTGGCACAGGGTATATCTTTATGCCTGAAAATAGTGCATTTGTCTAATGCAAGTAGTTGGCACTGATGAATGAGATGTATGCATTGGGTGCATACACCATATAAGGATTTAACCACATGATGAGACTTTTTTGTCATGCAACTAAAGCACCAGTAAATTTTAACCTTACATTCTTTTGTCTTTTGTTTCAGTGACAAAGGCTTGATTTTCTTAACAGTGAATAATAGAAACATTTAAAATTGTTTATTTTGAAGGAATATTTCAGTCAAAATTAGCTTACCTTCATGGTGTTTGTGTGTGTTTTTTTCTTCAGAAGGATGTTTATGTGTATGAAAACTAAAAAAACAAAACAAATTCCTGTCTTACATTATGTTATAGGTAAATTCCTTTCAACAACCTCAATGAAAACATTCCTACTGATATGGAACATGAGCAACTAAATGAGGACATCATTTTTATTGTGTGAACTTTTAAATGTAAAGGCAAGGTCTCAAACTGATAAGCCCAGACTAGGCAGAAGGCTCACCTTCCAACATGAAAATGACTCTAGGCACACAGCAAGAGTGGCTTATGGACAACTCTGTGAATGTCATTCAGTGGCCCAGCCAGAGCCTGAGCTTGAACCCAATCAGCTATTTCTGGAGAAACCTGAAAATGTGCATCTTCCCCCATTCATCCTGACAGAGCGTGAGAGGTGAAGAGGTGAGGAGAAGAATGGCAGATAATTGCCAAATGTTGATTAGCAAAGCTGTTCACATTCTCCAAAAAAGTATTGATACAGTAAAGGTGATTCAGCTAAATATTTTGTTAAAAGCATGAAGCCATATTCAACTTACTTAATTCAGGTTGTATTTTTAACAAATGTATGAAGTTTCTGTTTTAGTTTTGTCAGTCTTGTGCGTGGAGTGTAGATTGATGTGGGGGAAAAGTCTTTTAAAGCACTTTAACATAAGGCAGCAACATAACAAAACATAACAAAACAAAAATACGTGTATATATATATATATATATATATATATATATATATATATATATATATATACGTATATACGTGTATATACATATATACGTATATATATATAATATATATATATATATATATATATATATATATATATATATATATATATACATATATACATATAAATGTATACATATATACATATATATGTATACATATATACATATATATATATATATTTATATATATGTATACATATATATATATATATATATACATATATATATATATATATATATATATATATATATATATATATATATATACACACACACATATATATATATATATATATATATATATATATATATATATATATATATATATATATATATATATATATATAAATGTTTTTTTTTAGACATCAGTAATTATTCAAAATATCTCCTGCACAGAATTTTGAATGACATGAGGGTGTGAAAAAGACGACAGATTTGATTTGATTGTTACACTTTCTTTTAAGGTGTAATTATACATATAAGTACTGAGTAATATTAATTAACCACATTTGCTTACTATATGGTTAGAGTTAGGGTTTGGCTTAGTGTTACATTAGTATTTATGCATAATTGATTGTTATCATAATAGTAAGTTCATGTAATGTTTGTAAAAAAAAAAAATTAACCGTATGTATATACCGCCACACCATACTGTTTTTATACTAAACTTACTGTACTTTACAGTTAGAAATGAAAATGCATTGCTTCACAACTGTAAATATTTCAGCTTGAACAGTTACAACATTTAAAGCTGCTTACATGTTTAGTTGCATTTCATGCTATATAACAACAACAATGTTTTTAAACTGATCCTACACAAGCACAGTATATTTCCTAAAAAAAAAAAACATAAAACCTGTGTAACTACAGAAGAAAATTAAGAAAGAAACACAGTGTAATTATTCCACTGAATCCACAATGGAAATGACTAATAGTTAACGAAATATGCTAATACACTAGTGTTTTTTTCTCTCTCTCTGCGGATCTATTTCTGCTGTGGCAAACGTACTTCACAGGGTATAACCTCCATCACTAACAAGACAATTAATGGGTGTGATTTATAAGACATGTAATTATGTTGCTGTCTGGTAACATATTGCAAATATTTATATATATATATATATATATATATAGTTTTTTTTTTCCACTCTCATTTTTGACTCTTCCCTGGTGAAGGCTTATATGACATAAGAGTCATAAGAGATTATGACTAAAATAATTCCGGTCGACTAACTTCGCAAATTGGTCATGTCACAAAGTACTTTGCGAGCTGCAGATTCAGCAGTCTGTGAGGTGTGGACTGGCATATAGCTACTCAGTCCAATTATGGATTGCTGTCACCATTTCCAGCTCCAAAAGAGACCACATAAGCTTTGTAGCGATATACACAAAGTTTGAACTTGACAGAGTAGATGGATGGCTGAAGGAAGACTGTTTCCCTTGCTACCTTCTAAATGCCCATATTTATGTCTATCGTATTTAATATGATGCCGACATATTTTGAAAGGAAGAAAAATGGGTCCTGGCTGCAGTGTCTGCTCAATGGCATGTGCGGTTTTCAGCATTTCAAATGAGTTGGAGAAAGTTATTTAAAATCTCTGCTGCTCACTTTAATACCGGCAGCCCTTCATTGTAGCATTCTAACAAATCCTATCTCTTGATCCCTGCATAAATGGTGTGTTGTCATAGACTAAGCAGGTAATTTTCCAGGCCACTTCCTTGGCAAGAGGACACACTGATAAAAAAGGCAAGCTATAGCATCACATTTACATATAAAGATATTCTAAGCTTGGTACATGTTCATTTCAATAGATTTTACATAATGTTGGTTACTACAAAAATGATTTCAGCTTGCCCATTGTTTTCTTAAATTGTTACAAAAAAATAAAAAAAAATAAACATTGCAACAAATGTTACACAAAAGGCCTATTTCTCTCAAATGTTGTTCACAAATCTGAGTTAGTGAGCACTTCTCCTTTGCCGAGATAATCCATCCACCTCACAGGTGTGGCATATCAAGATGCTGATTAGACAGCATGATTATTGCATAGGTGTGCCTTAGGCTGGCCACAATAAAAGGCCACTCTAAAATGTGCCGTTTTATCAAACAGCACAATGCCACAGATGTTGCAAGTTTTGAGGGAGCATACAATTGGCATGCTGACTGCAGGAATGTCCACCAGAGCTATTGCCCATGAATTGAATGTTCATTTTTCCACCATAAGCTGTCTCCAAAGGCATTTTAGAGAATTTGGCAGTACATCCAACCGGCCTCACAACCACAGACCACGTGTAACCACAGCAGCCCAGGACCTCCACATCCAGCATCTTCACCTCCAAGATCATCTGAGACCAGCCACCCAGACAGCTGCTGCAACAATTGGTTTGCATAACCAGAGAACTTCTGCACAAACTGTCAGAAACCGTCTCAGGGAAGCTCATCTGCATGCTCGTCGTCCTCATCGGGGTCTCGACCTGACTGCAGGTTGTCGTCATAACCGACTTGAGTGGGCAAATGCTCACATCTGATGGCGTCCGGCACTTTGGAGAGGTGTTCTCTTTACGGATGAATCCCATTTTTCACTGTACAGGGCAGATGGCAGACAGCGTGTATGGCGACATGTGGGTGAGCGGTTTGCTGATGTTAATTGAGTGGCCCATGGTGGCAGTGTGGTTATGGTATGGACAGGCGAATATGTTATGGACAACAAACACATTTTGAATGCACAGAGATACTGTGACGAGATCCTTAGGCCCATTGTTGTGCCATTCATCCACGACCATCACCTCATGTTGCAGCATGATAATGCACAGCCCCATGTTGCAAGGATCTGTACACAATTCCTGGAAGCTGAAAAAATCCCAGTTCTAGCATGGCCAGCATACTCATTGGACATGTCACCCATTTGAGTATGTTTGGGATGCTCTGGATCGGCGTATACGACAGTGTGTTCCAGTTCCTGCCAATATTCAGCAACTTTGTTCAGCCATTGAAGAGGAGTGGACCAACATTCCACAGGCCACAATCAACAACCTGATCAACTCGAAGGAGATGTGTTGCACTGCATGAGGCAAATTGTGGTCACACCAGATACTGACTTTTTTTTTTGGAACACCCCCACCCCCCACCACCACCACCCCCACGGACCCCCAATACAGCAAAACTGAACATTTTATATATAATAAATATAAAGATATTGCTTTAACTTTATGATATTATCTAATGTTAACCAAACTAACCTTATTGTCACCGTTATAACACTTAAGCTGATTTTTTTTGTGACTGGTCAACATATATTATGGTATATCTTCACTCGTCTATATCTTTTCACTTTGAAAAGAGGAATATTGCAGAAAATGTGTCAACTGTAACCAAGCTGCTTATATGTTCTCCAGTTTCCTGTTGATGTAGGGCCGTGCTTTTGCTGCACTTGAGTGGCTTTGAAATTGAACCATGAAGTGTAAAATTGCTTTGGGTACGAAGCAAAACTGCATAGCGTTTGCGTGTGGCCTGATGTATTATTGAGACGTGGAAACGTGGAACCGCATGCTTTGAAATGAATGCGCACAGAGTGTGTTGTTTACAAAGCTTTGTCAATTTGTTCAGCTTGATGGCAACAGTCAGCATGTTTTCGGTCACAACTTGCAGAGCATAAGTATTATGCTTGTTTGGAGAAACAGAGGCACTGCAGTCAAAACAGGGCCTTTTGCTAAGTGAGGATGAATAGTGAAGAAGCTCAGAGAGTGATTTTTTTTCCCCTCCTTTTTCTCCTCTGGGGCATGTAAGCTGTGGGAACAATGTACGAGCATTTCCAAAATGGCTCATTCTTATCCTCTTATGACAGCATGAGCTCTCCTAAATGGCTGAACAGATAAGTCAAGAAGAATATTTATGAATCAGGGGAAACATCTAGTCTTCTCTTCAATGTTCAAATATTCTTTAAAAAGGATTTTTGTGAAAAAAAAAAAATTAAAAAATAAATAAATAATGTATTCAGTAACTGACTAATAACCTTTGATTTGCCATTAAAGTGACTTTACTGTACGTAAACATAAAAATGAAAAAAAAAAAGAATAAAATAAGAAAATTCTTAGAGGTTTTTGCATCTTATACATTTTCATATATTTACTATCATTCAAAAGTTTGGGGCTAGTAAGATTTTTCCCTTTTTTAAATATAAATTAATACTTTTATTCAGCTAGGATTAAATAACTTGATTTTTTTACATTTCAACCATTTAATTTTATCTTAGGAAAAAATATTTTTTTTTTTCAGTAGTTATATTGCTAATATTACTAAATTGCTAATATTAAGAAATGTTTCTTGAACATTGAATCAGCACATCAGAATGATTTCTGAAGGAATATGTGATACTGAAGACTGGAGTAATGGCTGCTAAAAAAAAATCAGTGTAGCTAATCAGGAATTAAGTACAAATGAAAATATATGACAGAAAACAGTTGTTTTAAATTGCAATAATATTTCACATTACAGTGTTTGCTGTTGTTTGATCAAATAAATACAAACTTCTTTCAAACAAAACATGTCTGGAAACAGCAGTCTGTCTGTCTGTCTGTCTCTCTATAGTATTATTTCCAACAAATCTAAAAATGCACCAAAAATAAAAATGTTGGCATGGCAAGAAAAAAAATCTAAAAATGCTAAAAACATAATGCTAAAAAAAACTTCACTTTTATTAATCTCCCATGACACTTGTTGTATGCAAGTTCTGTTATAATGCATTTTTTTACCTTTGTAAGAATTCAAACTTAAAGTATCACCTAACCACAAAAAGGAACAGCATTCTTGTTTTCAAGAATTGAAACAGTTGGATATATTGTAAATGTTTTCAAAATACTGCTACTGCCAATACATCCACAACATGCTGCTGTGAGCATGTAAAAAATACAGCTGCTGCATATATAACGTGAATAACTCT
Organism: Carassius gibelio; assembly: GCF_023724105.1. Lineage (NCBI taxonomy): Eukaryota > Metazoa > Chordata > Actinopteri > Cypriniformes > Cyprinidae > Carassius > Carassius gibelio. The sequence goes on from NC_068407.1 coordinate 12,593,117, forward strand.
CATAGCCTACATGATCACACAGTAGATGATCTATACTGGTGGAGCTGGGGAAGGCAAAGGATTTCTCAGTACACTGCAAACTACAACCACAATCATTAGCTCAACATTTGAATGATGAGCAGCGAGCTCATTGACTACCTAATACAGGAGAGAACCAATCAGCTTTGACACGTGATGATGTTATCATTATGTAATTCTGAGTTAGAGCTATCGAACTGCAACATCTAGAGTTTCATGCCAGAACTTTATTTTATCAAAATATGGTGATATACATTATATATAAAATTATATTCAAACATATAATTTATTCCTGTAATGGGAAAGCTGAATTTTTAAAGTCCATTAATTATGACTTCAGAGTCAAAAATCAGTACACAGATTTAGTGCTCAGTTATTAACGATTATTATTATTAGTGCACGGTTATTAAGAATTCTTTGATGAACAGAAATTTGAAAAGAACAGCATTTATTTGAAATAGAAATATTTTGTAACATTAATGTCTTTACTACCACATTTGATCAGGTTAATGCAACCTTACTGAATAAAATTATTTTTAGATTTTCTTTTTAAAATAGTAATGTATCACGGTTTCCAAATTTTTTTTAATTAATTAATTAAGAAACACAGCTGTTTTTACAAATGTTTCTTGAGCATCAAATCAACATATTAGAATCATTTTTAAATGATTTTTATAGTCCCAGTTTTTTTTTAAATTAGCCTTGTTTATCCATTCATAGCAACCATAGCTGAGAATTGGCTGATGCCATATCCACAGGATTAGATGACATGCAAAACTGATCTTCTTTTCTGGTGTGGTGCTGAAGGTAACTCATGTCCTTGAATATGTCTGATGCTGCAAGGTTTAACCGCAGAGGACAGAGTGCAGAAACCTTGCCATCTGAGACAAACCACCATGTCTTAAGCACTTCAGTCAGGCACACATGAACAACAGACCACATGAAAAACTCAAGCATCAAAGACAAGAGTATGCATCCTTTCACAACACTTTCCTTGGACGTGATCTCTTCCAAGACCCCTTTAAGAATTTTTTTTCCTTTATTAAAGTTTTCTCCCCCTTAAGCCTTGTTATTACACTGCAGGCTTTGACAAAAAGCATTACAATTGCGAGCTGTGTTATAAATATAGAGCTGCTTCTCTGGGCCTGATCAACGGCACAAGGCAAGTCATTAATAAGGTAATGAAGCTTTTGAGAGAGCCTGGCTGAGGCATTGATTCTGTGAAGGCAGACAGACATGGGATATTCAATTCAATTATAGTACTGCATATGAATATCTTTTCTCTGTAGCCTCACACCACATTAAAAATTCTGATAAAAGAATTTCTTAAAGGCTTTCCAAGTACTGTCGACCCCAATCCCTTTTCTCCTGCCAAATATACCGCAGTCAGGTAAGAGGTTTCCATGTTCTTGAGAAATCTAAAGATTTGACACTGGAGTTCGAAATGATCGATAAATAATTTAATTAAAAGCTTTCAATAGTGGGTTTCAGACAGGGACAAGGAACTGAAATCTAAATGACTGTGTAAATAATCTTTCTGTCTACTGGCGGCACTTCAGTCAATATCAAAATCATTTACTTTCAAACCTCTTCTCTTGGATCGATGTCTTGTTTACAGAATGAAAAAAAAAATATTGTGAATGGTCAAAATTAAGCACATTTGGAGCTGTAATGCAGCATGAACAATCAATATTCAGAGGTAGCAATGAGGATTCTCTTCACTAAGAAGCTTTTATTTCTTCTATAGCCAATGTAACCAAATCTGTGCACTGGAAAAAGCACATGTAATATTTTTATACTGACTTTCTGCTCAGAGATAAGCTCAAACTCATAAAATAACTGTACAATACTATGAAATCTAAATTGTTTTGATGTTTTTAATATATAAAAATGCTACAGAACAGCCACTAGCCAACTCTTACCCTACACTCCATCATTTTTTACTTCTCTGTCACTTATTGATGTACTGCTATATTGTTGCTTACTCATTTTTGCTATTTATTGTGTATTTACTGCTGCTTTACATGTAAATAGCACATCTGTCAGTGTACTGCACTGCCACTGTCCATTACAGAATTCACTACCTACTGTTTATTGCATCTTTTGTCCTCAAATTTGATTGGTCTGTGTTTTCACATTCCAAGCAGTCTGAAGAACTCAGGATAGTGGTTAGTAACAAGTAAGTAAGGCAAGATGGCGCCTATGTATGTGGCTGGCCGTCTGTCTGAGGCAGGTGTTTGTTTGTTGCCTTTATGTGGTTTGACTTCTTTAACCAGACAAATCTGTCCACTCCTAACTTATGACCGGGATCAACTATTGTCCATCAAATTAACTGTGGATGAGTCGCTGACGGCAGATTGTATAGGATGGGGCCGCAGTCCTTCACCCTACCTGGCTAGTGTTCCCAATTATCTATGGTGCCCGGCACATTATGCCCCATGCAGATAGCATTGCAGGAAAAGAGGACGTCATGGAGGCATGGCCGTCAAATTAAAGATGCTGCTGACATTAATCCTAAATCCACAGGTTGGATTTTATCGCTCCCGCAGGCCGGTGCTTATGACTGGTTTGTTTCACTATGTTTCTCTGAGGGGCTGTGTGCTGGATTCAGTTACTGGAAACAAGCTCTCTTGGGGTTCCACAAAGGTTCCTTCCACCATGCTTTCAGGGGAGAGGTACATATCTCAAGAATTCCCAAAGTTTGCCTTGTGAGAAATTCCTTTAAAGATTTAATACCAATCAAGCTGGTCCTGACAAGCGCCCGCTCCGTGGTAAATAAAACTTTTATCTTGAATGATTTTATTATGACAAATAAGCTGGACTTTCTCTTCATATCTGAAACCTGGCTAAAGACAGGGGACTCCACACCCCACCCACAAATTAGGCCGAATGTTAGATCTGATCTTGCAGGTTGATGACGTAAATGTTTGTGAAACTAATTTCTCTGCTCATATGCCAATTCTTTTTAAGACTTTTATTGCAATTCAACCTGTTTATCTAGAAGACTCTTTGTATTCGTCAAGGAGACTAAGTAATACCTCCAATGTTGAATTTTCTGCACTATTTAAAACAAAATGTAATATATCTATGCTGGAAACACCTCTACAGCATTTAAATGTTGATGATCATTGGATTCTATTAAAATCAACTTGTGAGGACATCTTAGACAGCATTGCCCCACTAAGACCTACAAGTCATGAATTAAAGATAAATCCTTGGCTAAATGATAATACCCATGTCCTCAGAAGGCACTGCAGGCAAGCAGAGGGAAGATGGAAAAAGAGTACATTTCAAGTTCACTATGATATTCTTAGAGACTCCCTATTTAGCTATCAAAAGGCAGTAAAAAGATGCAAAAAAAAAAAAAAAAAAATACTTCTCCAATATTATTAGGGGAAATATTAACAATTTGAAACTATTATTTTCTATTATTAAATCTGTAATTCAACCTTTGAGTAATGTGTATCAAAAGTCCTCAGTTATTTCCTTTGAGGACTTTTTAAACTTCTTTAGCCAAAAGATTGCTAATCAACATGCGCAGATTCCTTTGGTGAAAAATGATCCATCTGACTATCCTGCTTGCATTGCTGAATTGAGGGTTTTATATATATATATATAAATGAAACCAACATTCTGTGCAAGTTATTTCATACCTAGTCCTTTGTTAAAGCAGACCTTTGACTGCGTATCACTGGGTTTAGTAGTGACACCTCGGCTAAAGCGACCAAATTTAGCTCAGGATGAAATGCAGGACTACAGACCAATCTCTCAGCTGCGCTTTGCCTCAAAATTATTAGAAAAAGTTGTATTGCAACAACTACTTTTATTTCTAAGCAAAAATTCTATAGGAGAAAGGTTTCAACCGGGGTTCAAAACAGCCTAAAGCACTGAGACGGCATTATTGAAAGTGTTAAGTGATATCTTTCTGGCCTTAGACAAAGGAGATAATGTTGTTTTAGTGTTGCTTGATTTGAGTGAAGCTTTTGACATGATCGACTATAACATCCTCCTCTCCCTTCTTGAACATTCATTAGGGCTAATTAGTACAGTCCTGTAATGATTTCAGTCCTATTTGAGCAATAGATGTTTTTTCAGTTAACAATAATGATAAAATCTCAGGTAAAAAAGGTCTTCCTTGGGGGTTCCACAAGGCTCTATGCTTTCACCTATCCTTTTTCTTTATACTTGCTCCCTCTGGGTAGCATTTTTAGAAAGTATGAAGTATAATTTAATTGATATGCTGATGACACGCAAATGTATTTACCAATCAGACATTCCAAAAATTAATGCTAAAGTGTTTAAAGGACATGAAAAATTGGATGGCAAATATTTTTTCTAATGCTGAATGAGGAAAAAACAGAGGTCATTGTTTTTAGCCACCCAAACAACTTCACAATTTTTTTTTTATTATACTCGAGCCCCCCTTGCACTGTATCACTGTATCTTCCTAATTGAAAATAACCTAAAATTAGGTGAACCAATTAACTCAGGCTCAAGCTGGTTTTTATAATTTGCGTTTACTAGACAAAGTTAAACCGTTTTTAACAAAGTCAGATTCTAAAAGAGTATTACATACCTTTATTCTATCATAGCTGGATTTCTGTAATTCTTTGTATTCTGGCATCACTGCCACGTCTTTGTCTCAACTACAATCAGTACAAAATGCTGCAGTGAGTTACTAAAAACGGTAAAGAAATATGAATCAATTACCCCTGTGTTAGTTTCTTTGAAATGGCTCAGGGTCCATTTTAGAATTTAATATAAAATTATATTGTTTGTGTTCAAATCTTTAATCAACCAGGCACCATCGTATTTGGCAAACCTTGTAATCCCATATAATCCTCCCAGAACACTATGATTAGAGAATCAAAAATTACTTACAGTACCTAGAACAAATCGCCTATATAAAGGCGATCTAGCTTTCGCTTTGATTCTGCCAAGACTTTGGAATGAGTTTCCCTTGCCGATCAGGTCTGCCGATCTAATGTTGGTCACATAAAAATATTAGATGTGGTGTTTTATATGTTGATATTGTGATTTATGTTGTTGATGTTTGTTTCCATTCTTGTACTTTTTATGTAAAGCACTTTGGTTCAACCTCGGTTGTGTTTTAAATGGTGCAATTTAAATAAATATACTAGAAAACAAGGAACAGGAAGCAAGATTAATCTGTGACTTTATCTGCAGATTGCATTGATGCACTAATAGCAACAAGTGGCTGTCTTTATAAGTGAGTCATTGAATCAATTACTCAACCAGTTTGTTTAAAACAATTTTAAATGTATAGGAATTAAACTAATGGTTTTATAAGTGAATCACTCTTTTGCTTCTACTTCTCATTCACTAATTCTTTTCAATCATTTATTAAAATTCAAAAAAGTAATTATGAAATTATGAAATGGAATACCACGATTTGTACGCAAGAAATTTAAAAAAATAAAATAAAAACATACTTTTCCAATGGAGCTTAATCACTGTCAACATTATTAATGTTGGCTAGACATCAGTGTGATGGAGAAGCACAATTTACTTTCTAAAGATACTGGAATGAGAATAACATTTTATGATGCACTTACAATTTTATATGACTAAACATTGTTTTGAGAGTGAGTTTTTATAGCACAAGGGGAAAATTTGATTTTCTGTCTTAGTACAACTGAATACTTTGTTGTACTGATACATTTTATATTTTGATTTATTTTAAATTATTTGCTTGTTGACGGTGCCCTTTGAATACATAATGAGGAGTCCCTAAAATGCTATTTAACAAATTTACTTTCAATAAAGAGGTTACAATGTAATGTTACACATTGCACAATTATGTTTCTTATATTCACAGTGAGTCATAATCACAATAATCACAAACACACTCAGCTGCATTTGATGTTTATGGGCAACAGTTGCTTTGCTCGTGTTTCTCAGAGGAGACAGCTCAAAGTAAATAATTATTGCTTAAAATCTCATCAAACGGAGCTTGTCTGTGATGAACTGTTTCCTAATAAACATGGTGTTGGGCTAATTAACTTCTGCTTTGAGCCAGTTCAAAGAAATGTCTACTTTTCACTTCTTATTAAGTTTTCTGAGTATTTTCATTTAGTCTAATCAAAAAATTAGTGCTCCTATTACAGTTCACTCCAGCAGGAAGGTTTAAGAACAGTCTGTTTGTAGAGCAATGCAGCTCAAAGGAGATCAGTGGGTAGAGACCATTGAGAAAAACATTTTAGTATAAAAGTCAAAGGTGTTTTTTTTTGTTGTAATTTTTGTATTTTTTATTTTTTTATTTTGCTAACTAAATTTTGCTGGACCATGGAACAAATGAAGGTGGGGTTTGACCCCCTAATTAGGGCTTAAACTGTTAAGATGTCTAAAAATTAGAGGTGGACATAGATTATTATTTATTTATTTTTTACCTAGATTAATCTCACTGTAATCTTGGAATTAATCTAGATTAATCTAGATTAAAATGGCTCATTTGAATTCTGCCAAAGGCATTCAGAATATGTGTGCTACCCAAATAGAATAATGACTAAAAGTAAGTCTTTTAGAACAGGTTTCTAAAGCCAGGTGGTGCATTAGACCAGGGGCTGTTTCCTGTTTCCAAAATGGTTTCCATTGGGAAGATTCTTAAAAAAACAATTCCCTAAAGCAAACCCGCCTGCTTCAGCTGCATCCATGTTAGCATGTCATGTTTTGGTGTGGTAATTTCTAGGTTTTGGGCATCGTGACGTCATTACCTGGCGTGGCCGCCATGTTGATGGCCTCCTTTACTGCTACTCGGACTACTGTGCAGTGTTTAGACGTACTCCCTCTCATCCATGTGTCTTAATTTGATTCATTAAAAATCTATTACCATCTACCATGGTAAACCGTTGCTGAATTGTGGGGTGTAAAGCGCAACATATAATCGCCATGGGGAAAATAAAATGAGAATGGATTCACTTTTCACCACTTTCCTGCTTCGAGACGCAAACACGGAGACCATAAAATCTGAATATTCATTTATATAGTTTAAGTCAACATTGAACATTGAAAATAAGGGAAATTTCCCATGTTACTCATCCAAAATACAGGAAATTTTAACATTCATCTTTCTGTTGCTATCCCTCTGCTGACAGCAGATATCCATACTACAAAACTACTGCATTAACTAACGTTAAGCGATTTGTGAGGCTAGGTCTGACATGACTTTGCTTACAAATTGGCGTGAAATCGGCCTCTCACAACAACCAAGCTGATATCTTAAAAAGCCCAACATCACGCTAAGGTTGCTTTCAAGAAAGCAAAACGATGCTTTGAAAACATCTGTTCGTTGGATGGGCAAGGAGTAGAAACAGGACAACAACACAGATACTTGACAGGTCCAGTTGAAGGGCTAAAGGAATATTTTACAGGAAAATACTAAAACGGGAAGACAGCGGGAAAAGAGCTCAAATACGTGAGAACCACGGAAAAAACGGGAGGGTTGACAGCTACTAGCTACGCTTTTGAAACACATAGTTAAAAGTCCATGTGTGAATGGTTGTTAGCACTAACAGTTACTAAACTAGCTGCTAGTTAGAGCGCAGCTTACCTTTGTCCGGACTACTGTATACTGTTTGCCGGTTCTATGAACTGCAGCTCCTGAACCCATCCATTTGTGAACTGTACATGAGACTCCAATGACTAGTAGCTTCGGAACTATTCTGAAGTGTAGGCGCTCACAAAACAAACAAGGTAGCCGAGGATATCTGTAATGCAAAAGTGCGGCAGCAAGTCGTCGTCGGTACTCCACTCTTTGTTGGGAATTTCATATGGATCCAAACCGTTAATAGTGCCTAGTTTGTCCACATACCGATCTCTCTGGCATCCCTATTTAGCATATCCTTATTAATCCCACAACCTTTCCACGATTTTAACATCTTTTTTCTTTCTCTCAACTCTTCTTATCGTTCAACTTGCTGTACGTTTACATGCAATGCGGCGCCCAAGCCCTGCAGGCATACACACAGGTTCGAAGACCTGTCAAAATCAAAATAAAATGTAACCATATAAAACATAGCATTTTTATTTCAGTTGGAGTATTAAGCTCACATAAATTAATTAACATTAGCTCCACAGGAAACACTCAAATAACGCTCAACATCTAACCACTCACAAGCTGTAAGATACTGTGCCGATCTTAAATAAACAATGTCAAGATATGATACAATCCATTATACTGTAAATTAAGAAGATTTAATGTGGAGTTCATTGTGTGTTATAAATAATCATACTCTTAAACGTATAACCACATATACGTAAGTATTATGATGTATTATAATTGTTGTTATGATTTTTAATTAAATTATACAACATATTATACGTTTTTTTTATAATGCAGTATGCATTCGTTATAAGGCCTTAAGAATACACGTATAATGTATTATAAATATGGGCTTACCGTGTTACCACTTTTTTTTTAAGTAACATTTCTGAAACCACAAAATTAGAAGTTATTTCCTTAGAATGTGCTAAATAGCCAAACTAAAGATTAACTGAGCCAACAGCTGCTCAAGCAAATATTACACAAATACATTATATTTTTTAAATATATTAAAATAGAAAATAGTTATTTTAAATTGTAATAATATTTTTAAGTATCAATGTTTTTAATATATATTTACATAATAGATGAAGCCATAGTGAACATAAAAGACTTAAAATATATATATATAATAATAAACATAAAAAAATGTGTCAACAAAACATTTAGTGTTTTGTTAAAAACATTGTAAAATTCTGGTCAATCTTAGAGATACAGAAGTTAAAACCTTGAAAGTTTTTTTTTTTTTTTTCAGTTACAGTATCAAAGATGTGATAATATTTTAATAATGTCAGCATTCAGTTCTGACTCAAGTTTTAAATGATCTAATTTTATACTTAATTTCAGTCATGTTTTTGGCTTGATGCGCTAATTAAGAACAAAAATAGAATGTGATGTTTTACTATATTCAGTTTGACGTTCACACAGCATATTAACACAATTAAGAGCTTCAATTGACTATGACAAATCAGTATGACAGTGTTTATTCAAATGCATTTCACTAAATGTTCCCAAAATTATTCCCACAGTAAACAATACAAGTGGTCTGAAACATTTGCAGTGGCTCCAATCAGACAGAGAATGACAAATTTGGAACGAGCTAGCAAGCCAAGGCACACAGCTAAAGAGTATAGAGTGTCAAAGGCTGTCATGCCGTTACATTCTGTGCCAGGATATTCTCATAGCTCATCTAGTCTTCTCAATAACCTTTTGCTACAGATCACATTTGTGTGATCAGAGAATAAAGACAGGGAGGAATGGCAATGTTTCAGCAGGATAACGTGAAATCTTAGGCTCAGAACACCTTGGGAAAGTCTGCCAAATGCAATGTAAGACAGCCCCTTCAGGCTAGCAATTTATCTGCCTAGACCGGAAAAACGCTGCGACAATGCTTACGATAATTAATGTAGATATGTTTTCCTCTCAGTTTAATTACAAGATCATTAGTGTGAGGATATAATGCTACCTTGGCAGTCTCAATGGCATGGGCAGCGCTTTCTAATGTATTTTTGGTTTTATATAAAATCCTATAGTGAATGAAACTCTGTGAATGAGTCATGTAATGTACTTGATAAATGCTAATAATGTAAACTGATCCCCCCCCCCCCCCCCCCTACAGCTCTTTCCTACAGCTCTCAATTCAGGCATCACAACATTATAATGTTTTTGTTTAAATGTCATTTAAATTAAATTAGCTTTTTCATTTTTTAAGATTAACTTTAAATTAGTGTTATATGATGACAACGGTAATCTGTCGATGGATGGAAAGATAGATGAATGGATGAGATGGAAATGGATGGAGTAGATGAGATGGGATGAGATGGATAGGATGGAATAAAGAAGATAGATGGATGGATGGATGGATGGGAAGAGAAGAGAAGAGAAGAGAAGAGAAGAGAAGAGAAGAGAAGAGAAGAGAAGAGAAGAGAAGAGAAGAGAAGAGAAGAGAAGAGACTGGATGGATAGGATGAGTTATAAAATTATAATCTGACCATAAAAATAGGGAAAGAAGGATCAATGGATGGATGGATGGATGGATGGATGGATGGATGGATGGATGGATTGATGGGATTGGATAGAGATGGATGGAGGATGGAATGGAATTGAACTGTATTTTATAGAGTAGATGGATGGATGGGATAAGATGGGACATAATGAATGGATGGAATTGGAGAGATATAGATGGAAAAAAGAAAGCTGTTCACAAATATTCTGATTTGTTATTAAATTTACACAGCATGATGTTTAGATTACGTTTAAGATATGCTTAAATCATATAATTCAAATAATAATATGTTAGTTTGTTTTATTTCATTTTTTTTTTCTTTTTTTTTCTTTTTTCCAAAATATATTCCAAACGAAGACAGGCAGACAGAAAGCGGGGGAAAAACACATAGGTGAGTCATGTAATGTATCTGATAACCTCTAAACATTTAAACACCCTTCCCCTCTGTCTCTTAAATCATTTGTGACCAGTTGCACATTTCAAAGGTGATGCACAGTGCACAGTGCACAGTGAATCCATGACTGGTCTACCCACTATAACACTCGCTTATCTACATTTCCAGTTGCTGGTCGTCCCCAGCGTGTTTGAACTCCTATTGTTGCATTACTCTTATCAGAGCTGTTTATAGGAGCAATCTGAACAAATGTTTACTACACTAATTGAGTTGTCGACCCCCCCGTTAGAATTATTTACAGCCTTTATCAGTAATATGATGAGCGATACAGATGTTGTTTAGACGCTTTCAAAAAACTCTTGTTTCATTATTCTTGCAAAGATATCATTACACCAGATACCCCAGGCTCATGTCTAGCACTGTTCTTCTGGTAAAATAAGGCTTTTTCCCTTGCATATAAGTTAATCGTATGACCACAGAGACTCTCCCAGCACAGCTTACACTGCCGTACTCTGTCTGTGAACACTTACATTCTCTTTTATGCATTACCACTGGTGTCTCATTGTCATGAGTTAGACAGTGTTTCACTGCAGTCTTGCCAATTGCTTTATAATAATAGGTTAAACAATGCACAGTGATGACTTTATCACTGCCGCTGAGCGTAAATGACAGTTACATTTTTGCCTACTGATGAGGTTGCTGTAAACAGTCATTAAATTGTTCTTCTCGGTTTCACCATGACATCACTTTGGGGATTTTAAACAAACGCTTGTCAGAATACTAAATGTAGTGGAAACATTTGAAATGAACCTAAAAATAAAAACTGCACTGATACTAACATTTTCCCTAATAAGAAAATAATTTATTTCATGTTGTGGCTAATAACCAATGAATGACTCATGTTAAATTTATTTTCTATTTTATCTAAATAAATAAAGAAATAAAGAAATAAGTGATTTTAAATGGCACATTGATAAGTGAATCTATGCACTGATAGTGAATGAAAAACGGCAATGAAATATTCAGATATCTCATCTTCAAGCATGGATATTTTTATTATATAAAAACAAAATAAAAACTAAAAATAATACTTTTCAATGCTCTAAGTGAATTTAGACATCACAACATAAAAAATGCACATATAATATATAATATAATTGCATAAGAATCATTCAATTATTAGTGTTTTTAAGGATTAACATGGATGGAAAAAAGAAAGCTGTTCAATATTCTGATTTGTTATACATTTACATTTTTTGACAATTTAAATTAAAAAATGTTTTTTGTTTGTTTACTGTCATGCCAATACAACTATTTGAATTGACAGACAGACAGACAGACATATAGATTCTGTAAGTTCTGTTATAATGCTAGATTTCGCACTATTTATACCTACTGAGTATAATATTAGTAAAATAAAAGCACATGGTTCGATAGTGATTCTCAGACTTCAGTATCAGTGAGCCAGTCTATAAAAGGCTAGGCCTGGCAAAAAAAAAATATTGATATCTAGATATTAGTCAATTCTCTTTTTTTACGGACTGATATCGATTCTTAAAGGTGCCATAGAATGCAAAAATCACTTTGAACACAGTTGTGTGGCTGCAGTGTGTGAAAACAACCAGCTTTTAATGGTAAAAATCCAATCACTTAATGTTTTATAATTCGAAAAAATCATAAACAGTCTCTTCACACAAGCAGTTCCAGACTATGATGACACAGTCAGTGAAAGTCCCACCCATTTGTGACACTCTCTGCAGTGTGTGAAAACAACCAACTTTTAATGGTAAAAATCCACTCACTTAATGTTTTATAATTCGAAAAAATCATAAACAGTCTCTTTGCACAAGCAGTTCCAGACTATGACGACACAGTCAGTGAAAGTCCCACCCATTTGTGCCACTCTCTGCCCTATTAGCATATACACAGCCCTGAGTGAGAAGATGTGGTTCATCATTACTGATCTCTTGCTGTAGCTGCTGGAGGTGCAATGTCAGTGGCCAAAGAGCTATTAAAAGTGTTGTGTGATGGGATGCACCAACGAACATAGGATACTCCATAGACCGCTGAGGACACGGTGGTTAAGTTTCACCTTCAAAGGAAATGTCCCTCCCCAAAAAAATGAAAAAGTCCTATACTTTGTGCTAACAATGGACTCGACTGCCTCACAAACGAGGGTCAATTCAGTGCTAGAGTTGTGCAAAGATTGCTTCTGAAAGGGATCGATACCAACGCTTTGTGAGCAAACGTCCAGACTACAAAGTAAGCATCACGCAACATATTTTGTTTTCCAAAAGAGCATCTTGGCTCTCTGCAAGGCTAATGTTGCTAAAGCTACCATAGTCTCTGCCTGTTTTCACTAATGCTGCCTTCATGTGCTACGAGAATGATCATGAATAGGAACGTGGTAGATAAAAATTGCGTCAACAAACTATATTTGTGGGGGATTTTGAGATACAACTTTGCATACACACTCTGGGTACACCAGAGAACAATTTAAAATATTGTATCAATGCATTCTATGGCACCTTTAAATCCCAAAAATGTATTAGTGTAGCCTGCTTTCAGTTAACGGAACATTGATGGGCACTTCCCATCAAATAAATCGCAATAAGCATTGTGCTTTGGTGCTTTTAATATGAAACAGAGTCTCATTTTTCAATTTATATCCATTGTATTACAGTATTCAGATAATAAATGCAATTTTAACGCTATTTAATGTGGAATGACAGATTGCTGTAGCGCCTTATTTCAACAGACGCTGCAGCGCGAGGCGCGCGTGAACTAATCATCTCCTCCAAATTAATTCCAGTTTCAGCACAAAATAATCATGACTTAACATCTGAAGGTAAGTTAAAAGAAAGAGTACAACTTTACAATCTGTATCCTGCCTCATGTAATCACTCAATCAATGTTTCAGCCGTGGAAATATGTCGATATAAAGACTTCTAAAGAATGTCAAGTAACATCACATTTACCTCAGAAACAAACAAATTCGGTGACCATAAATTCATTAGTCAGGTAGAAAAATAAACTGTAGAGAGGAGTATTTTGCTAAATATATGCACCATATAACATATTCATTATAATTTTTACTGTTCTTAGAAAATCTTGCAAGTAGTGTACCTGGTATATATCCAAAATAATCTATATTGAATCTAATCAAATCGAATCTAATTGAATCAAATAGAAATCTTGTGAATGCGAATCAAATCGAATCATGAAATTTGTCAAAACCCAGCCCTGTAAAAGGCCCAATAAAAGAGCTAAAGAAATGTGGTGTTTGAGGGATGCATACAAAACCTATTATTGTTTAACCCACAACGTATGTGCATATTTCCTAAACCTTCACATATCAGCCTTTAATACCCTTTTCAGACAAGGTAATAACTCATTCATGTTTCTGGCGCCAACTAAATCAACACTGTATCGGCGTAGCTAGATGCAAATAATTTCTCAAGGGAGGTATTTGCAACAGTTGCTCTGCTTTCTTCATAGTGCTCCTCTAGATATGCAAAAGTGTTTACTAACTGATGTGTATGATGACATAATTGATAGTGAATGACAAACAGAAATGCAAGATTACACAGCGCTCTCATCTGCAGGCATGGATATTTTAATAGTTGAGTAGGCAGAGCAGACTGTGGATACACTCAGGGATATAATACAGTTTGCCTTTGATTCTGCTGATGCATGATGGCAAATCAAAAATTATGCTATCACAGCTTAATTGGAATTTTTAAAAGTTAAACGAGTTCAACACGGGTACTTTGAGATGAGATGAAGCCGATGAGATGCCTTGAGATCTGACCCGAGTCATGAATCATGATGTTTGTCCTAAATTAATTTGTGACCTCTGCACATGCACTTACACTTGATGAACCTGCAAAAAGACTGAGGGGAAAAAAAATATTCTGGCAGAAGTATCTGATAACTCTTATGGACTATAACCCCTCTGTCACATCCAACAAAATTGCTCTAATTCTTCACTTCAGCAGATAGCTTCAGTCGAATGGCAGCAATACTATTATCCTGAAAAGTTGTGGGCTGATAGTCACTTTATGTTAGATTGCGCAGTGTCGAAATCTCGGAATAGAGCAGCACTTCACGTGTTATGCTGGAGTCAGTCAGTCAAGTTATTCAATCATCTTTTAAACTGTTTGAATTCGAAGAATATATAGAAAAAATATGAATGGCTAGAGAAATGTAAATTTCTACAGATATATTGAAAACTAAAACAGTGAAAGTCATATTGCAAAAGGCAATGACATCATTAATCAAAATTACACATGGCTCTAAACAAACAAGATGCCATCCTAACATACTAACTGCTTCCTCTAGTCCCCCTATGTGCATAGGTTAAAGCTGTAGCCATTTATTTCCATAACTGTCAGGGCAAAGCTAATTTTCTCAAGGACAGCAGTCCTTGGCTGCAGTCTTAAACATTCCCTCATTAATGAGAAAGTGCAGTCGTATTATTGAGATATAATTTCCACTTTTACTCATGCCGCTCTGCTCTCTCCATTCTCATCAGTCAAATTAGTCAGTATATTGTAATAATTCACTGGGCTCAGTTTATTTATTTGCTTGTGTGCTGTTTTGTATTAGAAAGAAAGAAAGAAAGAAAGAAAGAAAAAGAGAAAGAGAAAGACGTAGACAGTGCAGTGTATTGAGGGGGGATCACTCTTCACTGCATACACTTCTGAATAATGGTTGGAGAACTTTTAGAACTAGAACTATTTAGAACTATTTATAACACAACTAACTCTTTAACTTGGTAAATAAACCAACTTGGCCATTAAACATAAGCTAGAGACACTTAACACAAATGCAAAGAGGAGAAAATACAGTAGCAGGCACAGAAAACTCACTTCACCATGTGTAAAATATTGGGAAAAAACACCAAATACTGAATTTGTCTGAGGGGAACTGACTTCTCAAAAAAGTTTAGATGTTATTTTCTTTCTTTCTTACCTCCATATAATGCATATTCATGTAGCATTTATAATCACAGAGCTAGAGCTACTTTGTTTACAGCGGTAAACAATGAAAGGACATATATACTCAAAACAAAGTTCCTTTTCATTCTTAGTTTAGGGGACAATGGAGACAAGTGAAGTCAATTAAAAGCACACACTTCCTGGGGGTCGAGCGTATTTAAGCATTTATTAAGCATTTATTATAGCAGGGATTTGCTTCCATCTATGGGCGGTTTTATTATCATCTTTATTTTTCCACAGCCCCTTTCACACTGAGATTCTGGATAATACACGGTAATGTGTCCCAGTAATTGTTCCCAGATCGTTAGATTTTGGTTCATTCACACTGACAGTGATTTCCCAGAATATGTGCATGCATTCACACACAACCCGTAAAGGTCCCGTAATAACACTTGACAGCAGCATGTGACGTGTAACGTATGAGTCGATAATGCTAGATACGTTAACTTTCACTTAAGCTGGCGAATGATCTCAGCTTTAGCGCAGATAGTGAGGAGCCAACTGATCTCAGCTTCATTACAGTTTGCACAAATTTTTTTGTCGCGAACATTGATCTGCCTTCAAACACCCAATAAAAGGGTTCAATGATAACATATGCTGTTAGGGAACATCCTGATACGCTCACTCTGATGAAAGCAACATTTAAATGAATATGTAAATATGCGCTTTCCTCTCAGTAATAAAATAAATACAACAAAACTCATCTGGAAAATTCGCTTTGCAAGCCATTTCTAAATCACAAAACAAATTTTGTTTTGGCTTGATTTTTTTTTTTTTGGAATGACATCACATCCAGGGCTCGAATTGATGGGGGATGCAGGGGGATGGCACCCCCCTGGTGGAAGAAAAATATATATAAAAAGCATCCCCCCTGTGAAACCCCCAGCTCCCTAACAATCCCCTTTATATTATCTACTTATGATAATTCACAAACTAAATAACGATGATTGGCCAATAAGAACTTGGTACTGTAACAAGCTGCCACAAGCTGAAGCATGTTTCCATAATTTAGCGTGCAAAATGGTTCAAGCGCAACCTTTGAAGTTCTTTAAAATGAAGACAATAGTAGGTATATGATTTTTCCTTGATTAGAATTTAAATACATCCCCCTTACATAATGCCATTGTGCTGTATGTGTGATGGTGAGAGACTGAGAGACAATAGGAGAGCTGACGAGTATGTCACGACTTTGCAAAAAACTAATAAAAACACATCTTTAGAGCCCTGAAGCATTCACTACGTGATGAAGACCATTAGAATGCAGTTAGAATGCCCTTATAATTCAAGCAATGAAAGAAAGAAAAAATACCCATATGAATTTTTATGTTTATATATCCATTGCACAAGCAATGTACTTTTCTGAATATCAGCAGATAAATATGCTAATAATTTCATGCCACAGTGTAAAGCAACAAAGTGTTTCATTCATTGAATGAATCTGTTTTTGAGCAAACCATGTGAGGCAGTGATTAAACGGTCCATTCACTTTTTTTGTTTCTAATTGAATCAGCCGCTATGAATTCATTGTTTGATTTGAATGATTACATTATGGTAAGATTTTGGCTCATTCACACTGCCAGTGATTTCCCAGATTATGTGTGTGCATTCACACACAAAACGTAAAGGTCCCATAATGACACTTGACATCAGGATGTGATGTGTAATGTACGAGATAAGCTGGCGAACAATCTCAGCTTTAGCATAGATAGTGAGGAGCTAACTGATCTCTGCTTTATTACAGTTTGCACATATTCTTTCATTGCGAACGTTGATTGGCCTACAAAACTCCTGCTAAAAGAACATGTTTCATCACTACGATACTCCCTTTACGGCATCGGTTCTGGGTTTTGTTCACACAGAGCTTGTTCCGAAACTGAACCAAGCAATGTTACCAGGTCCCCAACCCAGGAAAGGTGCTCATGACAGTCCATTTAGCAACATATTGTTAAATTAGCAGTATTTACCTAAATTCCTCAAATTTAGGCCCCAGAAAAAAAAAAGTTTGTTATATAGTTTATATATTTTTTTAAATAATAGTTTGTTTAATAAGGCAAAATTTTAATTAAATATAACCCCTTTTAGACAAATGTTCTGAACATTGTGTAAAAGTAACTATGGGAAACAAGCGGGTTTCATGAGCACCACCTACTGTCAGAAAATGAATTTGCATTCTCATTAAACCCCTCTGCTGTTTCATGCAGATTTTTTTATGCAGTGTAATTTCACAAAGATAATTCAGACCGTTCTGTTTGCTTCAAATTTTGAAATAATATAATCTAATTTACATCAAAAACTGCTCATGCTGCATGTAGCATCTTTGTTTTGATCGTGGAATAAATGTTCTGCAACTGTTTCAGGCATTCTGATTTATGTAAAGGCATAGTCAGGAATAAAAAAAATGGATAAACCGCAAATAAACTGTGGAATCCTAAAATCCTATGGAAAATTAAAAAATGTGATTCTGAGTTTTGGTCAAACCACCCAGCACTAATAAAAACCTATGATAATGACAGTCAATTCAATTTAAAAAAGAAAAAAGTTAATATACAATACCAAATCATTTATACTACACTTGCAAATGGAAATGTGTGGAGAAAAACAGGACCATTGTTTCCAAATTAAGGAGCAGCAGGAAACATATTGAGAGTTAATTGGACTACATCATGTTAATTACAGGCTAGAATGGAGGATTACCTAGTGAGAAAAGCTGTATTTTTCTTTTTTCTTAATCCACATCATATTGTTTGGAATAAAAACAATAAAAATGCTTAATTTAATGGGAAGTTTTACATTAGTTTGACATATATTTGACATTTATAATGTTGGTCTAGCTGAACCCATCTTGAGTGCTGAATCCAAGCAATTCTCCATGTATTGCGTGAGCAATAATAATAGCCTGATCAAACAAATTGATCATTAACTTTGTGTATTTTATGTTTGTCTAATAATGGTCAGCCAGAAACACCCACCTCAGATTTATTTTATTTTATTGATTTAATTTATTCATATATTATTTTATTCATTTATTTATTTAAACTATTCTTAAAAATAAAAAATATATTTAAAAAAAACACTATAATGAACCTATAATAAATTCTAATAATTTACTGGGCTGAATTTATTTATGAATTTGCTTGTGTGATGTATTCCATTGAAAGAAAGAAAGAAAGAAAGAAAGAAAGAAAGAAAGAAAGAAAGAAAGAAAGAAAGAAAGAACTTTTAACATCGAAAACTTCATTCACTTTAAGATTAATTTGCATTTATTCAAGATGTGAATAAATTCCAGATGCGTTTATCCAGAACAGCCTGAAAAAGCAATGCTACAATATAACATTCAAGAAGTAACAATCCAAGTTACTGTAGGTAACACATCTTGATTGTACATAGTGATTTCAAACCACACACAGTGACAGTACCAGACAGGATGGCATGTGACTTTGTGCCCTCTTTAGTTTCTTGGAGAGTACCACTAACAATCCTGCATTTTTGCAGATTAACACTGGTTGTCATGATGACCACTAAGGAAACTCGCTATTAACTTTTGTGTTGATAACACAGGCTCGGGAGCAGTGTTATTAAATGTGGGACAGTATACTGACAATTCCCATTAGATATCTTGAAAGCAGTGAGTCACTGCCAAACCACACAACTCGGTTATCCATGCATAATGAAGGAATGTCAGATGGATCATACATGATGGGCAATACTGGAACTGCCTCTTGACTCCTTGTTCAGTTGCATTGCAAATTAAAATTAAATATTCAAATTGCAATTGACACACTGATCCTTTTCCATCATTTAAAGCTGGATATTAAAACATTTTCTACTATATACTTATAGTACTTAAACTATTTCTACTATATGTAGAGACAACTATACTATCAAGATTTGGCTTCTTACAGGGTTTTCACACTGACAGTGATAATGCCATATATTTATATATATATGTAGATGCCTCATTCCTGACCCGGCAGCTCAGCGGTGGTTCAGCAACTGTAGCAATGGGACGTGATGTCTCTGTTCTCTCCTTCAGGGAATAAGGGTTACATACGTAATCGAGATGTTTCCTTTCAGTCGGTAGTAACTGTACCATGGAAATACACATATTGGATCCCAACCAGGTCACTCATATGGGAACTAGCTTCACACCAGATTTCAGGAATTAATTGGCTGGAAAGCCTAGCACCAGATGCTCCATCACGTCTGGCGACTGGAGTGCTGGAGGACTTGACAGGGTCTGCTTGGTCAGGGGACTCTCTGGAGAACTAGGCGTCCAGGACACCGCAAGCCATCTCTGAACTAGGGTACTCAGTGCCACTACACGTTTGAGGTGAAAACACAGGAGGAAACCGGATCGACATGCAGGCTATAGAACCCCTTGAATGTGTTAGGAGTCGACCAGCCCGCAGCTCTACAAATATCTACTAGCGAGGCACCACAATCCAGCGCCAAGGATGATGTGACACCCCTAGTGGAGTGAGCATGCAGTGTGAGCAGGCAGGGCACACCTTGTGCTTCATAGGCCAAGATGATGGCATCCACTATCCAGTGGCCCATTCTCTACATGGAGACAGCCTTCCTCTTCTGCTGTCTACCGTACCAGACAAAGGGTTGTTCTGAGGTCCTAAAGCTAAAGAGTTCTATTCACGTACTGTCACAGTGCACTTACAGAACAGATTAAAGCTAGAGCCTCCTGTGGCAGCACTTGCAGTTTCACTACCTGGCACCTGAAGGGAGTGGTAGGAACCTTGGGCATGTAGCCAGGCCCGGATCTTAGTGTTGCACTGGAATCAGCCGGTCCAAACTCAAGGCACGTTGACTGAAAATGCCTGCAGGTCCCCCAACCTCTTGAAAGTTTTGAATGATGCTTTGCTTCTATCTGTATAACCAACCTGTGTTGGTATGATCATATCGCTCCAGTGCCACATGCACACAGACTGTTCACTGCAGCCTGTTCATTATCAAATTAAAATACTGTTAAAGAAACATAAAAAGGTGCACTGCTCCACTGTACAATCTGTGCTGATATAGCCAATGTGAAGGATGATGTCGATGCGAGTAAAATACAAATCCTATTACATAATAAATAATATTTATCCATACATCGCGAATATGGAAACATTTGGATTCATACCAATCGAGGTAGATATCAGTTTCACCTTAAATTAATTTGTTTTTGGATTGACGTTTATATAGCCTAAGTGCATAGCCTTAACCTTAGAGTGTGTATACTTATGGTGTTTATAATGTTTGTAAACATTTTGCTTTACCGGCATTTTAGCACATTATTTCCGAATGTAGTCTAATAATAAATGCTAAATGACCCTAAGCAAATTGTTTTTTTTCCCCCTTATCAAAATGAAATTTTATACAAGTAGCATTTTTGTAACAATGCAGCAAACATTTTTAAATATCTTTTAAAAAATACCTTTATTATTATTATTATTATTGGGAAATAAATTATTTATTCATTTATTTTTTTTTTTTTATGTTATTAACCAGTATTTCTTTTATCATTTTGGAACAATAATAAAACAGATGAAAACAGGAACAGAAACGTTAAAATATGAATTCTGCTTGGAGTGAACCGCTTGGATTTTTATTTTATTTTTTAAAAGCCCTGCTTAAAATAAAGTGTTACCAATTTATTAATAAAGCAGTTTGTAGCTTAGCCCCAAAACTACTAATAGTAGGGTAGACACAATTGGTGGGAAAATGACTAGAAACCAACACCATAGAGACTTAACAGCCTACAGAGATTTCATTGCTTTTGTTGTAAACAGATCAATGGCAGGTGGATGTTATAAAAAAAAAAAAAAAAAAATAAATCAACAACATTAAAATAATAATATATGCACATATTTTTGTTTGGTGACAAGAGGTACAGAAATTATACACTTCAGCTTAAACCTCTGTTTTTTTTTTGGCTACACTTCTGCCTGTATTTTAAAGACAAAAAGCACCTCACACCTCCCTGTCATTGCATAATTAGAGCTAATATGTGATCTGACGTAGTTACTTCTCCACTCCAAATGAGTTCATTAACCAACTACCTACTGGTTTTTCTCCTTGTCTTTTTTATCCTCTTGGGTTTTTTTTTTTTTTTTTTTTTTGCTGCAGCTCATACTCTGTCTACACAGCCAAAACCTGCTCCCATAAATACACTCGTGCTGTTCTGACGTCCTCTCTGATGTCATCAGTCATGGTGCATTTAGAATTCAGCCTCTCAAATCCCTCTTCACAACACAGACACAAAACAATATGATATATGCCACAAGCTCCAATATTATGTCTATCTTCTTCCTAGAGCTTTAAATCAACAAAAAGGAGCTTACACAAGCTCTTGCATCCCTACAGTGATTAGATTTCATAGCTTTCACTGTTTAGAGTCTGGTTGAAGTTTAATCTTTTTATAATGCAGAATTTAAATATGTATTTGTATTTATCTCTCTAGTCAAGTCAAGTCACCTTTATTTATACTGCGTTTTTAACAATATAGATTGTAACAAAGCAACTGAACAGCATTAAATAGCAAAATAGTGTGTCAATAAAGCAAAAAAGCAGTTGATCATTGAATTCAATTATGTCATCATCCAGCTCAGTTCAGTTTAAATAGTATCTTTGTAATCATGTCAATAAAAACACTGGTAATTAAGGGGGGGGGGTGAAATGCTCGTTTTCACTCAATATCCTGTTAATCTTGAGTACCTATAGAGTAGTACTGCATCCTTCATAACTCCAAAAAGTCTTTAGTTTTATTATATTCATAAGAGAAAGATAGTCTGTACTGATTTTTCCCGGAAAAACACGACCGGCTGGAGGCGTGATGTGTGGGCGGAGCTAAATAATCACGAGCGCCAGTAGGCTTTTTGCGTTGAGAGCATGTGGAAGCTGTGACATTACCGTGAGGGAAAAACCATCATCCAAAACAAACCATGGCTTACAGTCAGATTCAGCCGTTTATTTATGATCTAGAATCAGATCCCGAGGCTGAAACTGAACGAGAGCAGCAGCAGCAACGACTCGCTCCGAGCGGGGCTCGAACCCGGGTCTCCGGCATGGGAGGGGACGCACTAACAAGGAGGCAGAGATATTTGAAGCAGTTTTACTCACCGCCTGCGGTTCCAACATACGATCGTCTGATCGTTGAGATTGCATCATCCTTAAGAAATAAACGATACGCAAATCCGTTGTCAAACTGGGCCTTGTTTGTAAAACAAGCATCTACGAAATGCAGGGAACAAACAAAAACACTTGCACAACTCCGTTGATGCTCTGTAAAAATAAACTCCATCCACTGGTCCCTTAATGCTGTTTTTTTTTTTTTGGTAATCTGTGCAGGGTTGTCTTGCCCTGGCAACCAAAAATACACTTCTTTTGTGACTTTTCGCGACGCTCTCGCTCTGATCAGTGAATCGCTCTGATCAGTGAAATGTCTGTGCTGCTCAGCCTCGCTATACGGGAGCGCGCGCTCTTCCGGCAGAAATGCCCTTAGGACCCATATAAGGAAATTCCGCTCCATCTAACGTCACACAGAGCCATACTCGAAAAAAACTTTCCGAAACTTGTGACAAACCGGAAGGAGTATTTTGGGAACAAAAATACTCCTTCAAACGTACAACTTAATTTTTTAAACTTTGTCCATGTTTAGCATGGGAATCCAACTCTTTAACAGTGTAAAGAACTCAGTATGCATGAAATAGCATTTCACCCCCCCAAGTGTAATTTAAGTTATTTTTGGGGTTATCAGGAGAAAATGTCTTATAATTCGTATGTATACGCGTTAATCGACTCCAGAAGGTTAAGTAATGTTATGCATTTTTTAATGAAAAAGAGTGTTCAGTAATAAATGGCAATGGCATAAATTCCAATCGGAATTTATTTGATTCATTTAAGTGGGCACTGCACAGCAGAATGGTCAAAATAAATCCAAAATAGTCCAATTTTGCTATTACAAATGATTAAACTGCTGTGTGGAACCTAATTAATTTTTCTTAGTTTGCACCGATAAATGTTTCACAATAAAATAAGGAACATGTCTGAAGAAAGTAAACATGGTTCATTTTGATTTCATGTTAAGTGCTACATAAATCAGCATCGCTTTTACAAGAAAAACAGTGATTTAATCCTCTCAGGGTTTAACATAAACAATTTTCTGCAGGAAGCTGCATGTCATTTTTTATGTAATTAAATTGTGAATTCTCAAAGGAGCAACCAAGAGCCAGAGACTTTCTGACAGATGAATGAAGCATGTTTGGTCATTTTCTAAATCTGTTAATTATTAAACATGGCCTCTGGAAAGAAGATAGCATCAGTTTTTAAAAAACAAGAAAGAAAATTCAATTTCTGCATTTTCCATTGGGAAAAAAAGAAAAAGATTAAAGGAAAGAACCAATCTTGGTGCGTCTTAATTACCCTGATTTACAGGCACAGGGAACATATCTTAATAACTCTGTTCAACAGCTTTAAAACTAATCGATTATGCTCAGGCACAAAATATAACTGCTATCTTGTGGTTATGATTGAAATCACTTCATAAACACTCACATGAAAATTTAGTATGCATTTTAAATGGCAAACTGTCATAAGCTCCCACCCGACCTAAGTTATCTCTGTGTGTTTACACTGTGTGTCATCTTAACCTTTGATGGATGTGCGTTTCTGTGAAATACTAGAGTAGTAATCTCAATAGAGGCTCGCTCATACAACAATGCATACACATACAAAATCACATAAGGTCATAGATACACAAGCTTTATCATGCAGCCATCTTATTCAGCCCACAGATTTCAAAGGGAATACTATATTTTGCCCACAAGGCATGGTTACGGGTTATGCTCGGTTGTTATGAATTAACTGGTCATAAAGTGAGAAATATGAAAGACAAATTCTGATATATACCCCCATAACCCTTTCTTTTTTCCACTGTTTGCAGTACCTAATAACCAATAATCATTTAAAGTTCATCTTAAAGGGTTAGTTCATCCCAAAATGAAAATTCTGTCATTAATTACTCACCCTCATGTCGTAACACATCCGTAAGACGATAGTCTATTTTCGGAACAGAAATTAAGATATTTTTGATGACAGATTTCCTTCCAGACTGCCTTTGTAACTACCACTTTGATGCTTCAAAATCTTCATAAAGAGATCGGAAAACTAATCCATATAAATCGAACATTTTAGTTTAACTTTTCTGAATAGAATCAATCACTTGTTATGGACAAACAGATTTAATGTAGGCTTTTACTCTCATGTAAACATTGATGTAAACATTGATCAGCGTTTAATGTTCTGCGTGACACATCTGAATGAACCTCAATGGTTATGCAACATTTGAGCTCCCGAAGAGGTTTGTTCTTGTGCGTTACTCAGGCTAGGTTGACACTGCATGAAAAGAGGAATTTCCAGGATAAATCTGACATATGAAATTTCAGTGAAACTTAAGGTGTGCGACCCGTGTACAAAAACTTCCCAGGCAAGTGTGCTGAGTCCCATGCACAACCATACACTTGAGAGGCACAGAGGTTTCTGGATCCTGGATATTTCTGATTGCATAAACTGGAGGTATTCAGAGATTTCCGTACACCAGCCCTCATAAAAATTAAACATGGTTTTATAATAGTAAAATGGTAAAATAGTAGTTGACTGCTAACTGCAATTTTACTACAAATAAGCTACCACGAAAAACTATGGTTAGTGTACATTGTTTAATTTATGGTTTCCATGGTGAGTACAATAATCATGTTTTTTTTGTTGTTGTTGTTTTTTTGTTTTGTTTTTTACAATTGGTTAATATCATAATTAAGGGAGCAAGTCCTGTCATGTTTTTTTGTGGTGTTTATCAGTTAAAAATGAACCATCCTGTCATTTTAAATCAATCCGAACTGAATGAATTTAAACAAGTCTTTTGACAAGTTTTGCAAAATTTGAGTGAGATTAATAAAATAAATCCACATTATTCGCGGTAGTGCTGCATCTCGGGGGTTTGTTGTAGTTTGGTAATAGAGGTAATGAACAGTAATATATCATGCAATGACATTCCACAGCCTCGCATTTAGAGCTGATTTACACGAGACTTGCAATTCTTGATGCCCTTGATTCAAATCTTTTCGGAATCGACTCACTGTTCTTACCCCTCCCACTACTTGTGGCGCACTGACAGGAGAGCTTGTGTTCTGCATTGAGGGGCTACTGGCTGACTGTGCTCGGTCATTTCTGAGAGATTTACCTCAGACGAAGGTAAGTGTGAATACATAAATCCATTTTGAAAAACATTAACATAACAAGAACATAACATTAAATGTTGTTTGATGTTGTAATATTTATTTTATCTGTATTACTAGCATGAAGTTGTTTCGAGTTGTTTATTCCCACTTCATGTGCTTCGCTGTTGTGCGTGCTGATTATCTGAGAGATTTACATCAGACGAAGGTTAGTATAAATTCATAAACCCATTTAAATTACTTTTTTTTTAGAACATAACATTAAAATCAGTGTTGTATTATTTATAACCCTTTCACCACCATACCCCTAATAAAATCTTCGGGGAACTTACCTGCATTGTGTCCTTCTTTGCCCTGCCTCACTGGTGGAGAATGTGGGCAGGACAATGAAGAAGACACCGACGACCCCTCCCCACATGGCGTTCCCCCCGTTGGACTGGTTTGGTTTTTTGCTTTTTTTCTCCTCCTTGCCCCTTGACTCAGGCATCTTCTCTGGTTTCCCCAGGTGTCGTTCCTCCCTCAGTGTTGAAAGAACTGCTGAAGCACCTCACCGAGGTGTACATCTGCCAACAGCAAATTATTGAGCACATGGCCTCTCGGCAAGGGGAAACCGAATGTGGGCTCGCCGCGATCCGTCTGGCCACTGCCCCGCGAACTCCGCTACCTGACCCCCTTGTCCAGGCAACGCAGTTGCTGCCCAAGATGACGGTCCACGATGATGTAACGATGTATCTCCAGATGTTCGTGATCGTGGCCACACGGGAGGCGTGGCCCAAGGAGGAGTGGGCCCGAATCTTGGCCCGGCTGTTAACAGGAGAGGCACAATGGGCGTACTTCGTGCTTCCCCCAGAACAAAGTGCTTCTTACGAATTAAGGAAGGAGATCCTGGGCCAGATGGGGCTATCACCAATCAGCGCCACCCAACTCTTCAACGAGTGGATCTTGGACCCGCAGCAGCCGACCCGGCTCAAGCGGTTCTGGTTACTGGCCGGGGGTCCTACCATACACCAGGTAGCGGAGCGCGTCGTAGCTCTTTCTGCTGTGTAGTCGGGTCGGCATCCCATGCCAGATTCTGACTGACCAAGATGATAGCAGACCTCTGCAAGATCTTGAAGGTCCAACAGCTCTGCACCACGGTGTACCACCCCCAGACTGACTCATCGACCGGTTTAACCAGACCCTTAAACAGATAGATAGCCGAAGATAAGTGGGACTGGGACAAGATGCTACCCTACGTGCTCTTCGGTGTTCGAGAGGTCCCTCAGGCCTCCACTGGCTTCACGCCATTCGAGCTTCTCTTTGGCCAATAACCCTGCGGTCTGCTTGACGTCGCCTGAGAGGCCTGGGAACAACAACCGGCAATACACCGCAATAGCACGCGCGCGAGATGCAGGAGTGGATCGACAGAGTCATGCGCATCGTACGGGAACAAGGCACAACAGGCCCAGCAGTGACAACCGGGCGGCCCCACCACGGGAGTTCCAGCAAGGAGACCATATATTGGTTCCGGTCCCCACCTGCAAATTCTTGGCCACTTGGTAGGGGCAGTACACCATCACCGAAAAGGTTGGCCCCGTTACTTACCGTGTGCGGCAGCCAGGGAAAAGGAGAGAGGACCAGCTCTACCACATCAATCTCCTGAAGTGCTGGGTCAGAACCGGGCCTCAGCTTTCTACCTACACCAACTCGACTCCCGTGGTTGTTGATATGGATCCTCAACTCTCAGCCGTCCAGAAGTCGGAGCTGCAACACCATGTCAGTCAGTTTCCTGATGTGGTCTCCCCCCAGCCTGGGTGAACCCACGTCTTGGAGCACGATGTCTGCACACCACCTGGGACCATAATCCGGCAGCGGCCCTACCATGTCCCGGAGGCTCGGCGACATGCCATTGAGGAATGCGTACAGGAGATGCTGAGGTTAGGGGTAACTTAACCATCATGCAGCCCATGGTCCAGCCCCATCGTCATGGTTCTGAAGACCAACGGCACCCTTCGCTTCTGTATCAACTTCCACCGCCTTAAAATTTGGACCGTTTGGGAAGGGCCCGGTTCATCTCGACCCTTGTCCTCACCAAGGGCTACTGGCCGGTCCCCTTAACGGAACAGGCCAAAGAGGAGAGAGAGAGGGAAGCATTGGCCTTCAAGTGGGCAGTCCTGGAGCTCAGGTATTACCTCCTCAGCTGCCACTTCTCCCTCATAATAAACTACGCTTGAATCACCCAGATGTGGGCAGCTTTCACAGGTCTGTCAGGGTCCACTCCCCACCCTCCCCCAATCTCCTCGCTTCTCCACAGGAACAGGATGACACTTTGTGGGTGGGGGGGGGGGGGGGGGGGTCGGGTAGTGTGAGACGTGACTCCGAGCTCTCATCAGCGTTGCCCTGGAAACTGAGCAGTCACACCTGCACCTGGTCGTCACAGGCTGAGTGGCCACACCTGCGCCCCATCAAGCTCTGGTTACATAAACCCAGCAAACGAACGCAGAGGTGAGAGATGTCTCCACAAGACTCGGCTAATCCCCTAGTTCTATTGTTTCTGCAGAGAGCAATGTGTGACCGCCAGCCCCACTGGACACGGTAGAGCACGGACCCACACCGTACCAATGCACCAATCGAAGAGGAAGTCGAGCACAGAGCACTAAACAACTGCACACCAACGTCCTTTCACCACCATACCCCTAATAAAATCCTCTCTTTGGGGAACTTACCTGCATCCTCGCGTCTTGTCCTTCTTCACCCCACCACACGTGATTAACTGCTAACTTAGCAACTGCTACGTAACGTTACAAAGTTAGCTTTTAGTACAATATACGTTACATGTTTATTAATTAATGTTAGTTTAGCTAGTGTGCTTTAATTTGTAACATATTCCCCATTTACACATTCTGCTCCTCTGATTTCAGAGTCTCCAAACACTGCAGCTGACTTCTGATTCACCAGAGACAGCCTTGGAGGTGAAATGTATGTAATCCTATGGGTAAGCTATGTAATGCTATGGGTCATCCAGTGTATGTAAACTTTTGAACATTTTTATAAATTATACATTTTCATTTTTAGAAAATCAGTAAATGTAAATATCTATTATGTAAAATTTGATTATTTATGATAGTAACAAATAAAAATGGCATACATTATGATCCCTCTTGTTTTGTTAAAATGATTGTATATTCTGCTAGGGCACAGAGGGTCAAACTCAGTCCTGGAGGTGTCCTGCTACTGTTCTGCAGAGTTTCGCTCCAACTCTAATTAAAAAGACCAGCTCTGTGCTATGTAAACTTATGAGCACTTCTGTAGCTTCTGAAAGACAGAATTAAATGAAAAAATATGGCATGGTCCTGATGCTGTGTTTGTCTGATAGAGAAAGTAGTAATAACTGTCCTGACTTTGCAGTATCCATTGCAAGTATATCCATTATTGTGTTTGTCTTTTGGTTAGTATAATTTTTTTATTGTTTATTTTTTTAATTATTTTATTTAATGAGTTTAATGAATTACTTGAAAAGTCTGTGTTTGCAAATATTTAAAATATTTTCTCAATCTAAATTATGTTGCAGTCCTGCTGAGTTTGTTTCATAATATTTACAGCCGTGCTAAATGTTTGCAGTCTTGCATTCTGTTGAAAAATTACAATTTAGTTTTGTTGATGCCTTGCTGTGTTTGTGGCTTTGTTGACAGTTTTTATAAGCGCATATTACGCATTTTTGTATAGAAGGCCCGTAGCATTTAAAACATATTAAGTGTACAGTAATTTATTGACGTTTACTGAGACATGAGTGTCTGTTTACAGAGATTTAAGTGCCTGGATTTTGCAGCGGCTATTGTCATGTACAGGGATGTAAATGGATTTACCGGTGAGTGAGAAAACATTTCCGTCCGTGTATGGGAGTTTATCGCGTTAGTGAGCAGACTGGAAAACACTTGACAGTATTTTTATATTGCCTAAAATATCCAGATTTTGGCTCCTTATGCATTAAAATCACTCTCTTGGTACTTTGGTGTCATACAATGATCGGTGTGAAGCGACGGTTCAAATTGAATAAACGAACAAACGAACACCTAACATGTACATGTTTTTGCATTGCTTTAATCGTTCTCTGCAGTTCTCACCTTCTCACAAGCCATGATTGGTTGATTATGTACCATACCTGCATGTAATTGGTCAAACTACTTTGGATGTTTTAGGCAATATAGAAATCCTGGCAAGGATGCGTCAAGGGAAAATGGCTCATATGGTCACCCTGCACAGAACAGTCAGTTTCAGACAGTGTCCAGAAATCAGAAACGCTAGAGCACATAGACGGAAACTGACGGAAACGTTCCATTTATGGGTTTATACACTGACATGAACAGTCCGGAAAAGTTCCTTTTCATGCAGTGTGAGCTTCTGGTTATGTTCGCTGATCAATGTTTACATGCATGAAAATTGACGCAAAACTGGACATGCTACTTTTGACAGAAACCTGGCAAGTGACCAATGACTTCTTCAATTTTAAACCTTTTAACTCCACCTGGGTACATCTATTTCTCTTGGTTTGCCTAAAAACTAATGGCAAGGTAACAGTATGTTCAAAACTCCACAGCAAGTTCTCACCTCAACCAGGCGTTCTGTTCACATTACTCCTCTACTACATGGTCTTTACTGGCTACCTGTGGCATCACATATCCACTTTAAGATATTGCTTCTAACATTTAAGGCATTAAATGGTCTTGCATCTCCATATCTGTCTGACCTGTTGTACTCTTATTCTCCTGCCCGGTTCCTTTAGATCATCTGAGCTAGGTCTTTAGTCCATTCCACGTTTTTGGCAGTCCACTGTAGGTGGTAGGTCATTTAGTATTAATGCCCCTAAAGTATGGAATTCACTACCCCTTACACTTCGTAATATATCTTCTTTGTCAACTTTAAAGACTGAGCTAAAAACATATATTTTTAATATGTATTTTGTATAATATGGCTATATGTGGCCTTATGTGTCTGTACTGTTTATGTGGGTGTGTAAATGTCTCATATTGCACTATGTTAAAGTGACCTTGAACTATGGAAAGGCACTATATAAATAAAACTTCTTCTTCTTCTTCAGAAAATTTTAGCTAAACCACTCGATTCATATGGATTAGTTTTCCGATCTTTTTATGAAGTTTTTGAAGTTACAAAGGCAGTCTATGGTAAGAAATTTGAGAGCATTCTGTCATCAAAAGAATTTCATTAGTGTTCCGAAGATTAATAAAAGTCTTATGGGTTTGGAACGACATGAGGGTAATTAATGACAGAATTTTCATTGTGGGGTGAACTAAGGGTTTAACAATAGTCATGCTAAAAGTACAAACCTGATTCCAAAAAAGTGGGACACTGTACAAACTGTGAGTAAAAAAGGAATGGAATAATTTACAAATCTCATAAACCTATATTTTATTCACAATAGAATATAGATAACATATCAAATGTTGAAAGTGAGAAATTTGGATTTCATGAGAGCTGCTTTTTTCCCAAAAAGTTGGGACAGGTAGCAATAAGAGCCTGAAAAAGTTAACTGTACATATAAGGAACAGCTGGAGGACCTATTTACAACTTATTAGGTCAATGGGAAACATGATCGGGAATAAAGAATAAAAAGAGCCTTTCATAGTGGCAGTGTCTCTCAGAAGTCAAGATGGGCAAAGGATCATCAATTTCCCCAATGCTGCGGCGAAAAATAGTGGATCAATATCAGAAAGGTGTTTCTCAGAGAACAAATGCAAAGAGTTGAAGTTATCATCATCTACAGTGCATAATATCATCCAAATATTAAGAGAATCTGGAACAATCTCTGTGCGTAAGGGTCAAGGCCGGAAAACCATACTGGATGCCCATGATCTTCGGGCCCTTAGATGGCCCTGCATCACATAGAGGAATGCTACTGTAATGAAAATCACACGTGTTCAGGAATACTTCCGGAAAACATTGTCAGTGAACACAATCCACTGTGCCATTCGCAGTTGCCAGCTAAAACTCTATAGGTAAAAAAAGAAACTATATCTAAACATGATCCAGAAGCACAGGCATTTTTTCTGGGCCAATGCTCATTTAAAATGGACTTTGGCAAAGTGGAAAACTGTTCTGTGGTTCTGGTCTTTTTTTTTTTTTTTTTTACATTAAACCTTGGCATGTCTACACACACTGTCCTTTTTTTAGTAGGTCAAATAATAAAGTGTGGTAAAGGCAGCTCTCCAACCCAACAAAAGGGTATTAGTGTTATCGGGTTTTATACCTGTTTCAAAAAAGCCAACAGTCAAGCACGGAAGTGAAAACATTATGCTATGGGGCTGTTTTTCAGCTAAGGGTACAGGACAACTTCACCACATTGAGGGGCTAAGGGATGGGGACGTGAACTGTAAAATCTTGGATGAGAACCTCCTTCCCCCAGCCAGAACACTGAAGATGGGTCATGGATAAGTCTTCAAGGATTACAATGACCCAATACATACCACCAAGGCAACAAAAGAAAAAGTACATTAAGGTCATGGAGTGGCCTAGCCAACCTTTAGATCTCAATCTTATAGAAACAGTGGAGGGAGCTGAAACTTCAAGTTGCCAAACAACAGCCACAAAACCTTAAGGATTTAGAGAGGATCTGTAAAGATCCCTTTTGAGATGTGTGCAAACTTGGTGAACAACTACAAAAAATAACATCTTACCTCTTTGCTTGCCAACAAGGGTATCTGCACCAAGTACTAAGTCATGTTTTACTTGGGGATCAAATACTTATTTCTTTATAAGTGGGCAAACCTTAAAGTGGAATTGAAGCAGTCAGTCAATGAAACATTATTTAGAAAATAGATTTCTCCTTTGATTAATATATATATATATATATATATATATATATATATATATATATATATATATATATATATATATATATATATATATATATATATATATATATATATATAAAACATGATTAATGTAAACATTTTAAAGAGAAATGGATGTTTTCTTATAGCTTTTGGAGCAAGAGTGCCGCCATCTTGCAGTACCACCGCGTGTGACATCACGGGGTTGGTTTGCTCCAATGGCCAATGAAGTAATACAAGCATTTCTTTACATTTTTAACACACAAATGATATTTTAACACATAAATAATTTGGTTTTTGCCATAATTTGAATGAATATTCAACATCAAACTATCTATATGCTAAGTTTTGTTCTTGGTATCCCAGGCATAGTTTTTATAATGCAAGAAACAACGTGATGTAAACAAACAACGCTTCATACAATATTATTCATGTCACATTTTATTGTTATGTCAGACCATTAAGACATATGCATTACATTGACTGGTTCACCAGTTGTATGTATCATATTTATGTTCACCTGCAAAAATAGTTAGCTTTCCTAATGTTAACAGGGCATATAATGTTTAACTAATCACCCATCTGAACAATCGGAACAGTGCTACTTCCTTAAAGTTTATCATTCTCACGTGTTTTAAGCCTTGTCAGATTAAATATTAAGTGTGAGACAGCAAGGGATATATTTCAATGCAGTACATATACTGTAGGCTACACAGTGTGATAGACCTTTTCTGAAATTTAAATGCATTATTCAAGCGTTGTGATAGATAATTTCTGTTGGCGCTGACACACACAAAGCCATGTCCATCGGAATGACAGTTTTCAGGAGTATCCATATAAACGAGTATTGTTTCCAATCTGCAATCTGCACTACCCCAAAACTGCAGGTTCACAACTTCTTCAACCCCCAATAAGCTACTGCTCAGTCCCATCCCCGTATCGGCTCAAATGCATAGGCAATTGAACTTATTATGGATTTAACAGTGCTTTCAAGGTCATCTTCCTCCATTTCAAAACAAGTGTGTGTTCAAAATGTAAAGAAATGTTTATATAACCTTACTGGCCAGCCTAGCAAACCAACCCTATGACGTCACACGTGGTGGTTCTTGCAAGATGGCAGCACCCTTGCTCCAAAAGCTAAATGGTTACATTAATCATGTTTGTTATATATATATATATATATATATATATATATATATATATATATATATATATATATATATATATATATAAACCTGAAACCCATCTGTTGAACCCGCAACCTGAAGATGCATTGGAAGATATTGTCCTATTTTGCAGTCCGAAATAAGAAAAACACAGCATTATTAAACATCGGTAATAAGTCCTACTGTTGCTGTTTTATTACTATAAATTTTCTCTTTCCATTCATTTAACCTTCTTTATTCCTGGAAGTTTTTGGAATTGCATTGTTACGTACTGCAGTGTTTTCAGTTATAAACCTTATTTTTCCCCTCATTCAGTCAAAATGCTTCTATGTGAGTGGCAAAACATGAAGCTAAAAACTATTTTTGAGCAAGATCAGGAGGAATTTGCCCCATGTGACTGTCGTGGTGCTACTGTGAGGGAGCACAGAGCGAGGATCGAGGATACCAGGAGTACATCAACACAGGAGACTTTAATTTAATCAAGGGAACCAGGAAGACACATGTAGCAGAAGGCATCAACTAGTAGGACTGGGGCTTTTAAATACAGGATAACAAGGGACTAAGGAGACACACATGGAATCAAATTAACAATCAACATGAAGGCGAAACTAGGTCACATGGAGAAAAACAGTGACTCTTCCACTGGCAGCGGACAGCTTTCTGAAATGACTGTAAGTACTAAACCAGGGGTTCTCAAACATCTCCATGAAGTCCCACAGCACTGCACATTTTGTATGTCTCCTTTTATCTGACAAACCCACTTCCGGTCTTGCAGTTTCCACTAATGATCTGATGAGTTGAATCAGGTGTGATAGATGTGGGGGACATACAAAATGTGCAGAGCTGGGGGTACTCCAGGACAGGTTTGACAATAACTTAAAATGAGAAAAAAAATAAAGAATATGGGGGTAGTAAGGCAACATGGCATATCCGGATCCAATGTTCCTATAACATCCTGTCTATACTGGATTAATATAATTGGTTCTGTTGTCTTTAGTCACATAGCACCACCATGTCTGATATAGAGATGGTGTAATGTTAATGAACTTATGACGAAGTTTCCGATTGCATTTACTTGTTCGCTTGATTCATTTTAAACAAGACACAGATCAATGCAGTCTTTTCAGAGAGACGAAAATTAACAATTATGTAGTGATAATTACATTGGATCCGACGTAATGTCACAACACACAAGTATGAGAAACATTTATTAAACGTGTCACTTTTGCTCTCTCTGTTACATAGGGGTGGGCAATATACCAGTAGAGATGATTAACTGGTAGAAATTTGTCAACCGGTAGAGATTTTTGACTATCATCTCTATCACGGTAACACACTCATGTGATGTTGCTGTGCTGCTTGGTTTCAGTGAGCTTAAAGGGTTAGTTCACACAAAAAGGAAAATTATGTCATTAATGACACCCTCATGTCGTTCCAAACCCGTTAAGATCTCCGTTCATCTTGGGAACACAGTTTAAGATATTTTAGATTTAGTCCGAGAGCTTTCTGTCCCTCCATTGAAAGTGTATGTACGGTATACTGTTCATGTCCAGAAAGGTAATAAAAACATCGTCAAAGTAGTCCATGAGACATCAGAGGGTCCGTTAGAATTTTTTGAAGCATTGAAAATAAATTTTGGTCTAAAAACCGTCTCTTCTTGACCGAATCGAACCAAATCGTTTGAAACTGTTCACGTCTCCAATAAGCATTAATCCACAAATTACTTAAGCTGTTAACTTTTTTAATTTGGCTGACACTTCCCTCTGAGTTCAAACAAACCAATATCCCGGAGTAATTCATGTACTCAAACAGTACTTTGACTGAACTGTTGTGAACAGAGTTCTGAAGATGAACACCGAGCCGAGCCAGATAATGAACAAATGATTGACTCGTTCTCGTTCTTCGTATCACCAGTAGTGTTTCTAACGATTCAGTTCAATTTGGTGAACTGGTTCAAGAAGATCCGATTACATTGAGTGATTGTTCGTGAACCGGATATCACTACACTGCAGTGAACGCGCTCACAACATACCGGAAGAGAAGACAATGCTGAATAAAGTCATCATTTTTGTTATTTTTGGACCAAAATGTATTTTCTATGTTTCAACAAATTCTAACTGACCCTTTGATGTCACATGGACATGGAACGGAGGTCTTACGGGTTTGGAACGACATGAGGTTCGTTAATGGCATTATTTTCCTTTTTGGGTGAACTAACCCTTTAAGTATTTTTGTTTTGATTTTGTTTTTTTGTCACTGTTTGACAAGAATTATACAGTTTCTACAAAAAATTGGTGACACATTATATTAAGTTCCAAATCTCACTATTAACTAACAATTAACTATGACTTTTGTCAAAATAAACTCCTGATTTGCTGATTATTTATAGATAGTGAAGCAGTTAAGTTCAAGTATTAAGTAGGATTTGAAATAATGAATATGGTCATTCAGAATAAATGCTTTAAAAGTACTAAATATGTTAAATATGTAAAAGAGCCAATTATGTTAATAATAGGAATGCTAATAAGCAACTAGTTAATAGTGACACCTGGTCCCTATACTAAAGTGTTACCCAAAAAATTTGTAGCATGACTACCAAAATGACATGTTTCAAAGAGCGTTTCAAAAAAAGTCTTGCTAACATTATAAGTGGACCACAGAGAACTTTCTAAAATTAAAACAAAATGCAGTTCATGACCCCTTTAGTTAACTACTAACTCCTCAAACAGCTTTACAAAAGCTTTAAACAACAGTCAGCTGTTAAGAAGTGCAGTAAATACAGCTCTTATATAAATAAGTATTGATTTATCTGAAGTGTGGTGCAGAAGCACCCTTACAATTGATCTCAGGGTCACAGGACAAGAAACATCCACCATGCAGCCACTGCTGCACCCACAAATAAGGCCATTTCATGGGCAGTCCACTTTAAAAACTGAACATCTGAAAAATCATTCGAGTAAATGCAAGCATCGCTTGCCAAGCTGTTTCATGGCATGTTGCCCAGCAGGTTGAAAGAAGCCCGTAGCATCTCGATTTTGGAAGGCAAATAATTTTTCACTATTTTTACTTCACACTTCCCTTTGAGGAAGGGGTAAAGGAATCAGCTTTTAGCACACATAACACCTTTATCTGAGCTCCACTGTAGGAACCTGCTCCCTCCTCCTGAGTGTTCTCCACAAGAGGAGGTCTAGCTTCTGGGTCTACTAGTAGGTTTAGTGTCCAAAGCAGAGGATAAAGATGAGGTGAAGAGCTTACTGACCGACCAAATGTCCTTAGCAACCCCATAGATTCTCAGACAGCCTGTAGGTTTGTGAAAAATTAGATGTACCACAGAAAATTTACCACATATTAATACACACATAAAGTGTGCAAAGTAGTAAGATTTCAAGCATATAAACTGTAACAACCATGAATTCTCTTACCACATTTGTTGGTAATATCTGTTTTGTTTTTTTACCATACTTTAAAAAGTAATAAACCTTAGAAGTTTGGATTCTGTTATATTTTTTAATCCTTTTGAAATAAATATCTAATACTCACCAATTCACCAAATATTATACTCTATTACTCCATTCGTCAGTTTCACATGATCCTATATAAATCATTCCAGTATGCGGTTGTGTACTCAAAAAATGGTAAAAGGATTAGATAAAATGGTACAGCTGTAGTAGTCTCTGCCAATTTTCTACTGCTATCTAAAGGTCCTATTGATTAAAAAAAGTTTGCTCCTCCCTGATGTTTCTTGTAATCTGTGGTCATCTCCTTGGTCTTGTTCAGAGAGATGTTGTTTTCCTGGCACCATACTGCCAGGGTCTTAACCTCCTTCCTGTACACAGCCTCCTCGCCATCTGTGAGTAGACCAATGACTGTTACATTATCATCTGACAGTGTTTGAGTTACAAATGCAAACAAATACAACAGCTAAATTTTCTTGGTGTACTCAGCACCTTGTGTATCATTACAATGAGACACAAAATATCCCAAGAACCTTCAAACGTATCTCAATGGTGGAATGAACTGTATCAGGACAGCCTTCAAAAAACAGAGGGAGCCACAACTCTTTTGTGAGCAATTGACTTTCAACTGTTGCACGCACTTGACCTCTACAAAAACACTATTATTGACTTTCTGTTCTATCACAGTGTCTGACCCACATCTCTGTTGCTACAAGCACATTCGTTCCTGACCAATTCTGGAACTTTGTAATGTTATTTGCTCTTTAGAATGAATCACTTTTTTTGTAGTATTTAGTAATTTGTTTTGGGTTAAAAAAGGGGGTTGCTAAACAAATTCATAGGTAACTCTTTTTAGAGTGTTAATAGAATGTCTGCTAACTTTCTTGTGATGGAGTCCCAAAAGACATTCGACTGACCATAAATAATTTTTCAAGTACATGTCAACTTATTCTAACCCTAACCCTACTAGTCTACTTATACTCTACTAACACTCTAATTACAGTTTTAGTTAATTATAAGTCACACAATATAATCCATATGATCCCCAAATGCTCTAAATTATATATATATATATATATATATATATATATATATATATATATATATATATATATATATATATATATATATATATATATATATATATATATATCTGTGTGTGTTTGTGGGGGGGGGGGGCATTTTTTTGTGACATATCAGGACACAACTCTGTATAATGACATGGGTATGACACAGGTATTACAAGGAGAGGGTGACTTATGAGGACATAACCCATGTCCCCATTTTTCAAAACGCTTATAAATCATACAGAATTTGGTTTTTTTCAGAAAGTAAAAATGCACAAAGTTTCCTGTGAGGGTTAGGGTTAGGTGTAGGGTTGGTTAAGGGCGATAGAATATACAGTTTCTACATTATAAAAACCATTACGCCTATGGGATGTCCCCACTTTTCACAAAAACAAATATAATTAATTTCTTAAACTTAAATTATCATTTAGAATGATTGCTGTAAGTTTATGTGATATTAAAACCCCTTTACGTGCAAACATCGCCGACGGCCCCAGTTTATTATTGTTTCACTTTCACAGCACATTAAACATCACTCTCTTACTTGATCTGGACAAACTGTGCATCAATTGAAAGTTTAAAGACTCTAGCTTCGATATTTGACCAATATTTTGATACAACATTGTTGCAGTGACAGATATTTAGTGATTTATGTCAGGAGTGCAAAATAATAAATCCGTATTATGCCCCATTTTGAATAGAAATTCACAACTCACTCATATTCAGTCACGTCAGCAGCGGTTTATTTGTGTTCACATAGACTCACTGAACAGCGTCAATAAGGATTTATAGACCAAAGATGCATATCTACGGAGATATATGGATATATTTACTGATGTTTACTTCATATTTCTTCAGACAGAATCGTCATTTCTGTTCATTTTCCACTGATTTACGCGATCTGATGATAAATAGCCTCTCCCAGAGCCGTCTCTGTGTGTTTGCTTCCGTCTACTCGAGCTAGACCCAGACAGACTCTGATTGGACCTTCGGCTTGTCAATCTGACAGTCCCAAAACCGGACAGCGTCAGATCGTGTCACATGGTTCGTGAACAGTTCCTGGTCTATATCTGCTCACAACAACACTGAAACACCTCTGTATACACTAAATATCTGAATAATAAACCCGCGATTACGATAGAAAAGCTTGGTATGAGATTTTCTTGAGATCTGGGGCATTTTATAAAATATAAAAAAAATTTACATCGGAAATGCTAACTTGTGCAGCTATGAAAAAGGCTACAAATAGCATATTTTTACAATAGTAAACGACCAAATTCCACCCCTGATCGCTAAAGGAAGTTATTATAAACACTCGATCGGGGTTTAAAGTGAGTTTTGTATAAAAGTGTACTAATAATTTCATAAATTGTCTGATGTAGCTTGATGCTAACGTAGCTCTAATGCTACTAATAGCAGGTGCTTTTCTTCTTCATAATGCATTTTTGTCTCAATAATTCACTTAAGGTCGTAAGAAAATGTTTTGTTGTATTTTTATAGTAAGACTTTTGATAAATAAGGGCTAAATGCAAAGACAGACTGAAGTGAGATCGCTGCTTTGTTGCTTTGTAAAGCCTGAAAAACCACAATCAGTGCTACTAAAGGTTGAATAAAAACAAAAGAATAATGATAAAAGAATAATGCGGATAATGTGTCGTACCTGGCGGAGGTGTGAAAGACTTGTTTGGTGAGAACAATACAACGAATCGGGGAGTTTTGCAAAGCCAACACACATACCAAATACACAGAAGAGTTTACATGTGAGATCTTACAGAGATGACAAGGGCCATAAATCAATCTTATTAGCATTCTCTAAAAACTCACATGACATGGCCTTAGAAAATATTTCATAAAATTCACAGTTTTACAGATTAGATTATGAAATTTCTAATGAAGTTTTGAAAGACTTGTGGCTTTAGCTACACTCTATTTCTAAACTCATATCTTACATCAACACATTTTTAAATACATTTAAAAAATATGTTTTTAATATTTTTATTTTTGTTTTTATGTTTGAGCTTATATATCTCTATTATCATAACAGTCTGAGTGATTCTGATTCCTGAACAGTAAACTTTGAAGTGTCAGCTTTGTGAACATATGTTGAATATGTATCTAGTCAGAAAGAATCATGAGCAGAAACCTTTTTATTTTGGGTATGTCATTTCTGTCTCCATGCCAAAAAAGGAGGTGCCTAGAAAGGGGCTAAAGACTGGAACAATGGCTGATTAAAAATTCAGCTTTGATATCACATGAATAAAAGTAATTTTAAAATAGATTTAAAACGAAAAAAATATATATATTTTTTAATTGTAATAATTTTTCACAATATTACTATTTTACTTGATCAAATATATTAAGTCATGGAGAGCATAAGAGACTTCTGTTAAAAAGTCAAAAACTTTTGAATGGTAGTGTTATGTACCCATGCAAGCTTGTTGCTTTGTGTTACAGGAAGTTGTCTGGTCAACCATCACTAGGCTCCAACATCAACATTACAACAATTGTTATAGCAAATTTCTATGCCAGAATATTACTGATCTGTCTTCGCTGGTTTGCCGCTAGTGCCTACAGTTAAAGGAACAGCTGTATATGCTTTTTTTAATATATATATATATATACAAAATGTGAGCAATTTAAAATATAAAAGATATGGCCAGTGATGGGTTTCAGCCTTCAAAATTAACAGTCTGTTTTGTTTGAAATGAATTTAAAAATGACAATAATATTCCTGATTACACTAAATCCTTGGCATTAATAGCCTGTGGGCCACACTCATTTTGTTTGCCTTTTGACTGAAGTGGAGTTATGTAATTGTGTGAAAAAAGTGGGGTTGTGGGGATTATCCTTTACAATAATTACAAACTGTCTCTGTCTATCTTTCAGTATTTGATGATAAGATATGGACGAGAGCAGGACATGTCATCTGTCACTGACCTCTCATTTAGCATCCATTTTAGCAACTCAGGTTGTCAGGTTTTGATAGAAAAATAAACCTGAAACAGAACTGGTAGATACTGCAGAATATTATCATTCGCTTTCACACACCGAAATCTGTTCAAAGCCATATTACCCTAATCAGCCTTGATGACCTTTTTTCCACTCTAATAAGCCCTAATTATACTTTTGGTTTCATCTCTGGATTTTGGTCTTTTGCCAAAACATGATGTCGTTGTAAAGAGAACCTGGTTAAATGTGGTGTTGTTTCATGCCAACATCTTGCTTGAGAACGCAGAACAGTATAGTTTGCAGTGCCTGCAGATCTGTCTGCTTATCCAGGCCGAGACATAAAGAGGGATGCAGAACTGGAGAGGAGCCAGAGATAAGCATCTTTGATCTCAGAGTCCAGACTACTCCACTGCTCTTTTTCCTCCAGAGCTCTCAACTGTCTAACATCTAAAACGTAACATTCAGTTCATGATGGTGTCCCAATTTAAAATCCATTAAGCAAACCATGGCCATTTCATTCAGAGGACAAATAATATTAATATATTTATATTAATAATTGTATTTAAATTTTATACATTATTTTGGTGGGGGGTATGATTCAATGGACAAGCAAGTTAATTTGGTGCAACTGCATTATTGCAGAATTACAATTCTGTAAAGCAGGAAAGTACATGCAAGAGAAAGGAGGGATATCTCTGCATCTAAGCAGTTATTGTGTATAACACCAACAATATTTTGAATACTACAGAGAGAGGGTGGGGTGTTTCTAGGTTAGGAAATTTTGCATTAAAATGTTGCTTTCTGGTTGCATCACCACTACGGCTTGGTGTTATAATGTTGGATTAATTCCCAGACAGCACCTATGGTACATGGTGGATCAGCCTGAAAATAAACTGAAATGACCTCATAAACGCTACATAGTCTCTTCAGAAAGATCAATTTCATTGCCAAGAAGTCAATCATACATACCCAGCAGAGTTCTTATCGCCTAACCTGATTTTACCAAGTGAGACATGTTCCTGGGACAACATCGTTGTTGACCCTGGAACAACATTGTGATTAACCAATCAGATTTGAAGAACCAGTTTATAGATTTTGTGAAGTTTATGCTTTAAATCAGTGTTTGGTGCTTGTACATCAGTGTCTTTCATCTATCATTTCCTCTGATTTTAGGGATTACTCATGGTTAAGGTTAGGTTTAGGTGTAGGGATATGGTTAAGAATATATTTTTGGAGTAAAATGTTGTTCCAGGGTCAACAAAATATGTTGACCTAGGAACACATCGGACTTGGCAAAATCAGGACGTGCAGTTCTTATCAATGCTTCACACCTTTATAAATCTCACCAATGTTGAATGTCAACGGCAGTATTTTAACTGGCGGAAGCATTGACATGACAAAAGTTATTGGTTTTTTGAAATATGGAAATATATAGCTACATAATCGCACAGCATCATCTGCAGGGTATGATGCCATACGTTGCAAACCTTAAAGGTCATGTTTGGCAACGCAGTACTTGTGGAGCAGTCTTTTTATTAATTAAAACCTATTAAAACTCATTTTAATTATTTAAAATGAAGCTGAAATAAAATAAATACTGAATGAAAGACTTTTAAAATTTTAATTAGAAATTAAGTGAAATTAAATAAGGTTAGTTGATAAAACAAATATAAATAGAAATTAAAGCTAAATAGAAATATTAAAAATCTAATAAAATGATGAGCACATTTTAAAATTACAAAAACAACTACAATTAAATTGGAAATGGACAGTAAGTGAAAATATATGTAAAAAAAAAAAAGTTAATAAAAAATATTGATAAATACTATTATACTACATAAATAATACTTAAAAAGGTAAAAGCTGTGAAAGCTCTCAAATCAACAAAATTAAGAACTATTTAAACATTAAGGATAACGAAAGTATTTAATTGATATAAAAATCTTCCCAAACAGGAGGGAAAATGGCTGTACTATAGTAAGAGTGGGAAAATGAGAAAGAAAACGCCAGACCCATTACAATAATGAAAATGTATAGGGTTATAAAAAAATAACCCTAACCTTAATTGTTCTGAAAATATTGCCACAGTGCAATCAATCAATCAATCAATGTAACAGTATAAATATTATTTTTGACACGTATCATGAGGTTCACCCAATTATACTTTGCCATCATGTGTCTTCTGATGATGTGTGACTCCTTTACCCTACAGCTGCTTAAGTATGTGACTGAGTATCTGCCTAAATAAATCTCTTAAAGTGATTCACTTTATCCTTTCAATGGATATATTTAAATCGCACTTAACTGATTCTATATCCGTACCAGCTGTTCCTCATAAAAAATCTTCTCCAAGCACACCTCTTTTTCAATCTACAAATATATCCCAACACTTTAATTTGGATGATAGATGTGTTTTCTTGTTATGCTCGTGAGTGTCATTCATTTGAAGGAATGTGAGTTATTCTTGATGATAGAGGGCAGGTTGCTTGTTAAGACTCAAGTTCAAAAGAGGGAAACACATAACACCCAGCCTTCACATGTTCTTGAATAGCTCTTGTCATTCCTCTCCCGCTATTGTGATATTTAATTTGTTTTCTATCTTCCTATGCTATATTTTGACACCTAACATATGTTTTGAGCTATCCAGTGTTCATACGACAGCTCTATAAGGCTGGTACTGGGGTACAAAAGATTTCATGATTGAATCACTCAAT
The DNA here is from genome assembly GCF_023724105.1 of Carassius gibelio. Lineage (NCBI taxonomy): Eukaryota > Metazoa > Chordata > Actinopteri > Cypriniformes > Cyprinidae > Carassius > Carassius gibelio. The sequence goes on from NC_068407.1 coordinate 12,637,000, forward strand.
CATCCACTGCAGCAAAGTATGGGCTTCTGAAGTTTGTTGGTTGTGTATCTTTTATAAAGGTAAAACAGTAGCAAAACTCGAGAGCTTGTTGATCTGAATGTGAGAACTTGTCGTATTAATATTCGTATTTGTACGTTGAAATTTTTACTCACAGCTCAGATGTGAAAAGCTGAATCATTCAATTTGCACACACACTGATTTTGCGGTATTCCTGTTGAAATGAGTAGCAAAAGTCAAAGTGTTAGGATTTGAACTTGTACTGCCAGATCTGAGAGGTTGTAAGTGCCGACTTGACATTGTGCAGTGAAACTGAAGTAAAGTGCTAAAGTAAATATGTCGTAAACATTTGTGTCTGTTATTTTCTTTGTGTGAATGAATTTGTTGTGATTATTGCCTGTGTGTGCAAATTGAAAGATTCAGCTTTTCACATCAGAGCTGTGTGTAAATTTAAACTTGCAAAAATAAATATTAATATGACAAGTTCTCACATTCAGGTTAACAACCTTTTAGAGTTTAGTTACTGATTTACCTCCATAATCTTTGACTAAGAAACCATTCATCTGACTGAAAGATCTTTCTTTCATTATCATTTGAAATTAGGTCACTCAAAAGTTTTACAAACTTTGAAAACTTCATGTGATTTTGCTGTCTTTCTTTTACAGGCCTGGTTCTACAGGGGTGCTTAAATTAAAGTAAGAGCACTCTCCGCTGAGGCTGTAAAAAAAAATAGGATATTGGCGAAACATTCCAATTCGTCTGTGTTTGCACTCAGGAGAGCTTCAAAAGTTTCTATTTACAATGTTTTTGCAGCATTAAACAGTACAGCCAATTACAGTCTGTTGATTTCTTGACTGCAATGGCCAATCAGAAGTTTTTATGCTTGTCAAGTCAAGTCAAGTCCAAGATTTGGATATTAAAAGCATATTAGTATGTTATGTGTAAGCAAGGTTAAAGAGATGGGTCTTTATTCTAGATTTAAACTGCAAGAGTGTTTCTGCCTCCTGAACAATGTTAGGTAGGTTATTCCAGAGTTTAGGCGCCAAATGGGAAAAGAATCTGCCACCTGCAGTTGATTTTGATATTCTAGGTATTATCAAATTGCCTTGAGAGGTTTGAGAACATAGCAGACGTAGAGGATTATAATGTAAAAGGAGCTCATTCAAATACTGAGGTGCTAAACCATTCAGGGCTTTATAAGTAATAAGCAATGTTTTAAAATCTATGCAATGTTTGATAGGGAGCCAGTGAAGTGTTGACAGGACCGGGCTAATATGGTCATACTTCCTGGTTCTAGTAAGAACTCTTGCTGCTGCATTTTGGACTAGCTGTAGTTTGTTTACTAAGCGTGCAGAACAACCACCCAATAAAGCATTACAATAATCTAACCTTGAGGTCATAAATGCATGGACTAACATTTCTGCATTTGACATTGAGAGCATAGGCCGTAATTTAGATATATTTTTGAGATGGAAAAATGCAGTTTTACAAATGCTAGAAATGTGGCATTCTAAGGAAAGATTGCGATCAAATAGCACATCTATGTTCCTAACAGATGACGAAGAATTGACAGAGCAACCATCAAGTCTTAGACAGTGTTCTACAGTAGGTTATTACACGCAGAGTTTTTAGGTCCTATAATTAACACCTCTGTTTTTTCTGAATTTAGCAGTAAGAAATTACTCATCATCCAGTTTTTTATATCGACTCTGCATTCCATTAGTTTATCAAATTGGTGTGTTTCACCAGGCCACGAAGCAATATAGAGCTGAATATCATCAGCATAACAGTGAAAGCTAACACCATGTTTCCTGATGATATCTCCCAAGGGTAACATATAAAACGTGAAGAGTAGCGGCCCTAGTACTGAGCCTTGAGGTACTCCATACCGCACTTGTGATCGATATGATACATCTTCATTCACTGCTACGAACTGTTGGCGGTCATTTAAGTACGATTTAAACCATGCTAATGCACTTCCATTAATGCCAACAAAGTGTTCAAGTCTATGCAAAATAATGTTGTGGTCAACTGTGTCAAACGCAGCATTAAGATCCAATAAAACTAAAAGAGTGATACAACTACGATCAGATGATAAGAGCAGGTCATTTGTAATTCTAACTCTTGTGAATCCTCTCATTGTAACAAATAAGGTGTAGACACAATGTAAGTAATAGATGAATTGTGCAGTATAGAGAGATTAATTGATTGTAACAGCTTTCTGAAATTGTGGTTATTAAACTGAAATTAGTGAAAGCTTTTTAGTGAATTAAATGGGAGTACTTTTTGCGCACATTCTTGGCTATATATTCAGAAGCATTTTCTTATTACATCATTACTTATTACAATATTATATGTAAAACTAGATGCCCAGTTATTTCATAAGCCCCCTCATTGATCTGATTCTGGAACTGGGCATTATTAAATTTATGGGATTTTTGTTTTTCCTCCTGAGGAACATAAATAAATAAAACATTTACAGCTCCAGTGGGTGGATCAATGTTTAATTGAGCAAAACAATCTAAACAAAGTAATTTAGAATAAAAAATGAATTAACTTTTAATTTGAATCAATTTGAGAAAATTGTTGTTTAAATATTTTTTTCAAGGTGATAATACATTTTAATTATTATTATAATTACTATTATAGTGCTTGGTGTTTGTTGATGAAGAAAGGCAGTGTGACCTGAGTTAATCATAAGAAGTATTTCATATATGGAGAGATTGTATTTTATTTGTGTTGGATGCTGTGTTTTCCGTGTGTGTATTTGAAACTGATTGTTTTTTCCTAGTGCCTGGATCAGAAGTGATTAGTGGATGGACAGCTGTTGGTAATCGTTATAACAAATCACAGATAATTTAAAAAGGGAAGCGAATGAACTGAAAGCCTGTCTGCTACCCTATGAACTTTGCTTGGTGCTGCTCTGTTCCCCTTGTTCTCTACTGCTGGATGGTAGTTGCGATTGACTTATTTTGACGACCATTGTATGAGATTATTGTTTGTTCATGTCGAAGCCCAAAGTTGTTGATGGTGTTAGTCCCAGCTCTTTAATAGGGTGGCGTAATCAGGCTACATTTAATTTGGGCCACAAGTACATGGGGACTTTGTTAAGAACAAGAAAGCTGCTGTAGCAACATAATATCATAAACATGAATTACTTTTACAATAAGTATCATAAGTGTTAAGTTGACTTGAAGAGTCTATTCAAAGGGACTGTCATGTTTTGTATGAAACAGCTGTGTGAATTTTTAAAGCTGCTGTATTTGCTAAAAATGTAAATTGTTAAAAATGACAACTTCCATAATGATTCATGTTTGCAGTCCGCTTGACAAATAAAACAGTTGTAGTCCTTATAGAGCAACTGAGCGAGTAACATCAAAAATATGCAGAGTTAAAACAGAAGCGAGAGTATAAAATAACATTGATAATTTTTCTTGAAACATCACATTTAAATTTAGATTCAAATTTACAGTACAAGCACATATGGAATCAACAATCTTTAAATCGCAAGTGGTCGCAAGTATCTTCTGTTTGAAATAAGATTATTTTGCTTACTCCATTGGCAGATTATTTTGCTTGTTTCAAGCAAAACCTCACTTTTTTTTGTTTACTTGTCTAGAAAATCTTTCTTGATTTAAGAATTTTTAGGTATCTTGGCTGGAAACAAGACAAAAGCTCTAAGCTAAAAGGAATTTTTATTTTATTTTATTTTTTATTTTTTTGCAGTCTAGGAGGCAAATGAGAGAACCAGCAATAAGTTGCACCTGACCGCTTGTTATTGGGTCAGCCAAAATTAATGTTTATATCAGCTGTGAACAGGGCCATAGGTTTTGATCACTTGAGTCTGTTTAACTAACCTGTAATGATTATCCAACTATCTGAAAATATAAAGCATACAAGGATGTCTTAGACATGTCTTATACCTTAAAATACACTTCAATGGGACTGCTTTTTATATTTTAAAACATGATGAGCATGAGATCCGTTGACCACTTTTATAGTGTACAAAGTACACACACACACACACACACACCATTTGGTTTTCTACATCCATATTTAGCTGCGTAAGACAATTTTCATCCAGTTGCTATTATCTAGATGTTGCTCTTCCTAATGCTTTTTTGACAGGTTGCCATGGTTACAGCACTGATTATATACTCCTTGATTACCCCATGATGCCTGCTGGTCTTCCACTCTAAAAACCCTGCCTAAAACAATCACAATTTGTTTCCTTTTGACATCAAAGATAAAATAATTTTGAACCTCAGTGTGAAACATAAAACCTGGCCGAGCATGGGTACATTGTTGTTTTGTATTGATTTATTGATTTGATTTTTAATGCATAACTGATGCATAAGATGTCTTTTAACTTTTATTATTATTATTAACTAAATCACTAGCAAGATTTTTTATTAAAATTACAAAAGTAACTATTGATCTTTTCTCCCATTTTTTATCAACTTCAGTATTAAAAAAAAAAAAAAAAATTGTATGTTCTGCAAAGGCCATAGTGTTTGTGTTTGTTGTGTGTGTCCAATTTTCAGTGGCAACATGAAGGATTTATAAACTTGGAAATGAGTTGTGAGGGCGTAGAAGTGAATGAATATTTTCAGTACAGTTCCACATGGTGAGTGCAATGCTGTAACAATTCCTTTTTTCCTTTTTATTTATCATTAAATATTAAATGCACACATGTACCAGCACATACATTATAGATATATTCAAAATGTAAGTCTGCATATTCTATAGAAGAGTAAGAAAAGTATTGATAATTGCACAAATTAAATGAAAATGTAGAATTTTATGGAAAGTTCCTTTTCATAGAGACACAATATGTCAGAGCCAAATACTTCTGCCTCATAATGGAATTCTTTTTTAAAGGATGTCTCTGTTAAAAGTTTTCACAGATAATTAAAAACTTTATGTACCATATATTTTTTTTATAGTGTTATTGAAATAAGCCTTATGCTCACTTATACTCACAATTGATCCATTTATTTGATCAAACATCTAACAAACCATTATCTATAACTTTTGCCTCAATAAACTAATAATTTGCTGCTTCTTAATAGTTTGCATGGTAGTTGTTTATTTTAGGCATTGGTTAGGATTAGGGATATAAAGTATAATATGATCAAGCAGAATATCTGCATTATAAACACTAATAATCAGCCAATATTTTTTTTTTCCCCAAATGATGGGTTTAGTGTGTTGGGTCATTTTATTGGGCTATTTTTAATTTTTTTTTCCCAGGCACTGGGTAGATTTTTCATATCTGCGCTCTAAAAAAAATATCACTTTTCATTTTTTAATGCTGTTATGTTTTTCTATTCAACTTCTGGGTTGAGCCTGTCTCTGACAAAACATCCCAGCTGCTGAGTTACAGTCAGAGCATGGGCTTTACAGTCCTCACCACCACCGATTTAGTGCTCTCCTTCAGAGATAGGTTAAAGAAAGCATAAAGGTTTGTTTGTTTATATTTAATTTATAAAGTCTTTACTGCACTGTAAATTGTATTATTATGCAACACAACATACAGTACAAGGACAAGATGTCAGTCAAATAAATGCATCACCAGTGGTCATTTCGCACATTGAAACACCTTTTGCCTTGCATAACAAATACATTTTATTCGTTATAATACTGAATTTAATTACATTTGATTAAATATGTTCTCTAATCTCAGAACTGTTTGTTTATGGGCAGGTAATGTAATCAGTTATGGCAGCTTTCAGCTACGAGTAAAAAGGGAGGTGGTGGTCTGAGGTTCATAGTTCCTTTCGGCGAACAGCAGCCCATCACCAGCTCAGCTTCCAGCAAAACACTGGCTAGAGAATTAGTGCTACTACTTATATTAAAATGCTACTTTTAATAGTTAAATTAGTATTTCTGAAATTCTTGTTAAACAAGTTTAAATGTAATATTGTAAACTATGCTGTATTCACACGAATAACTTCAATTTGTCTTATATTTCCTCCATGGGTGTTCTTGTTTAATAACTTGCTTTTGATTATTGCTGTTGCCTATAGTAATTCTGAGTGTGTTTTTTAAACAATAGTTGACTTAAATAAAATAACCCAGCATGATGGGTAAAAACATTTAACCAAACCAGCTGGGTCAAAATAACCCAGCACATGTTCTGTCCAATATTACCCAGCGCTGGGTTGCCAACTAAACCCAAGTTAGGTTGTTTTTAACCCAGCATTACTTAGAGTGAGGGCATGCCAATAAGAAGCTAGTTAATGCTAAGAATTGGTCCCTATACTAAAGTAATACCCCACTTTTTAACTAAATATTTCAAATATTCAACCTTTTGTCCTCTAAACAGCCTGAATTTGTCAAGGAGCTAAAAATATTAAAGATTCTGGTCCATATCGGCATTATGACATATCTGCATCACACAATACTCCTGCAAATCTGCCTGTCCAACATCTGAAAAAATGCTCTTATTGGATTAAGATCCGGTGACTGTAGAAGCTGCTGAAGTACGCTGAATGCATTTTCATCTTCTTGGATCCAACTTGGTGCATTATTCACCAGCCTGACCTGATAATAAAAGACTGCATGGACCCACAGATTTGTTATTTACACCAGTGTCTAACCCCTCTATATTTATGATGCAGCGGGAATGAGATTCATCAGACCAGGCCAAGGTTTATTTTATATATTTTTTGGTTTGTTTTTTGTTTCATTCTTGTGCATGTATATATAGACAGTATGCATTTAAAAAAAAATGTTTTAGTGGGTTGATTGACAGGTGAGTAGGTTATCCTTCATTGTTGGTTGGATTAGAATTTACACCACAAATGCAAAAGTGGTCAAATATAGAGTTGCTTGAGTGATTGAATCACACTATTTGACCCTGTTTTCAGCTGTATTTAGCTCTGTCTTGGTCAGATCACCTAAAACAGATCATATTATCAGGTGTAAACAAGGTGTTATTGTCATTATCCGTCAGCTTGAACGGGTTTGTCCATTCTCCACTGACCTTTCTTTTTTTTCTTTCTTTTTTTTGCCCACAGAACTGCTGCTCACTGTATGTTTTCTTACATTGTTGTGTTGTGTAAATCCCAAGAGATCATTGGTTTCTGAAATACTCAAACCACACCATCTGAAACCTACAGTTATTTTGTGGTCAAAGTCAGTTTTTATCATATTTATTTTATATACTCATGTATCTGGTTTGGACAATTTAATCTTGATTTGCTCTGATTAGTTTCTGCCCCATAACTGGCTGATTAGATATTTGGATTAACAAGCACTGAGAGTATATTTAAAACATCATATTTACAGTATAAATAATAATTTTTGTAATGAAACAGGTTATTGAACCTATAGGTAAAATATTATAAAGAAATCTAAAATCTTTATCTTTAAACCAGTAAGATTTAATTCAGTTGCTTTAGTCCAGTAAGTGTTCATCTTGAAAATGTACGAAAAATATAGAAACATATGTTTGTCTACCTTATAAAAAATGTAAAACGTGGAAAAAAAATATATCTTGCAACAAAAAGATGTGCACTATGACCTGATGGTGGACATAAAAAAAATCAACCAGACAACAGAGAGAATATAGTAATGTGGATCTGAAAAATCTGCACTACAAAGAAACTACATTATGCATAATGGTTGCTTTTCTAAAATTAAACATCTACAGCAACGTATGTTGCCGACAAATGACCTCGGGAGGGTGTAGTCTTCAAAATTAAGCCCAAGTAGTGAAAAGGCAACTTAAGTGTCAGATGAAACCTCCCTGCTTTGCTTCGCACTAGAGTGTGAGAGTGTGAGAATAATTAAAGGATTGTTCAATAAAGTGGAAATTCTTTAATTTGAAGGGAGTGTCAACGGATTCATCTGAGAGATTTTGTACATTTCTTAATTGAAAAGCCTCAGATTGTATCAATACAAGAAATAATCAAATGTGAGCATTATTAACAACTAGGGTCTATTATGGTCCTATATTGTAGGACCATAATATTGGTCCTATAATAAAGGACCAATATTATAAACACAATTCTGTAAATAAACTGTAATTACAGGAAGTCAGCGTGTCAAGGTATTCTTAAACATGGTTCGAGGTAAAAAATATATATATATATATATATATATATATATATATATATATATATATATATATATATATATATATACTTTAAAAAGTAACATTAACATGACAGTAATTTGAATGTGGACTTTGCAAAAAATATAAAGCAAAACATGAATGCACAAAAAGAAAACGCTTAGTATTTTCAAAGTCTAACTAGCAGACATCTCTAGTATAAATATTAGCTACCAATAGATACTGTAATGTATAATAATCTCAATTATATATTTTTTCATTAAGCTGCTATGAGTTTTATAATATCAAAGCTTGTTTAATGACAACACAGATTAATGGAAATAGGTTCAGTAAGCGATGTGTACGTTCCACACTGCAGAGTTGACCATAACACTGAGACACATCACAGAGCAAAAGAAGTTGGATTCCATTTAAACAGCCTTGGGCATGACAGGCAGGAAAATTCTGAACTTCTGAAGCATTGAGAAAGACTTTACAGTCTGAATCAGGCAGCTGAAGGAGCTGTAAGGGTCAGGCACTGACCGCTGGTGCAGAAAGTCCTTAACATTCTGGAACATGCGGCTGAAGAAACCTTGGAGGGAAGGTCTTTTCACGAGGGTATAACCTTGATGCAGGTGTTTCTGTTAATGTCTCCTACTGCTACTTTTTTAGAAACTCAGAATGTGGGTGTTTGGTATTGTCTACCCCTCTGAGAGAACAAAGTGTGTCTGAGATTGTACTTTTTTCTCTTCTTAATGAGCAGATTGTAACCTGGGCCCTTCTTTCTTCAGTGTCTCCACTTGCAAAGTAACTAGATAGGTAGGTAAATTGTTTGGCCTGTGGAGGTATAAAGTATGGCTGCTTTTTTTAAAAATCTAATCTAATGTTCAGAACGCTGTCCACTCCACAAGTAGAATGGGACACTGGTGTGAAGTGGAGGGTCTGGACAAGGTGAAGTGTGTAACTGTTGGCATTAAAACACCACCTGCTGAGATAACTGGTTATAATTAGTTAAGTAATAGTTTGACTTCCCAAAGAGTGCAAACATGTGGCACTTTGACTGCATTGTTCCGTTTGTTTGAGTTGTCCAAAATGTCCACTTCTGACATAATTGCTGACCGATTATTGCTTCATATTTTGTTAATATTCCTTGTTATTTCATGTTCTTTATCCTGACTAAACTTTCAAGAGTAAACAACACCATACCATCAGCGCAGTGCACAGGGATTTGGCATAAATTCAAAATTTATTCATCAACTGAATGTTGAATTTATAGTCTCTGTATTGTCCCTGTATAGCAAACACTTTAATATTCAAATTTTGCTGTCTTGGGAATGCAACTGAATAGTCATTAAAATGTTTAAATACACAGGAGACTTATCTGGTAAATATTCAAATTTGCTACAGGATACCTATTTGGAAGTTTGCCAGTCTCCACATCCATTATTTTTCATAATGAAAGCCTAAAGCACATCAAACATTGGTCTAATGGAATGTATTTTAAATTCTGACACAAAGGAGAAGATAATGTTGAACAAAGTTCATATTTATTGTTTTTCACACAAAAAAGTATTCTCATAGCTTATATAAAATTACAGTTGAATCGCTGATATCACAGAGTCTATTTTAAGAGTGTCCTTACTACCTTTCTTTGCCTTGAACGTGTCCATTCCGTTGCTGTTTATGCAGGGTAAGAAAGATCTTGAACTTCATCAAAAACATCTCAATTTGTGCTCTGAATATGAACAAAGGGTGAGCAATTAATTACAGAACTTTTGGGTGAACTATCCCTTTAAGAAATGGTTTAAGGTTACCAACCATATATACACGTATGTATGTTTAATGTCATTCAGGACAGTATGAAATTTGTCTAAAAACTTTACTTTCACAGAGCTGGTGTTCTTCCATGTACTTCCATCTCCATCAGCCTTTTTGGGAACAGTGAAATTGCTCTTTTTCAGCATCTGTCAGTTATAGATTCGACAAACACATTCACAAATCCCCCTAAAGCTTAGTAGAGAGCAGGAGGTAACAGAGGTAAATGTATATACATATGTAAAATGTCATTTTGATAAGCCCATTTAGGGTGTCAGTAATGGAATGGTGGGATACATTTGAACAGAAACACAAACAGAGGCAACGTGCAATGTGCGTTATTTCATTCGTCTGGGAGACTGCTGTGCTGTGTCATGTAAATGAAGTTGTTTTAAGACATTCCAGAGTCACCACACACCAAAGCCCTGCTGTGGTATTATCCATGACTGCGCCCAGAGATAGATGACTCACATGGTCTTTTAATATTTATCATTCAGAGACAGAAAAACATTTCAGGTGCACTTAGTGGATGCCAGCTAAATTGGAGGGAGTCCAAACATTGTTAAAATTCTGAATGCTTACAGGAAGTGTGCCCTGTGGTGACATGAGTGGGCAAGTCTAAAAACATGAATTTTGAGTTGGGCTTTCCAGAAAAGAAAGTCTTTTAAAATGAACAAGCAAACGATAAGCAGTTTATCTTAAGTAATTCTATTTAGCTGCGATTAATGGTCCAAATGCAAGAGTCCAAATGCAAATCAAGAGCCATTAGTGAATGAGGTCATTATCTTGAAAAAAGTAGTATTTGTTACATAAACCATAAATTTAATCACACAAAATAAGTTCAGATTCGGTCAAGCCTTAGACTTATTACTACAATGGATGATGGTTATAAAAAGCTATAATAGCCTAGCACTCTCTTTATGGTTAGACTATAATGTAGGGAAATGCAATTAGGATCAATAATTGCTATAGTCAGAAGTTCTGACTTCACATTTACTGGCATACTGCATTACGCCATGTAGATTTTACTCATACTGATTTACAGTACGGCAGGGATTTTCAATCCAGAGTTTCAAATGCTTTCAAATGGGTCTATGAAGAGTTTTAGCTACAAAAGAAAAAAATAATAAATAACTCTAACAAAATGTATTGTTCTAACAACCTAGCCTTACTCTAGTGTGTGGGGGGGAAATAAGAATTTAGGGAAATAAGGGAAATAAAAGAATTTTCCAGATAAAATTTAGGATGATTTACTTTGGTTTCAGTATAACATCAACTTATTTATTTTTATAACTCTTTTACAATGTCACAGAATTAGTGCTGTACTGGAAAAAAAATAAATAATAATAATAGATTCTTTATTTTTTTAAGTGGTTGCAATCAATTTCTTTTAGCTAAATTTAAAGGTGCCATAGTAGGACGGCGTTTTAGTGCCATGTTGAAAAAAAAAATCTAAGATTATGAGAAAGTCAAAATGTTTTAAAAATAAAGTCACAATATTACGAGAATAAAGTTGAAATACTTCGAGAATAAAATTGCAATATAACAAAAATAAAGTCGTAATACTACGAGAATAAAGTCTAAATGTTTAGAGAATTTAAATAGTAGAAATTAAAGTTATATCATTTTTGAGAGTAGGCCTTTATTGTGCATGTAAGTGTCCCGGATTGAGATTACCAGGAAGTTGCAGGCCACCGGGATTAATTTGAATATTGTTGCCCCCAAACACCCGCATCATCTTACTGGGATGAGGAAGAGTCTCTCATTTTAAAGACTCGCGGAAACAGCTTAATATCAAGAATATGATATGTATTAACAGACTGAACAGGAACAACTTTTTATCTTAACATCAGCTCACACACCCAATCGACATTCCTTCAGGGGACGCTATAGCTCTCTTATTTAATGCTTTTTATACACTACAAATATATGTGGGATTATTAGCAGAAATCATACCATGTGTCATACTCGTGGGGACAGTATGCTTGGAAATAATATTTAATATCTTCCATTACATTTGCTATTTGTAGTGCGCCAGCCACCCAATACCAATAAGATTCATGCTTTTGATAGACCTACTTTTAATGTCTCAGCTTTCAAAATCAGTTTCATAGCGAAACACAAATTATGTGTTTTACAATAGTGTTTTTTCAAGATCCCTTGAAAAAAATCCCTCGATCCCTCTCTAAGAAGAAATCTTTGCACAACTCCAGCGCTGAACTGACCCTCCTTTGTGAGGCAGTCCGTTGTAAAATGTTATCACATATGTGAAAGGAATTCAATTATTTATTTATTTTTTATTAATTATTTGTGAAGCCAAACACTCAGGAACTCTCGCAATGCAAATGTCATTCCACAAAACAAAGGGCTTTGATCTCTTTGTGATGCCAAACACTGAGAAAGATCTAGAAGAAAGAACATTTGCCCTTTGGTCCATTCACCCATCATTCCCCCCTGGGTACATGGTCCAGGTCACTAAATGTTTACTAGGGATGGGCATTCGATTAAATTTTCTTAGTCGATCGTCGGGAGAATTAACGTTCGACTATCGATTAATCATTAATATTTTTATAATATAACTAATTATTACATTTTTATAATAAAAAAATGCAATGAATACAAAAATACAGTGTGTTTTTCCTCGGTGAGACCTTTATTACAAGATCAACTTCTGGCAGACAGTTAAATTACGTTCAGGCAAACCTAACATATATCCTCCGCGTGCATATGCAGTGCTCTAAAGCAGCGGAACCTGCAGCTGCGAGCCGGCGTTCTTAAACAGAGACCCCATTGGTTCCAAAATAATAATAATAATAATAATAAAAGAATCATGTTAAACAATAACATAAAAAAAACATTATAATACTTAGATCTGACAGATTTTGTCAAAATGTAACTCAAAACTATCCAAGCCAGAAGAAAAGGCCAGATATTAGCCTTCCTAACAATTATGCTAACTTTGAAAAAATGATGCTACTTAAAGCCTCATGAAAAATAACTTACTTTAGTAACTAGCATACAACTTCTGCACGAGTCTACGGATTTTTGTTGAGAAATACCGTATAAACATATGCGACCGCAACCTGGTGACCGTCAGTCCAGCCGCCGAAAACACCCGCTCTGAGGGAACTGACGTTGCCGGGATGCACAGGTACATCATTTGAGTCATGGCCGTGTTGTACTTATACACGGCTTCGCAATGTTTGCAGTTAACTAGTTCGCTTTTTAAATCAAAATGGTCCCACGTCCACGCCACACTTCGCCATGACATCTTCATGATTATTCTTTTGAAATAAAAATGGAAGATCACAGATAACCAAGTAGGGTGTCAAATATTGCACCCTGGTGGTAAAATATTTAAATATTTTTGCTTCAAGACTCGCACTACGTAACGCAACCTGCATTAGATAAAAAAAAATGCTTTAGATTAATCGATAACAAATGAACATGATCAAAGAAATTCTTAACGATCGATCGATCGATCGTCGATTAATCATGCATATCCCTAATGTTTACAGAGAAATTGCAAGTTTGGTGTCATTTTAAAGGTCACTGTGCGATTGGTAAAATAGTCTCAATTTTACATCAGTAATTTATATTATTGAAAACTTTTGTAGAATTGTTTTATAGAATGTTCTGCCGAGAAGGGGGTGTGTCCTCCTTTAGGGGTATTTGAGAATCTCCAGCCAAGTTTGAGCCTGATGTGATCACAGGAACCTAAACTGATTTCTGTCTATCGCTGATTTTAGCAAGTTGTAAGGGGAAAAAATGAAAAACTGTAGGCGACAGGTGAAACATTTATTAGTCTACCTACATCCTCTGACTATCATCAGACTGGCGAGTTTGTGATTGTAAGATCCACATGAAGCTAGTGTGAGACTTAGACATTAGGTCCCCTGTGAACATATAATTAAAAGCATATTGTGTCCGACATAATATAATATCTAAATTGTGATCAGTTTTTAAATAGAAAACATAGTCTAAATTCAGTGATCACTTAAAATTGGAGTCAGATTGAAAACGGTGCTAGACTAAAATTTATATTAGACCCTGATACATTCAGAAGTGCAAGTAAATTGGTACATCGCAACACACAACACTTTTAATGGCTCTTTGGCGCTGAAATTGTATATCCAGCAGCTACAGTGATAAAACAGTAATGGTGGACCACTGATTCTCACTCAGAGCTGTGTATTTGCTAATAGGGCAGGGAGCATCACAAATGGGCTGGACTTTACCCGACTATTACATCATAGTAGTGAGAAACCTGGAACAACTAGTGTGGAGAGACTGTTTATAAATTATTGGGATTACAAAACAATGAGAGGGTGGATTTTTACCATTATAGGCTGGCTGTTTTCACACACCACGGCAACACAACTGTGTTCAAACACTTCTAAAAGTGATTTTTGCATTCTATGGCACCTTTTTATATATATATATATATATATATATATATATATATATATATATATATATATATACACATATATATATATATATATATATATATACATATATATATATATATATATATATATATATGTGTATATATATATATATATATATATATATATAAAATAAAGAACACAATTTAAGATATTTTGGATGAAAACCAGGAGTCTTGTGACTGTCCCGTTTACTGGCAGAAAAGTATGAAATACATCGTCAGAATAGTCCAGCTGCATTCAGTAGTTCAACGTAACTTCATGAAGCTTTGAGAATACTTTAAGTACTTTAAGACTTTATACAACACTTCATCTCCTCTCCGCATCACTGTGGCGCCATTTTGGAGAACATCTGCTGGACGCAAGCAGCATATGCTTTTCTGCATCAGCCATGCTACATGGACACACTTTTTTCATTCAATTCAAAGAGTAAATACACGACAAACTGTTGAATAAAGTAATTATTTTTGTTTTACTTGCATAGTATTCTCAAAGCTTCATATCTTTACAGTTGAACCACTGATGGCAGATGGACTATTCTGATGATGTCTTTCAAACTTTTCTGGACCTTGACAGTTTAATGTACTAGGGCTAGGCAGTCAATGGGACAGGGGTGAACAGAACTTTACCAACATAAATGTATTGCAGATATTGTTAAAGTTCAATAATGTTATCTACACATTTCAGAATTAGTCTGATTCAAAGGAGAATCAGACTGACTGATGAGGAGTTGGGGATGGGGGAGGGTAATTAGCTATTGAGCAATGCTAAAACTGCAGATAATACTGAGGGACCTTATATATGAATGCTTAGATGGGTATTCGTATCATCGTATTCTCATAGGTAGATGGGGATCAGCTGAGAGTCAGCTGATGTGAGCTTAACTAACGTGACCTGCCAGCACTAACGCAGATTTTTAACAGCATTACACATACTATAAATGATCTTCCAACATATAAAGTGTATCTGCTGTTATTGTATATTTTAATAAGATGGTCCCTCACAAGGGCAATTCCCTGACATCAACAAAAAAAAAAAAAAAAAAAGAAAAAGAGGAAGAAGAAGAAGAAAAATGTGAGGTTAAAACAGGAAACACATATGCAAAGTTATGGTTTAATGTCTCAAATATAAAGGATTTTGAATGCAAAACTCAAAAATTCCAAATCCATATTGAAAAGACAGTAAGAAGAGAAAAAAGCAATGTCTGCGACCCAGACACTTAAAACTAACAGGTAAGCACAGAATCAACACAGCAAGATTAATATATATATAGAATGCTAGAAAGTGCAGCTGTTGCAAGAAACAGAGTAAAAATAGTGTGCAACAAAGAGCGAAGACAAAACAAGTGAAGATAAAGAACATAGAAACTAAAAGGCCCTTACTAGAGAAGTGAGTATGAGCCACAAGCCTGCATAAGCTGCATAACATGCACACTTGTTCACCCCAGCCACCATCATACTACAGCCTGTGTTTGCAACTTTCAGACATCCCACATGAAGTAATTAAACTACGTAATGGATGATGACAGTTTTCAATAAGTATTTTTCCAGCACTGATAGCACTAACGATGATTAATGATGTTGGAACTTTAATGAACATGAAATGATTTATTATTACCAAAAAGCTGCAAGCTAGCAGTTACAGATTGTGAGAATCATATTTTAATTCATAGAGCACTTTAAACATATTAATTTTAGTTTTCTTTTAGCAAAATGTGTATGCATTGCACGCAAATGATTAAGTTTCTGTCTGTCGAGGCACACAATTACTTATTTTTTTCATCTACTTAACTTATCTACTCTACTTACTAAATCACTGAAAAGTAACAATATGAAATCATGCTAAATATGTATTGTTAAATAATGTTTTCCTTAGAACATATTCCAAATAATTGTCAATATATTAGTGCTGGTTAAACTGTAGGGTTCTGTTATAAACAGAAAAGGCAGTGGCTCTTTACACTTTAAGTGCAAATATCAATAGATTATATTTATACTATGTTAAAATAGCAGGATTTTCTGCTATTTAAAATACTTATTGCAAATAGTCGCTATTATCTGCACCTCAGTATTGTAGTTATTATAATTATTAAATTGATACCACCTTATTGGGACAATATAGCCCTCCCTAAACCTACCCTTACCCTACCCAATACTTTATTTTCAACTTTTTGATTATTTACTTCATTTTCATTGAAAATAAATGCTTTTCTGTTGTGATTAGAAAAGGGAGAAAAAAGTTGTCAAAAAGGTGGATTCAAACCGGTTTATCTTCTGTGCCAGTGGAGGCGACGATTAGCAATGGTCTAAAAAAAAAAAGGCCAGAGACAGCGTATTGCTGACAAGCATTCAGTAAGGGGGAAAAAATTACATTACTTGTCACAAACGTTATCAACACTATCAAAATGCTGTCTAACACTAGTGCAGAGATCTGCAGAGCAAGTAACTTAGGGTACAGAATGAAATGAAATACACAAATACTAGCCATTAAGAAGTCTATGCTTAGTCATTTAGTATAGTAGTTAAACATTCACAAATCATGCTATAAACATGTATAAGAGTAGGCTACTAGACAAAGTTATCAGCCATATAATGGTTATAAATAAAAACTATAACAGCAATATGTATGGTTGCACGAATAATAAACAACTGATACAATTATCCACCCCATAAATATAGTAAAGTATTAACAACCTTTGGTGCAATAAATACGGTATGACTTAAAAATTAACATCCCTCCAAAAACATCTACATTTCTGTCTCTTTTCAAGTGTTAGTGTATATAATTAGTTGTATTCATATAGAAACCCCCTGGACCTCACTAATTTTCAAAGCCTGGCTATGGCCATGTCTGTGCTATGCGTTCATATTAATCACTCTCCTTCTGTTGTTATTGTTGTTGTTGTTTTACTGCAGAATTTGCACCAAAATTGCAATAAATACTTGTATATACCTGTGTTCCACAGAAGAAATAAAAACAACGACAGTTGTTTAGTGAACTATTACATTAAAAATAACATCTCATGCCATGAGAATGCATAGTGTGAACTGATTCCCACAAAGTAAGAGCGGAACACTTTGAACATTCTCTTGTCACCTATAGCAGAATGACAATACTGAGGTAGTAAAATGCACCATGGTAACTGTCCACATGTAAAGTGTATGCATGCAGTTGATTCGCATCAACCACAATTACACTAAAATACACAGAACGCACTCTGGTGACCTTTAGCAGATGTCAAACTAATACTGACGACTTACAATGTGGCAATCCATTGCGTCCTCAACTAATGTTAAGAGCATGGAAAGAAATGTGGGATCGAGACAGTCACAATTCCCAGTTATGGATTTAACAGTTCCAAGGCCACAACAGTAGAAAAGTTAATGGTCGTATATGTTAATCGGGGGTGTGAAGGTAATTTCCCTGTCAGAGAAATCAGAGAGCAATAATGGCTGAAGGGTGTGGATGTTTTTCCACCCACTGCACTAGGCAGCTGTCTGAGAGTTACACAGAAATATAGTGTCATAAAAAAGCCTTTTATGAGAGTTTCTCGCAAAGGTAGGCTAAGTGCAGGCAGAGCTACAAGTGATCATTCTACAGCATCTGAAAATTTGACCATAAGAAAGGCAAATCTGCAATATATTTAAAGACAAAGGTTTAGGTTTTAGAAAGGCAGAGGTGGTACTAGACTAGATCACTTAAACTATGAAGTGGAGTTAGTCCACTAACTCTAAACTTGTCATATGATCTTTTAAAAGGTTTTCAAATTGGGGTCCTGGGTCGCAAAAGTATTGGTAAAGATTTGTTTTCACCTTTTTTAATAAAAGTTAATCAAATATATTATTTATGCATCAAATTTGTTTCTAAAGACTGGCCAAAAAAAAATCTAGATTTATATGCACACTGCTAGTTACAAATTTGGAGTCTCTTATGCTCATTTAGGCTGAATTTATTTTAGAAAATTACAGTAATATTGTACAATGTTATAATATATATATATTATATTGTAATGTATTTTAAAATGTAATTTACTCCTGTGGTAGAAATGCGGAATTCACTCCAGTCTTCAGTGCCACATGATCCTTCAGAAATAATTATATTATCGGTACTCAATCATTTCTTATTATTATTCCATTTAAGGTAACAATTACAATAAGGGTACTCATATAATCATGTACTAATACCTAAATTAATACTTAATTCATCATATACTAATGATTATTAAAGATGTATCCTTAACTCGAATAGAGTCATGCGGATCCATGAATGAATAATGGCAGCCTTAACTACGTTAGTGTTATGTTAGTAGGCCTACATGTTTGATAGCCTTGTTAATGTGTTAATTAACATTTATAGGTAAACTAAATTGAACAGCCTCTTTAAGAAGTAATAAGAAATACTTTGATTTTGAAGTTAATTTAAATTATTTAATATCATAATTTTAACATCATCGGCATTGTCATAATCATTACTGGTTGGTGAAGGATTAGCTGATCCAAGTGTAGAAAATAATTAAATACACTAATAACTGATTTTGTCTGTTTTGTGTTCATCTCTTTCCCTTTAAAATCACCCTATTTTGACTTATATGCAGCTAAATAAATAAAAACTTGAGAATTTTTGTGGAACGATTCCATAATAAGTGGCCAATCTAGAAACATGAGTAAATACATGAGTTAATACATGAGATGAGTTTAGTAAGTAGAAGTTAACAGTTAATGATGATTGGGTCCCCTCAAGTAAAGTCATGCATAAACAAGCCATGAGTATATGTCAGTGTATAGATAGTATATAATTAATTAATTATTATGGGCCCTCAAGTAAAGTCATGGCAAAATAATGCATAAACAAACAATGAGTTGATTTTAGTTTATGGGTAGATAATGATGAGTTAGTAATTATGGGCCCCTCAAAGCAAAGTCATGACACAGTGACACATTAACAAATCATTAAATTTTATTCCATTAAACATGCAGTAAGAGTATTTATTCCTTTAAACCAAAAGGACAAAAAACAAAGATAAAACTTATTTATTGGTCTTTTATTATTTATTTACTTCATTAAACATATATGGACTCAAAAGAAAGCCCAAACATACCTGTAAAGACACACATGAGGCAAAATATAAAGGTCAAATATGATGCCCAAATAAAGCTAATCAAAGCATACAATTAAATGACAAACACATTGGTGTTAATTACTGTACATAACTTTACGAAAAAAAGAAAAAAAAATAGATGCAAACATAACTTTAATGATTAATTTGATTTACAAAGGCAGCCAACATGTATAGAGTGGTGGAACTATGATGTCACTTTGTAGACAAGTTAGCATTTTAGCACAGTATGTGTCAGAGACCAGGCAGACCCGGTCCCAGCCAATCCACAACGCTCACACTCCCCAGAGTACTAATCACCCGCACCTGATCACCATCATCGTGGCACTATAAAACACTCACCCATGCACCAGTTCACCATCAAGCCTCGAACAGGAATCAACCTCACGATCTTGTCTCCAGCTCACCTCAACTTCGGAAGATCACCAAAAGTAACATATACTTACCTTTTGAGAAGCTTACCTGTGTGTCTTTGTTGTCCTGTCTCCAGAATGCCTGTGACAATATCTGTGATCTGAAATTCCCTACGAGCCCTGAAATCTCCTGAGTTCTTGTGCGACTCTCTGGGCATTAACCTTCCTCTGCAAGGCAAAAGAGACAAGTATTATGTGGCGAGTGGGGCGGGGCCGAGAGGCGTGGGAACGAGGAGTGAGGCCAGGTGTAGTGATTGGAGATGAGCTACACCTGCAACCCCACCACCAGTATCGAGTCCCACGTAGGAGATGGAAGGATATAAAACTGGAGTGACGACCGTGAAGGACGAGAGAGGACCAGGCCTGGACAATATTTTATGTTTGCTTTTTATTTGTGCACGTCAGTCGCCGTGAGGGGCTGACGCGCTGTTTTGTTTATTTTTGAATTATTAAAGTATTTTGATTGTGCGCCGGTTCCCGCCTCCTTCTTCCCGATGAATAGGAAGTTTTTATTGTTACAGTGGTGCCGAAGCCCGGGAGAAGGAGGGACGCGCTGCTGAAGATCCCTCGCCGCTGTGGTGAATCCGCGGTGCCCTCGAGCAGGCGAGGAGTTTGCCGCCATGGACGCTCGAGGCGGTGGGCTGGAGCAAGTTGCCGGGGACGGGCGAGCTCGCTGCCGACCGCCCACGATATGGAGGGGCGGCTGCCGTCCGTGAGGGAGCGGAGGAGTCGGCGCCGTTCGCCAGGGGGCCGGAGCCTGCCGCCTCCGTGACGGAATCCGGAGGGGCAGGGAACGGGGGACTCCTGCCGCTGCCCAAAATCGGAGGAGTGTCGTGCCGTCCGCCGAGGGCCGTCCAGTGCCACCGCCGGGCACCGCGGAGGAGATCACCCAGCCGGTGGAGGGCCGAGCAGCAGTGCGTCTGGGAACCGGAATTTTTTTTTTTTTTCTCCTCTCTCCCCTCTCTCGTCCCTGTCGCTCCTCCTTCCATCTCCTTTTCTCTCGCCTCGTCTGTCCTACCCCCAGGTTCCCGCAGGTCCCCGTGAGCGGTGGGGGGGAGTAGAGCGCAGTCTCGAGGGTACCCCCCGGCCTGCGAGGGGCAATGGGGGAATGTGGCGAGTGGGGCGGGGCCGAGAGGCGTGGGAACGAGGAGTGAGGCCAGGTGTAGTGATTGGAGATGAGCTACACCTGCGCCCCACCGCCAGTATCGAGTCCCACGTAGGAGATGGAAGGATATAAAACTGGAGTGGCGACCGTGAAGGACGAGAGAGGACCAGGCCTGGGACGTTATTTTATGTGTTTGCTTTTTATTTGTGCGCGTCAGTCGCCGTGAGGGGCTGACGCGCTGTTTTGTTTATTTTTTAATATTAAAATTATGATTTGATTGTGCGCCGGTTCCCGCCTCCTTCTTCCCGATGTATGTGGAGTTTCATATCGTTACATATTAATATCCTGGAATTGTGTGGCTTTGATGTCTCGACAATTGGCGAACTCACCTGTATTTCACAGAAGTGATCTCCACAGAACCCGCACCTGAAATCAACCTCAACTCACTTCTCACGAACTCTTGTTTCAATAAATACTATCACCTCTGTCTCCCGTGTACTATCCTGACAGTATGTAGGGTTTGTTTCTTGTGGGACAATCATCAGTTGCGGACTCTAGGCCCTCGCTTGGTGCGTTTTAATGTAATAAGTGTTAGCTGCTTTTGTAAATGTTTCATGTTTGCATATTTAAAATTATGTACAGTAATTAACAGCAATGAGTTTGACCTTTAATTGTATGCTTCGATTGCCTTTATTTGGATGTGCTGTATTTGACCTTTAAATTTGTCTTTTGTTTTTTTTTAGGTATGTTCGTGCTTTCTTTTGAGTCCATATATGTTTGATGTAAATAAATAATAAAATAACTATAAATAGCCTTTATCTTTGTTTGTTGTACTGGTGGTTTAAAGGAATAAATATGACTCTTACTGCATGTTTAATGGTAATTTATTTGATGATTTGTTAATGTTGTAATGAAAGGAATGGGCGAGGAAGCAAATGCAAGTGTAAGTATAATTTAATGGATAGTGACACAGATGATAAGTAACAGGACAAGTGGATGGAGAGAGATACAGTCACAGGTGGCCAGGGGGAAGAGGTGGAACTGGACAGCAGGACGTGGGGAACTGATATGGGTGATCGAGTCGAGAGGTGAGTGGATGGGGTTCCAGGAGTGAAGCGATCCAGCGTTGTGAAGAAACAGGCAGAAACAAGGACGAGAAACCAGGAATGTACACAGGGAGCTTCAAAAATGATCTGACAAACACAAGACAAAAGACAGGGCAATAAATAGGGAGCAGGTAATGAGTGGCAGCTGTAGTTGATGAACAATTAACAGTGGCGCCCACATGAAATGATCAGAGAGACCCAGCCAACCGTCACCGACCATGACAGTTCCCTCCCCCATAGGAATGCCTCCTGGCGTTCCCTGAGGATTCTAACTGTCGATTGCAATCATCAATAAGGGAGTGATCCAGATCCATGTCCCTAGCAGGTACCCAACTCTTTTCCTCTGGACCGTAACCTTCCAAGTCCACCAAGTACTGGAATCCTTCCTGGACCCCTCTGTCTAGAGTCCAGAATACAATTTACCAAATAAGTAGGTTCACCATCTATGAGTTTCGGCAGGGGAGGAACCGTGATAGGCGAATTACTGCAGGAGTAAAACACGGGTAAAATTTTGGATACATGAAAGGTGGGATGCATTCTCCTGTACACCGGATGGAGTTTGAGGTGGACCATCACCGGACTAATGATTTTGGTGACAGGGAACGGGCCAATAAATTTAGGAGCTAACTTGTTGGAAACGGAACAGAGCTGAATATTGTTGGTAGAAAGCCACACTTGTGTGGTGGCACCTCTTGTCAAAGGCGTGAGTGGAGGGGACCACAACTTCAGATTTCAAACTAGGAAAAACTGGTGGCTGGTAACCTATACTGCACTCAAACAGGGAGAGGCTCGTGGATGACACAAGTTATGTGTGTACTCAACCATAGAGAGCACATCAATCGGGAGGCCATGTAACCGAAAGACGTGATCAATTACAGTAACCGCTGTCTCCTTGGCTGAAGGTAATTTGGGCAAGGGAATGTTATGTGCCGCCTTCAAGAACCGGTCCACTACAGTCAAAACAACCGTCATGCCATGCCATAAACGGGGGTACCGTTTATGGCATTACGGCAACAACCGTCATGCCATGCCATAAACGGGGGTAGGGCGGTAACAAAATCTAATGCAATATGCGACCAGGGTCTGGAAGGGACAGGCAGCAGTTGGAGTAACCCATCTGGAGGTCGGCACAAACCGAACAAGCCAAAACAAAATCGTAAATGTCGCGAGCCATAAGTGGCCATGAAAATCATTGCTTTACTAAGCACATAGTGCGGTTTACTCCTGGATGACAAGCCTGCCTGGAGTTGAGTCTTTTGGCAGATCTAAGATACTCAAGATTCTTATGAACGGTCCAGACGATAAAAGGTACCCTCAACCCTTCTAACCAATGACACCACTCCTCCAATACTAACTTGATGGCCAGCAATTCTCTGTTAACAAATGTCATCATTACGTTCGGTGGGTGATAAATGATGGGAAAAAACGTGCAAGGGTGCATATTGTCGTCTGAGGAAGCACGTTGGGAAAGCACTGCCCCTACCCCCACCTCTGACGTGTCGACCTCCACCACGAATGTGGGACCAGGAGCGACTAAGATGGGAGACGAAACAAAGCAACATTTTAGGTTGGTGAATATAGCTTCCGCTGTATCGGACCACCTGAACGTGGTTCTGGGGGAGGTCAAGGTAGTCAGAGGCATAACTAGTTGGCTGAAGTTGTGAATAAAACGCCTCAAGGGTGACCAAGGACAATGGGTGCCACAGGGGAGTCCTGGAGAAGGAAGGGAATAGACTCAGTGTGATTTCCGGAGGTGATCAGGGTTATGGGTCCAGTAGTTAAGGTGATGTTGGAGAGTCCTTGACCGTTAAGTGCCTTGACGGAGATTTGGTGAGAGAGAGATGTGATGGGGAGTTTCAACT
The DNA here is from genome assembly GCF_023724105.1 of Carassius gibelio. Classification (NCBI taxonomy): domain Eukaryota; kingdom Metazoa; phylum Chordata; class Actinopteri; order Cypriniformes; family Cyprinidae; genus Carassius; species Carassius gibelio. The sequence goes on from NC_068407.1 coordinate 12,660,921, forward strand.
GATCCGGAATCCAGCAGGGCTTGACAGGTGTAGGTGTTGATGTTGGCCCATCTCAGCTTAACCAGAAGGAGAGTGGATGAGGAGGACCTCCCGGCGGAGATCCCACCCGATATTTGACCCAAGTTTACTTCCGGGCTTGCTCTTTTGACCGGGCAAGAAAGTAGTAATAGAATGACCAGAGCCACCGTAGTATAAACAGAGTCCATGGGACCTCCGCCTCTCTCTCTCATCCTGGGACAGGCGAGCTCTTCCCAACTGCATAGGCTCGTGATCAATGACAGGGTTGACTGTATTCTCCGTGCAGTGGCTGCAAGCTCCAGGGTTGCCTAGGATACATGTAGAACGGTTGTGTTGCATTGAGACTAGAAGATAACTCCAGCACATAGATTTCCCTTTGAACATGGTCGGCCAGCCCATGCAGGAACACATCCCAATGCTCCTCCTCGTTCCATTTACATTCAGCAGTCAATGTGCGAAATTTGATGTAGTAGTCCGCAACGGAACAGTCCCCCAGCTTTAGATCCGCAAGTCTTCCGGAAGCCTCCTTGCCGGCTACCACTCGATCAAACACTCTCTTCATCTCAGCCACGAGAGTAAGGAACGAGGCTCAGCATGGGTCCCGGTTCTCCCAAACCACCGTTCCCCACAGAGCTGCCCTTCCGGTAAGCAACGTGAGCACGAAGGTCACCTTAGACTCCTCCGTCTCAAAGTTGCGAGGCATCAACGAGAAATGCATGGAACGTCTGGTAAGGAATGCTCTACAGGAATTTGGCTAACCAGCATAACTCTCGGGAAGGGGTAAACAGAGCTCCGATCAATGGCTTGTCTCAGGGGCAGCTCGGGGAACAGACGGTGCGGGCAGCGCAGCGGGAATGCTTAGCTGTTGGATATGCTGGGTGAGCTTGGACACCTGCGTCACAAGCGCTTGAACTGCGCATCCAGTGTTGACAATGCTCTCCTGCTGTTGATCCATTCGGGAAACATTGTGGTAAATGAACTCTGATAGAGAAGTTGCTTCCATGATTGGTCAGATCATTCTGTAATGAAAGGAATGGGCAAGGAAGCAAATGCAAGTGTAAGTATAATTTAATAAATAGTGACACAGATGATAAGAGTATAAGTAACAGGACAACTGGATGGAGAGAGATACAGTCAAGGGCGGCCAGGGAGTAGAGGTGGAACTTGACAGTAGGAGAGCTGGTGATGCAGGAACTGAGATGGGCTATCCAGTGGAGAGGTGAGTGGATGGGGTTCCAGGAGTGAAGCGATCCAGCATTGTGAAGAAACAGGCAGAAACAAGGACGAGAAACCAGGCATGTAGCACAGGGAAATTCAAACAACGATCTGACAAACACAAGATGAAAGACATGGCAATAAATAGGGAGCAGGTAATGAGTGGCAGCTGTAGCTGATGAACAATTAATGGAGACCCCACATGAAATGATCAGTGCAGATGAGAGACACACATAACCACACCCACATAGTGATCAACAGAGACGACGGTTCTACCAACCGTGACAAATGTATCATTGTGTCATGACTTTGTTTTGAGGGGACCATCATTATTAACTTATTATTATCTTCCCATGAACTAACATCTACTCATGGCTTGTTAATGCATTATTTTGACATTACTTTACTTGAGGGGGGCCAATCAGAAAAAAATAACTGTTAACTACTTAATAAACTCAGCAGATTTATTTTTAACTTTCTATCAAATACACATGTACTAACACAGTGCGTACTGAGCCTGGTTAAGAGATATGGTGTGACTTTTCAAAAAGTCAGAGAGCGGAGGTAAAGGCTCATCATTTAAAGGGAAAGCGATCAACAAAACAGAGAAGATCAGTTATTAGTGGATTTAGTATTTTCTATGCTAGAGGAGGAGGATCAAATAATCATTCACCATCCAGTAATGATTATGACAATGCTGAAGATGTCAAAAGCTCAAATTATTATATGACATTATTTAAATTAATTTCAAAGTCAGAGTATTTCTTATTCCTTCTTAAAGAGGCTCAAGATCAAACATGTACTAACATGTACTTCTATTATTCATGCATGAATCCATATGACTCCAGTCAGTTAAGGATAGCTCTTCACTAGTTCATAATCAGTTATCACCTTTAATAATCATTAGTCATGATGAATTAAGTAATACTTTAGGCATTAGTTATTTATTATTTTAAAGTGTTACCAAATATAAAAACAAATAATAATAATAATAAATAAATAAATAAATGTTTTGCTGCTTAATGTTGTTGTTGGTGGTTTTTTTTTTTGTAGTTGTTTTTTTTGGGGGGGGGGGGGGTCACATTTTACAAAACATTTTAATTTTCATATTTTTGCATTATATATTTTACATAAAAAAAAATTCATGATTCTTTCATGAAAAAATATCTATTTTATTATAGATGTAGAAAAAAGACCTTTGCAAGGGAGGTCATCTTGTCAAGATTTTTTTTTTTTAATGGGTTGTGTACTTCAAAAACATTAAAATATGATACATCGATAATTATACAATAAACAGTTATCTTTAAACTAAAAAGAATTTGATTATATCAGTAGTAATGTGCCATAAAAAATGTAGAGACTTTAATATATATATATATATATATATATATATATATATATATATATATATATATATATATATGAGAGTTTGAATTTGAGAGTGCTGAAATAAATGGACCAAAGTCAAACTTGTTGACATGCTTACCACTGCCCCTGCAGAAAAGGGAAAAAAATTGCTGATTCTATCTAAAAGTTGCTGTGCCAGTACATGACAGGATGACATCTAGTCATATGGGCTTAAGCTCCAAGAGTAACAACACCATCATATGCATAATTAGGCCACGAGACTATTTTAGGCTAAAACAAAGCTGCCCTTTGTTTATTCAGAATCTCACTGTGGATCATAATGTTCTTCCCAATGAAATCTTGCCAAGACCAGCTCATAGAGATCAAGTGTTAAGTCTGCCATACTGAATAATTCATGTAGCGCATTCACTCATTCCTCCTACGACAGTGATCATGTCCACCATAGAAGGGACCTAGAATAAACCTAAAGTCAGGGCACAACAGTGTCTTCATAAATACAGAGAGTGGACTGTTCCTACAGAAGCACCTGATATTATATATAATGCTGAAGAAAAACATGGATTTTTCCCTCCAGCAAGTCTGCAATTATATGATGTGCCAACTGCATCTGCGTGCTCTACACAGATCCTGTAATAGCTGCTAAAAGTTTACCTGATCTATTGTTCTTGCTGATTAAAATGGTGCCAAAGGCATTTTTTTTTCTTATCTATAGTTTGAACACCTCATGAAATAAAAATCAGAGTTTTGTTTTATTTCTTTTAGCTTTGAAGTCATCCAGAAAGGTCACACAAATTAATAACATATTTAAAATTCACAGTATTTCTTATCTGGATTTGGGATCATAAATACTGATGACTTACCTTGCACTGCATAGATTTCTGTCCAGTTAAATACGGTGATGTCACCTGTCACAGCTTAACAAGTAGCAAGACAAGAAACATAGTGAATCATAATAAGAGTGATGAAGGAGGTCTATTAGAGTCAAAGGTCACAAGTCAATAAAAGCTATACCATGTTATTTAACATCCATGAAAGGTGACATACAAGTGTCAAGTGTCATGATTACGTCTAACAAACAGGCGCCCTGCACCTATGCCTTGGGTCCATTAGCACTGCAAACCTGCCACCAGCATTTCCACACAGCCACTGCGGCAGCTTCTAATGCTACAGTATTGAATCATTATATCTGCTCTTGGGAATGCACTGAGCACTTCCCATCAGCAGCTTTATTTCCAGAAATTGGGTCCTTCGGATTCCAGCTCAATGGAAGTCACTGCCAAGGGATTTAATCGATCTGTGATTATAGGGCTGGAAAAAGATCAATGTTTACCTTTGCCTTCCCTTAGACTGTCATCATAGCCATGCTGTCACCTTTGTCCATGTTACAATTTTCTCTTTTTTTATTAATACTATTACTATACTTCATCTTTTCAAGCATACAATCCTACAACAGTTAAGACTGTATCATATTTCTTAAACAAACAAACCAAAATCTTGCTGCAAATGACAGTCCTAAAGGTTCAAACATCCCACAGTGCTAAACCTGCAATATAATGTTATGTGTTTTTATGCAACTTGTAAGGTCATGCAAACAATGTCTTAAATAGTAATGGGTTTCCTAATTGGAAATGGACCTTCAAATCTTATGTTTCCAGAAGGAATTCAAAGGTTAGTGAAGGTAAAATATGTTGATGTCTATTTACTTGAAGTGAGAGTAATCCATTCAAAGCATTTGCATGAAAATGCTCCTCTAATGAAAAATTAACTACTGGCACACTGTGTATGAACATAAATCATGTATATTGACGTATATTGTTGAATTTAAATAACTCACTGTTTGTGTTTGGTGATGGAAGATCATAACTAACAAAGAAATGCCAAGTGAACTGCTGGAGACTATGCAAAACTGGCAAGTATTCAGATATAATTTTAATGTCTAAAGCTTCATTCTAATTACAGCAAATGTTTTTACACTGAGTTTGCCCAGTTACTTCCACTTCATACAATGGATTTCCAGAGACATGCACATTATCAGTTATGGGTTTAATTTTTTTTCCCTAGGTCAGCAAGCCCTTCAACCTTACAGTTCGATGATAAATGACCATCTATTCGACCAAAATGAGAAACCTTATGGAGGAAGAAAGAAAGAAAGAAAGAAAGAAAGAAAGAAAGAAAGAAAGAAAGAAAGAAAGAAAGAAAGAAAGAAAGAAAGAAAGAAAGAAAGAAAGAAATATTTAACAATGGCACAATAGCCTAGAAACTGCAAGCTAATATTCTTAATGGTCTTAACTGACTTTACTATTTTACAATTAAATCCTAATCTAATCACGACAAACTATATATCATTGGAAAGGTCTTAGACCCCTACATAGGTGTTTGTGTTAAAAAATTATGTAGAAAAAGTCAGAGATTACAAACCCGATTCCAAAAAAGTTAGGACACTGTATAAATTGTCAGTAAAAAAGGAATGGAATAATTTACAAATTTCATAATATTATATTTTATTCAAAATAGAATATAGATAACATATCAAATGTTGAAAGTGAGACATTTTGAAATGTCATGCCAAATATCGGCTCATTTTGGATTTCATGAGAGCTACACATTCCAAAAAAGTTGGGACAGGTAGCAATAAGGAAAAGTTAAATGTATGTATAAGGAACAGCTGGAGGACCAATTTGCAATTTTTTTGTCAATTGGCAACATGATTGGGAATAAAAAGAGCCTCTCAGAGTGGCAGTGTCTCTCAGAAGTCAAGATGGGCAGAGGATCACCAATTCCCCCAATGCTGCAGCAAAAGATCAGATATCAGAATATCAGAAAGGAGTTTCTCAGAGAAAAATTGCAAAGAGTTTGAAGTTATCATCATCTACAGTGCATAATATCATCCAAAGATTCAGAGAATTTAGAACAATCTCTGTGCGTAAGGGAAACCATACTGGATGCCCGTGATCTTCAGGCCCTTAGACGGCACTGCATCACATACAGGAATGCTACTATAATGGAAATCACAACATGGGCTCAGGAATACTACCAGAAAACATTGTCATGAACACAATCCACCGTGCCATTCGCTGTTGCCAGCTAAAATTCTATAGGTCAAAAAAGAAGCCATATCTAAACATGATCCAGAAGCGCAGGAGTTTTCTTTGGGCCAAGGCTCATTTAAAATGGACTTTGGCAAAGTTGAAAACTGTTCTGTGGTCAGACGAATCAAAATTTGAAGTTCTTTTGGGAAAACTGGGATGCCGTATCATCCGGACTAAAGAGGACAAGGACAACCCAAGTTGTTATCAACGCTCAGTTCAGAAGCCTGCGTCTCTGATGGTATGGGGTCGCATGAGTGCATGTGGCATGGGCAGCTTACACATCTGGAAAGGAAGACTTCAGGGAAGACCTTGCATTTTCCAACATGACAATGCCAGACCATATACTGCATCAATTACAACATCATGGCTGCAAAGAAGGAGGATCTGGGTACTGAAATGGCCAGCCTGTAGTCCAGATCTTTCACCCATAGAAAACATTTGGCGCATCATAAAGAGGAAGATGTGACAAAGAAGACCTAAGACAGTTGAGCAACTAGAAGCCTGTATTAGACAAGAATGGGACAACATTCCTATTCCTAAACTTGAGCAAATTGTCTTGCAGACTGTTATAAAAAGTTTTAGATGTGTTGATGCCATGAAATTTAAAATCAACTTTTTTCCCCCTTAAAATTATATATTTTGTCAGTTTAAACATTTGATATGTCATCGATGTTGTATTCTGAATAAAATATTGAAATTTGAAACTTCCACGTCATTGCATTGTTTTTATTCACCATTTGTACAGTCCCAACTTTTTTGGAATCGGGTTTGTAATTTATGACAAGAGTGCACCTAAAAAAAAATCTACATCATAACAGGAGTTCTAATCTTTGCCAAAAAAAATGTTTGTCTATCACACTTCATATATATATATATATATATATATATATATATATATATATATATATATATATATATATATTGTCTATCACACTTCATATATATATATATATATATATATATATATATATATATATAATTCCCCAAATGGTTTCACTACAATAAACACAGAGACATGTCCACACCAGCATGTCTCGTCACTGCTAGGGTTTTAATCATGGAAAAAGTTACCTATTGTAGAATGGGACTAATTAAGATCCATCAGAGACACAGAAATGTGACAAACTTAGAATCAGAACTCCAAATGCAAACTAAAATGGTTGCAATAAATATTAAAATATCTGACAATGATTGAAAATCACCACACAGAAACAAACTAAAAATCTTCCACGTGCAGTTTCATCAGATATAATTTTGTTTGACTGCACCAGTGACCAGCCAAAACCATTAATTTCATGTGAGGATGAAGGATTTGTCACGTTGACCAACAGAAATCTGCTTGGTTTGTAAAAGCACTTAACCAACAAATACTAGCACTTTTCTTTTCTTGTCTTTCATATTCTTATAAAAAAAAAAAAAAAACATGTCTATGCGTTCTGTACTTTCTTTTTTTTTTTTTACAGATCGTGCTCAGGTCGGACCTGGGATCCTTTAGCTTCTCTCCTTTTATTGTGCCCATTTACGTGCAGAGCACACATAGGCTACTGTATGAAATACTGTTACAATAATTATAGGCTAATATAATATTATAAATTGCCTATTCAATACGCAACGCATATACACATGCATTAGCATACAGGTGACAGCTGACCATGCAGAGCATCAGGGAGAAGTTTGAGTGTAAGGATTTATTAAAAGTTCCCAATGCTTCGGGAAAAGCTGCATTCGGGCCGGTAATTCTGATAAGCTGTCGGACACAGCCAGACTTGTGCCTGAGCGTTTTGGGCCAGGGCTGGGATCAAGCCTAAATTTGAGGCCCGTGCAGGGCTCTAATATATTCACCACAGTGTATTCTTTAAAAACAACAACATTGGAAATGTTTTATGCTGAGTAGAATATTAAGGTTAAATTGACTATAAGGTCAATTCTGATGTTTTTCTATAAAAATATGCATAAATATTCAGAGTGACTTATTGATGTACAGTCTGCCACAAATATATCAACATTAATGCAATGACAACTAAATAATACCCTATTTTATACTTTATAACCTAAAGCTGCAGTCTTTGACGCTCTAGCGGTTAATAAACAGAACTGCTTGCGTCTTGCGGAAGAACATTGCAGCCGGAGCTACTTCTCTGTTTATGTCTATGAACAAAATTTCGCGGCAGTACTGGGTTACTCCGCCGCGGTACCATCAAGCAATCTAAAATAGTCAGAATATAAACACGTATTATAGGTGTACCCTAGTGATTCATGACAAGCTAAAAACACAGTTTGGAAAATGGATTCATGGTGTACTCTCTTATTATATACATTTTGTAAATTTTGAACACAAAAAAAGTTATGAACCGCAGCTCTGATTGGTTGTTCCTTACCGGGAGCGATGTATTCCTGCAAATGGCAATAGGACCACTGGGAGGAGCCAGAGGAGCTTGATTTTTTCACAAATTATCTGTCTCATATTCTACTGTGAGGACATAATGACAGGTTTCAAAAATATGTAAAAAAAAAATACATTTTTACAAAAAGTACCTACTGCAGCTTTAAACTTAATATATAAACATACACTATATATTAAAACTTTCAAAAGAATCAGTGATTCTGTAATAAAAAGTATTTTGTTTTATTTTAAGAGACAGTGGCTTCTTAGTAAGTTTGAGCCCTGTGAAGTATTTATTTTATTTACATTGTGGTCAGCAAATCATTTTGCCACAAAAGATCAAGGTTTATATCAGGATCAGTCTGAATCATCTATACAGCTATAAGAACAACATCTTTACCTCAAGATCAATGCCAGTTCTTTTTTTCTTTTTTACAGTACAATAAATGCTCCCAGCGGGCGTCTGCACACTTCTATAAGGCTCAGATACATTTTTGTCCCACTGTGGGGGTATTACAGCATTTCCGGGGAGCAGATCTCATAGACTGTGCCCTGGGATGCCCCACACTTTGTCACTGCAACCCATGCCAACCTCTGACAAATGGCCTCTGGGTTCTGGGAAGTTGCGCACAGTGGGGGATTGAAAGACGAAGGACACATAGGTCCACACGGACTCCGCTGGAGTGACTGCGCTGAGAGTGCAAACAGAAATGCTGAATGCCAACAAGAGAATCCAACTACAGGAGTTAATTGCTTCCACTTCTATGACCTCTCTTAATTACTTTGAATTTGAACATTTGATTTGATCATTAATCTTCCTGGGTTTTTGTGCAGCTCAAACGAAGACCATTAGCCAAACAATGGTGATGTGTGATCCCCTTGTGAAGGCTTGTCATACGTCTTCGCTCAGCGCTAACATTAAAGCTCAAAGTTTCTGATGGCGTGTCCTATTTGAGGCGGGCGATGATGGGGGAAGTCATTTTCCCTGCTTAAGGTGCTATCACATGGTTTTAAGTGCGGCTCTTAAAATGAGGAATGAGGTATGACATGCCGAGGAATGGATTGGAGATGTTTTAAGTACTGAGACAAGAATGGACCCAGGTGTTCTCATATTCCTATTATAGCTATCGTACAATTCTTTGGTGCGAATATAATATTTTATAACTGCTGTACATTATTGCAGAGGTGCTGTGAAGGTTTAAACGGATTGTCTGTAAGGGTCACCTTACATTCGAATTTGATATGACAACCTTAAAGTAACATTTTATGTGATGAATACATGAAACGGCAACTTCTATAAGCTGAAAAAAATAAAAAATAAAAAGAAATGTGATTTTCACTGTATACATTTAAAGCTATAAAAATGTGATGGCGGTTGTGCATTCTTACGATCTCAAAGCACCTATACTAAAGTGTGGTTTTCTTTCACAGATTCAATTATTATTTAACGTATATCCTGAAGTACTGAACGATTAACACAGCAAGGGATAGTGCTCTTAATGCATTGCTTTTAAGACTAATGCTAGTCTTAAAGGGAGCGAACACCTTCCATTATCATTATTTTCCATAATGACAGTTGTCCGTCATCATAAACAGTATGCATTTACTAAATGTAGTTTTGTGCACTAAATGTTGGGTTAGAGTACACTGTACAATAGAATGTACAGTACACTCATCATACTGATGAAAAATATTGGGAAAATACTGATGTAGACCTAACACTGTGGCGGCAATGTGTAATTTTGCTTCTCTTTCTCTCTATTCAGTGATAAATAATCTTTTTCTTTCGTTCTTTTTCTATCATGCTCAGATGAATGAAGTTGAAGTTGTCCTCTTACGATTGTAAAAGTTCTGAAAAATATTGTTACACATTTTTGGTAATTATTTACAAACATATACAGTAGTAAAATATTATAATGTGGAAACCAAATCACAAATAGATTTTAGTGAAGTATTTACAAAAAAAATAATAATAATGTAATAGTAAATATCATAAAGTAGTGAAAAAAACATTATAAATAATATTTTTCAGTACATTTATAAAATATTAAAACATTTACTAGAATTTATTTTAATTGCAAAATAGTGAAAGCCCCAATGTAAATAATATTTTTGAAAATATTTTCAAAATATTTACTGAACTCATAGTAAAATATAAGTGGTGAAAACCATATTATAAATTAAAAAATATTTTTTTATGAATGTACAGACTTGGTGTTCTTAGTTTGTGTAAGCAATGAAAAATGTTTAAAGATATTTTTTAATTACTTCAATATATTAATAATAAAAAAAAACACTAAAACATTTAATACAAATATAATTTTTGTGAAAACCACTGTGTACCCCTAGCCAAAATGTTGTATTTGACCAAAGCTTTATATTTTACGTGTTGTACTCAGTGTATGATTCCATTACTAAAAGAAAGAATGAATTCATAAATTAGTTGCAAAACTATTTACTTTTAGCAGTGGTGGATCTAGTTATCTCAAACGTCAGCGTTTTCTGGAGCTTGAGCTGGTGTTGTGAGCGGAGACATCTTTCAGACGCCCTCTTCAGTTTCACAGCATTCCACCCACTCTCTCTTTTCCTCTCTCATTGAAAATGAATTAAGTGGGTAACTTTTTCCAAGCAGCTCCCTGTGCCGCCCCCTCTCACTCTGGCTGTTATCTGTCTGCACAACAGAAATAGAATAAGTGGCCCATCCATGAAAAGTCTTTTTACCTGCTAAAAGCCAAACATACAGAAATAATAATGATTTAGCGCTGTGAAGGTAGGTCAAGATAAGCAAATCACAAAATAAAACATGCCCCCTTGCTTTATATAGATTCACAATTACTATTTTCCATTTTTAAATAAAAAAATGTAAAGTTATTCCCCCCCTAAGTTATTCATCTTAGTGCTGCTCTAGTGCAGTCTCAAGTTTACCAGCTACTCATAAAAACTTGAATAATAAGTGAATTGAAATAAAGATGGCGATGTGAAGTAAGTCCAAACTTTAGAAATAATATAAACTATAGTGGATTAATAAAGATGGAGATCTATATTGTTTGTTTTTATTCTCCTCTGCAGATTAACTTTCCTCAGCTGGATACATGCAGAGGATAAACATGGAATAATTTCAGTGTTCAGAATGGTAGAAAATCGAAATTATTTATATTCAGTGGATTTCGCATTGCAACGATTCTTCTGCCAGCCCACCAAAGTTATAAATGCGTGACTCAGCGTTAGCAGACTCGTTATGTGCTCTTGCACAGACACAGTCTGATACTCTTTTACAATGACACAGTTTAAAATATTTTGAACTCATTGAATCATAGTCAATTCTTGCCTGAAAGCTGCTAAAGGAATATGAATGAAGAGGAGCAAAGAGGAGAAAATATCATTGCTAATTCAGTACATCACTACTGCATTTTTCAAATTTATAGATTTTATAAAGTAATTTTTAATTATTATGTACTTTTTTCTTTACAAATCAAATATTATTAACGTAACAACTGCCACGTAATGAGCAATTTACATGCAAATTGTATTTTATTTCATTTTAATTAAAAACTTCTAAAAACATCTAAAAGAATAGTTTGTTTAAAAATGAAAACTGGTTGAAAATGTACTCAGTCGCAGGCCTTCCAAGATGTAGTTTGTTTGATGAATTTAGCATTACATCACTCACCAGTGGATCCTCTGCAGTGAATGGGTGCCGTCAGAATGGGACTCCAAACAACTGATAAAAACATTACAATAATCCACAAGTAATTCACAAGACTCCAGTCCATCAATTTACCTCTTGTCAAGTGAAAAGCTACATGTTTGTAGCATACAAATCCATCATTGTGGTAGTTTTACTTCAAATTGTTGCTACTAGTCCATAATCCATAATAACACTTGTAAACAGTGCCTGACTATGCATATTTCTCTCCTATGAAATATAATTTGTTTAATGATGTATTAGTTTCTTACAAACACAAATTTGTGCTAAACGCTATCTGATCGAATGGAGATCTAATGTGGATTACTGTAATGCTTTTAGAAGCTGTTTGAATTTATTTTGATGGCACCCATTCACTTGAACATAACACTTTCTGTTTGACTTTTTTCAAAATATTACAACTTTACAGTTAGATCTTATATCACAATTTTCAGTGTGGACCCCACTGTATATTCAGCAAGTCAATAAACTATGCATGTGTTCTTGGTTCTTGGTTCTTGTGTTATAAAAGATAGTGTAGCTAACAAGGTTTGGACTGGTGTGACTGACAGCACTGAAGAATGGACATGGGTCAAAAGCACCACAGTGATCTCTGGATGGGAAATCACTACACATGGCTGATTATTATCCAATAACTTATTCACACCTTTAGTGTCATATCAGAAAGCAAGACTGAAATTGTTATGCAAGATTTCTTTTCTTTTTTTTATGGGGGCTGATGTGTTGTGACTATTTCAGTATACTGGGTTGAAAAAGAATGAAAGTACTGTACATTTTAATTATGCAACAGTAGTTTGTGTTTTACGCAAATGAAAGCGATTTTGCACTGTAATAAATCAAGCTTTTTTGTGGACCTCTTTATAATTAGCATATCCTCTATATGCAAGAAATGCAGAGGAAGTAGGTTGGTGTGATGACAGTCATATTCACAATAAGTGTTACTGTAAAATGTAATTAAAGGACAAAAACCCCTTTTTATCTAAAAGTCTCATATTAGGTTTCATTCATGGACAAGATGGACTAAGAGATGATTCAATAGTGATGTCCATTTCTGCTTATATGTATAGACAGTAATATGTAAAGAATAAAGCGATATATTAGATAACTCTGTCTGCTTTAAATTACTGGAGTATCTGGGTACAGAACTGAACGTGCAATAATAAATGCATGAGAATAAATAAAGTAATGATCCATTCGGGTCTATGGGTCCATCAGTGATTTTATCACAGCATTTAGAGTGAAATCAATCAGCTAAATTAATCTAGATAAATACTCCATCATTTGAAGCTTTAAATCCAATATACGTTTTATTATTCAAATAAATGCATCCTGCAATGATAAGTTCTCCTGTTTGCTGAGTTCAATGTAATGCAGAGTCCACTGAATACTAATGTGGGTTCAAATGCTCTAAAATTATTAAATGCTGCCCTTGTCATGTTTTTCCAAACAATTCTACATACCGTAATGACTACAGTATGTGGCTTGTCAAAGAAAGCCCATATCTCAGCTTAGTGCCAACAACAAGAGCATCCTATAAATATAATTAAGGCAACCGAATAGGGCACAAATTGAACTGCAAGGACCAGTGGAACAAACTGAGATAAAGTCTTCAGAAATTTTCCAGGTCATTAAACATTTTCCTAACCTTCAAAATTAATGAGACTAGCAGAATGAAACGAAGCCGTGTTCAAGCCTCAGATAGGTAATTATATATTAATATCTATATCAGCGCTCCTCCTCAAATGTAAACATGTAATTGCAGATTAGAAATATCTCTGGCTTGCTTGCTTTCAGCTTAGACTTTCCCAATGTCATTACACAACTCTTTCCAACCTGAGTAATTACAACAGAAGGTGCTGAACTCTGCTGTTAAATGAATTTACACTAAAAATGTTCCAGACTCTTGATGATTTAGAATATTTAACAGGGGAAAGAGAAAAAAAAAGAAAAAGTTTATTATAGCTATAAAAGGTTTTTTTAAAGAGTAGTTCACCCAAAAATTATAATTCTGTCTTTAATTATATCATGGTCGTCTCATGAATGGCGGCGGACTGACCCGGAAAATTAGAAATTGTTGAAAAAGTAGTTATTTTTGTTTTCTTTACGCACAAGAAGTATTCTCGTAGCTACATGGAGTCACATGGACTATTTTTAACGATGTCCTTACTAGGGGCGCAATGGTTCTCGGTAAAATATTTTACCATACCAAACCATAGCTTTCCGTTCAACTTAAAATCTGACAATGCTTTGTAATACGGTTTGTTAAAAATAACAGCACATACAACAGTTTGGCTAATGTATGTTTCTATTTATTGATATCCATTTTTCTTCCCAAAACATCACAGCAGCAGTAATGAACAAAAAAAATTGGCAAACCAGTCACTCTTTGTTCAATGCGAGTGTCATATGCTCGAATATGACCGGTCATTTATGCCATTATCACCTGGATGTTGATAGCGTGCATGTGCAAGTAAGATCTTAACAACATGTTGCTATCAGTGCAACTCACATGCAATATTAAGTTCTCTTAAAGGAACACTTGACTATTTTTGAAAATAAGCTAATTTTCCAACTCCCCTAGAGTTAAACAGTTGAGTTTTACTGTTTTAGAATCAATTCAGCTGATATCCGGGTAGTGGCGGTAGTACTTTTAGCTTAGCTTAGCACAGATCATTGAATCTGATTAGACCGTCACTCAAAAATGACCAAAGAGTTTTTATATTTTTCTTATTTAAAACTTGACTCTTTCAATGGTTGAAACAAACTTTTATTAGACATGCACACTTAAAAACACATACTTATTGTATCTCCTACACATTAAAGTATTTATAAGTGCGCTACTTATGTTCACATTTTGTAAATTAGTATGTTGTACACCGAGTGCTTTTGGGTATTGTAATAATCACAGATCCTCCCATGTAAGTTATTTTTTGACTTTCAGAGCATTCTTTTGGAGGCCAGTCATGGCAAAGGCCTCAGACAGATACAGTTGTCCTTTTCATTCAGGGTTCTGACGAGTAAATAGGCAATTACTCCTTATCTTGCACTCTCAGGGGCTGAGATAGAATACCAGGATTGTACTCAACATTGCTCCTGACCACAACTACATTGCGGCTTTGCTTTGACTCATTGCCAGAGAACAAAGTAAAAGTCCAGATAACATCATCTTGACCTAATTCATCCACATTCCTGGAACAGGCATTTTGTGATTTCAACATCTGTGTGGTTTATGAAGCATACAATTGCCTACGTCACTAATCCATAACAGATTGCACTACTCCAAAGACAGGACAATGACCCAGAGGTGTTGAAACAGACATGCTTTTCTTTTCCCTCAATGCTTGTTAAGATACAGGAGAATCAGTGGATTGCTTGCCAGCTGACGCTGAGCTTGCGATTTCCTTCCTGTCCTTTATTAAAAAAAAACCAAGCACTCAGCTCAGGTGTCAGAATAATCAGTCTTCATTTTTTCAAGACCTTGAGCTGAAGTGACACACACAAGACCCTCACAATACAGTCTGACAGGCTGGGGTGAGTGTGCAGGGTGCACGGTGGCAGTTGAAGATAAATCAAACCTCAAGCACTAAAACCAACCATAGTTCACGATCAGCCTTCCTCTCAAGTTGCTGACATTCTTCAGTATTTTGCAGGGACAGAGCAAATGAAACCTAATATTTTACAGCTACTAATGTTGGACAAATAACCAAGTGCTACAGACAGCATGTGTGAAGGGGTCAATGGAAGTTAAAAGGATGGAAATAAGAACACAAATGCATCATACCCATGATTACACTTTGGTTCACCCTCAATTTCTTAACAAAATGATGGAAAGAAATATTGTACTGTGATATTTGTACATTTTCCCATCCAAGCAATTAGTGGCAGGTTGGCAAAGGTTATGTGGGTTACATCGGTTGTTCAAAAAATCTTTTTATCTGTGAAATAAACTGCTGGAGAATTTATCGCACAGCCGTCTATTGATCGTAGACCTGTACATCTTGCTCACATTATTTTGTGCCTCCAGGGACATGACATGCAAAACGAGATCTCAAGATGAATTTTCTGCCATGCCTTATCTGATGAATTTCCCTTTCGGTGATGTGTTTTGCTATTCCACTTTCAAATATAAAAGTAAAGTCATAAATTATGTGTCAGGGTTGCATACAGGAAGGTGTCAGATCCAACTTTAAGTCCATTGCTTCATCTGTCAAGGAAACACTTCACTTAAAGATGTACCAAAACCTCAACCTAGGGCTGGACGATAAACAATATCATATTGAGATTGCGATCAAATTTATGTACAATGATAAGCTCTAGACATTTTTACTTGATATGGATTATTGTAACAATCTATCAGTGGAATAAATGTTGTAGTTTTGTTAACTACACTAACTCAAACACAAGTGATTTTTCAGCATCCTCCATCAAGTCACTTTATAAGCGTTTCACCATTTAATTTGAGAAAAACTACTGTCAAATACACAAAAAAAAAAGAAAAACTAACTTCACAATAAACCTTCAAAATAAAAGTTTGGTTTAACTTACTGAAATTATGACAAATATAAAAGAACCACAATAAAAATTTTAATAAATAAATGTACAGTAGAGATCAAAATAAGAGAACAATCTATGAATACTTCATTTCTTTCTGAAATATTGTTAATCTTTACCCCTCAAAACTTGAAAAAATATTAGCTCTAGGTATACCACTGTTCTACTAACATGTTTGACAAAATAGCCAAGGAATTTCAACAAAAACCTTTATTTTGTGGAAAACAGTGATTAAAATTAGAGAACAGTAACCAGAAGATTACAACTAAAATTGTAAGAAGTGTAGAAGCCCATCTGCAGTTGCAGGACATCACACAAACTGCTCTGGTATGATGTTGGTCCACTCTTCTGCTCTCTTTTGGTAACTGTATAGTTTGGTAACTGTAATGGGTTTCTTAGCTATAACTTTGTAAATCATGTTAAGATCAGTACCCTGACACGGCCATTTCATTATTTCAGTGTTCTTATCTTCAAGGAAATTCTTTACCAATTTTGCAGTGTGATGAGGGCATTGCCTTGCATGAAACTTGCTGATTAGGAGATGCTTGCAGTGAAGGAACTGCATGTTGCTGAAAGAAGTTCTGATAAACATTTGCATTCACCCTGCCATGTAGCTGTATAAGAGCCCCAACTCCTGCTGCAGAAAATATCCCCCAAACCCTGATATCCTCCTCCACCTTTCACTGACTTCTTTACACATTCGGGCTTCAGTCTTTTCTCAGTCTGACATGGAACAAAACATTTTCCCATTAGACACAAATAAATTAATCTTACTCTCATCACTAAAGTAAACTTTGGACCACTTATTCTTTCTCCTTGCATCATGCTTTTCAGCAAAGGTCAGCTTAGACTTTCTGTTGATTAGAGGCTTGGTCATTGTAGAGTACACTTTCATTCTAACTTCTCTTAAATATGCAGACAGATCCATACCCTGTTCATTGCTGAACTGGCAAGCAATTCCAGCTGCATTGTTGAACCGATTCCCTGTTGAGAATATCTCCATTATCCTGTCTTCTCATGCATTTGTCTTATGTGTCTTACCAGCCTTTTTTGGGGACTTGAATGATTTGATGTCATTGTAAAGATGCAATATTTGAGAAATGACGGATTTGGAATGACCAGCTTCTCTTGCAATGGCTGAAATGGCCTTTCTCTGTCCTTCATAGAGTTTATCATATAATTAATGAATTTAGCACCAGGTACCAACTGGGAGGTATGCGTAAGGCTGATGATACTTAGGGGAACTTTGTCTGAGCAATGTTGATTGGGCACTTTCCCATTAAAAATGGCTAACACATTTCTATCTGGATATTTGAGATCGTTCGTGGGCTGTGTGTCTCACCTGGTTGCCCGCTGACGGCAGCATTTCCCAAAGTTGCCTAATCAGCGGAAAAGCGCCACACGTGATTTGTGTTTTCTTCTATTGTCCAATCGAATGAATGGAGAGAAGGGCTTTCTGTTACGGTGATACAATTTTACATTGCTTAGAAAGTCCAGAGACTGCAATGATGGAGGAGAAACTTTTGGTGTCTGTCGCTGACTAACGAGAGCTGGATTTTTAAGGTTTCTGCTAATACGACAGTTTACTTCAGCAAAAACGTCTAAGGTTACATATGTAACCCTGGTTCCTCGAAGGAACGAGACGCTGCTTCGAGAACGTTTGGGGAACGCGTCCAGCGTGACATCTCTGAATAACATGTATAATCAGTCCAAAGGATGGGCGAGACGTCATAGGCGGGTGACGTCAGAGACCAGGAAGCATAAAAGCATGAGCGGTGAAGCCGGATATCAGCCTCAAAGGATGAAGCAAGCGCCAGATAGAGATGCCGGAAGTGTGGCACTGCGACGCAGCGTCTCGTTCCTTTGAGGAACCAGGGTTACATACGTAACCTTAGACATTCCTCTTCAGGAACTCGAGCTGCGTCGAGAACGTTTGGGGAACGAGAATGCCCACGCCGCCAGACTTCGTGTGGAAGAGCACAGGTAAAGCAAGAGAAGGAGAGGAGCCTGACAGAAATTGGGGACAACCCGTCCAATGCCGAACTTTAGAAGGAAGTGAGTCTTGACCCCCAGGACAGGGGAGATCAGAGGACTCGAGACTTAGGACAGCATCCTGATCACCGCTTAGCTTAAGCTTCTTCTGGCCGGAGGCCTCAGCCTCAGCGCACCATGGAGGAAACATGTAACCAGAGGGTTTCTGCTCACTGACTGGCCACCTAGAGGGGCGTGGTAGGCCACCATGACCGCCACGTAGACCTTCAAGGTGGAGTGGGTCAACCCTGCGGAGAGCCTGCAGGAACTCCAGCACTGTACCATCCGGGCAGTTAACTGGGTCGAGCTGGCGGTCTCCGCACCAAGAAGTGAAAAGCTTCCACTTCAAGGCATACAGTTTCCTCATTGAGGGAGCTCTGGATTGGAGAACGGTCTTACAACCTCGGTTGAGAGACCAGAAGCTAAGAGTTGTGCCTCCACAGAGACAACACCTACAGCCTCTAAGCTCCATGCGGGGGCGCACCCTCCGCCTGCGAGAGGAGATCTCTCCTGACGGGAACCGTCAAAAAGAGAAATCAGGCCCAGGAACCATACCCGGCCCGTCCAGAACGGGGCTACTAACAGCAGCTCGACTCCATCCCGGCGCACTCTCTCCAGAACTCCTGAGAGCAGAGCAATCGGGGGAA
This sequence comes from Carassius gibelio, assembly GCF_023724105.1. Taxonomy (NCBI): domain Eukaryota; kingdom Metazoa; phylum Chordata; class Actinopteri; order Cypriniformes; family Cyprinidae; genus Carassius; species Carassius gibelio. Next base: position 12,679,929 of record NC_068407.1, read on the forward strand.
AAATGTACAGATGAAGCCTAGGCCATGTCTGTACCATGGCGTCCAGCCCCAGTGGAGCTGGATGAGTCAGAGGAAGCCAAAGGGGACAGTGCGATGTCTCTCGAGTCGCAAACAGATCTACCCGAGTCTAGCCAACATCTCCAACTCTGCTTCATCACCTCAGTGTGAAGCCGCCATTCCCCGGGCGTTGGCCCCTGCCTCAACAGGATGTCTGCTCCCATATTAAGATGCCCAGGAATGTGAACTGCTCTGAGCGAGAGGAATTCATCCTGGGCCCACACAAGGATCTGTTACGCTAGTTGTATAAATGGCGTGAGTGCAGAACTCCTTGATGGTTGATGTAAGAGACCACCGCTGTGTTGTCGGTGCGCACCAACACATGGTGACCTCTTAGGTCTGGGAGAAAATAACGAAGTGCACAAAGCACGGCCAGCATCTCCAGGCAGTTGATGTGCCATGTCAGATGGCGACCACTCCACAGACCACGGGCAGGGTGGCCACTCATGACCGCACCCCAGCCGGTGAGGGACGCGTCTGTCGCTAGCATACCGGGGCGTCAAGGATCTCCCAGCACCGGGCCCTGGGACAAGAACCAAGCAACAGCGCGACCGCAACTATTTTGTGGAAAACAGTGATTAAAATTAGAGAACAGTAACCAGAAGATTACAACTAAAATTGTAAGAAGTGTAGAAGCCCATCTGCAGTTGCAGGACATCACACAAACTGCTCTGGTATGATGTTGGTCCACTCTTCTGCTCTCTTTTGGTAACTGTATAGTTTGGTAACTGTAATGGGTTTCTTAGCTATAACTTTGTAAATCATGTTAAGATCAGTACCCTGACACGGCCATTTAATTATTTCAGTGTTCTTATCTTCAAGGAAATTCTTTACCAATTTTGCAGTGTGATGAGGGCATTGCCTTGCATGAAACTTGCTGATTAGGAGATGCTTGCAGTGAAGGAACTGCATGTTGCTGAAAGAAGTTCTGATAAACATTTGCATTCACCCTGCCATGTAGCTGTATAAGAGCCCCAACTCCTGCTGCAGAAAATATCCCCCAAACCCTGATATCCTCCTCCACCTTTCACTGACTTCTTTACACATTCGGGCTTCAGTCTTTTCTCAGTCTGACATGGAACAAAACATTTTCCCATTAGACACAAATAAATTAATCTTACTCTCATCACTACAGTAAACTTTGGACCACTTATTCTTTCTCCTTGCATCATGCTTTTCAGCAAAGGTCAGCTTAGACTTTCTGTTGATTAGAGGCTTGGTCATTGTAGAGTACACTTTCATTCTAACTTCTCTTAAATATGCAGACAGATCCATACCCTGTTCATTGCTGAACTGGCAAGCAATTCCAGCTGCATTGTTGAACCGATTCCCTGTTGAGAATATCTCCATTATCCTGTCTTCTCATGCATTTGTCTTATGTGTCTTACCAGCCTTTTTTGGGGACTTGAATGATTTGATGTCATTGTAAAGATGCAATATTTGAGAAATGACGGATTTGGAATGACCAGCTTCTCTTACAATGGCTGAAATGGCCTTTCTCTGTCCTTCATAGAGTTTATCATATAATTAATGAATTTAGCACCAGGTACCAACTGGGAGGTATGCGTAAGGCTGATGATACTTAGGGGAACTTTGTCTGAGCAATGTTGATTGGGCACTTTCCCATTAAAAATGGCTAACACATTTCTATCTGGATATTTGAGATCGTTCGTGGGCTGTGTGTCTCACCTGGTTGCCCGCTGACGGCAGCATTTCCCAAAGTTGCCTAATCAGCGGAAAAGCGCCACACGTGATTTGTGTTTTCTTCTATTGTCCAATCGAATGAATGGAGAGAAGGGCTTTCTGTTACGGTGATACAATTTTACATTGCTTAGAAAGTCCAGAGACTGCAATGATGGAGGAGAAACTTTTGGTGTCTGTCGCTGACTAACCAGAGCTGGATTTTTAAGGTTTCTGCTAATACGACAGTTTACTTCAGCAAAAACGTCTAAGGTTACATATGTAACCCTGGTTCCTCGAAGGAACGAGACGCTGCTTCGAGAACGTTTGGGGAACGCGTCCAGCGTGACATCTCTGAATAACATGTATAATCAGTCCAAAGGATGGGCGAGACGTCATAGGCGGGTGACGTCAGAGACCAGGAAGCATAAAAGCATGAGCGGTGAAGCCGGATATCAGCCTCAAAGGATGAAGCAAGCGCCAGATAGAGATGCCGGAAGTGTGGCACTGCGACGCAGCGTCTCGTTCCTTCGAGGAACCAGGGTTACATACGTAACCTTAGACATTCCTCTTCAGGAACTCGAGCTGCGTCGAGAACGTTTGGGGAACGAGAATGCCCACGCCGCCAGACTTCGTGTGGAAGAGCACAGGTAAAGCAAGAGAAGGAGAGGAGCCTGACAGAAATTGGGGACAACCCGTCCAATGCCGAACTTTAGAAGGAAGTGAGTCTTGACCCCCAGGACAGGGGAGATCAGAGGACTCGAGACTTAGGACAGCATCCTGATCACCGCTTAGCTTAAGCTTCTTCTGGCCGGAGGCCTCAGCCTCAGCGCACCATGGAGGAAACATGTAACCAGAGGGTTTCTGCTCACTGACTGGCCACCTAGAGGGGCGTGGTAGGCCACCATGACCGCCACGTAGACCTTCAAGGTGGAGTGGGTCAACCCTGCGGAGAGCCTGCAGGAACTCCAGCACTGTACCATCCGGGCAGTTAACTGGGTCGAGCTGGCGGTCTCCGCACCAAGAAGTGAAAAGCTTCCACTTCAAGGCATACAGTTTCCTCATTGAGGGAGCTCTGGATTGGAGAACGGTCTTACAACCTCGGTTGAGAGACCAGAAGCTAAGAGTTGTGCCTCCACAGAGACAACACCTACAGCCTCTAAGCTCCATGCGGGGGCGCACCCTCCGCCTGCGAGAGGAGATCTCTCCTGACGGGAACCGTCAAAAAGAGAAATCAGGCCCAGGAACCATACCCGGCCCGTCCAGAACGGGGCTACTAACAGCAGCTCGACTCCATCCCGGCGCACTCTCTCCAGAACTCCTGAGAGCAGAGCAATCGGGGGAAAAATGTACAGATGAAGCCTAGGCCATGTCTGTACCATGGCGTCCAGCCCCAGTGGAGCTGGATGAGTCAGAGGAAGCCAAAGGGGACAGTGCGATGTCTCTCGAGTCGCAAACAGATCTACCCGAGTCTAGCCAACATCTCCAACTCTGCTTCATCACCTCAGTGTGAAGCCGCCATTCCCCGGGCGTTGGCCCCTGCCTCAACAGGATGTCTGCTCCCATATTAAGATGCCCAGGAATGTGAACTGCTCTGAGCGAGAGGAATTCATCCTGGGCCCACACAAGGATCTGTTACGCTAGTTGTATAAATGGCGTGAGTGCAGAACTCCTTGATGGTTGATGTAAGAGACCACCGCTGTGTTGTCGGTGCGCACCAACACATGGTGACCTCTTAGGTCTGGGAGAAAATAACGAAGTGCACAAAGCACGGCCAGCATCTCCAGGCAGTTGATGTGCCATGTCAGATGGCGACCACTCCACAGACCACGGGCAGGGTGGCCACTCATGACCGCACCCCAGCCGGTGAGGGACGTGTCTGTCGCTAGCATACCGGGGCGTCAAGGATCTCCCAGCACCGGGCCCTGGGACAAGAACCAAGCAACAGCGCGACCGCAACTGCAGGATCGCATGCACGGACACACTCCTCAGAGTGTGCCCGGCAAGAGCGGAGCGCTTAACAGTGAGAAAAGCACAGTCAGCCCCCCGAGAGCTGACTGCGCGAGCTCCACTCTTCATTAATGCTGCTTATGTTAATATTAGGCATAATATGCTTGTGCAACTGGTGCTTGTGTGACTGGTGCTTGTGTAACTGGCGAGCTCATCGACGAGCTCATCGACGCTTTTCCACATCAATCTCCTCAGAGAAAGACAGGCAGCGCCGTCACGCCCTCTCATCGGGGAGAAAGTACCGCAAACGCGGGCTTCCGACCACCGAGAGCGGGCTCCGGATCTGGTGGCTAAGTAAGAAGATAGGGACTTGCCCATCTTGCATTCCTTCCAGCAGATCCGAAAGCGAGTCCCGCGAGCACAACCACCGTTTCGCCTCAGCGAAAGCGGGACTGGCACCACGAGAAACGCCAGTGAAAGCTCTCTCCTCAAAGAGAGCCTTCTGAGAGTGAAGCAAAGGCTCGCATCGCAGCCGTCAACTCCCTCGAGAGCTGACACTGCGCGCTTCACTCTCAAGCTGACAACACACGAGCAGCGTGTTGTCCCTACCCCTTTTTCTCTTTTTTTTGGTAGGGAAAAACACACAGCCTGAGCGCTGCCTGCTCTCGCCCAAAACTTCTCTTGATTGAAGCTTTGACAATGGAGTTTATCAGTGGACAAACTAAACTAAATAAGACTCACAAACAGATAGCGACTGACACACACACACACAGAGCGCTTGCTGAAGACACAAGGCTGATATCCGGCTTCGCCGCTCATGCTTTTATGCTTCCTGGTCTCTGACGTCACCCGCCTATGACATCTCGCCCTTCCTTTGGACTGATTATACATGTTATTCGGAGATGTCACGCTGGACGCGTTTCCCAAACGTTCTCGACGCAGCTCGAGTTCCTGAAGAGGAACTAAAGATTTTAGAGCGCTCTAGCTATAATTCTATGATTACACTGACAGGACAGCTGATTTGGTGGTGGCCTAGCAACATAAAAAAAATGCAGCGCACTGTTCTTTTTTACAAGTCACCAAAAAAAGGCAGTGCTGTACACCTCACGTTTTCAGACCCCAAAAAATGTTCTCTAATTTTTAAGTTTTTTTAATATCTCATTTACGTTTCTTTATACTGTGCTTCAGAATACAATTAATTTATGAAAACTGTGTTTCTACTCCAGTTAGGATAACTTCATGGAAGATAACCTCAAAAGATGTTGTGCAGCATCCCATGTTTAATGTTTAATTTTAAAATAATTGTAATATTTATTAATTGTAATATTTGAGTAGCATCTGATTACATTTTAAATGATTAATTAAACTGATTTTTTAAATTAATTTATTAATTATATTTATAATAATATATTTCATCGAACACAATTTTTGTTAATAAACAAATCAAGTCATAAAACACAATCCAGAGCTTAGAGAAAATATATAGGGAAAAAATATAAAATTTTGGCCATATTATTTCCATAAATTCCCTTAAGAATGTGAGAAGACAGCCCTTTTAGACAAACTTAACCCACACTGGGGCTCCTCCAGGATGTTTGGAGCTGCCGAGGACCTTGACTGTGCTGTCTTGAGGGCATGGTTGCCGTGGGAAACCTGGGGGCAAGCAACCCCCAGGGCAGAAGAGCAAGTCCCTCCACGCTGCCACCGGCTGATGGATTGCAGAATCATTACAGTTCAATTAGGCTTCATTTGATTCTTCCACCAGCATAACCACAGCTATCAATGCACAGTCAATTGCACAGATGATGGCAGTAATATGAAATAAGTGCCAATGAAGGAGATGAGCCCAGTGTGCGTTGGTCCCCTAGAAGCGCCTCTGAGGGAGGTGTTTCTGCCAAAACCTATTCCTTTTTATATTCTTTTCTTTTATCCATCTGTGTTTGCCGCCAACCGTAAAACAGCACGTTGTGTAATGTGTGTCTGTGTTTAATGCTCTGTGCCACATGCAAATAGAAAAATGGAAACCAAAGTCATTGGATTGCCTTTCAATGTGAATGTGAATGAATGTGAAAGAGCCATGAAGCCTTACATGAAAAGTTATAAAAGAAGGCTCTTTTCATTAAGAATTATTCCACGTATGGCCTCTTGCCAAACAAATACCACAGAAGCTAATTGTTTAATTATTATAGAATTACATACACTACAATTAGAAAGGTGAGATTCTATTAATGTTTTTATTGTTTTATAAGTTTCTTTCTTACCAAAGCTGCATTTATTTAATCAAAATACAGTAAAATTGTAATTAGGTGAAATATTACTGTAAAATAATCATAGTACTATATTTTAAAAACTGATTTATTTCTGTGATGGAAAAGCTGGATTTTAGCAGTCATTGCTCCAGTCTTAAGCTGAAGACTCACACACTGTATGACAAATGTTCTAGTATTCCAGAACTAATATTTTTCTTTCAGGTTATTGATATTGTGTCAAAAAAAATTCTGGATACAGATACTATCTTTAAGAAGTGATTGTGTGCGAGTTTCATAGCATATGTCTAGAATAACCTGGAATGAATGAACTGGTTACCACAGCAATTGGTATCTTTGTTGAGCTAATTCATGTCCTCTGCTGCAAAGCGTTGGTTTGTATATTCAAAGCATTTACTATAAATAGTCATTAACACATCCGGGAGAATAGTATATTTGGAAAATTTGAACACATCTATTCATTTGAGGAGAAACGTCACCTTTTTGGGAACTTTTTATAAGCATAGTTTATGTGTAATTTGTTTGATTCAGAGAACCAGACAAGCATTCTGTTGAATTTGATTACTATTTAAGTAGAGATGTACAGTAATGACCTGCTGCACATCAAGGGCTTAGCTGCTCAAATATCAGACTGCCATACATGAAGCTAAGGCAGGTTGATAAGCAGGAAAAATGGCCCTTAGATCACCATCTCAGACGAGTGCTTGGTTAACCACAAATCTCTTGAAGTCTCAAGTGCTTTGTCTTTATCCATGCTACTCCACTTCACAGTCCTGATAGCGCTTTCCACAGGGTGATCCCAAGGACGTCAGCTTTACTGTAAAAGTCAGAACTCACAGGAAGCTTAACTAAATCTATAAGAACTGTATCACATATCACACAATAAAAACAGGCAAAACATTTTACAAAATGTTTTACAAAAAGTTGTATTTGATACTTCCTGTAGATATAACTGTTTGTTCTTCAAATAAACATCTCTGTGGCGAGTGGGGCGGGGCCGAGAGGCGTGGGAACGAGGAGTGAGGCCAGGTGTAGTGATTGAAGATGAGCTGCACCTGCGCCCCACCGCCAGTATCGAGTCCCACGTAGGAGATGGAAGGATATAAAACTGGAGCGACTATAGTGAAGGACGAGAGAGGACCAGGCCTGGGACATTATTTTATGTTTGCTTTTTATTTGTGCGCATCAGTCGCCTTGAGGGGCTGACGAGCTGTTTTGTTTATTTTTGAATATTAAAGTGATTTTTGATTGTGCGCCGGTTCCCGCCTTCTTCTTCCCGATGATTACAAAGGTCGTATTATTACAATCTCATTACAGCCTCATTGGCAATTGTAAAAGTTTATTTAACAAAATCATAGTGTCCAGATGTACATTCATACAACATGCTGAGTTAGCGCACTTGTCACTTTGCCCAGCATTTGGTGATCATATCAGTTGAGCATTGACAGTACTGATGTTTACTAGGCTTTAAACATGTGATGAGAACTGCACTTGTACTGCAGCCTGGACTTTTTTTATGTCAAAAGTTATGAATTGTTTGACAGGTTGCTTCAAAGCTTATGCCCAAAGCTTGCTAACAGCAAGCCTGAGGCCACATTGGCACACACAAAAAAAGATTCTCTTCATTAGAGACATACACAGGGATTTCAAAGTGTTTATAAACTTTTGATAAGTAATTGCTAAACAGGTTCATATATGCTGTATATTACATTCTCATTTCCTAATCAGTAGAAATGTTTAAAAAAACACCCAAAAGTTCATCATTTCAACAAACCAGCTGAGTGTGCTTTGTTACGTGTAAATGGTAAACTGAATGGGGAATGTTTATAAGCATAATATTCAAGTAAAATCATTTTAAAAAAAGGGACAAAAAAAGGGGAAAAAATGAATGCCCAATGGCATTTCTGGTTGTACACCTGTGGCTCAGTGGTATAGCATTGCATTGCTTTGCATATTATTTAATAATAGAATACTTTCAATATCATTATGTTGTTCTAAGTCATTTAAACACATATTTAAGTGCATTAATTGCAAGCAAAAGTTTAACGAATCTAAACCAATTAATTTGGATTCAAATAGCCTACATGGTTTCTAATATAGGCTAAACTGCACTGTAAAAATGGCTTTTAGTTAAGTGAATGAGTCTAACCAACGAATTAGAACAACTTGAAATTGAGTAGAAATATAAAGCTTGAAATAATCATAGACAGTAAAAGAAAGTAAACAAATAAATAAAATAAAAATAAAAATGGGATATTTTTATATTTTTGGTAATTGGTAGAGTTATGTTTTATTCCCTGTAAAGTAGGAATAATGAATGGTTTTAAAAATGTTATCTACTTTTGAAGCCCAGTGTGAGTGAAGATGGTGCTCTTAATGGGAAATCTGAAGGAACGTCTCCCAGCATTTACCACCATGCTGCCCTGATGACTGAGGTAACATTAATTCAGCTCTTAGGTGATACAGATGTGGTCAAAAGTTTACAGTTTGCAGAATATACTGCTTCATCAGAGCAGTAATTACATGTTTTTTTTTTACATTATTATTAATATTCTACCGCTCTACCCTCTTACTGCTTAAATTATTAACATTTTGCTGATACTGCAAGGTATATAAAACTTATATAAACTTTGGACTGCAACTGTGTCTATTGCTTTCACTCAACTGAACCATTTATAATGACTGGATGTGTTTTATAACAATTGTTCTTCTTTCTTTCCTCAAGGAATTCTGTTGGACTTTCCTGCCTCTTTGGATAATTTTGTCCATTCACACAGACTGTGGAGAGATGGTGTGCAGCTTCATGACATGTGAAGTTTACTGTCAATGGAGAGCTTCTGGGACATTGACAGACAGTACGTCCCAGCAAGTTCATTTGGAGTTATTTTTTCAAGTAACCCACTTTGGTAATGTTTTACAATAAGGTCTCATTTGTTGTACATGGATTGATACAATTATTATTATTATTATTTTTTTTTTTATTAAATGTGTGTCGTTTGTGTGTTAGTAATCTTATATGTTATGGCAACCAAATGTCTCCACGTATACTAGTAATATCAGTAAATTTTGACCTTGTGGACATTTTTAGGTCCCTGAGGAAACAGGTTTACACATCTTACAGAATGATGTTTCCCATGAGGATGAAATAAGCATTGTTCTCCAGACTCTTTCTAATAAGTGAGTTGAAGTTTAGTGTTGGGTTTTTCTTGTGCATCAGCAAAAAGCATTTTTGTGTATTTGTTTTAGAGATTGTTTTGTCAATTCATGTAGAGGGAAAATATTTTGTGTTATTATTATTATTATTATTATTATTTAATATGCTAAATTTCAACTTCATTATTAGAGATATATGACATCGAAGTATATTTTAGTTCACATTAATTGCTTATTCAGAAGTACATATTTACCATATTTCAAATAACATATAAAATATACTAAAGTTCCACTTAAGTGGTTCAAAAATATCACTCAAAAGTTAAACTAACTGCAATTAATGTAGCACAAAATCAGCATATCAGAATGATTTCTGAAGGATCATGTGACACTGAAGGCAGCATTTTTTTAATCAAATAAATACACACACATACATTTTCCAGGTCACAATTATCACACAGATGCAAGTAATTCACACAAACAACTTTCATATCTTTCTCTTTCTTCAAAAAAATGACCATATTTGAGAAAAAAGTAGAGCAGTTTGGCCATTTCTAATAATTGTGGCGGGGGGGGGGGGGGGCTTCAATAAAAGTAAAAGATGTGCATTTCTCAAACACAGTTAGCTGTATATGATGAATAATTTCTAAATGTATAGTCACATGACAAAAACAGGCACAGTTACTACATTAGGGGCTGACACAGCTTACCCCACACTCCCCTGTATAATCATGTTTCACCTTCATATACTGAAAGCCTCTTAGTTGTTTGTTGCTAACATACATTTGTCTGCCATTCTATTTTAAGCTCCACACAAATGCGGACCTGAGTTTTGTCTACCATTTTCTCTGAAATTATCTCTCATATCATCACTGTGGGATGATTTTGATCAACAAAATCCTTTTCCAATGAACCCTACTTTATCAAAATAGCTATTAGATCTTGAAGCAGGTCTCTTTGATATTTCCCCTTTGAGCACAGAGAGCACTAAGCAACAATAATCTTGATTTTGCATCAAGAGTCTTTGTTGTGAAATTATGTAGTCGGCTTGTGATGAGTTTGAGTTTCAAGAGCATTTCAGGCCAAATCCCGTCTGATTTAACAGATTTAATAAGCAATTGCCACATGCACCGATCAGTTCTTAAGTATTAACCCTAATACTTAAAGTAACACATGCCTCAGCCTTTTGTTTTATTCTAGACAAAACATCCAGTGTAATCAATAAATTGCAGTGAGTAGGCAGTAGTTGCAAAGTCTCAACATCCCCTATGGTTTTAAACAGGGACACACGGGAACATGCAACTAATGCCAAAGATTCTATTAATTATGCTTAATATGAAAAACAAACAAAACCAGAGTCACCAGAGTAAACATCTTAAAGTGCCAAGAAACCAAGTCATACAACATTTAAACATGCTTCAATTAAGCATTATTAGGATATTATTGGCATCAGAACAAAATGATATTTTGAGGTCAACAGAGGACAGTTTTGCAGTATTTCATCAGCAGAAATAATTATTTAGATTGTGCTGAAGCTTTGACTGGCTACTTGTAGGGGTGTGCGATTGAATGATCGTTCATAGCAGGAGTCTCTGATATCAAACTGTGGGATTACTGAAGAGTTGATTGGTCCCTAAGAGATTTCCCATTGAGATAAAGAAGTGCTAAGAAAGTCCTCAGTTCCTTCTCTGTAAACCTACTAATATTGCTAAAGGATGGGGAATAGCCTTGAGCAAGATGATGAGGTTGTGGGAGTGTGAGGGGGTGGTACAAGCAAGCTTTCCGGCTTATTCATCCTTTCTCTCTATTCCCAACTTCCTCAGTTTTCACTTCCTTTTCACACTAATCTGTAAGTGAGAATTTACATCTTGGATTTGCCTAATGACATTTGTGCATCATTTTCCGTGGTTTTCAAAAACAATGCAGGACCACAGGCACTCACAGGTCATAGTTGGGTTTCTTAATATTATTAAAAGTGTTTAACCTCTTTAATTTGGAGAATAAGGCTTCGTGACTTTAAAGACAGCATGAAGTATTCACAATAGGAACAGAATCTTCAGCAGGAAATGTGTTTCTTCTTAATAATAACTTGCACTGATGAGTCATGTATAAATGTGTACAGTAAATGTTTGGATGTTAAAACATTTACTAATATTTAAGCACAACCGTTTTCTCCACTAACATTAACTTTTGCACCTGTCAGCTTTTTTAAACAAGCAGTCTGTGTTTTTGAATGAATCGGTTGAATAAATTATTCACTGATGCACAACAAAAAGACTTGTCACTTGTTTTGTCACAGAATTAAGCAATGTTTTGAATGCATTGGTTGAATGAATGATTTGATGATTCACTCAAAGACCCCTACATCTAAATATTCCCTACAACATAGTAGGTGAAAAAAAAAAGTAATATGCTTGAATTCACATTATTCATAAAACAGTAGGTAAGAAGTAGCTGTGTACATCCACGGGATGCTTTGATATCCTATGAGGCTGTAGAGAGATTTTGAGAATGACAGTGAAGAGACACTGGTGACGCTGGTGTGCACATGACAATGACAACCTGATAAATGTATACTACACTCATACTTTACATTATTTTTAAATGGTTTTGAAGTAGAGATGTTCCGATTCCGATACTAGTATCGGAAATATCTCCGATACCACAACAAATTCTGGCATCGGCATCGGCGAATACATGAACCCATATACCGATCCGATACCATTTTCTTAAAAAAGACCTAGTTATGACCGCAAGCTTTGCCTAACCGCTGCACGGTTCTTCTTCGCTGCTCAAAATGCATTGAAAACACAGGAAGTTGTGCTGTGTTGCCACAAGCAACCCCTGTTTAGAGCAGCGAAGAAGAAATGAAAACGCGTTAGCAGCCCTGATCTATATATGACTGGATCACTCATCACATTCTAAACTGCCATAAGACAGTGAAGCTGCTTCTATATTATAGATCAGTGGTTAGCAGTATGTCACTGTAGTACCGGTAGTTACAGACTCTCGAGTATATTCAGTACCGGCAGCTGCGTTCAGTCGCTTCCGTGTAAGTCAAAGCGCAGGGCTCCAGACAGTAGCCGAATATATACTAGTGTCTGTGAATATTAAACTGCAAAATACTATTTAAATATTACTCCCGCAAAATCTACATCTCTGTGGGTGACTGGCACAGATGCGCGAGAGCTCGCTGTTTTGTAGTCTCTGCTGTGTGTCATGAGGACACGAACGCATAAACCGTCACTTCATGAGAATTTACCGTTTCATTTGAGAATACTGTCATATCATAAACACAGACACTCAAAGATCTTCATGGCAGCCCATTAAAATAAATGTTTGGTTTACATGAGTAAATTGACAATATATAAAGCTACTGTTGTAGCCTACAGTAATAATAATACGTCTCTATAATAATAATAATTATGCCTAGATGGTTGCTTGTTTTTTACTTGTTTTGTTGTAAAGAGATTATCTGATTAATAGATCTTTTTTTATATTCCTAGACTTATTTGTTGCAGTTTTTTTATACAGTTATATTGTAAAACTTAAATACCTTTTTTAGTTTGCGGTGTTAGATTTTTGGCTGCATTTGAAGTTCTTTTTTGCATAAGAAAATAAATAATACTGTCAAATTCATGTTAGATAATAAAAATACTGTAATAAATACAGTAGTTCACCATGTATTTGTTCATGTTTTATTGAGGGATCTGTCTGAAGCACACCATAAAAAAATTCTAGCAATTTACACAGGGCTAGTAGTATATACAGCTGTATATACAGATACACACCCAGGTATCGGATCAGTACTCGGTATCGGCCGATACCCTGAGCCCAGGTATCGGAATCGGTATCGGGAAGAGAAAAAGGGTATCGGAACATCTCTATTTTGAAGTACTTTTTTAAAAACAAGTACCTAAAGCTATATGTGATTTCAGATGTTACAATTCACTTGTTTCATTCCTGAATGAATTAGTTTTTGATTGATGATTCAATGATTCACTTAAGGATAATCACTTATTTTATCACTGATTTATTCAGTGTTTTACACATTCACTTGTTGCTACTCACATATTTGCATAATATAACAATATATAGTTATTTTTACACAGCCATATTGCCCTGCAGCCCAACACAGGTTACCCACAGAAGCTAAGTAGGGTTGAGTCTTGTCAGTACCTGGGAAAACTAGGTTAATGTTGGAAGAGGTGTTGGTGAGGCCAGCAGGGGGTGTTCACCCTGTGGTCTGTGTGGGTCCTAATGCCCCACTATAGTGACGGGGACACTATACAGTCAAAAAGCACCGTCTTTCGGATGAGACATTAAACCAAGGTCCTTACTCTCTGTGGTCATTAAAAAACCCATGGCACTTCTCGTAAAGAGTATGGGTGTAACCCCGGTGCCCCGGCCAAATTGCTGCCTCTGGTCCTTGTAAATCATGGCTTCCTCATAATCCCCATCCACTTGATTGGCTCTATGACTCTCTCTCCTCTCCACCTGTAGCTGGTGTTGAGTGTGTTGAGCGCCATTGTACTGGCGCCGTTGTACTGTGGCTGCATTTGCATCATCCAGGAGGATTCTGCACACTGATGCTGGTTGAGGAGAGACCCCGTCGCATGACATAAAGCGCTTTGGGTGTACAGCGATACACAAAGCGTTTTATAAATGCATCATTCATTCATTCACTCATTCGTTCATTCATTATTTCATTCCTTTTACATAAACATTTAACTGTTATACACCTTTATAGAAGACATTCCCCTTAGAAAACTTTTTTATCTTTGCAATGAAGAACGTGACGCTAATGACAAAGAAATTACACACTTCTATTATGATGGGAAAGTGCTGACACATCCCCTTACATTCAAAGCATTTGCTTTGTTCAATGTAAATCTCGTATGATACTGTATTATCATCAGTATGTTTAGGCTAGATTGATGGTAGGTCTAAATCAGGCTCTAGCAGGAGACTTTAATTTCGCAGCTTTTGTAAATATGAGAAGTGTTTTACAGAAAATTCCCTCTCCAGTGCCTCACTTGCAGTTGCACTCTGAAGTATAATGAAACCAAACACTTAGCTTCCAAACTACCAGCTGCAAAGCCCGACCTAAATCCACTGTACCGGTTTCAGAGTGGGATTGCCTGGCAAATTATCATGCTGGCCATTATTTATCCACTGATGGCTGTCAGAACAGTGATGGATGTGTTTTATTTACATTTGAGGGATGAAGAAAAATAGCATCAGGGTTTTATTTCGGGACTGTGATTGAATGCCCCAGCAACCGTAACCTTGTCATTTGCCTACGGTATGAATGTCTATATTCCTTGTTTTTGATAAATCTGTAAGGGCCATTGCATAATATTGCATCTGGGACATGATGATTCGTTTGATGTCAAATGCAACTCAATTGGTGTAAATTTAGGAGTGCATTCATTATGTGACACTTTAATCAGGTTTTGGTAAAAAAAAAAAGGTCAGCATTTCCATTCACACAGGAACTACTGTAAAATGAATGACATAAAATGTGATCATATGAAAAAACATATCGGCATTGTTATCCCTCTGATTTGTAAAATCCCCCATGCATTGGCTTGCAAGAGAGTATTCAAAGCCAGTTCATTGGGAATGATTGGAAGAACAGATTTATTATAGAACTGAATAAAATAAATGGTCTTTGAATGAGGCTACTGGTTGATCATAAGCAGACTGTCAATGAGTATTTAGAGGAAGTTCAGTCCCTTGCTGAAGCTAATTCAGAAGCAATTTTCAACAAAAATTTGTTTTTCTACATTGAGATGGTTGGACCAATGCCTTGCTTCTCAATGAAACAGCCACGGTCACTTTCAAATCATTTACAGCACCTGAAAATGTGGTACACAGAGCCAAGAAAGCCACACGGGGAACACAAAGCCAACACCTTTTCCGAAACAAGCCAGGCAGCTTTGCAGTGATATCCAACAAAGCCAGCAAAAACAGGGAAAACATTTTTTTTTTTTTAGGGGGGCAGAGAGCTTAACGTGAATGCTACACAATGAAAACTCACCAGCATGTTCTATTGATTCGTTTCTAAGTACATCCTGTAGTTCAAGCCTTGATTAACTCTTTGGGATCCAAAGACTTATAATGGTCTAAAAATAGTGCTTTCTCGAGTCATAACTGGTAATTTCAGTGCAGCAGAAATAGCGGTTGATAAGAAGCCAGACTCTGTGAATGGCATATAAGCTTTGGCTGGTTCTCTTAGGCTGAGGCATTCTTCAGTATAACTGCAAAAAAAAGTCAGATTCTTGTAAAGCTAGATTAAATTGAGAATTCAGAAATGATAGTTTATTCTGCCATTACTTGTCTAAATCCCACGTTACATTGGTCAAGTGATTTGGACACATCTTCAAACAGAACCGAGGGCAAATACTTGGTGAACTTTCTCAGACTTCTGCAAATGTTCATCCAAAATAATGAAAATTCTGTCTTCATTTACTCACCCTCTTGTTGTTCATAATACAAAAGAAGAAATTGTGTTTTCCATGCTTGTTGTTTTCCATTCCAGCTTCAAAGATTATTCAAAGTGTTATGAAATAACACGGTTCGTATTCCTTCTGCACTGTCTTCAAAGTCATTTGAAGCCATAAAATAGCTTTCTGTGAGAAGCAGAATTTAAATAAGTAAAGGATGACAGAATTTTCATATTTGGGTGATCTATTGCTAAGTTTATCCAGCTTAGAGTCCTAAATAGCACCAAATGGAAGAGAAAACAAAGTGTAGTGCACAGGTTTGCCTTGTGCCAACTGGAGGAGCAGAAGATGGAAGCTGTAATAAGGAACAATCATGGAAAATGGATGTCAGGGAAAATATAGCAGTTATTATTAGAGAACAGAAACATTGTAAACTAAAGATAACAACAAAAAGCAGGACATGTCATATTGATCTTAAAAAGTGCATGATTGTTTGACATTTGTAATGATGAAAGTCTTGGATTTGAGATTTCAAACAATAGGATTGTTTGCCATGACAAAAGCCACCGAAAGGACTGATTCCATCAGCCAAATAGCACAAAAACAACTTGTTCTTCGAGTGAAAGCTGCTGTATTTTCACTTATCAAGCCCCAAAGACGCAAAACTTCATGCTTGAGTGCAAGTCACTTTCTGATGCTATAAATATACCAGAAAGAGAAACCAAAAGTTGGTTAAGAAAGAGTGATCTGAAGATAGGGTGAAACCAGATGGCAGAAGTGCATGAGTAATTCAAACAAAGCCCTTCGGTCACTCTGCTCAAGGCACTGATGCTCTCAGCAGGAGGGCCAGCTAGGTTACCTGAGGCAGTGTTTATTATTCAGTACCAGCGAGTCTGGCCTAGCCTACACAATTCATCTTTCCACTCTGTCGAGGGTGGAAAACTTATATTGAGTGCCTGGTTACTTGATAAATGGCAGATGATCAGTTCAATGTCATACCCACCCCCTCTGCTTCCCACCGCCTCTCACTGCTTCTCCTCTCTCTCTCTCTCTCTCTCCAACATCCTCAGCCGCATCCTCACACACCAAAATTATTTTGATTGGTTGACTTAACAACTCCCTCCGGGCTGTCATGACCACATAATCAGATCTGGCAATATTTCTTCAGCTTCACAAGGGAAGACAGAGAAGAGGATTTGTGTAGAAATCTTCAGTGTGCTTCAGTTCCTGCTTGCTTTCTCTGGTGATCTAGTACTTTGTTCATCCAAATGTTTTTATAACAGCACAATCTCTCTGTTTCAATATTGGAGATGCTTAAACGTAAAGCTACGGCACTGGTTTCAAGGTTTGTTCCTTGTGGTTAAATCAACCAAGCAGCCAATGGAAAAACAGCTCTCTCTCCAGGTATTTTAAACCTCCTTGATTGGTTTTCCCCCAATTCAGGTTTGTAGTTTATCCTTTAAATATTCATTCACGAGATACACCTTCAAAAAGAGAAAATTCATCCATGCTGAAAGATAATTGGAGTTTTACAAATGATCTAACTGAGAGCAGTGGTTCTTTGCTATCAACAGTAGCATATTGCACATCAGTGTTCAGTGTGAACTTAAGATAAGGAGCTAAATCCTCAGCGAAAACATGCATTCTTAACCATTTTCTATAATGCCATGTCAGCAAAGCAGTTTTTTTTTTCCTATCTAGGCCATTTATTAGACGGGTCTTGCTGGGAATGTATGTGGTTGTAAAATGGCTTCCAGCACAGATTCCCCATGATTATGATTTATATATACATAATAAATATACAGAGCATTTTATGTAAACAAAAACCTTTTTTTTTAATCCAACTAATCGCAATTAATCATTTGACAGCACCACTTATTATCGAGTATTTATAATATAATCAATTACAGGATAAAAAATAAAAATAAAAATCAAGGTAATAGAGTAAAATATATATTTTTTAATTAAACTGTTTTCCATATATGTTTACCTTTCCAATGCTTAAAATGCTCAGTGTTTATAAATCTCAGTTCATATAGCATATTTTAGAACAATAGCACTTGCTCACGCTTGTCACCACACTGTGGCACCACTGTTATTTTAGATTATTTAAGACACAAAAACCTAAAGAGTGAAGCTGAAGTGTGTGGGATGAGGGTAGAGGATTGCTGTTGCGTTTTTATCCAGATACAAACATATACGTGAGAGTTTGGAAAGTCTCTTTTATCTGCGACTCCAGGCAGATTATTTGGTATGTGAAACACACAGCAGACAGCAGCTCCTTCTGTTAAGCTTTCCCCTCACATCACTCCACTCTGCCAGTTTGAGTGAGGCCGAGTTGGCTACAAAAAACCTAAGGAAGGCAAAAACAACCCCCCCCCCCAAAAAAAAAAAACCTGTAGATCCACTAATAACATGCACACATACTTTGTAAAACACGCATGCACTTCTATGTAGACATATTATCAAAAATATATTTATGTTTTCACCACAGAATGAGTGATGAATTTACTGAGTGATGGAGGAAGAGGGAAACAAGTCACAGCTTAAAATATCTGGTGGTTTACACTAAAGAGAAAAGATGAGACCATTAAAAGTATCATCCTTTCATGCATGTTTTTATTAATAGCTACAGTATGTATTCATATAACAGTACAGACAATCCGCTGGATGTGTTACATCTATAGGAACAATGATGATTTGAGTAATTATGACTGCTACACTTGATACTGGCATATTTGCTCATTGTACTTGGCACAATTGCTCAAGCTCCAACTATTTTAAACTGACTTTTTTGATCATTCCACAAATGCTCAATTGGACTGATCTCTGGGTTTTTCTGGGCTGCAGAATGACATTGATTTTTCTTTGGTTTTAAACCATTCATCTGTGACTTGAATTATGGATTGCGGTCCTGTAGCAAGATGAATTGTCTTTAAAGTTGACAAGGTTTTACAGTTGCACCAAAATAAATTATGGATTAGAATAATAATAATTACAAGACACATTTCAGCCAATCAATGCTATACATTTTCTCAGGACTAGTATTTTTCCGTTTTTAACCAGCTGATGGTGATAGCTTTAAATACAAAACATGCACAATGTGATTTACATTGTTGATAGATTTTTAAAGCTAAGTGTTCAGATACTTTATGGGGATCAGTTTTATGACAATGCAATGTTTTTCCCATAAAATACCTTTGTATCACCAGTTTTATTTTTGTCAAGAGGTCTCTAGCGCAGAACTTCTCAGACTTTCATTTTGGTCTCACCATCAAATGTACCCCTAAATAGAATCTCTCACATGCCTTTGGATGAACTCCAATCGTGATATGAATTTTATTTTTTTCCCCCATCACACAAGCCAGATTTATGGAGGGTGTGAGTTATTGTTGTCTCATGCACACTTTCTTTCATTTCAGTCATGGAAGTCCATAACTCCATACAGCTGCCTCAGGACTCTTGCTGGCTCCCTTTACTGAAGCCCTTCCTACGGTACATGGACACTCGGATTTGATGGATGAACACATTTTGTTCCATATTTTCTCTGTTTTTAATGACTTAGGACTTCCCTGTGCTTCAAGGTATATTCCTTTGTTTCTTAGACCCTTTTGCTGACTGGTATTTTTTAAGGACCTTGTCTCAGATTAGAGTCGAATGTTCCCTGTTCTTTACAGCACTGTTTCGTTGGAAATGTGTGGGTGTGCTGCCGGACAATGTTGTATTTATAAAGAAACCATGTGAAACATCTAATGAACACAGGTTTTCCATGAGTAGCAAATGTTCTTAATGAAACACCAAGTTCGATGCTGTAGCATGTGAAAACTCAAGGGGGGTTAAACACTTAGCCACTCTAATTAGTTTAATATGACTGCAGAACATTAACAACACCTCAAGTCCAGTCACATGGCAGATTGTTTGAGCCATATACAGTATAACTGCAAGACACACCTCATTTCCTGTGTTTCCAGCGCTAATAGCCTGTTAAAAAAATTCAGCTTTTCGATCACAGAAATTACATTTTTAAATATATTAATGGAAAACTGTCAACATTTACGTGTTAATGCAATTAGCCCAAAATTACTGAAGCACAATTTCTATTCTAAAACATTTTACCTGATCTCTGTCTGCAATCAAATCATTTTAAGCCGCTAAACTCTGTGAAAGTTTTTAGTCCAATAATCCGGCAAGCCGATGCATTTACACAAATGTCCAAAACAACACTAATACTGTAGAAAGAAAAACCAGGCTGATTACATCAGAGATGGCAGAGAGATTAGAGCCCTCATGCATCGTGCTGTGTGAAATACAGATTAAACAGAATTTCAAAACATCCCACTACTGTATGCAAGCAAATTACGTTTTTTATGGATGAGGATTGATGAGGATTGCAATCAAGGTGAAGATGACTGCAATGATTTACAGGAGTCAAACAGTAAGCACATGTGAATCTGATATAAATGCACAAACGAACAATGTAGGAGAATTCTAAAATGCACAGATCATAATTTGTATTTATGGAATGACACATTTCAGTACATTCACAATGTTTGTCATGTGTGTGTTGCTGTGTGCAGTCATTCCGAATGGATCCATGTACTGTAGTAGGTACAGTATATGGCAGTGTACTGTACTATACACTATGAATTCTGAAAGGTTATTTCAGCATTTTTTTATTTTTTTGTATGTTTGTTTGTCTGTTTTTGTTTTTTTATGTGTACTTTAATGTGCACAAATGTATCAAGTATATGAACTTATATCACTTGGTACTTTGGTGTACTTTTAGTGTCGTCTTTCGAAAAGACATCCAAATTTATTTTGAAATAAGCTTGCAGAAAATACATTTTGCATTACATGTAAAGGCTACGTTTACACTATTTTGTTTTTTTAATTTTAAAATGCATGACATTTGTTATGGGTACATGGAGAACCGGGCCGAAAGTAACACGGGACGAAAGTAACAAAGCGATTTTCTCCGAGCCTCTTTCTGCATTTGCATTCCCAGCTATGACAGCATGTTCAGCATGCAATCCTTGATGGAGCTGAGAAATATCATGTGATTTCCTCATCGTTACCTGAAGTTAGGTCTTAGGCACTTAGCACTTAGGTTTCGATTACAAAAAGTAAATTATTGAAGCTGTAATTTTTTTTATTAGTCGTGTTGTTTTTCTTGTTTCATGTGTCAAAGTAATGATCAATCTACAGGTTATTTAGTGCTTTAACACATCCTAAAGTTTGCATTTTCACATTTTTTTTTTATATAAAATTAAATCGAGTTTAAATGTCAGGAGTTCCTGTGGGTACGAAAGTAACAGTTGTTACTTTTGTCCCGCTACAGTCACAAAAAGTATTTATTTTGTTCCAGTGCAAGCTATATTGTGAATTTCTGTGTCTTGCATCATTTCTTACAAATGTTAATGACATATTATACCAAAAGAATATGTCTTAGTGAGGGTCAGAAAGACAGACAGAGGTCTGGTTTTATCCAGATGTTTTTGAGAGGGTGTTTTAGCCATATCTTAGCCTTTACACCTCCACCTGTGAATTTACAGTGTTTCCAGATGTTTTAATGCCCATTTTTAATTCATGCATAAAAACAACTGGATGGAAACATAAATAGGCTTACTGTTACATTATGTTTAGAGTTTTTTTTATTATGCTAATGTGATTAAATTTTTATATTGTGCATTCTGTATAATTTTTTTATTATTATATAAAAATACATTGAAATTTACAATAAAAAAAATACAGTCAGGTTTTAAGACATCTGATGAAACTTAAATTTAAAATGAAAATATGAAACTGTAATTTAATAATTTTTTTGAAAAGATAAAGGACAAAATATGTTTGCAGTTTTTTATTAACAAGTTCACACTCAGGTATACTTAAGAAAAATAAGAGTAACAGAAAAAAATCTAGCTTATATTGTTGTGTTACTTTTGACCCACCTGTGTGTTACTTTGTCCCAACCGATGGGGTCGAAAGTAACAATGTTCAACTTATGTTCAAAGTGACATTATACTGAAGTCTTTCTACATTTCTACAAAATACGGTATTGTTAGACCACACTTCTGAGTTACTGGCCACAGAAGAAATATATCTCTGTATACAACATTTTCTTTTAAAATTAAGTTTTTCTGAAAAATGGTACTTTCGCCCCTGCTCTCCCCTACTCCTATGTTTTCGACCCTTGAAAATGGAGATTTTTGAAAACGCTGCAGAACCTGATTTAGTTTGAAAACTCTGGGAATTCATTTCACTATAAACTTACCAAAACTGACAGTTTTGAAAACGATGGTGTGGCTGTCCACATTCTCTCTGCGCATCCTTGATGACCGTGTAAACAATAACATAATGCTTATTGTTTTACCCATAGATTTGTATAAGTAGATTCCCTTTTCGACCACTCCAAGCGATTAATCACACGAAAAGGGTTGAATTAATCTGATTAAAAATTGCAATTAGTTGACAGCACCAGTATAAAATTAAAATAAAAAAATCAGCTTTGAATCAGAAATAAATTACATATATTTGGAATTTACTGTATGTTACTGTATTTTTTATCAAATGAATGCAGTCTTTGTGAGCATGAGAGCCTTCTTTCAAAAACATTTGAAACTTTTTGCTTCAGTGGGGTACTGATAAATCATTGCAATCTCATTCCGTTTTACATTCATACTGGTCATAAGCAGGTTTGAGCTTACAGTCTCGTTGCTACAACATGTCCAAAATGAGCTTCAAAGAATGGAACATCCCAAAATATTGCGTAGAATCCCAAACAATGAAATCCCATCAACTCAGTAATCCAGATGCGGGGCCTAAAAATGTGCGCATATGTGTGGGTATTATTTTTTACCCTGAGGCTTAGGTTGTGGGAAATCTCAGCTGGACAAAGCTTTTGGGCCCAGGGACAGGTTACATGACTGGCACAAAATCTATTCACTTTGAGTCCTATCTGTCATGCCTTGGGCTTGCACATAGCCTTTCCCTGTCGATTCTACAAGCATTTGGTATCACACCAGCACAGAGGATCTGGCTCATCACGCGAGCTCAAAGATCAGCCTGATGCCAAGTTCTGAAACATGCTCACAACTGGCGAGAAGGCTTAGCAAGTAATTTAACTCGCCCTATGTGGAGAGTCTTCTAAAATAAAAGCAACATAAAGACAAATAAAACTGTGAGCAAATACGACACAATCTGCAGCATTCTGCCTATTGTTTCCAATCCGAAATGCAGTAATAATGTGTAGGAAGGATGGATAAAAAGAAAGGCTATGACAAGCATGCTGAAGCAAGGTGTCTCCTGAGAGGCTGGTGGTCTCTGATCACCTCCAGCTTTCTCATTATGTGCTGAGTACTGACTAGTACCAGCCCCTTGCAATGGCATCACTATCCAGATGAAGCCGATGCTGACTCTCATTAAAGGCGAGAACATGCAGAAATGCATTAATTATATCAGAGAGAGAAATCCATTAGACTTTGCTCTCTTCAAACATGTAACAAGCATGGTGTTGTGGGCAGGGGAAAAATGGTGTGTATATAATAGGCTCTGTACTGTATGTCTGAAAGTGAATGGACGATGTGACATTGTCTTGCTTATTAGCCATGTGTGTGATGGGTAACAGGATTATTCTGTCAGCCTGATTATTGTTTCCTGTCCTCTTAGTGGCACTTCAAACCACATTCTATTCTCTCTCTCTTTGCTCTAGGCCCACTCTCATCCTATAAACTAAAATTTTGCACCCTGTCAGATGTGTATGTGGTAGCTCAGTGTTATCACTTTCTCTTATAGAGTTGTTCAGTTTATAGCTTAAAACCAATAAGAGAAAAAGCTTTTTTCTTTTAAATCATGTGTTCCCTTGAGAATATTTTTTAGAACGCTGGTTTTCGACTTGTGTTAACATGAATTACTCACACCTCAAATGTGAATTTTGAAGCTGCTATGTTGCTAACAAGTTGAAAGGAAATGCATTTAAACATTTCCAAAGCACACTGTGGTTTCAAAAACCATACCTGACTGAGGTAATTTGTTTTTCAGAACAAAACGTAAAAGACTGAAAGTTATGTTAACAGTCCTTGATAAAAATACAAATAAAAGTGCAAAAACTGATTTTCCAAAATGCAAGTCTTTGGAAAACCTATGGCAATTAGGGTTGATATATGAACTGACAATAATAAAAACTGTAAATAATAATAATAAAATAAAAAAGTAGTATATTATATGAAACCACATTATGTTCATAATATATTTATTGTTGCTGCTTTTTGTTTGTTTGTTTTTTTATTTATATAAAATAATCCAAAGTGGTAGACTATGTACACTACTTTTCAGAAATGTAAGGACAGAAGGTTTATATATATATATATATATATATATATATATATATATATATATATATATAACTTTATACTTATGTTCAGCAAAGATGCATTAAACTGATATTTTTGAAAATGTATGCATTTATAAAAAAAAAAAAATAAGAATAATTTTTGCACCCTATTTGTGTTCAAATAAATGCAGCCTTAATTCTTAAATATAGATACTAAAAATACAAAAAAAAAGAATAATTATGCAAAATCTTACCAACCCTTAAAAAAATTTAGGTTATGAGTTTTGCATGCTAAAATATTCTTTCAGTCTCTGAATCTTGATAGAATGATGCAACTTTTGTGAAAAGGCTGCAGGGAACAATCAAGAATCAACAACAGAAGTTCTGGGTGAGTTCATGGAAAGGACATCTGAGTGCACAAATCAGAGAATGAAGGCGTCATGAAAACTCGTTGCGAAAATTAGCAGAGTATGGTTTGTCAGATGTTAGTTGTTCGTATCTTTTTGTCATTGTGTCACTGGTAATTGTTCATGAACAGACATGACCGTCAACGAACTCAAATTAACTGACAAGTCACCATATTGTTTTGAACTTATTTTATTGTCAAAAAAAGAAACAATGAGTCAAAAGCAGCATAAGAGGATAAAAAGGTTTTTAGACAGCCTGCGCATAGACCACATGTGGAGGGCGCTTCAAAAAATCACTTCTTCTGAATTGCTCTAATCATTGACAGGCAGGGCATCAGAAAGGTAATGCCACAGGAGAGAGACACAAGCTGAGGAATTTCAGTCGTAGGATTTAGTTGTTTTTGGTATTAGCCTACTGTGCAGTTTTACACACAGCACACTGGAAATTAATCTTTATTATTATTATTATTATTCTCAGTTCTGAAGAGTCCAAGAAATTTGACTTTATGGTGATTTTTTATGAATTTAGAACACTTGCAACAGCAAGTCCTTTGGAAACAGCATTTCCAAAGTTGTCAAGAGTAACATAAAAAATGACATACTATCTCCTGCATAAGTTAAATTCTTCATGTTCCAAACCAGCATTTTTCAACTACCTTTGCTGCCGGTTCACTGCACAGAGCTAAATAAATGTATGATGTGAGGCAGAGCTATGGATTTTGGGTGTGAGTGGAGCCAAACTACCTCATAACTGTCATGTGATGAATACAAGTCAGTCTAAGCACAACAGTGCTCATATTTTGTACCCTCACTTTCACTTACACCATTCATCTCTGGCCACCTGTGTACCTGTTGGTATCTGAGGATATTGAGGTCGGAGAGGGAGAGCAATCCACCACCGTCACCAGTGATTCAGTTAGTAAGAAAGAACGCAGTAATATCTGGATCATTTTATAGTCAGCTGCACAGACTAAAGTGGTTTCAACTGTAATTTGTGTAAAACCACCATAGGCATGCAGAGGAAATGATCTGTTATGCATAATCAGCACAATCACATCCACTAGCACTAGTAAGCAGCCTACTATTTGTTTACAGTTACCATACAAGATTTATGAATTGGATCAGGCATATTAAAAGATGTAGGCTACCAATTTTATAATTCTGCCATTTACCAGTAAGCCAATTATTTTCATGTTATGGCATATATATATATATATATATGTAAAGCAGCCGTCATGCAACTGACCCGCATATATATATAAAATAAAAAAAATAAAACAATGAACGGTAAAATCATTTAGGCCACACAACATTATAATGTAGAGTAAAAGTTTAATATCTATTTGCTAATGATCACATTTAACACCCTTTTGAATCATTAAATTACTAGCAATTATTTACAGTGAGTATTAGAAGATAAAGGTACACCAAACATAAAATAGGCAGAATAAACAAAGAGAATAAACAAAAGAACATTAAAGTCAGCTAATTAATAGTATATATCAAGCAACTCTATGCAACTCTATGCTTTATATATTTAAAAAAGAAAATGCATATATGTGCTTATTATGCAAATATCTGCTTTTTATCTGGTTTTGAACAACTTCCAGTTTTATCTTAAAGGGACACTAAGTAGGAATTACTCCCATCTAGTGGTGAAATTGTATTTTGCATTCAAACTAATTTTGCTCTCCAGCGCCTCGCTTTTTCAAATGCGCGTTGCATCTACGGTAGGCGATATGTACCAAAAAGGTTTGACAGGATGTCTTCTAATAGCACTTCGTCGAGTTTTCCTTCAGGTGAACAGGTGTGTTATTTCAAACAAACTGCAACATGACCATAAACAAACGAATGTTACAGTATGAATTACTGACTGTGGAAAACATGAAATATTGTAATTAGTAGTTATGTCTAATTTATTCGTTATATTTTCTGAATTATATGCATTGTTAGATATAAAAAAAATATTATAATATAGATTGTAACACTGACTTACCTGTCGAGAAGAAAACTGGCCACTTCAGCGTCTCTTTTGAAATCTTTATCCAGCATTAGCTCTTTCCACCTAGAAAAAGCTTCCCCGACATTAACTCTTGTTTTCTGTAATCTACGGTCACGTTTCCTTTTACGTTCTATTTTTGACTGTTTTGGCGACGATGTTTTCTTCTCCTGTGGCGCGGCATATGTATGGTCCATAATAAGAATGCAATCCAGACTTTTAAACTTGCCGGTGCAGTTTCAAGCGCCTCTCACTGCTCTGCACCTGCGTTTCTGGCTCTGACCGAAAACGCGTTGTGGAAACGCGTTGGCTTAGTACTTTTTGTCCCTCTCTGCTATTATAGTTTTGCAAGATGGCGGAACTACATGGAAGCCTCCGTTGACCTACCCGTCCCATGTATATAAAGATAATAAATTCTTCATTTACAAGGATTAGTTTAAACATTGGCATAGGTATTAGAGCTGTAATCGGGCCTTAAAAGTTAGGCCCGACAGGACCCGAGCCCGACAGGTTTCGGCCCGAGCCCGACAAATACATTTTGATTGACAGCTTTTTTAAAGCCCGAACCCGTTTACAGCCCGACATTATCTCATAGCTCTTTTGCCTTTTGCCAACAATGAGCAATTTATTCATGTTTTAACATAATTTACTCATAACTAACGTAGACTAGACCACTTGGAAGCTGGAATAAAGAAATAAAATAAGTCCTGTGTCACATCGTAACATCTCAGCATTCTAGACATAGGCTCATTTAACCTATAAATAGACCAACTCACCAATAAAAACGAGTCATTTAAAAAAAAAATTAAATTAAGATACATTTTAAATTAAGATGGGTATTTGGCAATAACGAAATTAAGATAAAGGCTCCGCCGGATTTGCTTTATTTAATAAAAGAATAATGCCAACATTAGCGTAAATACTCTGTCAACATTATGCATTTAAGACTCAATGAATATTTAGTTATCATTTGAAAAACCTTTACTCACAGAGATTAGGCTAGGTCTACATGTTTTTGTGGAGGAAAATGAATGAATCCACTGTAGATGTCTTCAGCGCGCTCCTGCGCTCACTGATGGTGCGTCATTATTCACTCATTATTCTCATTATAAACATGGTTAAAACTTTTCCACACCTCAGAGTTTGCTTTAGTTGCTGGTGCAACCAAAACGTAATCACCAGAGGCAAGCCTCCGTTACACCTGCTCAGCATTCATTTTCGCATCTTTCTCGTGCTAATCGAAACACATCACATGACCGCTCGTTTACAATATTTACAATACCTGAAATATTGTAATTAGTAGTTATGTCTAATTTATTCGTTATATTTTCTGAATTATATGCATTGTTAGATATAAAAAAAATATTATAATATAGATTGTAACACTGACTTACCTGTCGAGAAGAAAACTGGCCACTTCAGCGTCTCTTTTGAAATCTTTATCCAGCATTAGCTCTTTCCACCTAGAAAAAGCTTCCCCGACATTAACTCTTGTTTTCTGTAATCTACGGTCACGTTTCCTTTTACGTTCTATTTTTGACTGTTTTGGCGACGATGTTTTCTTCTCCTGTGGCGCGGCATATGTATGGTCCATAATAAGAATGCAATCCAGACTTTTAAACTTGCCGGTGCAGTTTCAAGCGCCTCTCACTGCTCTGCACCTGCGTTTCTGGCTCTGACCGAAAACGCGTTGTGGAAACGCGTTGGCTTAGTACTTTTTGTCCCTCTCTGCTATTATAGTTTTGCAAGATGGCGGAACTACATGGAAGCCTCCGTTGACCTACCCGTCCCATGTATATAAAGATAATAAATTCTTCATTTACAAGGATTAGTTTAAACATTGGCATAGGTATTAGAGCTGTAATCGGGCCTTAAAAGTTAGGCCCGACAGGACCCGAGCCCGACAGGTTTCGGCCCGAGCCCGACAAATACATTTTGATTGACAGCTTTTTTAAAGCCCGAACCCGTTTACAGCCCGACATTATCTCATAGCTCTTTTGCCTTTTGCCAACAATGAGCAATTTATTCATGTTTTAACATAATTTACTCATAACTAACGTAGACTAGACCACTTGGAAGCTGGAATAAAGAAATAAAATAAGTCCTGTGTCACATCGTAACATCTCAGCATTCTAGACATAGGCTCATTTAACCTATAAATAGACCAACTCACCAATAAAAACGAGTCATTTAAAAAAAAAAAATTAAATTAAGATACATTTTAAATTAAGATGGGTATTTGGCAATAACGAAATTAAGATAAAGGCTCCGCCGGATTTGCTTTATTTAATAAAAGAATAATGCCAACATTAGCGTAAATACTCTGTCAACATTATGCATTTAAGACTCAATGAATATTTAGTTATCATTTGAAAAACCTTTACTCACAGAGATTAGGCTAGGTCTACATGTTTTTGTGGAGGAAAATGAATGAATCCACTGTAGATGTCTTCAGCGCGCTCCTGCGCTCACTGATGGTGCGTCATTATTCACTCATTATTCTCATTATAAACATGGTTAAAACTTTTCCACACCTCAGAGTTTGCTTTAGTTGCTGGTGCAACCAAAACGTAATCACCAGAGGCAAGCCTCCGTTACACCTGCTCAGCATTCATTTTCGCATCTTTCTCGTGCTAATCGAAACACATCACATGACCGCTCGTTTACCTCGCAAACCGGAGCGCAAGCCCGAGCCCGGCCCGAGCCCGCGTAAGATGATAGAAATTAAGCCCGAACCCGACCGAACCCGTCGGGTCCCGACGGGTCCCGTCGGGTTCGGGCAAAGATCTTCAGCTCTAATAGGTATCTGTATACCATTGAGGGCATATTTATGAATAAAAATATTGATTTTAGATAATAAAATACCTAAAAAGTTACTTATTGTCCCTTTAAGACAAATAATATGCCCATTATCACAGATCCAGATAACGACATTGTTGCGTTTCTAAATGCTACCTAAAAGTTAAAATGAGGTTTTAAGCAAGATATATTTAAAAAAAGAAAACACAAAAAAGATACATCTGCCTTGTTGGCTGTTTTGTTTTTATTTTATTAATTTCTCCATTTCTCATGGTACACATTAGGGGTGTAACGGTACGTGTATTCGTACCGGACCGTTTCGGTACAGGGCTTTCGGTACGGTGAACGTGTGTACCGAATGACTGAATATAATATTTTGTTCGCGGAACATAAGTACATTTTCGTGTTTCCAAACGAACATATTATGTGTCAGAAGTCTCCGAGTTCAGCGCAAATCCCGCCCTGCAGCTGATTCTAAGGCCGGTGACACACTGGCTGCGTGGCGTGAGCGTGGCGTTTCTGCTGCGTGTCAGTTGCGTGACGGCTGCTTTATACATTTTCTGTGTCTTTACACACCAGAATCATGCCTGACGCTGCGCTGGCGTACTGCTGCTAATGTAGGTGACATAGAGGGAGACCGCCGACGTACCAGGATCTTGTCTTCACGACAACAATATCTATACTTCATGTTGAGCATAAATATAAAAACGAATGATAAAGGACACCGTCAACAGTATTGACGGCAAAATAGACTATGTTTGACAGGTGCAATATGCCAGTGTGTCACCAGCCTAAGGTTTTCAAAAGGCATCACGCGAGTGTGAACATCACTACAACTAGGAAAAAAATGATTGTAATTCAAACGCAGCTCCCGTCGGCATTTAAACAGAACTTTGCTCTTAAAGGAGCCATATGTAGGATTGTGGCCTAAACTGGTACTGCAATCACTATAAAAATACTGTAGAGCTTTGTATCCCCTCCCCCCACCCCCTGACTCGGGGTTGCCAGATGAGCTGCAGGATTCAGCAGAAACGTAGGCTGCTTGAGCCTCCAATGGCAAGTGACGAACAGACATGCACAGTAAGTTTTTTTTCCCTGTTGATTATGTATATGCTTCATGAGAGATATTTTGATAAGTAATTATGTATTTAAAAATATACTAATTGTCATTAGTTAAATATAATCGTAAAGATTTCTGCTCGTATGTGAAAGTATAATCGTAAAGATTTATGCTTGTATGTGACAGTATAATCGTAAAGATATATGCTCGTATGTGACAGACAGAACGGTAACTGTTAGTCTAACTTGTAACGTTATTTATCTGTCATTAATGTAAGTACAAGCACAAGCCTATGTCACTATGTGTAACTAATATCAAAGATACAGTTATTAATTTAGCTGATGCTATAAGTGAAAGTGGTCAGCTGTAATTTTTAACTTACCCTGCAGCACACGTCCATAACGCTTAAATATGTGATGTCCAGGAGAAAATTAGCAACGTTGGCGTCTGTGTTCAAATTCTTCTCCATTTTCAGCCGTCTCCATCTTTCAAAAGCATCTCCAATACAAATTCTGGTTTTATTTCGGACTTTGTCATGTTATCTCGGACTTTGTGACGAATTTCTGAATTATAACGAAGTGTTTTTGATTTAGTAACATTAGACATTTTTATCCGACTGGAGTTAGGGTAGGTTACAGCAAAGGTGGCAACACGGATCTCGAAACGCTACTGACTTTGTGATTGGTAGATAGGTGGAGGGAGGCAAAAACACAAAATGACAACAACAAAATCAGTTGAGGGCTGCAAGTCCACTTTTTTAATGACAATATCCTGGCCGGACTACTGTTGTCAGTGATATAAGTATTTGAAATTAACATGATTTCTAAATGTCTAGTGACACATCAGGGCCATTTTATGATTAATTGAAATAGATTTCTTACATACAGCTCCTTTAAATTCCGTTCGGTCCAACGCTATAACGAAATCTGAGCAGGTCTAAAAACTGAAACTGTTGATGTTGCACTTTACACTTTGGAAAAGTTATATATATATTTTAAATATGAGCTGGTCTACAAGCTGGGATTGGTAATGCTGCACTGTAATCATAGTTATTTATTTCTATTTTTTCATTATATTTTACTATATTATATTGGTTTGAGACTGAGTGTATTTTATTTAGTGGAGAACTCTGCAGCAGTATTTTATTTCTTATTCTTTTTAAATTTTATATATATTTTATTAAAAAGTTTTTTTTTTTTAAGTGTAAACAAATTGTTCAAAGTTTATAGTAATGAGCAACCTGCAGTTTAATGTTTCCGTTTCTTTCCCTTACTGTACCGAAAATGAACCGAACCGTGACTTTAAAACCGAGGTACGTACGGAACCGTGATTTTTGCGTACCGTTACACCCCTAGTTCACACACTTGTCTCCAGTCAGATTCAGCAGCGTTAATCTCAATCCAATCAGTTCCTGAAAGTTACTCATTTTATCATACTGAAATTTTTTACTCCAAAACTAAATTCAAAATAAATATATATATATATATATATATATATATATATATATATATATATATATATATATATATATATATATATATATTTCAGCATGAATAGTTCAATAAAAGATCGATAGAACAATCATAGTTTAAGTGCTGAAGCTGTAAGAAAACAGACTCCTTCAAAGCAAGACACAAGTACTTCAACAAAGAATAATCCAACAAAGCTCTCTGACTAGGCTTGATAAAGCACTATTGATTTTAACACTCATGCAGAGAGAACAGGAAAAGATTCACTGTCAAAATAGTCAATCTGTCAATCTGTGATTCAGAATAAAGTGTATTATGGGTACCTCTTAAAATTATCAATAAAGGAATGCATGGATGTACTGTCACTGTTGCATTTGCAGCCTATTTATTTATTTTTTATTAATTTGCACTGAAAACATGTGAATCATGCTTCGAAAGCAGGATTTGGTTTTGCAGTTGTTTTTTATCTTAGGTATAGACCCATGAAAGCATAAATCATGAAATTCCCTTCACTTCACCCAAACATTCTGCTATGTATATCTGTCCTCCTAATCCGGTTAGGCTTCTTTTATCAAACATAGAAATATGAGTCAGCCCTTTTTTTCCACACATCATCATATTTTTCTGGATTAAGTTCAGTGTCACACTGTGTAACAGATATCTGAGAGCAGAATGTTATTTCGATGGCAGCAAATGTGCCTGCTCTCTATTCCTGTGATGATGGGACTTTTCTTCTCAATGTTACTCTGAGTCTGACACTAACACAAAAGAGCTGATAGCATGACTGCACCACTGGAAAATAGACAAATTCTCACGTCAAAATGGCCATCTCAGATTTGTCAATTCAGTGCCATTAAT
Source organism: Carassius gibelio (assembly GCF_023724105.1). Lineage (NCBI taxonomy): Eukaryota > Metazoa > Chordata > Actinopteri > Cypriniformes > Cyprinidae > Carassius > Carassius gibelio. The sequence goes on from NC_068407.1 coordinate 12,712,406, forward strand.
CCGCTCACAGAGTCTCCTCAGGTATCTCATATAAATTTATATTTTTAATGCAATCCACAAGGCAGCAGGTTCAGCTGAAGTACATTTTGATCCTGACAGAACTGTCTGCTAGCCTTCTTATCCTTCAACACTGCCTCTGAATTTGCATTAACACTGATTCCTTAAGCTAGACACCAGACATGTCTTACAGCTTTTTACCCAATCAGCAACAACTAATTTTGTGTTCCAACAAACATGAGACGGACAGCTTAAAGAACAGTGGGTCTTGATACAAATATGACATTGCTAATGTTGCTCTCCATTAACATGCATTTATATAAAAAATGGAGAATCTCATAAACTGTTGAAATTTTGTTGCTATATAAAGAACATGAAGCACATTTTATGCAGTGTGAAATCAAAAAGAGAAAAAAAGAATCCATCTTTTTTTTTTTTTTTTTTTTTTTGGCATGCTCAATAATGATTCACAGGTGACCTGTAAGGCCCCTTTAAACAAAATGTAAAATAAGTCTCTTATGTCCCCAGACCGTGTATCTGCACTTTTAGCTTAAAATACCTGACGGATAATTTTTTTATAGCTTCTTAAAATTGCCATTTTTGGTTTGGCCGAAAACATATAGTTTATGTATTTTTTCCCATTAAATGCAAATGAGCTGATGCTTCTGGCCCACTTTTCACAAAAGGGCGGACTTTTTCCCTTAGATGATGTGTACATAGGGAGAAATCTGGAATCACTTGTTCTGAGAGACTGTTCATGATTTATTAGGATTATTAAAAAAAATGAGTGTGTGGATTTTTACCATTATAGGCTGGTTGTTTTCGCACACTGCGGTCACACAACTGTGTTCAAACAATTTATAAAAGTGATTTGTCCATAATAGGTCCCCTTTAAATGTGATTAAATTTAGCTATTTTAAATACTGTATGAATACACTCTGTCAGATGATTTTTTTAAATAATGTAGTGCATGTTTAAGCCTATTAGTTTCAATTATTCAACTGAAGCATTAAAATGCAAAACAAATATGTTCACAAATATATTCATCTGAGTCTTAAAAAAAGAATCTGTAAATGGAAGATGGTGCTCTGGAAATGGAGCACCCTGCAGGGCTTCGTATTACACGAAAGGTTTTTTTGGCACCAATCCTTGCACTGTGAAAATATAACTGAACCCAAATAAAAGGGTAGAAAAGCTACTTTGCCATGTTGGGTAGCTGCATGTACTGTATGTGCTGGAGGCTGCCTGCACTATTCTAATTCCTTTGAGTCTTTGTCTTTATTGTGACAGATTCACTTTTCTGTCTATTTGTTTGCTTTATATTTCTTAAAATCATTTTATACACCATCATTTATGTCTATAATATGTGAATATATCCCCTATCACTGTTAAAAATTACCAGCATTTCACAATAATTAACAGTATTATTTTACAGTAACTTGTTGTAATTAAGTTTCCCTGTAATATCCCAATGAATACCTGTAAAAAACTAAAGTATCCTTGGATTTTACAGCATTTAACTCCTATTTTACAGTAAAATCTTGCTATCTAAAACCTACTGTTATATCACAACAAGGTCTGTAATATCACAGCAACACAGTGTAAAAAATAAGTATTTCACAGCAGTAAACAGTATTATTACAGTGAAATATTGTATTGAAATGTGCCCTGGGAAGTCACATGACATAACCGATCTGTTTTGAATTGAAAGCGCTGTTGTCGTGTCCCTCTTCTATTCCGGGCTGAATGGAGAAGGTGAGCAGCATGCATGTTTGCAGCACTTACACCCATGTTATTTTAATATAATTATAATATATACTTTCAAATAAACGTTTATCGCATGACACAGTTCACATTTTGTTAGCAAGTGCCCGGAATTGTTGAAAGTTATCTCACAGCATTTGCTAATAGTAGTAACGTAATGTAAGTTAGAGTTTCGCTATAATGTTTCATGTCACTATTTTATACTAGTTTATAAAACCATTGATGGGACAAACATTGCTATATGTGCACATTTCTGTAATTAGTCAAGGTTATCATAGATTAGCAGGGCTAACCGTTAGCTGTTTAACTTGAATGACTTAGTGATTCAAACGGTCCATGATTTTTTTCCCCAGCGGATATAACTTACAACCGTTCACATTTTGTTAGCAAGTGCCCAGCTTTTTTTTGAAAATTCTCTCACAGCATTTGCTAATAGTAGTAATGTTAGTAATGACGAGAGTTTCGCTATAATTTTGCATGTCAATATCACCGTTAAGACAAATTTGGTATTTGTAAAGTTTATAAAACCAGTAATGGGACAAACTTTACTATTTATGTGTGCAAATTTCTGTAATTAGTTAAGGTTATTATAGATTAGCAGGGCTTACCGTTAGCTGTTTAACTTTAATAACTTATTGATTCAAACGGTCCATTAATTTTTTTTCTTCTTTTTCTTTTTTTTCCAGCAGGTATCCTAGTTACAACATGACTGAGCTAAGTTAACTGGAGTAAGTTATTCTCACGTTGTGTTGGACAACGGGAGGGTTTTAACACTAGGGTTCCCACTTGTCCTGATATGAATGAATAATAATTGTAAAAGTTGTAAATGCAATTTACATTGAGTTAGCAATCTCAAAGTGCTACAGAAAAAAAAAAAACACTATATATATATATATATATATATATATATATATATATATATATATATATATATATATATATATATACACATCTTTAATTTTTGACATCCGGCTAGAATTAAATTACAATAATAAATGATCATATTCTGCATTCAAACTGAAATTCTTATTGTTGGTTGCCTTTGTGTAATTTCTCCTTTTTCTTTCCCTATCTTTCCTTTTATTACTTCTTTCCTTTAAGTAATCCTTACATTAGCTGTACGCTTCTGTCATAAGTGCCACAATGGTGACATGTTTTCTAATCATCCCACCCACATTTTCAGGAACCTTCCAAAATCATTTGGCGACACTGGCAAGCACGGTGATACTGCTGGAGACGGATGTCACTCTCTTCTGCAACATGTAAAAATGAGAGTGGAGTAAAAAAATAGGAATAAAGCTCTTGCTCAATGCTGCAGAGAAAGAAGACCGCGCACTGGAATGGCAGGAGGGGCCAGACTGGCAAGAGGTCCTGTTGACCAATACAGGTATGTGGCAATATGTATGTGGGAATATACATGTAAAGTCTGTCAATATTTGTTTGAAAGCATTGTATATGACCATGAATAACACTGAAACAGGACAAAACATACTTTTCTCTTGACTAGTTTATTGATACTTTGACATGGGCCCTTTTCACAGCAATCATGTTGCGATGTTAATAGTGTAGTAAACACAGGTGTAATTACCTGTGATTATGGACTTGTTCCATTTAGGATTTATCTGAGCCATCTGATATTGTGCATAGTAGCTCTCTGGCATGCATGGTTGTGATACACTAAATACATTGACCTTAAAGGGATATTCCACCTCCCCTTGAGTAAAACAATTGATTTTTACCTTTCTCCCGTTCATCCAGTCATTCCCTGAGTTTGGCGATACCACATATAACTTCAGCCTAGCATAGATCATCGGATTGGATTAGACCATTAGCATCTCGCCCTAAAAGTGACTAAGATTTCAAGAATTTTTCCTATTTAAAAGTAGTTTCTTCTCAAGTTAGAACATGCAATAAAAGTAAGGGAAAATGAAATGTGGTGATTTTCTAGGCTGATCTGACATGGAACTAGGGCTGCAACTAACGATTATTTTGATAATCGATTAATCTGTCGATTATTTTTACGATTAATCGATTAATCGGTTTATGTACTTATATTTTAGTTTTTTCCATTTTTTCCCCAAGTAAATTATTAATAAAGGGTCTTTATCATTCAGCATAGATTTTTAAGAGATTTTAACCATTTTGCATTGTCATATCCTCATCAAAAATATACCTGGAGTTGTTTTATTATGTTAGTAATCCTTTGTCGAACTCTTCTGCAATCAAAACACTGACCCATACTCTAGCAAAATTCACAAGGAGATTTCAAATATTGTTTTCACCATGGCAGTCCTTAGAGCTCCTAAAGTAGTTTAACATCCCAAACAAAGCTTAAGGAATCTTTGAGAACATATTTTCACGAAGTATAAGGATAAAACAGAATAAAATTGCAGTGCATTGTATTTTATTATTTACTGGGAAAAAGCTTTATAGCTTATGCTGTGAAATTGTAAACAATCCTTCGAAAAAAAAAAGTGCCAATGGCATGAAACCTGAATGGAACTCACAATTTAAAGTAAAATCCATCAGAAGGTTGTCCAGAAAAAAAAAAAATTGGGACACACACAAAAAACCTTCTGTGTGAAAAAGAGCAGTGAATACTTAGAAAAGAAGTGCATTTTAAATATACTCAAACATTTACCTCTCTCATTCAGTCATAATTAGGCTGCAAGTCTGAATTATGAACTGGTAAACGACAAACTGATCACATAACATGTTTGTAAAGCTTTAAATGTTAACTGTTAAAAAGCAATGGTATCAGCTTTTACGACTAAACATTTGCAAACAACCTTGTACTGGAGAATCTGCACAAATAAAATTCTTAGGGGCCGTTCACATATCGCACCTAAAAACGCGTGGAAAACGCTAGTCGCGCCGCTTTCTCCTTCTTTCCAAAGCGCTCGGGCAGAAGCGCCCCTGAGGCGTCTGCCTTTGCTAAGCAACCATGACGTGCCCTCTCCATGAAGACCCGGAAATTTCAGCAAAGGATAAATGGATGCGGTGTGGACGCGCCTGGAAAAACGGGCGCATTGCACCGCGTGCGTGTCGCGACCGCGTCGCTTCCATTATGAGAGTGCATACTGCGCGCCTACATAGGAAATAACGAACTTGAGCACGCAAAAGACACGATATGTGAACGGCCCCTTAAACAGTTCAGTAGTGCAGAATTTACAGGTTACTCTTCATTTTGAAGGCTCAAAGTAAAGTACTCCCACTTCCCGCTGAATGCTGCAGAGACGCTGTTCGGGAAGCACGTGACATAAAACGAGGCCAGCTATTGGCTATTCGCTACTTCACCTGCTGTACTGGCTGAGTAAAACCTCCGGTGGCTCATTACCCTTGTCAAAAAATCCTATTGGAATTTCACTTTGTCCTATTGGATCCTACTGGATTCTTAAAATCCTATTGGACATTCTGATTGATTTTAATGGAATTTCACTTTGTCCTATTGGATCCTACTGGATTCTTAAAATCCTATTGGACATTCTGATTGATTTTAATGGAATTTCACTTTGTCCTATTGGATCCTACTGGATTCTTAAAATCCTATTGGACATTCTGATTGATTTTAATGGAATTTAACTTTGTCCTATTGGATCCTATTGGATTCTTAAAATCCTATTGGACATTCTGATTGATTTTAATGGAATTTCACTTTGTCCTGTAGGATTTTATTTGATGTTTAGAATCTTATTGGATATTGTGTTTAATTTAATGGGATTTAATTTTTTCATGTGATCTTTTATTGATTTGTATTGGACATTGTGATTTTTAAATGGAAATTCACTTTGTCCTGTAGGATCTTATTTGATTCTGTTAATTACTTTTTAAGAGTAACTTAACTTTTTTAGAGTAGCACTGTGTATGTGTGTGTGTGTGTGTGTGTGTGTGTGTGTGTGTATTTATAACCCATAAAAATGCAGCCTACATATACACAAATATATATATATATATATATATATATATATATATATATATATATATATATATATATATATATATATATATATATACATATATATATATATATATACATATATATATATATAAATCAAAATACAGTAAGGAAAATATTTTAATTGATATAATATCTGAATAAGTTAAAATGTATTACATGTGACTAAGAATTCATAGAAACACAAACATCTATAATGGTTTTGTCGTGACGCTTCCCCTTTAAGAAATCCGAACGTAGTAGTGCGCGTGACACTGTAGCGTGCATAATTTGAACGGTAACGGTCAGGTGAGGAAGCTGATAAATCGAGTGATTAACGTTGTTAAACTTGTTAAAAATGTATTGAAAGACTCTAAAAAGTATATTATATTATTATATTAAATAATAATGTATGCCATTTATAATAAAATCGAGTACAAAATGCCTGTTCTGCCAACATTTTGAGCGTTTTGAATTGTGCTTTACGGTTTTGTGTACCGCTTTATTTGTATTGATGGATTAATATGTTCTGCTGTGCAGGTTAGGTTTTATGTTCCAGTTAAAAAGTTTGACATGATACAGTTCTCCCGTGATATTTGTGTGTACATGAAGACACGCATGACAAGAGAATAGATGGCGAATAGATGGCGTCTTCCGTTATTACTGTCAATCGAAGCAATGAGTCCAGAAAAATTTAGCAGATTTACCGGCGTAATATTTAACACTCGCGTTTGTCATTTCTGAAATGGTAAATGTGGACGTTTGGTCCTCTTAGATTAACAAAGATTTTTTTCAAATTGTGAATAGATTTTGTAGAGAAGCTGAGAAAAGTGCTCTCCCCTTAAAGCACAGTACGACTCGAAATGACTGAGCTGGCTTATCTAAAACCAGGAAGTAATCGTGCATATGTTCATGTGACAGAGCATTATTGCTTTGAAATATATTTGATACAATATTTTTCAGTTTTTTTTTTCTCTGTTTTTACATTACACACAAATAGTACTGTATTAAATGAAATGAACAGTTTAAGTTCCCTTTGAGGTGTATTATACTGAGTTACAATATCATATTCTACATATTGTTTGATGTTTTATTGTTCTGTGTTGTGATGTGATTGTATTTGCTATTATTATTATTATTATTATTATTGTTGTTGTTACAGTAAAGTGTTATTTTTATATTCAACTTCTGGTCTCCTGTATACACTTTATATGTTCCTCCTCACTATAGATATGTTCCTCCCTTTGGGTATAGAACTGGTTTAGTGTGAATAATTTACATTGGAAGCACAAGTTCTACATATTGTGTGTGCGTGTGATCAATTCATTACCAGTCCCTTAGAAATTTTTGCACTAATGCTGTATTGCTGCACAAATCACCTCTTATGTTTTTTACAATGTTACTGAAGGTCGTGCAACGTACAATGAACAATGTCTTCATCAGGGTGAGTTTAGGCAAACTGCAAGTACTATTTGTTCATAAAACAAATACAATGGAAAAGTGTACCTTTAGAATAAAAAAAAAAATCCCATATAAACAGTCACCCAACTGGATCCCATTAAAATCCTATAGGAATGATCCTACAGGATATTTATGTCTTGTCCTACAAGACTATTCCTATCAGAATCCTATAGGAACGGTTCCAAAATATGATAGAAAATCCAATTAGAATCCTGTACAGTTTTCTTATTGGAATCCTTTAGGATTTTTTGACAAGGGTACTGCCACACTTTGGTCACCGCAGATTTGAAATATGCACGAAATGAGCCGCTTATGGCAAATAAAATTTATTTAGCGACGAATCGATTACTAAATTAGTTGACAACTATTTTAATAATCGATTTTAATCGATTAAATCGATTCGTTGTTTCAGCTCTACATGGAACTATACTCTCATTCTGGTGTAATAATCAAGGAACGTTGCTAACTTACCATGGGCGCAGTGATATCACGCAGCAAGGGACAACTTTTAAATAGGACAAATTCCTGAAATCTTAGTCACTTTGCGGGCGAGATGATAAAGGTCTAATCCGATCCAATGATCTATGCTATAGGCTGGAGCTATACATGGTATCGCCAGACTAAGGAAACTGCTGGATGAACGGGAGAAAGGTAAAAATCAATTGTTTTACTTGAGGGGCGGTGGAAAATGAGCTTAATTCCCCAAATGGTAGAATATCCCTTTAATTAGTTTGATAAAATACACCTGTGTTTACAACACTATTACACTGTAACATAACTTCTGTGGGATGGGTCTATTTAAACAGTCACAACAGGGAATCAAACTGCTGACCATTCAGTCATGAGATGACTTGCTCCAACTTCTGAGTTATAACCATCCCCAATAGTATTGTTACTCTGTGATGCCCACTCCTAGGTGTGTCAGGTGGGGCCCAGCAGATTTGCCAGAGGGGGAGACAGAGGCAACGTTGGAGAATATAAAGAGGGATCTGCTGATCATCTACTCAGGCATGCCATCTACTCTCTTTTTGGGTAATTTTGTTTAGAATTTAGTAATTTGTCAAGATCTGAACACTGTGTGTGTTGGGCGGCTACAAGACCAAATTGTTACTTGGGTACTAACAATACATTTGTATGTCTGTGTACACAGAGGAAGGAATGAGTGGGGCAGAGAGAGCAGAACCAATGATGGAAAAGACATGCATCATCCTGCGGAAATACCTTAACAAAGTGCCTGCTGCAGTGATGTCTGAGATCAAACAGGAATGGCCATTTCTCTTCTCTCAGAAATGCCTATTCTCACACTTAGACCTCCTGATGGACGTTGATGTCCTTCAGAAGCTACAGGAGGCAATTAGTCGAAGAGGACAGACCATCCTGGATTACTGTGCAACACTGGACAACCCAAAGATCCGTGATGTTCTGGCCTGCTATGATCCAGACTCTGACAAGGCTGCCTGCATCCTGCTGCTCCTAATGTTGTACTTCAAAGAGCCGAAAGAGAGTTTGATGCTTGAAGTTCATGTAAGATTTTTTATTCAAATATTTAAAATGCAAAATGAGTGATTACATTATCAACATATACCTCGCATGATTTACTACCTCTGACCAATGAACATTTATCCTTTATCCTAAATCCATGCTATTGTGTGTTAACTATGTTACAGCCATGTGCCACTGCTGTGGACGTCAATACTGCAGAACTCCCCGGAACCCCCTGCTTGATCATTCAAGGTAATGTTACTTTGATCTAGTACCGATATTTCTAACTCATTATTTTGTTTTCATTCTAGAAATCTAAATGACCACAATTAATAATAATAATTACATTTGTATAGCCCTTTGTATCTTAAGCAGATCCAAAGTGCTCATAACACATAATGTTGTATCTGTTCATTTCAGGTGACATGATGAAGCCCTCTGGATGGCTTATATCCATCAAGGGACATGTCGTGATGGGCCCAAACCCTTTATTTTTACATGGAGTAGCACTTTCTTCAGCAGCTATTACGTATTCAACCTTGAGTATCCTACCGCTGGATCTTCGACGCTGGAGTTCATTCAAAGGTATTTGAGATATTTTAAGGTATTTAAGATCACGTTTAATCTTGTAATTCACATTATAGTACAGGCTTCCAACTCAATGATTGTCTTGAGGGCAAAAATGCTGACAAACGAGGTACATGAGGCTAGCCTGGTGAGACCATCCTGATCTCGCAAACTCATTCAATTTCGCTCTGCAGATCAATCTGGGTTTCTACACATGTTGTGCTGACAAAAACCTGCCGGTCCAATCACAGCTATTTATTTTAGTTTTTTTTTTTTTTGCAGCGGTAGTTGTCAGGCTCAGTTTTGAGTAGCCTTGTTCTTTTTGTAATTTTTCCAGACAACTTTGCACTACAATGCTGTTGCGTGTGACTCTTGAAGTACTTGGCATCTGCTGTACAATTGAAAAATATTTTTTTTTTAATAAATATGCCATTGGGCTAACGTTGACTTTACCTCAGAGTTGTTTGTTGGGGGGAGGGGGTTAATTGTACAATGATTGTAAATTCACAGTAAATGGAAGCTTCATCTGCATTACTTTTACAGTAAGTTATTGGACAATTTTAGCATGACTTCCACAGTATACATTGTAAATTCACAGTAAAGTATTGTCAAATTGTACATTATTTTCACACTACACACTGTAAAAGTACAGGGCCTTGTTGTAATGATGTACAGCAAAAGATTGTAATTCCCCAGTAATGTACTGTAATATCACAGTAATGCTGTGTCACTGAAGCTGTGAAGTTACAGTATACAGTTGTGCTTTTACAACAATGCATTGTAATATCACAGATATAAAATTACAGTAAATTGCTGTGACTATATTTCACAGTATATTGCTGTAATCCTTACTGTGAAAGTCATGCAAAATTTATCCAATTATTTATTGTAAATTTACAACGAAAAATTTTGCAGTATAGTATTCTACAATAAGAACAATCTGAGCACCTTGTTATCACTAGTTTTGTTCTCGATGTTTCTGTGCAGGTACCCACGATCCTGAAGGGCAACGAGAGCAGTTGTGCTGCACGTGGGGGTTAATGAGACCAAGCTGAGGCAGACAGAGATGCTGAAGAGGGACTTCAGGAGCCTGATCAAGACGGTACGCAGCACATCAACCGTAACGACGATCATCATGTCATGACCACTTCCCAAATATAGATGAAGACAAGAAAGGTTTAGTAGTCTTTTTGCTTTAAACTAACGGTTATTGTCATTGTGTAAAGAACAGAAACTGCTCTTTGTTAATGATTGGAATCTTTTCTAAGAGCGACCTAGGCTTTTTCGCGCTGATGGCCTGCACCTCAGCAGAGTAGGAGCAGAACTCTTCTCAAATAACTACTATGATGGCTTTTGTCCTAGCCACTTAAATGACAGAAGTACTTGTGCTGTCCAATCTATAAAGACTGTGTCTGTTCCCCGAATAGTGAGGTCAAAATATAAATTGAATCCAGGCTCTAGAAAATTTTTTATCATGAACCAGAAAAATGTAAAATAAATATAAACCATTTTTTTATTTTAAGTTTGGACTCCTAAACATTAGATCACTCACACCCAAAGCAGTTACTGTTAATTAAATGATCACAAATAATAGTTTTGATGTACTCTGCTTCACTGAAACCTGGCTCGAACAAAATTATTATATTGGTCTACTCCACCAAGCTACTGTTATAAGCATGTGCCCCGTCAGACTGGTTGTGGAGATTTTAACATTTGCGATGATAATACAAATTATGCATTAGGACTTGTGTTTACTGACCTAATAAACTCTTTTGGAGTCAAGCAAAACATCACCAGGCCCACTCATCATTTAAATCATATGCTAGATTGAATTATATCAATACATAACGAGTTGATCTTACTGATATAGATATCGTACCTTAAAGTTACAATGTTACTGACCAATTCCTTGTATGCTGCGTATTACTGATATTAACTGGCTCCACGTTACCGTCTTGGCAGAACTATTGTTCCAGCCACCAAAGATAGATTAACAAATAACCTGCCTGATTTATATCAACTGGTCTGTGTACCCATAAACACAACAAGACAAAAAGACTGGCAACGTGGCCACTATCTTCTCTAATACATTAGAAGCTGTTGCCCCTATCAAATTGAAAAAGGTTAGAGAAAAATGTAATGTGCCATGGTAAAACACTATTACTCATTCTCTCAAGAAAGAAACCAGTAATCTTGAGCACAAATGGAGAAAAACGAACTTAAAAGTTATTAGAATTGAGTAGAAAAACAGTATGTCAAGCTATAGACAGGCTCTACAAACTGCCAGGACCGAACATATCCGCAAACTCATACAAAACAATCAAAACAATCCAAGGTTTTTATTTGTCATAGTGGCTAGGTTAACAAATATCCAGACGCCACCCAATCTAACTATTCCCTCAGAGTTTAATAGTAATGACTTTATGAATTTCTTCACTGATAAAGTAGATAACATCAGTAATACAATAACAAATTTAGATTCTAAAGTGTCTAATACTTCAGCTTCATTCATCGCACCCAAAGAAAAAACTGCAGTTCTTTACAAATATAGGACAGGAAAAGCTAAATAAACTTACCACTGCATCTAAAACAACATTTTGCCAATTAGATACTGTACCCATTAAATTACTGCAAGAGTTCTTACCACGTCCCAAAACTATTCAAGGTGGTGGTTATTAAGTTTATTAAGAAACCACAACTAGATCCTAATGAACCGGCAAATTACAGACCCATTTCAAATCTTCCATTTACTGTATGTTTAGAATTTAAGAAAAAGTTGTGTCTGCTCAATTGTGCTCCTTCTTGCAAAAAATAAATAAATAAAATAAAAAATTCTATATATATATATATATATATTAGGGCTGCTCCGATCACGATTGGCCGATCGTTAATGCGCATCTCGTCAGTAAAGCCGGTTCTTTAATCAGCGGTAAATTCCCTCAGGTGCGTGATTTCACATAGAGCAGCTGTTACTACACAGAGCCGGTGTCCTGACATTTTATCCTACCCTGTCAGATTTTCCTACCCGGGTTTACTGCAATATTTAATGTATCTGCATTACTGTAAGGGTAGGTTTAGGGTTGGGGTAGGTGTAGACTTTAATAAAAACGCAATCTAATTGGTAGAAAATAATATTTATTTTTGGTTTCCTGTAGCTGTATCCCTTCTAGCTACAACCAATATAACACATAATTACTGTATTTGCAGTACTGTAAGGGTATGATTAGGGTTATGGTAGGTGTAGACGTTAATAAACCATAACTTACAGTAGAATTTTTCGTTGTGGAATTGTACTACCCACTGATTTAGTGGGAGGTAGGAAAATCTGACAGCGTAGGACAAATCGACAGAACACCGGCTTTACTGACGAGATGCGCATAACGATCGGCCGATCGTGATCGCAGCAGCCCTAAATATATATATATATATATATATATATATATATATATATATATATATATATATATATATATATATATATATATATATATATATATACATATATATATATAAGAATTTCAGTCAGGTGTCAAGCCCCACCATAGCACAGATCTCTGATTGACATACCGTGTTAACTAGGAATTATACAAGCTTCAGTCTGGATCCAGCCTTTACAAAGACCTGAGATGACTGAACACCTGAGAAGAGATAATTCCAACCCCACAGAAGACCTCAGATGATGCCATCCCTGAAACAACATAAACTAACAAATTTTGCTACAAGTTTGATTGCAACATATTTATTGCTGTTAATAGTATTCACCGTCTGTTTGGTAACTGAATTCTACCATACATTTCTGCCATATATACATCAATTTGACATAGTCAACACTGATAAGCTACTACTAAATTTATCTTACAAACTGAATTTTTCTGTAAAGCTGCTTTGCAACATTTTGTATCTTGGAAAAAAAAAACTCTATACCAAAACTTGAATTTAATTTAATTTAATTTTATTTTACTAACTTATTAACCTGAGACTTTTAGAATAAAAAAACTTTTGCACATTTTTGGAGACTAGTAAATTGGTTTTGTTTTGTTTTTCACAACACCCATTTTTCTTTGAATGAGCACATTACAAAGCCTTACATAAATTTGATACTGTTCAACCATAAGACTTGTTTTATACTCATTTTATTCTATATATATATATATATATATATATATATATATATATATATATATATATCACCTGTCAGCAATCACAAAATACACCAAACTTTATAACAACAAGATACCTACTTAAGTTACTCAGTAGCCTCTATTTCTATATTAAGACACAATCTTCACAGAGACATCTGACGCAATGGAGGTATAAGCTCACAACTTCTGGGGTAATTTGTCTTTGTTAACTGCTTTCCATAAAGTATAATATGACATGGTGCAATACAAAACCGTTTCAGTTATGAAGTGAAAAAAAAGCACATCTAAAAGCTAAAATGGTTGAAATTTAAGGATCTTAAGATCTATTTAGGTCTTTGCTATCATAGCTGAAACAGTCAGAAAGTGATGCGATGATCAATATGGCACATTTGTGGGACGGTGTCAGAGGGAAATGGCTCAGCCATGTAGGAGGCATGAAGGTTTTAAATGTATGGCTTATGCAGGAATGAAAACTCATTTGTTTGAAAATGTATGAGGAACCATCCCATGGAGATGTATTAAGTTTTCGGGTCAATCAGAAATCAATGACTATACAGCCATTAAGAACAGCAAATAGCCTTTGAATTCCTTTTGTAATTTTGTAAGATAGTCTGCCAGCCAGTGTTATATGCAGCTTTATGAAAAGGGTCAAAGTGTTAAAATATTGTGTGATCACATTTAATGTTGTTTTAATTTTTTCTTCTTTTTTTTCAATGTATACCTTATACATGTATATTTGCTCAATGTGACTTCTGTGTGAATGGTGCTTTATGGATTGCTACACTATTACCAATATACCATGGATCTTTTTTGTCTGCCAAAAAGGTCTGCCTAACTTTTAGTCAAATGTTACTGTACTAGTAATAGTACAACCGATAATTAATTTTCTTTTGTTAATTTACTCACCCTCAGGCCATCAAAGAAGTAGGTGACTTTCTTTCTTGAGCAGTTCTATGAAGATGAATTTTAGATAAGCCCATGGTCCTTGATGATTCAGAAAATGAAAGTCAACACTTTGAGAGTCAGAAAAGCTGAAACAGAAAACACAAAATTAAGGCTCGCAGTTCCTGACAGTAAAGCAATCCGTGTTTGCAAGAAACTGAACATTATTTAAAACATTATTTCCTGTAAATATTTAAATGAAAATAAATTCAAAGGTGGGTATTTTATCTTGTCAACTGTAGAATAAAAATAAATAAATAAATATAAACAATTTGGGCTTTGGAAAGACTGGGTTTACTTGTTCAACATAAAAAGAAATTAATGAAAGTGGCAAGACAAATGTGATTACAAGCAATGTTGCACTTTATACTGTAAGTGGCTGGGCAGCTTAAAGTTGTGCTCCTTTGGTTAGGAACTTAACATATGCACAGAATAGACTTACAACAATGATTTCTTTGTTACTGCCATTATGAAACATAAACATTAATTATCATATTACATTTAAAATATTCAATTACTTCTTAAGAATATAACATACCTCACATGTAAACAGCTAGTTAAGCTGATCAAAAGAGGCCAAAATCAAATTTTATTTGTTTGTGTGTTATGTAAAGTCATGCCTATTACATAACATGCACCAACTGTTTTGTTTCACAAACTCTTTTCTTTTTAGTGTGGGCCTGCAAATGCTTTGAATTAATTATTATACAGTAGTCTATTTTGTATACCTTGTCTCTGATCAACTGGACAAGATCAGAGAAACATCCAGGTAATGAATTTACAAGTGGTTTTCACACATTATATTTTCATTTTACACAAAGCTCTTGGGAAATGTGCCATAGAGATTAGTTACTACTTAAAGTGGGTTCTAAAATTCTTAGAGCGTTAGTGAATGCTTCTTTTTGTCATTTATTTAATTTTTTTCATTATAATTGATCATCTCTGTATAAAAATGTGAGAGAAAATGTATTTTAAAAGCAAAAAGAAGTCTAAAACCACCAGTGAATGTTTCTACTCTGTGTACATAAGTACATTTCGGCATAAAAATGTTAAGTCAAAAATGTATTTGAGAATTCTTTGACCACAAGACAATCCTTGCTTTTTTCTTTCTTTTTTTTAACTCTTTTAATATTTTTTCTTCTATTATAAATTATAATTTCTGAATAAAATATGAGTTAAAATAAGTCTAGGACCACTAGTGAATGCTTCTATTCTGCATACAAATGTACTGTACAAATGTATTTCTGCATAAAAAAAGCGAAGTGGAAACTCTATTTAAAAAGTCTTAGACCACTAATTTAAAATCTAAAATATCCTTCTAGCGTAAACATGAGTAAAAAAGAAAAAATGTACTTCAAAATCTAACATGCACTTCAGAATTCGGCTATTTTGATCAGTGGTCTAGAAATAATGCAGAAGTTCTGTTATTTCCAGGTTTAAATGTGTTTTCGAATGTGGTCTCAGACCTTTGTAGCCCGCTGCACTTGCTGCTAACTTAAGGCTTTGATAAACCAAGCTCTACTTTTTTTTTTAAGAGACTCTGCATTTTATTCAGAAGTAACACAGTGTATTAGGCCAACCGAAAGAGCCCGATGCACTGCTGTTCCCTAATAAAATGTTTTATCGACAGACACAGAGATTTAAAAAATAACCACTGGATATTACTATTAATATTTTAAAAGCAGCACGCTGTGGGGAGACCTTTATGGCAAAACTTTAGAGAAGTGCACTTCCATCAGCTCTAACTCTGGCAGCCTTGTCTACGGAGCCACTGCCTTAAAGCAGAAGACAAATGATACCACTTTCCTCTGTATGTTCAACAGTGTTAGCGCACAGAAGGGGGCATTGCGGTCTTAAGTGTAGTGGAGGATGCTGCCGATTCTTCTGGACTGAAACATCCAGGGGGAGATGAACAATAATGAGGTAAAGAAGTCCTTTGACCTTCATCACTGGGATGATCACAGTGGACTCCTGCTATACTAGATTGTGTTGGAATCTAAAACTAGACTATAACCACTGCAACACTATAAGCAACGCAATATAGAAAGCACAGTCGAAAATAGAGTTGTGCTTTACAACTTTAGATGCTCTCTGCCCATGCATGTCAAACAATGTATTTTAAATTATGTATGAATCCAATATTATTTTAGGAAAAAGTAATGGATTGCTTATTACATTTCTCACACGATTGCTAAAAAGATGGCAAAATGAGAGAGAATGCAATTAGCATGGTTACAGCTGCAAAAATGTCTACACGAGGAGCTGAAGTGTTTATTTGCTTCACATGAAGCCTTCCTCTCCAGCACAATTTGAATTCTGTGGCATACATCTTGACATGTTATGTAATTCACTAGGGATGCACAACATATCAGTACCATACCAGTTAGTGGCAAGCATTAGTGTTTTTATTTATCATATCAGTCCATACTGGTAATATTTTGGCCAAAACAAAGATATGTAAAGTGAATCATTATCAACATTAATACTATTAAATATCAATTAACCATTTTTCATTTTGTACTATGTAATGTTGTGGTGTTTAAAATTACTTAATTACTTTTAAACCTTTTCTTAGGCTGCTTTTTCTTTTTAATGCATACAAATTTAAACTGATCCATTTATGGGTTATCTACCATAAAATCAAAATAACTCATGTCTTATGCAATTCTAATGTGATACAAATTTCTTTTTAATTAATTTTGTGTTTGGGTTCCAAAATTCTGAGAGCGCAAAATAATGCTTCTTTTCTCATTTAATAAAAAATAAATTGTACATTATTAATTATGATTTCTGCATAAAAATGTCAGCGTAAATATTTTCAACGTTAAAAGATTCTAAGAACGTTCTAAGAACAGCAGTGAATGCTTCTATTCTACATAAATATGTACATTTCTGCATGAAGTCTTAAGACTACTAGCAAACACTTTTCATTTATTATGGAATATCCTTTAGCTTTTAGTGAAAATATATTAGAAAATCTAAGACGTATTTCAGAATTAGGCTATTTGATTAGTGGCCTGGTTCTGGTTCCGCTTTATTAACAGGTTTAAATGTGATTTTGTATCCCAGGTTGTTTAAAGTTATACCAACAAAATTTAAAATACCCACACCCTCATATCATTTATGTCTTTCTTTCTTATGTAAAACATAAAAGAAGTTATTTTAAAGAACGCTGGAGGCCAGAGCAACACTCGATCCCGATGACTTTCATTGTTTGAACAAAAAAATATATATAATTCTTTCAAAATATCTTCTTTTGTGCTCTATAGAAGACAGTCATACAGGTTTGAAACGACATGAGAGTGAGTAAATAATAACAGGATTTTTATTTTTGGATGAACAGTTTCTTTAACATCAGCTTCCCTGGTAAAGCTATCAACAGGCCTTTCTTCCCTATTCTGTTCAAACTATTCTTTTTCCAAAGGTTAATATTAGCAGCAAAGTGGAGAGATGCTGGAGTGTATGGAATTTTGTTCTAATGAAAAACCATTAAAGAGTTTCCAAATACATATCAGTTTATTGGATAGGCCCAAATGAAATATAGTGAGTGCTGCTCTTAGTAATATTGTCTTTTAACCCTGCACTGAAGCAATAACTTGCTCTATTACCTTCACATGAACCTGTGCAAGCAGAAATGATTGAACTCCGCAGGACGGGGGGTGTTCTCTGTGGATTTCACAATAGATGACCCATAAAAATACTGAATCCGGGAAGATCACAGCAATCATCACCTGATCCTGTATCGATCCGCCATTGTAAGTTTCATTTGTTTGCCATCAAAGGAACCCAAATAACCCATCTGATGCCCCAGCAGAATATTGATCAGGCAGTTGCGAACAGATGCAGGTGGTCGCGAAGACCGTCAACATCCAGGATCATTTTCTATGAAAATGGCCCAAGTAATTCTAAAAGATGAGGGAATGAATGGATTCCAAAGAGATTTCTGGCGAACATGGACAAATATGAGAGTGTAAACACTGGAGTACACTTACGAAAAAAAAAAACTCAAAATGCACAGCACTGTGCCACATGATCAGGGATGTCATCAAAAATCAACCTTAGTGATAGACTGCGCTGCTTGAATATGGAAGTGAAAACAAGAAAAGAATCTTGATACTGTATATTGAGTTTGATGCTAGTACATCTACATTGTACATTTTCTCAGTGTGCTGAGGACATCTACTGGCACCACATTTGTTACGTGATCGCTTCTCTAACTCTGGGCTACAAGATCCAGTTCATCAAAGCTCTCAGCCACCATAGCATTACAATTCCTCAGCAAATCACTAAGGATGAACAGCCGCCTCAGTTGATTTGTGTCCTCTGCCCACCCATCTCACCCATGTTCCACTGTCTAACTTGCTAAATGGTGTTATATTTCCTAGCTGTTTTTCTGAATGCACAAGTGATTTGTTGCTGTCTCTCTCTCTCTCAGGTGAATGTGCAAAGTGTAATACAGACTTATGGCTGCCGTGTTCCTCTTCCCTGACATAGCAAAAAAAAAATCTCTGCCGCTCCATTTATCAAAGCTCCTCGCGCTGGCACCGGCTTTAAAATGACCTTCATTAAATTGATATTTTCCCGCAATGCAGATTGAAACATTCATTGTCTCCTCCTACACACTCTGACCGGTGTAATAGGCTTGAGTGTCTGGTGTAATTTTTATAGCCTCTTTTAGAACATTGTTCATTTTCCCACAAGTTATTCTTCCACAAGTATGTATGCGTGCTTCTCAGAAACATACATAATAGGCTTTGTGGTGCAACATCAAGGCTGACACATGGCCCAGATTTTCTGTCAGGGAGCTGAATGAAATACGGTTACCCCTGGCACCAACGGTGGCCTTCTGTCTTAGGCAGGGTTTAACCGGACTCGGTATGGAAAATGTCATTGGTAGGTGACTAGTGGCAGGTTTTGAGAACTAAAAATGTGCTTTATCTCCTAAAAGTTATCAGAAAAGTTCACTCATTGCTGTAAATGTACTCACTCCCAGGCCATTTCGAGACCGTCACCAATGGATCTTCTGCAGTGAATGGGTGCCGTCAGATTGACAGTTCAAAGATCTGATTAAAACAGCAATGGATTTGTTTCTTACAAATACACAGGTTTTGGTTTCACAAGAAATTCAATGATAAACTGAATGGAACTCTCATTCTGATGGCACCCATTCACTGCAGAGTATCCATTGGTGAGCAAAAACGTAATGATAATCCTTTGTGCCAATAAAACATTTAGTGCCTTTCAGGGAAAAAAATCTGGTCTAGTTTATTTCCAAGATTTCCAATCACAAATATTCATTGTTCAAAGACAGGACTTTGTTATAGTTTTAGTCATATTATGCTGCTACACTAAATTAAGTGCTCCCAGTTGCCAAACAGTTGACACATGTATACAAATTAAGGAATAAGCTTGAAAATATTAATGAAATTATGTGGTTTTGCTCTCTACTAGCATCTATGATACAGTATATTAAGATTTTTCTCAGATATACAGATTAAATTTTCTGTTCCATTTGCAAGAAATTTGTTTAAATATGCAATAAATGCCCTTGGATAATTAAAAACAAGACAATGTCACTTTTTGGCAGAATAACGTCAAAATAAATAAATAATTTTTAAAAAGCCTGGGCACTGGTATCACATTCATTAACGGTCAGCAAATTAATTATGAGTGTACTAATTAACAGTCAGATTAACCAAGCGAATGGAAAGCTGCAAGAAGTTACAGGATTTGCACTATAATCCTGCGCATTTTGAATATCAATTTGGCTTTACTTATATACTTGTGAGCAACCTGATGAACTGTGTTGACCCAACTCATACATGTACATACACCCCCTTACTGACACAACATTTTTCAAAATATATTTGTGTTTCACAGAAGAAAAGGTTTGGAATGACATGAGGGTTAGGATGCTATGAGTAGAAGAGTACTGTATTTTAATCAAAAACTCATTGTCAATTTTTTTTTTTTTCTGTAACCACTTGAATCACAATAAATAAAGTTACTCAAAAGTTCCAAAAGTTGTGAGTGCTCCTAAAAAAGATCTCTGTGCTTATAAAGAAAAATAAGATGCATGCCATGAAAAAAATTAGTAGTAGTGATAATTAACTTTAAAAACTCCTTCAATAACCTTCTCAAGAAAGCATAAAAATCATAAGTGCAGATATTGATTGCTATAGTCCTTCTGATTCACTAAACAGCCCAAGTTCAAGGTTTATATGAAGTAAAGCCTTTCTGGAAAAGTCCAAGATTTTCAGTTCTTGGAAATAGAAAATCCATTCAAAATTTGCAGGCTTTGCCATCAGAAGAAACATGGTATTGTAGCATTCACCACAAACTTCTTTTTCTTAAAAACCACACTCTAAATAAATCTGTAGTCTCTCTGAAGATTTCATTTCTTGTTTTTTGTCATTTATAATTTTTCAAATTATTGTTTTTTTTCACCATTCTTGTGGCGTTGTAGAGGTGGTAGTTTGTCACTTCGCAAACCTACACTCTTTCATTTCACATAAGCTACGGGAATATTTTAACATGTTAAAGCCAAGACATAATTTTCTCATCAAAATCCAAGTGATAACTGCCATTATAACACAAACAAATCTCAAATCACAGTTCCATTTTAAGTGTTGTTCTCATTGAAGAAAAAAATAAGGAAGAAGGGAAGGAAAAACATATTATATAAGGGTATATTTACACCTGTATTGTTTGGTTCCATTGAATTAAACTCAAGTTTTCTTCCTCCTTTGGTGCGGATCTTTTGGGCAGGTGTGAATACAGCAATCACACATTTGGGTGCGCACCAAACAACTGTACCGAGACCCAGCTAAAGAGGTGGTCTAGGTCCGTTTCCAAATGAGCTCTGGTACGTTTGAATAGATGAACCAATGAATGGATGTCTTTAGCACATGTGTTGTTTTATTCACAATTTCTGGTTCACTTGCAAAAATAGCAGCGTGAAAGTGAACCGCACAAAAAAAAACCCATTGTATTTGGTTTGGACCAAAGCAAGAGAATTAGCGAACTTTCCTGGTGTGAATACACCATAAGAGTAGAACCTACTAGAACCTCTACTGAATTCAAAGTAATCAGAAAATAAAACCAATTTTAAACAAAGTTAAGAACATATTTAAAAAAAAATCCAACTGCAATATAACAACACTTGTAGGGAAAAAATTACCTCTGTTCTAGCTTTTTTCCAAATGTAATTTTTAAAAAAAATTTTTTTACAAATTGCTAGTTATATTCCTTATTTGCAAATGTACAAGTCACTCCAATTTTCAATTAAAAGTGGCTTGCAACAGGCGTTTTACTTATTCTTAATCTTCTATAGTCGAAAATGTTTGGCCCCAGAATAGTTTAAGGGCAAGTAAGCCTAAAAAAGTAATGGTGAATAAGCCTTAAAATTGAAACTTAAAATTCTGAATCTCTTGCATAATTATTTTCTGTTGACTTCCTTTATTGTATTCAAATCTCAGTATGCCATTCATACATGTAATAAACAGAAAGTCTCTATATTTCCACTGCCTCATCACTGTGCTCCATACAACAACCGCTCACACAAGTGCATCACAAAATTCGAGGAAGAAATTCAATTGAAGGAATACTGACTGCCAGGAAAAAACTGATCAAATGAAACTTAGCCCACGAGTGAACTCTCAAAAGATGAGGACTGGTCCATATGTGTGGACGTCACCCTACTGTCTAGCAGCACAAAAACATTACCTGCAGTGCCAGCAATCTTCTGATCGCTGATGGAGAGAGGCATGAAGGATTCTGCCAAGTGTAGGGGCGATGGGAGCGCTGTGCCACTTGCTACGGTATTGTCTGAAGGCAAATGGATGACACCATTTCTATTCAGAATATGTTCTCCCAGTTTGTTAATGAAGACTTCTGGGACAGTGGGTTGGAAGAAAGAGAAAGCATTTCAAAATCTCCAAACAAAATATAAGAACTTGAACTTAATTAGTATAGACTTTAAAGTGGAGTGAAGTGGGATAGAAGCAGCTCGCTTCTCAAGGCCATTTGAATTTGTGCCTGGGCTGTCGAGACTGTGAAATATTAATTGGTTGTGGGTGAGTGGGAGCAAATGGCAGCTCTGAAGGCGAGCACCCGAGTAAAGAGAAAAATCACATGCTTGGAAAGACACATCATGTAGCGCCGCAGACGTGATCATGGAGCGGTCAGGTTCATCTGGACAGTAATCCTTCCTGTGATTCAGAGTAGATAAAGTACAGTGAAGTGTTATTGTTAGGAAGACAGTGCATTTCTTCTCTTCTGAATGGTTCATTCACTTGAGCTCTTTCAATACTGCTGTTCTACATTAGGCTCCTGGCTTCATTTGTAAAGGACAAGGGAAGTGCAAGGGAGCTACAGAAGGAAGTACAGCATATAACCTAAGTTAAACCAACCAAAACACCACTTAAAAACCAAGTGACCATCTCATGATTGTGTAAAATGTAAGCGCTTCACTCACTTTGTTGTAAGAACTGGTTTCGCAACATACAGTAGGCTACAATGGGACTTACAAGTTAAAAACAAAAAAATAGATTTTTTTTTTCACAAAATACAGAAAATTGATCATTAATTGCAATGTAATAAAACTGTTAAAATGATCTAATGTCTCAATTTGCTTTATGGAAGCTTGTTAAAATTCATATAAAAAAAATTCAAAAGGTAATTGCAATGGCAGGGTAATTCTGACTTTATTTCTCACAGTTCTGAGTTCAGAATATAAAGTAGCAACTGCAAGAAATAAATTAGAATTGTGAAATAAAGTCCTTATTACATTTCTTTTTTGTTATTCTGTGGTGGAAACAAAATTGTGAGATATAAAAGCAGAACAGAATTACGAAATATCAACTCAGAATTGTAAGCTGATGAATTTCTGTATCTCGACATTTTAAGTTTTTCAATTTTAAGTCTCGCAAATCTGAATTGAATTGTGAGAATTGCAAGAAAGAGTCTATTGTAAAATAAAATATCCAAAATCAAATATTTTATGTTTTTGATTCCAAGGCGAAAACAGGCTTCCCTAGAAATTGGAAATAATAATAATAATGATAATAATGATAATAATAGTTTACCAAGCCAACAGAATAAACTTAAGTTTATATAACATTGTATAGAGACTTTGTATGGAAAGGATAACAAACAAACTACATTTCAGCAGTCAACCCTCAGAGTGTATCTGAACAATCTGAAGTATTTGAAATATATCCAAGTCCCACAAGATAAAGCTGCAGGCATGTTTTGGCATTATTAGACCTTCACAAACCAAGACTACTAGAACAATTCACCTTCCTGCAATCCTTTTATGTGTGTTTTCTGCATGCAGATGCCAGCTCTCTTTTCTCAGAGGACATTTTCTCAGTTTTTATTCCGCCTGTCACTTCTGCCAAAGCACATCAAAGTCTTCTTTCCATTAGTCTAAATGGTAGCCTCTCTGTCATGGTTCAGAAGTTAAAAGTAATGGTTTATGCGGGGCATTGAAAGTGATGAATTCATTACTTGAGACGAAGAGATGAAAAACTCAAGCAAACAACATAGATATTTGTGTTATTTGCTCATTACGGTAATGAGGAAATTGAAAATGCGCAGGCTTTGTGTTTTAATTCGGAATGGCATGCAAGCACACACACAAACACCACAACAGAATGGAACAATATAGGTTACTCTGTAATTGCTTAGGCTCATTCAGATAGCATTATATCAACTTTATAATTCTTGTTTTCAGTTTTATTTTGAACAAAGAGACATTAATGCGAATATGAAGTCTGTTTTAACAAGCGCTGTTAGAATTACAGCCCTCGTCTTATTGACTCGAGGCAGAGTAAAAAATGTATAAAAAAATCAAGCAAGCCTAGCCCAGATGAGACAAAATAAAAAAGTACACACAGAAACATTAAAATATCTTTAACCATAAATTCAGATGGCAAATCCAGCTAAAACAGGATTTTCACTATTTTGCAGCCTACTTTCTGAAACCGATGACCTGTGTGCAAAGCCCATGGCTGCCCTGTGAGCATTTTATTGATCTGCTCCAATTAACATTAGGATAGAAGAGCTAACGTACAATTAACACTCCCACTCAAGGGTCATGAGCGACTGTCATCTTTGAAGCTAAATGCAAGTTCTAATAAAGTCAGCAGGCTATGAGATCAAGACATCCAGCCCACACACACACACACACACACAAACCTGCTCGTTTCTGTTTGCAGCATGACTTCTCCCCATCCATAAACACATTTCTTTTTCTTTCCCTTGGCACAAATTTCCATTCAGATCTATTCACGAGTTTTGGATTCCGATCCCAGGGTTGGCAGGATGAGAGGAAGGCCACGGCCTTTATCAATATTACATTTGTGCAGGAGATTGCGCTGCATTCAGCAAGAGAATAGATCTCAAAAGTCAATATGGCGAGTAACAGCTAACAGCCTCTCCTAGTGACTCACAATACAGTGCCTAGTCAAGCGCTTCACTGCAGTCTCCTGATGTTATATATGCTGGCTGTTAAAATATAAATGATATGCTAGACTGAGCTGATGTTGCTCTTCTGCTTTTCGGGAGTAGAATTAGTTTAAATTTCTCCAGAGCTATTTGGCATACATGTAATGTCGCAATGTGGCTTTTCAATAAGCAATCTGGATCCATGTTGTTCTAAAAAAAATATATACCACAGGCTGTTTACTGTATGTACTTGTCTGTGCTGTTTTTGAAAACAGAAGGTGTAATCGTGTAATGGGGAAGTGGAGTACTACTGTTACCACACCTCAAGACATCGATCAGATGATATATTTAAAAGGGATTTGTCTGGTTTTTGTACTTAAATCGCTATTTTGAGTAGGATTATTTCTTACGTATCTCATCCAATGCATCTTTTGCTAGTTCCAAATCATCATTTTAAAGCTGGTAATGGAGGCTTGAGCCATGATAGCATTCTAATGCAGTTATTAATGAAGTTATTAATGTCAAACAGCTGCTCCACCAACACTGGTGCCCCTCAGGGATGTGTTCTCTCCCCTCTGCTCTTCTCCCTGTACACCAACGCCTGCACCTCTAAAGACCCCTCTGTCAAGCTCTTGAAGTTTGAAGATGACACTACAGTCATCAGCCTCATCCAGGACTGAGTCTGCTTACAGACAAGAGGTTGAGCAGCTGGCTGTCTGGTGCAGTCTTAACAGCCTGGAGCTTAACACCCTCAAAACAGTGGAGATGATCGTGGACTTTAGGAGAAACGCCCATGTACTTTCCCCACTCACCATCATGAACAGCACTGTGGCTGCAGTGGAGTCATTCAGATTCCTAGGAACCACCATCTCTCAGGACCTGAATTGGGACAATCACATTGACTCCATTGTGAAAAAGGCCCAACAAAGGTTGTACTTCCTTCGCCAGCTGAGGAAGTTTAACTTGCCACAGGAGCTGCAGAAACAGTTCTACTCAGCCGTCATTGAGTCTGTACTGTGTAATTCAATAACTGTCTGGTTTGGTTCAGCAACGAAATCAGACATCAGAAGACTACAGAGAACTGTTCGGACTGCAGAAAAGGATTATTGGTGCTCCTCTGCCCACCCTTCAAGAACTGTATACATCCAGAGTGAGGAAAAGGGCTCAGAAAATCACTCTGCATTCCTTACATCCAAGTCACCCCATCTTTGAACTTTTGCCATCTGGTCGGCGCCTCAGAGCCGCAAATACCAGAACAGCAAGGCACAAGAACAGTTTCTTCCCCCAGGCAATCTACCTCATGAACAGTTAAATGTTCCCTACTTATGCTTATAAACGTGCAATACCCTTATATTTATTTGTTAACCCTCCATCCTAGAACATTCCTGCATCTCAATCCTATTCCATTATCATTTATAGCACAATTGTCTATACACTTATTTATTTGCCAATTTGTAATTCTCCTTTTTTTTTCTGTGTGTTGTTGTCTCTGTGTACTGGAAGCTTACGGTATGTCACTAAAACAAATTCCTTGTATGCACAAGCATACTTGGCAATAAAGCTCTTTCTGATTCTGATTCTGATTCTGATTACAAAGAGAGCGAGAGAGACAGAGACAGAGAGAGAGAAGGAGGGAGAGAGAGAGAGAAGGAGGGAGAGAGAGAGAGAACTTGTGTGAATTAGGCTACCTCTGTGCATCTCGAAACAGCACTTTTATTACCTCGCTAGTGAGAAATGTCATGTGTAGCCTTTAAGTTTGCCACACTATATAGGCTAACTGATAAAATTGTCAGGGCAACACTGGCAACACCTTTTTGTGCAAACTGCGCGACCATTATTACAGTTAACTATGCAAAGTGATATGGAACTGTAATGCGGTCAAGAGAGCTACCTGGAAATATGCTGCTGTGTATTTCCCTGAAAATAATTGCATACCTCAGAACTTTCGTCAGCCAATCAGATTCAAGCATTCAACGGCCCCGTAGTATAATAGAAAATAATGCACACCCGAGGTGGTGGTGCTCATATCTTGGATGTGCATTAATTTCTAATAATCCAACTGCCTTTCGATAATTATTTCTAACCTCTTCAACTCTGGTATTCAGAATGTCCTACTTTTCATTTGGTAAAATCCAGACTGCCAATTTTAAACCTCAAACGGACATCCACAACATTTCCCCTGTGTTTAGATTTAGATAATCTTAGCCATATTTATTGAATTATGGGATTTTTCTCTTACTCACACACATCTCTTTACATCAGAAGGCGTTTAATAACCCCCAAGAGCCATGTACAGCACTTTTTATTATATTACATGATTATAGGGATGCACCGAAATTGTAATATTATTATTGTCTTATTTTTTATTTTATTTGACAAGAATAACAGTAGAACTACAATGTTAACATTTCTAAATGTTGATGGATTTCTTGCTTTTTCTCATCTTATTAATTAATTTTTAGGAATTGTTTTGGCGGAAACCTGCAGGGAGACCTCCTTGCTTCTTTTTTTTTTGACAAAAGCAGATTTATAAATTATTCTCATTACAAATTTGGGGAAATGTTTGTTGCATGCATCACTTTGTCACATCCATAACTTGTAAAAAAAATCAAAAAATGTTACTGAGCAACTGACGAGTAACACTGTTTCAGCACAGACTTTCCTCATGCTTTGGATTTTGAACCCTGGCTAACAGGCAGATAATTCTGCAAGCTTGTGCAACTCTGTCAGAAAACATGCAATTCGGACGTGCATTAGAAACATAACAGTTTGCAGTTTATTTATTAATTGGTTTATTAATTAAAAGCCATTTCACACTTTCAATCCACATACAGTAACCAGCAGCAACAACAACCCCTTCCTCTTGATGCGATGCACTAACACAGTTTGTGTTTGTAATGCTTATAGTGCTTGTAAAGAGTGCCACCTCACATTTTACACTGGTTGCCGTTTGATCGCATACACAATCAAATACACCTAGGAAGACTTGAGGGTGAGAAATTTTTGAAAATTAATTTTTTGGTTGAAGTATCTCTTTAAGATATGCCTTTGTCTAATCAACAATTTTATTTATTTAATTTTTTGGATAATTCATTCCACACAGGTGTAGGGCCTATGTCAAAATACTAAAGAAAAGATCCCTCACTACTTCTCTTACATCACAAGATTAAAGGAACACTCCACTATTTTGTAAAATAGGCTAATTTTCCAACTCTCCTAGAGTTAAAGAGTTGAGTTTTACAGTTTTTGAATCCATTCAGCCGATTTAGTCTGGTGGTAGCACTTTAACTGTAAGGTTCCTTGATTATTACGCTGGAATAAGAGCATAGGTCCTAGCCATATCAGCATAGAAAAAAAATTGCAACTTTTCATTTTCTGTCATTCCTAGAACGTGATGTAACTACAGAAGAGTCAAGTTTTAAATAGGAAAAATATCTAAACTATTTGGTAATTTTTGAGAGACATGCTAACGGTTTAATCAGATTCAATGATCTATGCTAAGCTACAGCTAAAGTGCTAACGCCAGACCCAGAGATCAGCTGAATGGATTCGAAAACAGTAAAACACAACAGTTTAACTCTAGGGGAGTTGGAAAGTGAGCCTATTTTCACAAATAGTGGAGTGTTTATCAGTGCATACTTTAAAATTAAACTATATAGTAAGCATTCGCAGAGACAGGTGTGATTTTTTTACTTCAGAACAGATTTTAGTAATACATAACATTGTTTATCCTTCATAATTTGGTTGCTACTCAATTTATTCCAAGGCAGTCACACTCCTGCGATGCTAAAAGTAGTGATTCAATTGGGTTTCCTTACACGTGACTTTCCAAGAACCAGACGCCTTTATCATGGGAAGTTGGAGATAGGAATATGCACATTCGACTTTGAATAGATCGCAGCAATAACATTTTACAGGAATTCTACCTGCCTGAGGTAAACCCATTTTCTCTAGAGTTCTTCTGAAACTGCCTTTCAAATACAGCACTCTATTTTAAAATGTGCCACAGAAACACAAACCATCTGCAATTATGCAGAACAAAGTCAAATGGTAAATATCATGTCCCTCTCAAAGAGCCGTGGTATAGCTCAGTACGCTACTCTCACACCTCAAATATTTTGTTCACAGGACTCATTCATCATCAGACTCTTTGAAGATCAGCAGGTGAGGAGGCTGCCAGGCTGTTTAAAATGCAGCTCTTGCCTCCGGTTTGTCTGCGCGCCTGACGTCCTGTTTGCTTTTAACTCTGGCGTCAGCCTGGGGACAAAGCGTACACCTTCACATTTAAGAGAATAATCCAATAAGATCAGCTTTACCGACTCTCGAAAATAGGAGAATACCAGTTTTCACACAGACTATTCATCTGTGTTTAACTTATTAATAGCCATTCTTTGTAAGACCTGGAGCTATTCCGTTATTTTACAAAAACAAAATTTCTATCCAAAGAGGTAAGCTTTGGTACACTGTCTAATCCTAAGATCACAGCATGAACTGGATATGCAGTCAGCTAAATTTGTTTATTTGTCTTAATTTTGTGTAAATGGTGCTAGCATATTTGACATTGTTTCATTCTGCTAATTTCAACCACAAAACCGCGCACTCCAAAAACAAATCAGCCAATCTGATGTCAGCAAAAACTAACAGGCACACTGACTGACTGGAAAACAAAACATTGCCTTGGGCTGTCACAGAGTGTTATTTCTAATGACAACCATTTCAGTCATATCTGTCAGGTAGAAGAGATGATTTCTGTGTGGCATTCCAAAAAAGTATCACTTATAGCACTTAATTGTCATCGAAGATGAACATGTATGAAATGTCACCAATCAGCAAAACACGTTCAAAAAAAAAGTTGCTGTAGTGGCAAAAACATGTAAGATTAAAGTGTGAAATATTTTTTTGTTAATCGCTGTAGACTGGCAAGTTCAGTATTTGCAATTACTGTGTTTCAATGCAGACAAGAAAAATGTAATCTGCATGTTATTTTAAATAGCATTTAAATTTAAACCTCATGTTTAATTTGGCAGACACTTAAATGTAATTGTTAATTTAGAAAAACACGTTAATATATACATACACATTGCACTATGTGTCTCAACCACCTTAATTGCTGAATCCAGTAATTATACACACACACACACACGCACAAAACATGATTAGATTAAATGTAATTTAATATTTCAATCAGCTAACAGCCATTATTACATGAAATACAATTTTTATATCCTATTTTGATCCCAAACAATTACCAGAAACTTTAAACTGAAGGACGGCACTCACCTCCATCCCCAAACAACATTACAAGGTTGAATTATGTTCCTGACAAGGAGAAATGCCCTGAAATCTTTAAACAAAGCAAAAAGAAGAAAAAGGTACTGCTGGGCAGTGATGTCCAAATTATGACATACTTTTGGATTGAGGGTTGAGGGTCAAATTCTCAGAGGACTCCAATCTGCCAGGTCTCAATTGAGGCGGAACCAGTGTCCCTGCTACAGAATTACCCTCCAGACCTAGGCTGTCAGCCACAGTACATTCAATTAATTCTAAACCATATGGAACCTCATTACAGGGCTGAGGTTTGGGAAGAACCTGAAGCCCTTCAGTGTACACTACCATAACTGTCACTTTCCTTTCTGAGGGATGTCAAATGAGCAAAAGTCTCATATATGGCTGTCAACTCAATGGTGCAGGTGACATTTGTAAGGTCAAACAATGCTCATAATGTTTATCTAACATTCTAGGTTACTCTGGTTTACATTGGTTTTAGTTACTAAAATCCTAAAATTGTCATGCTGTGATCTGAGGATTTAGATACTCAGAATTTCTGGTATTGGATCGGATCAGTTCTGAAGAAAATGGTATTGTTCGATCCATAATTATTGTTTTATTTTGCACAAATAATGCAAAGGAAAAAAAAAGTAATCTAGAGTGAGAAAAAAAGCAATGTGAATATTTACTTTGCTTTTGGTGTGGACACACCGTTACAGATGGTGTACAAAAAAACACAAAATATAAGTGAATTCTAAAATTGAGAGACTAGTTAATATGCAAAGAAACAAAACATTTCTTTGACAGCCTGTTAAATGGGGTGCAAAAAATAATTATAATGAATACAGAAAGACAACACTGAAACTGCAGGGAAAAAACCAAAGACTGTGACTATGGTGATTCAGTTAAAGTCTGCACCAAAGAAGGACAATTACATCTTATAAAGTAGATGTCCATATATCAAAGAACACGAAAATCAATAGGCATTCATTATCCAAGACACAGGGGGCCGATGTCCGCAGGGTGAAAATTCAATCAGCCTCAAACTGTTACAGCAAAAGATTTACACCTCCTCATCTGGACTTTCAGAAACATAGTACATCACCACACATCTGACAAACAAGACAACAGACTACTTGTACTGTAGTACTTTAGAGTTCACTTCTATATCATAACTCTTGAGTTTGATCCACACACACCCCAGGCAAAGTAGCACAGCAAGAGGAAAAAGTGATAATGTTCTGTAGGAAAGAGTTTTCATGATTGCATAACGAAATGGTTTCTGCCGTTATTATGAACAGTACTGCAATGTCTCAGTCCAATGGGAGTCAAACTCTTAGCAGTTTCGGTTCATCCTTAGCGTTTTCTGTGAAATTCTGTATGGGCGACATAGTCCCTCAGGAATTTAGCCTGGTGAAAAACAATTAGTCATGCATCTGACTGAGATCTTGGCAACAGTGATCTCAGGAAATGTGTGATATTTGAGAAGCTGATTATGAAATCACCCATGGGTTTTCAAAATAGACTTAATAAGGTTTATTAAAAAATCAAAACCTCATCTGCCTGAGACATGATGAATCTCACCGGCTGCATTCATAACCCAGCATAAAAGCCTTTGAAGTGCACTCACCATCAGATATCAGATTTCCTGTAGTAATTTCTTAGATGCTTCTTGAGAAGGTACTATCTTTGTATATTCAATTTATGAGTGTACATTTATAAATTTTGGCTTTGGGATGTTCTATATCAACTTGATAGGTGTCTTGAATTAGCTTGGCAAAAATATAACTATTTATGTTCGGCTAAATAGATCTTAAAGGTGGGGTATGCATTTTTTTTTCTCCAAAACCCTTTAGAAAAGCAAGTTGGGCTTAGTACCGGAACAAACTTGTAGCCAATCAGCAGTAAGGGGCGTGTCTACTCATGATGTGTAGGAGAGAGCGCTCAGTGAGTCCACAGGATGGACATTAGCAAAACAGAGTAACGACAGAAGGATAGAGATGGCAGATAAAAATGTCTGCAGAACAAAAGAAGGCTTATGATAAGGCAAGAAGTAGGACCCGTGTAAGTAGGACCCGTGCTTTGTTTCTTCTCAATAGTTGAGTAACATTAGTTTTGCTTTGTTTCACAAAACTAATATATGCTGGCTTTTGCTTGAATATGCTCGTGTGTCATGTTCGCGTGTTTGTTCATCTGCAATCAAATTGTCGTTCCCTTCAGCTATGATAAAGACACATTCATTTCCACACTCTATAAGCCTGAAGAGTCTAAACCTCCTCCACTGTCTGTTTTAAGCGTGAGCTCCCAAAGTGTTTCTGAAAAGTAAGTTATGTTTAATAAAGCAGATAATAATACAGCAGATTCCGCCATAATCAGTGCCTGGTTTGCATACGTAGGTGAGGGGTGGAGCTATCAAAATAGGGATGAAACCCTTTTGGGGTAGGAGCGTGTTTGTTTTGGTGATTGAAATATCAACATTGACCACCAGAAATCACTTACTCCACCTTTAATAATTGGCTCTTCGTAATCTTTCCTAAAAAACTGCTTTATTCTATCAATGCATGCTCACCACTATAATTTAAATGTTTCCCTTATATCTTATAAAAAAAAACAAAGACACTTCAATTCATTTGAATAGAACTTAGATGAGGGACTTAACTGAGAACAAGCACTTATGGAGACAAAAAGGTGTTTCAGTGATACAAGGTGCTTTCTTCCAGCTTCTCCATCTCTGACACCTTCAATAGCAGGTCAGCTCTTGAACATGTTTGTGTTGCCCTCTGCCTCCGTTCCTGCAAGGCCTGAGACCCAAGTAATGAGACGGATATCCCATCCCATCAAGCTGACTTCAATTCAGTGGGGTGGGAACACCCCAATAAGGCTCCTACAAGCTACTCGCTTCATTCTCCGGCATCCATTTCCAACTTATCAGGAGCCATTACCTGCCTGGTGCTCTGAAGGGTCAAGGACAAGCAAAGAAACATTGCTTGTTTATTCTATAAGGACAGCCAATAAAGCAGAGAACTGCTAGCAAGCTTTCCCAAAGCTTCTGAAAAGAAAACCCAGTGAAACTGATTGCTGTTTTGAGATCTGATGTTTTTAATTGGTGTCAATTTTCTGATCGAACATGAAAATGCCTTTAGATAGCAATAACACTACGCTGTGATCTTACATTTAACAGTTAATAGAGACTTCATCTCTATTTCTGCCATAATTTACTCAACCTCATGTCATTCCAAACCTGTATGACTTTCATTTGTTGAACACAAAAGATTATTTGTTTTGATTTGGGGAAAAAAGAGAGACCTATCTTTAAACTAAATAATAATAATAATAATAATAATAATAATAATAATAATAACTAAATAAGACCATTTAGACCTTGCACCCGGGAGCACCAACCTTTTTTCCATCGTTAAAATAGCACAAGTGGATTTGGACATGCCCTGAGTGCACCTGCGCCGTGCGCTTTACACTTTGCGTTTAGATCGTTAAAATAGGTCCCTTTTTTGTATAGTTTTAGATTTAGTTTTATTTAAATAAAATAATCCTGTTTGGCAGCCTAAAATAGAAACTATATAAACTGCAACAATAAAATTACAACAACAAAAATGTAAAATGTAATATATAATAATAATAATAAATTAATAAATAATAATAATAATAAACTACATTGAAAAAACTATTTCAAAATGAATTAAATTAAAAGTGCAAAATTATAACAACTATGCAACTAACTGCTGACTATTAGCAAAGTTCTCTAAAACGAAATAAATATTCTTAACCATCATATTTTTTAATGGGCAATAATGAATGAAAACAATCATTTTTAAACTCAAGGTTGTAGAGTGTTTTATAGATTTCGATAGCAATACAAGATCACTGTGCTACAGGCAAAACTAGGAAAAATTGTGTGATTGTGCTCCTGTCTATATTCATTTCTCAAAGAAAATGTTGATGTTTATGTAAAAATCATACCATATCATGGGCATGCATACAAAGATATTGCATTACACCTTACACAACAACTAGATCATCAGAAACAAACAGCATTTGTCACAGCCACTAAAATGTTTAGAATATGCTTTAATACTGTTGTATACAAAAGCATATGATTGTCAATATTTAAGAGTTTGCTTTGAAACCGTGAATTCATTGTATGAAAATGACATGTCCTCTTATTACATTTTCCTCTATCATCTTCCAGAGACTGAATTTGTTGACATGCCCTTTCACAAGCTTTGTTTGCTATTCACTGTGCTGCAGTAGCAGTCAATTCTCCCAAGAACTATAGTGGCCGAGAGAAAGAGAAAGAACGAGATATATTGGGGGTGGGGGGGGGGTATATGGTAGCAGTAGCCTTATGAAGGAGATGCCTCAGGGCTTTTCAGAGGAGTCCTCCAAACTTCAAAGTCTCTTTGCTTCCATAAGAAAGGCCATTGGGGAGTTGGCATCAATTTTAAATGATAAAGAAAGCAGTTAGGGAGAGAGTGAGTGAAGCATACCAGTATAAAAAAACAAGCCTCTTGTCAGGATGAAAATTAGTTGTGTTCATGCTGAGAGTGAGTTGGATGTGTTCGTTCCACTGCTGAATTCCAGCATATCCAGCAGAAGACATTGTGAATGTATTATCAGCACTATCAGCATCAGAGCAGTCATGATGAGAACTTCCTGCGTGCATAATGCCAAATACGTCAAAGGAAATGTAAAAGAAACCTGATTAAATAATTATGTTACAGCAGACACATATAGATATATGTAGACCAGTTCAGATCTTCAATATATATACCTGTCACACATGCTGGAGTGTGAATCAAGAGCACGACAAAGGAGATATATAAAG
The DNA here is from genome assembly GCF_023724105.1 of Carassius gibelio. Classification (NCBI taxonomy): domain Eukaryota; kingdom Metazoa; phylum Chordata; class Actinopteri; order Cypriniformes; family Cyprinidae; genus Carassius; species Carassius gibelio. The sequence continues at coordinate 12,747,255 of NC_068407.1, forward strand.
AGTTCTTTTAATGAACCGGGAGGGAAAAGGGAACATCCAAACACAAATCCAAATAATTGAACATTACATTAATAGCGGACAAAACAAAACTGAACAGACAGGGTTTAAAAAGGCATGGAAAGTAATCAGAGGAATGGAATCAATTAACAAAACAAGGAAAGGAACATGACCAAATAGGGATAACACAAAAGGAACAGGAGTCCATGACTGTGACAGTTCGCCCCCTCCCGGAACGGTGCGTCCTCTCACTGAGAGAGATAGTCCAGTGGAGGGAGGGGGTTCGTGAGGCAGGCATGGGGCAGGCAAGGGTCAGGCAATAGAGAGGGAACATGGGGCATAGTACCAGGGTGGAGTGGATTGAGGAGCCAGGGAGGAGCCTGGAGCAGGAGGAGCCAGATGGTCATCCAGATGCCAATCAGGATAACGGCCCATGGTGGAGTCGACGGCGGGAGGAGTCATGGTGGAGGAAAAGCCGACACCAGGGGGCCGATTGATGGAGACTGCAATGATGTATGAGGAGCCCAGGTTGGAGCAGAGTAGACGGAGAGCCAGGGTGACACAGAGGGTCCAGAGGTCCAAGGCAGTACTGAAGGCACCGGCGACCGAGGCGGAGGCGGGGCTCCGGAAGCCCGCTGCGGAGTCGGAGTGACTGAGGATGGAGGTAGAGCCAGAGGGAAGGAGGAGCCTGACAGAGCCGGAGGGATGGAGTGACGAGGCGAAGCCATAGAAGTGGAGTCCCAAGGCGGCGGATGGTCGACGACTGACCAAGGTGGAGCCGGAGGGATGAGGGAGCCTTGTGGAATTGGTGGGATGATGGGCCATGGTGGAGATGAGGGAGCTAGGTTCCAAGGCGGAGCCAATGGGTCAAAGGACCAAGGTGGAGTCCAGGGCTCGGAGGCTGGAGGCAGAGAATCCTCACGCCAAGGTGGAGCTTGAGACTGGAAGTTCTGCGGCGAATAATCGCACCTAGATGGCGCTGACTGAGGGTGAGCTGCGGGACTGACCGGCACCAGCGGAGATGGGGTTGAGGAATTGGCTGGTTTGAGAGGAGGCGGGAGAGGGAGGCTGGGAGGGAACACAGATGGACGCAGGAGATTCAGGGCTGGGCGGAATGAACAGAGACACAGGAGATTTGGGGCTTGGCAGAATCAGCGGAGATGCAGGGGAATTGGGTAATACCTCACCAAACCAATCAGTTAAATCTGTCTTGAAAACATCTATAAGTTCCTCATAATAAACTCCAGACACTAGTTGCAGCGCTCCCTCAGGGGTGGGAGGGTGGGCAGGGCTTCCATCCAGGACCTTGATCTCCACCAAAACATCATAACAGTCTTTGAATGCAAGATATTTAAAGTGTACATAAAGAATACTTGCACTAGTTCCACTTTACCATATGTAAATATATTTCAATATACAGTATCTGTAGTTGCACTACATCCATACAATTAAAGTGCATTTAAGCACAAAATTAGCATATACTTTAATTACACCAGTTTAGTATACCAGAATCAGGGATGGACTGACCATTTGGACGTTCTGACGTTTCTATCTGGCGAACAAATGCAATCTATTTTTGTTTATAAGTAACAATGTTGCCAAGTCCACGGTTTTCCCACGGAATTGGGTTACTTCTACACTGTTGCCGGGGGTTGTTTGTCATGTCTGTAAACCTCAATAACGTGATATTTAGCCACGGAAAATGCTAATTTAAACAGGGGAACCACACCAAAACACATGTATTTTATCCCTGTATCTGTGTATTTTATTTTTAATGGGGGACCCCTTCAAAATCAATTGGGCTAGTTTTGAGTACAGATTGGGTTGGGAATTTTTGTGAAAACCTAGCAACCCTGATAAAAGCCCAAAACTGATGCCAAAGAGTGTGAGATCATGATGGCAAGCAAAAGAAATGAAGATAAAGGTGATTTGGAGAAGCTAAAAGAAAAAAAGCAAACAGTTACATCAGGTTCTAGATTCTAGGTTTATGCTTATCATTACCACATATTGCATTCTGTTCTTTTTATGTAGTTTTCAAGTATTTTAGTTTAAACAATAATGCATGTATTTCAATCCTCTGTTGAAAAAAATATATATAAAGCATAACATAATTTGTAATGGTTTTACTGTTATAGTGAAAATTGTATTGGTTTTAATGGAAACTGTAATGGTGCCTGTTGATCTTTACTGGTAATTGGTCACCTTCTATTCGTGGCTTTTGTTAAAGCTACTAAATCCTAATATAATATGTCCCAAAACTTGAAACATGAAACCATTATTTACATGAAACCATTATTTAATGGTTTTAATGGTTAAAAGTTGATGGTTTGTAATGTTTTTAATGATATTTGTATTGGAAATCATTCACATTTCTGTGATGGTTTCTTTTGTTTATGTAAGCAGGCTCACCATGGGTTTTTTGATATTATCTGCCATAAATGCAATAGGATTGCTGTAATATTGTGAGATAGTAGCGACTGTTTGTAGTTGTGGTGGGCCTGTTTGTGAGAAAATCCAGAGCTGTTTTTTACTCCCTGTCTGTCCCTGACCAGAAGCACAATTGCGGGGTATTTTTATTAAGTACATGAATATGTAAATATATTTGTAGTATACTTAGCATTAAATAAATTTTACATATTTTTTTTTTATATTTATGTTTTACTAGCTAAGGTTCTTAGTGTATGTGTTTGTGTAACAGAAATTACATGATTCTTCAATAGGTTTGCACTTAACTTTTTTCCGAACTGTGATCAAAACCCCAAAAAACTGTAATATTGTGACATTTTACTACACTTTAAAAGCACTGTTTCCCTATTTTTTTTAAATCGTATTAATTTGAAAAGCTTATTTATTCATTATTCATGATGGCAAAGCTGAATTTTACTCCAGTCTCCAGTGTCACATGCATGATCCTTCAGAAATCATTCTGAAATGCTGATTTGGTGCTCAGAAATCTTATCAATGTCAAAAACAATTGTGCTGCTTAATATTCAGGTTTGTACAGGATTTCTTTGAGGACCAAAGTTCCAAAGTACAGCATTTATTCGAAGCAGAAATCTTTTGGAACATTATGTTTTACTGTCAATTTAATGTATACATTTTTGTTGTAGTTTTTTTTTTCTTTCTTTTTTTTTTTTTTTACTAAGCCCAAAAGTTAGTTAGCTAGTGTATTTCCAAAAATTACACAACAAAAGCTGTTTCCAACATAATAAGAAATGTTTCTTGCATCAATTCAACATGACAGACAGACAGACAGACAAACAGACGGAGAGAAAGAAATGCAATCTAAAAATAAATGTATATATCATGTACATATTTATTTAAGACCACTTCTTATAAACTATAGGAAAAGCCTTGAAGCAAAATCCAGCCAGGATGGGAATACAGGACACAGTAGGTCATCTACCTGTGCGCTTTAGATATGCCATTTAATCTTTCCTTTCTCAGCTGACACGGCTCAAGGGGAACTTAGGAAGGCAGGACGTGGAGGTGATTGCTACGTGGTATAGCCGGTGGACAACGGGAAAGTTCAGAGCTCATTTAAGAGACTTGGGGACCTTTTCACCTCGTGCAGCGCACCGGGTCCTGGATGACAAATGAGCTCCTTAAAGCACTTTATTCTGCAGCTACAACGGTCCCGCCCCCTCACTCCACCTTCAGCCATTTATCATTCACATCCCCACCTCACCAACATGGCCTAGTTCATAAAGGGTGTTCAGCACAATGGGGAAAATAAAATTCAGGAAAAGGAGAATATATCCAACTTTGAGCGATTCTGATTTAATTCTTTTAAAAATGGTCTGTGAACGACTGATGCGGAACAGAACACACTGGTAAACAAGAGAAAATGGGACAGCTGAGTGGAATGTCACTGTTGTATTGATGATCTATTCTCTCTTTGAGCTGAGAATAACGATGCTCTGATCAACAGACGCATTTTTCCATGTCTCTGTTTATTTGATCAAAACTGATTGGACTGGGGAAATGAATCCGGCTGTGGCTTTGAAAACAACCTGAAATAATTGAGCTATTCTCTAGAGTTTCATGAATGTTTTGAATGCGTTTAAAAACAAGATTTGTGCCCAAAGGATATTCGCTTGCTCAATCATAAAATGTTTGTGTAGTGGAGATAGATAAAGCCTATCAAGTGGATGGAGTGTTCCTGTACATAATAGCAAATAATAACACATCTGCAGGTTCCGGTGAGAGATGTAAACTCACTCTCAATTGTCTCCACAGCAACAGATTACATGTCAGAAATGTAAACATCTCCTTTGCTGTTGTGAAAACTAATGAGGGTGATTACAGACAAAGCAAAAAAAAAAAAAAAGATTAGTCCTCTGAAATGCATAAGAGAATTCATTTACAGAAATTTTAGCCGCTTCAAGGAAGTTAATTGCATCACATTTGAAGTCATCTCAGACTCATTTCCTCTCAGGTTTCATTTCTGGATCTATTTTCATTGCCTGTAGTCTTCGGCACTACAGCACACTACCAATTATACCAATAAACAGAATACTATATTTACAAATGACAATATTGAGTTTTCCATTATGTACAACATGAGCAAAATCTCTAGTAAACTGATCATACTGCTTAAATCCACATGGTTTTTACAATCAACTGTAAGCTCGCATTCAGATCCGCCTCCATCCAATCCACGACCATCTGATAAAACTGCTTTTTTGATAATCCATTCACTTGGATGTAGATCACAACAAAATCTCTTACTACTTCCTTTATATTGCAATGTAAAATATACCCTGGGAAGTTTACATATATGTTGTGAATTTTAACTGTTACCACTCATTCATGCAAATGAACATGTTGAACATCTGTAAAGATGTGTATATTTGCTCCATGGTAAATTAATGCTACTAAATTGTTAAAGCAATATATAAAGAATATAATGTGAGTGAAGTGTTACATTTAGGCAAAATCCTATGCTGAAATTCAGGCCCTACTTACTTCTAAGTTACTTTTTCACTTTTAACTTATTTTACTGATGGACTGTCTCATGGGTGAACTCCCTTTTGGTTTTTGGCCCCTTATGTGCCACATATTCTGCATACGATATATTTGTTCCTTGTGATGTTTTGTGCACTTTTTTCCTTTCTTAAGTCAGTGTTTGAGATTGTTCAAGAATCCCCCAAGCAATTTGTTTGTAGGATTGAAATGGTCTAATGAATAGGCCCTGAGTCAATTAGACAGAAGCTGTTTGTCTTTGTTTTGCTTATTGGCCTTGGCACTTTGAATGTACATCTTGTCATCCGATATTATTAAGCAAAAACAACTAGAGACAAATAAAGCATAAACAAGCATGGGAGATATCACTGATACCACACTCTAGTATTGTGTCTCCTCAGCAGGACTATCATTTCCTCCTGCTTAGTTGTAATTAACTGTAATTCTAGATACAAAACTCTGCTTCTTGATGTGAAAATCAACGGCTAGATCAACAGTTTTCTAAATATTTAGTTTTTTAATCAAAAATTTTAACTAGTTAAATTGCGAGCTCTTAAGGAAAACAAATGGTCAATTATCCACCAGCCGTCACCATGCAAGTGGTGTATATATATTCATATATTCACATATACAGATTGTTATAATCATAGGTTGCTGGGGAAGAAGCTTGAAGAAGCACAAAGGAGGGTCAAAACGAACAGATTATATTTATTTAATATATTTAAATAATCCACATGGGAAAACACAACCTCTTAAAACAATGAAGACTGGATAAAGAAACTTAGGAAAGGCAGGGCTATAAAAACTAAACCAAATGAGGGACACAGGTGAAAAGAATGACATAAGCAACACAGGAAAACTAAGTCAAGGCAGGGAAAACAGAAACAGGGAAATCTAAACCAAAACAGAACATAAACACGACATATAGCCCTGGAACCATTAATCTAGATTAATAATGCTGCACAAATATTTATCTTCTATCATATCTGATACATGCCCGGAAAAAAAAAAAAAAATGATGATCAATTTATCCAGAACTGTGCAGCTATACTCATATGTTTGATTTCTATCTATCTTTCTATACTCTTGTTTAAGCATTCAGGTTTTCTTTGTAGGGCTGTTTTGAACTTACTCTTTAAATGCATTTGTTTACTGGATCCTTTGGACTAAAACACCATTAATTTAGATTAATAATGTTGCACTTAATGCTGCACAAATATTTATCTTCTACCTTACCTCCTGCATCACCTAATGAGATTCAACTGAACCTTATTGTTAAGTGTTATAGCTGATAAATAGAACAACATTAAAGTTGCAACCTAAACTACATAAGAATGCTTTTGTTTCAAGCATAGGTTGAACTTACATGAACTTTACAGCCTGCTCAGAAAAAAAATAATAATAATAATTCAGGAAACCTTGCCTGCATTCCTCCCTGTCATGAACAAACTCTCCATCAGCTCTGAATGCCATGGGGAATAATCTACTTGAATGAAAAGTTACAGAAAACTGTTCAGATGGGAAATCTGTGGTAATTGCACTTGAGATATCTCCAGCAAAATCTTGATTCAGGTCTTTAATGAATTTGCTTTGATAACTTCAAAAAAGGATGTGACAACTTCATTTTGCAATTTAATTGCATACAATGGATAGTTATATAAAATATATAAGCAGGAAAAGTGGATATTAAACAGAATATTGTACAATTTATTGAAGTATCTATACTGGACTGATATTTTTGCACTTTACGGCCAGTTTCATCAGATTTTCTTTGCACACTCCCTACATAACCTTAACCGGAGACATACAAGGACCTTACTCGCAAGTTCACAGCTTTCAAAGCACTTGACATTGCAGACCTTATTTTTTCATATTTCGCAGCAGATGAATTAATGATGTTTCTGCACTGTTGATTTCACTTCTCTTCAAAAGCAGCAGAATTGAGGAAATATGACAGTATGGTGTGTGCTATGCTATCATGAGGCTGTGAACTCTTAGGAACATGTGATGATTGGATATGTAAATTTCCTGCTGTTCTCTGTATTTCAAAGGTATCAAACACGAGAAGCCACCCATGTACATTCACCACAAAATGTGAACTGTAATTTTTTAACACTGAATGGACAGTTCACTCAAAGAATTAAAATTCTGTCATCAGTTACTCACCATCATGTCATTTTAAACTTATACCACTAGGGCTATTGCATATGAGACCGCTTCAGCACTGGCTTCATGGCCATGTCCCTAGGTGGGTGTGGCAGCCTGGCACTCACCTGGTCCAAGTTACACCGACCTGTCACCAAACCTTCACCCCATGGTCAGATCTTACATTTCTCCATGCTGGAGTGCCTCTGGAACAGGTCTCCAGGCATGCTGTGGTTTACATGGATGCCTCCACCACCGGCTGGAAGGTCATGTACAATGGGCATGCAGTTTTGCTCTGTCCCATCCATGCATTGAGATGCTTTGTTTACATAAAAACACATAACGCTTCAGGACCTCAGACCAGCTCTTTATCTTGCCTATTCAGGTTGTGAGCTCAGTCTATGAGGAGTATTGCATACTCTTGGGCACTGGCTCGTGGTGCCTCGCTCACAGATATTTGTAGAGCTTCAGGCTGGGGGACCCCCGAAGTGTTCACTAGATTCTATAGCCTCTGTGTGGAGCCAGTATCCTCCTGTGGTCTCACCTCAAATGGGTGGTGGCACTGACAGGCCCCGGTTAGTGTTGGCTTGATAAAATTTTCCAGAGTGTCTGTACTGTAGACCCTGACGAGTTCCTCCATTCCCTTGGCAGCCAGATGCAGTGGAATGTCTGGGGCCAGGCCTTCACTAAATGACCTAAGTGGATCTCATATGTGTAAAGACCACGGTATAGCCTCAGAAACCATGGTTCCCTGGCAGATTGCTGCCATTTAGACCTCTTTTGGGAAGGATGGGGCTTCCGCAGAATCCCTGTTCCAAGTGGAAGTGGCTCAGCTCCTCAGCAAAAACATGGTATGCATTGCACCTGCTGCCTTTTTATGCTCACGCATATGACATATATGATTGTAATGTTTTCAACAGATGAAAGGCTGATGAAAACAGATGAAAACTGCTGCATTTGTACACTGGGGGAGTTTCCTGAGCTGTGGGTAAAATAACAGTTAGACGAAGCACTACATGAGCAGTGCCACTGATGCTAATAATTAGTTATTTAAATACACCTTCTAAGGTGAGAATATCGAATTAACCCAAGTGCTGAGCTAATTAGAGGTTATGGGACAGATCCCTACTGCTTCCAGTCACACAAAATGGCATTACTGCAAAGAAACGGCATGCCTCCGAAAGGCCCAGGAAGTCTGGAAACAAGTTACTGCTTAGGTTTATTGAAGGCAATAAAAAGATGAGAGACAAGTGCCTGTATCACAGGAATATTTATTCCGTCACCGGAATAGATCTACAATTCAATACGGCACTGCCGTTTGGTGCAAACTAATGAATGATACTCACAATGAGTGACAATAACCCACTTGGAAATTGGTCTGGGAAACAATGAGCCAAAATGAGGGAATAATACGTGGATGACAAATAAACAAATAATACTGGTGGCTGCCACATTGGTGGGAGATATTAGAAATGTCACTGTGGGTGTGGAAGAGAGAAAAAGATTTCACTGTTTCCCTCTGGGGACTTTCAGGTTCTGTGTGTGTGTGTGTGTGTGTGTGTGTGTGTAAGAGAGAGAGAGAGAGAGAGAGAGAGAGAGGTGAACGGCTGATGATTACCATCAGGTACTAGGTCTGAGACTCTGACTGATACCACCACCAGCAAGGGAAATAATGCCCTATTTCCTCGCTCAAAGATAAGCCTACAAATTCAAAAGATTTGCACCCCCTTTTCTTTACATTATTGAGTTTTACAAACTTTGTACAAACTATATAACTTGTAAATGAGTTATATAGAAATATATGAGTTTCTTTAGGTGAATCTAAGTCAAGTCATCAGTGTTTGTTGACTTCAGATTGCTGCATGGTCGTTCGGTGACAGGTCTTTCATTTACAATGAACAAAACATGGTCTTCATATGTTCATCAATGCATTCTTTGGATGTGACTCTGTGAATATATGTACTGTACAATAAAATCACTTCCTAGTGAAAAATAAATATACTAAAACTTATTTGAAATATGTTTATTTTTTTGTGCCAAGTATACTACAGATGCATTTACAAAAATCCCCAAAATAAATCTTTAAAAAATAAATATGTTCTGGTTATTGGATATAGAAACATACAAATATTCAGTATCTGTATTTTTTATAATTAATATCTGTCTCTATTTATCTATCTATCCATCCATCTATTCATCCATGTTCTTAAATCAAATTAGTTTAATCAGGCATTTGCAAGCTCCAGTTCAGAAAATGGATTCAGTTAAATGTTAGTTGCACTATATCCAAAATGTATAAAAAGAAAATTCTGCAATTGCACTAGCTGTAATTAATATTCACAATACCTTTGCTGGATTTTGAATAATGCATGTTGACATTTATTGGCCTTCATTTAGAGAGCAGAATATTTAATGCAATAGTAAATTTTGCTTTGCTCAAAGCCAATTCATTCTGAAAATGAGGGTCATAGTTTTACAGGCAAAAGACATTGCAGACCATTAGCAGTTGATGCTCATTGCTAAAACTGCATCACGACGGTGCTGAAAATGGATCCATATTCCCTGATAATGTTATACAGAACTTTGAATACACATGAATATTCTATGAATGAATTCCTAAATCATGAGTGTGTCTAGTTATCATGCACTGCAAGAGCAAAGCATGGTGAGAGAAGGTGATTACAAGAACAAAGCATGCTGGTAGACGTCATAGTGTCATCTGAAAGAATGCTCTCGACACCATGAGGTGCAAAATAGGCAATATCTTCAAACCAACAGATGCAAAACTCACTACCGTGTGAGAGATTGAGATCATCAACAGGAGAAAAAGTTCATAACCTATCAGAAATGTGGTTTTTTTCTTTCCACTTACTTCAGTTAAATGAATTAGCTTTAGGGAAGCCTAAACACATGTAAAGAAAACAGGGTTGGGTTTCGAGAACCAGGGCAACATTTCCAAGAACTGTGGATTCAATAAGACATACACATGTCAGTTCTGCTGATCAATTCATGTGTGTGCATTTTAATGTGATTTTATACCATTCAAGTGCAAGAAGGCTCGAAAGCACACTCCACACTTACACAACCAAAATGCACACACAAAAAGCTGCCTCTGATATATTGTGCAAATACTAAATTGACAGACAAAATTATGCCAAACCGTAAACAGCTGAGAAAGAAAATGCATGTATAGCATAACAGTGCATCGGATCCATGCATTAGGTCTTAAAGTGACAGCACCAGTGGGTACACCAGTGGGTATACGCAAAGCCGACTGATAAAGAAGTCGGTATATGCTGTATACCTGCGTATACCCTGCACTACACCACTGGTGCTAATCAGAAAACAAAAGAATGTCATTTCCTGATATTAACTAAAAGCCTTTTTGTAATTTTAATAAGGATTAATCTGTTTTTTTATTTTTAAAAGGAAACTTGCATAGTGTTATTTTACATTTGATTTCACTGTCTGTACCTAAACTTTGTTTAGCTGTATTTATTTGTGCTGTTGCTAATGTTGTTATTTGTTCTTATTTTATTACTTGTCTTTTATCATTTTTGAAATCTATATTAATTAATCTTATCATTTTTGCTGTGGTATTTTTGTAAGTGTTCTTTAGGCTGCTGATTTTTGTTAATGGTATTCAGCCGCAAAATTGCAAAAAAATATTCAACACAATATTTTAAACCTTTTTGGAATCATAACTTGAAATCATTTAGAATAAGCATAATCTGAATCAGAAACTTCAAACGATACTCAACCTTCAATAGTAAAATGTGAAAATATATAGTTTGGAAAAAGAACAAATCACAGGGCTTACAATAGCGTTGTTAAAAGTGGTTTCTTAGGAAACTTAAACCCAAATATAAGAGCACTGACTGATTTAGTTGTTTAATGCGGCTACAGCAGTGTTTTTACAGCATAAACTGGTAATGATTCAGTGGCAGATTAACACCCCACCTCTCTCCTTCTTAATTAGCTCAACTAAATGATTTCAAGCTTAATTGAATGTCAGATTATTATTGCATGACAGCAGCTGTTTGAGGACACGAAGACGAACAACCGATGTGATTTGGAGTGATGGCCCTATCTCGGCCCTCTAGGATTAGCCAGGCATGTGCGGAGAGAAGCGTTTTCACTGTTGTTTGCTAATGAATAGCTGTGAATGCATGGTCATACTGTGAATCTACGCCGGCAGCTAATTGAAAAGTAATCTCTGTTCTTTATCTTTACACAGCCAGTCATCCAAAAGTCGGTGATATTTTTTATATTCACAGCTTGGCTGCAGCCAAAAGCACACTTTAGTCTGAGGAAAAGGAGCTACTGAGATTCATGGCCCACATCCATGACTTTTTGGATATAAAATTATATGAATGCTGTCAATTCCAAATGTCTCATCTCCGCAGGTGCTAGCTAATAGATGGCTGCTTTCCAAGGGTGGGTGGCATGGCAAAATCTTTTATGATGGTTTGAAGAATTTTTGATCATACAAAATCTGTAACCTTTATAACTTAGTTGACTCTAAATGGTACATATTAGTACCTTTTGAAAAGTGACAGTTATCACACAATTTGTGTCTGAAAGCGTACAGCCATTGAACATTAAACAAATTAAATGATAGGTACGGTATCAATGTAAAAACAGCTTCATACTACAGTATGTAGAACTGGAATTAAAACAAAAGATGCCAAACAGTAACATTTATATTACAAAATAACATTAAATGGATATACGCACATCGTTATTTGCATATCTTTTTAACTGTACTCAAGTAGCAAAATTCAGTGTTGCCTGGCAAACATAAACAACTAAACTAAAGAGTATAAACTCTACACAATCGTACTGCCCAGAGTACTTTTTATCTTCATTCATTGTAAAGTAGCTATATCAATGTCCCCAGATGCTAAGAATCCATTCTGGGTCTGTTACATCTACACTTAGACCTCTATCAGCTGCGTTTATCTCTCTGTAGATCTTCATTTTTAGCTTCCCCTGATTCGATCCAATCTTAGCCATGTATACAAGCAAGCATGTTTGCCTGCAACCCCACACTTCGAAAGTGGGAAAAAACCTATAGCAGGCAGTGGGGGCCTGACCTGATTTACTGTTAATGCATTTTAATACAGGCAAGTCCCCGGTCTCCCGCAGAGTCATCTCTGGGAGAGGAGGGAAAAAAAAGGTTCTGCTGCTGTGTATTATCATTTCATCATTTATTCATGCTGGTCTATAAACAGAGGGAGAGAGGCAGGCTGAAGCGCTTTGGCAGCTGAGACCTGAAAAAGATACCCATTAATGTGGGACACATGAAGAGAGTCATGTGATGTCAGACACTTTACCTTGACATCAAATTGATGATAAGGATTTATTTCAAAGGTGGACTTAAACTGTGTTCAAGACCGTTTCATTTCAGGCAGAACAGAGGGCCGCTCTAGGCCATGCTCTGGCAGAGCTAAAGAGCACTGCAGCCATATTTCTGCCCCAACATGAATGAGTACCGACTATAGCGTGAAGCCTGGGAATCATGCAGCACATTCCCAAAAAGCCTCGCTCTGATTTATAAACATCAACAAGTGGAAAGCATTTCAATTTTACAATGTCAGTTTGAGCTGAGTGCTTCAGATGCCATTCGTGATCCTCCAGATGATTTCATTTTAACAATGCTTTTGACTAGGTAGGCACAGATGGTTTATGAATATTAATCAACTGATCCACAAAAACATTGAGATTCAGTGTTTCGTTTTGTTTTTTAATCATTGTAAACTAAACGGATTAAAAATAAATAAATAAACAATATACATTATATATTATATTCTATAAAGTAAAAACGAAAAACAAAATAACGAAAATAGAAGATGCTGCATTGTTGAAATTTCAAATTCGTAAGTTATTTTTTTTCTTGCTCTAACTTGTTATGTTAAAGGTGTTATGCTGACTATTAAACTTAGGTTTTTAATCACTCTTTTGTCTATATTAGTTGAATTTATGGGGTCCTATAATGTGAAAAAATTATTTATGTATTTTTTGTAAAGTAAACAAAATTCAAAATATTTAGGGCTAGATTTGCTAAACAGTGTTAAAGCGCAATTCCATAAAAGCACAGATGGGAGAGGGAAATTTTATGTGATTTACTGACAATGTGGACATTAAAGAATACAGACGCAGCCAAATCACCTGCTTTAAGACATATTTTTGGGGTGTTAAATAACAGCGCAAATACCAGTAATTTGACGAGCGCAAACTTTAGTAAATCATGTTGCATGATTCGTTTTAATACTATCCTCCAATAAATCTTGCGACTAAAAAGGAAAACTTCTATAAATACTTATTCAATAAGGTCAAGCAAATATTACTGTCCATACCTTTTTAGTGCTAATTCTTTACAGCGCTCTTTTAGTAAATCCTACTATATTAACGCCAAAAGACGTTTGCACTGGTGTTAGTAAATCTGGCACCTACATTTTTATTTTAGCATGTAAGAATACAGTATTTCATATTAATTCTCCAATTATTTTGTGGCGAGTGGGGCGGGGCCGAGAGGCGTGGGAACGAGGAGTGAGGCCAGGTGTAGTGATTGGAGATGAGCTACACCTGCGCCCCCACCGCCAGTATCGAGTCCCACATAGGAGATGGAGGGATATAAAACTGGAGTGACGACCGTGAAGGACGAGAGAGGACCAGGCCTGGGACATTATTTTATGTGTTTGCTTTTTATTTGTGCGCGTCAGTCGCCGTGAGGGGCTGACGCGCTGTTTTGTGTTTATTTTGAATAATTAAAGTTTCATTTTGATTGTGCGCCGGTTCCCGCCTCCTTCTTCCCGATGAATAGGAAGTCTTTATTGTTACATATTTCTTCCTACGCTCATCTTAAGAAAAATAATAATGGAACAGGGCTTGCATACAGCACAAAATTAAAAAAGAGAAAAGTGTTAGAGTTGTGTGGGACATGGGAAAGAAAACTTTATATGGAGTTATTGCACTCTACAAAATAATAACAGAGAAAAATGTGACATTTGTTAGAATTCGGTCTAAATGATAATTTGAGGTTTATAATGTTAATAAAAATGGCTTTTAAATAGAGATAAATGTCTTAATATCCATTCTGTCTTTAGAAATCACAAAAGTGTTTCATTTAATAAAAAGTGTTGGTATTGGTATCAAAAAATGTGATCAAAAACATAGATTTGGTAATGAAAGATTGCCAAAAATGTACTTTTCCTCACCAGAGGAGTTTGTTTCTTCATCAGAACAGATTTGGAGTAAACTGGCATTACATCACTTGTACTCCGATGGATCGCTGTAGTGAATGGGTGCCACCAGAATGAGTTCAAAACGCTAATACACTGTAAAAAAGAAAAAAAATTGTTCCTGCATTACATTTACATTTTTAAGTATAATCAACTTGGTTGTAGGCCTAGTCATTTCAACTTGAATTACGTTAAACCAACCTAAAAAAATGAATAACAATAAAATGAATTTAATGTATTTTATGAATGTTTGTAATAAACTGGAAAGCAAGTGATGTACTGGACAGTAATGCTATTTACCTAAATCTATTCCAATGAAGGAACAAACTCGTATTTACAGTGTCCCTGGGGCTCAGTGCTAGAGCATTGCGATACCAGCACAAAAGGTTGTGGGTTCAATTCCCAGTGAACACATGTACTGTAATGTGTTCTGTACATGTGTCTGTACATATGTACTGTAAGTCACTTTGGATAAAAGCATCTGCTAAATGCATTAATGTAATGCAAATATACATCCTGGATGGCCTGAGGGTAAGTGCATTTTTCTTAAACTAAAAGCGTCTGTGTTTTAATTGCTATAACATAATCTTAAATATTAGTCTCTATAACTATATGTTATGGAATATACCTGCAGTATTTATTTATTAATGATTTACATACTGCATAAATGAAATGTACTAAATCATGTTTATGAAGTAAAGGAATACCTTAACTTTCTGAGACCCAGCAGCCTGGGCATGTAGGTATTTGAGAAGACAGGACCAATGACTGTCAAGGTTTAATCAAACAAACGGGATATGACTGAAAAGCCCAGTATGTAGTCTTTATTAGAACACAGTTTCAAGCCAAAAGCTATTCCTTGCCCTGAATTCAGATCTTGAGTCCCTTATAGGGGACAAAAATGAATTACATGGTCTCGACAGGCAGAGGCCACAGGAAGCCTTCTGTCACACTGAATTAGCAAAGTGATCAACGTTACTAGCTAGCGGGATGAATCCGATAATGGATCAGTCTACAAAGTAACAACAACACGAAGCGATTCAGGGTAGAGGCAATTCAGTGCGTTCCCAGAAAACACCATTTTCTTGATGGAAAAATGATTCATGCGTTGAAGAGCAAAGGCTTTATTCACAACGCATTTTAAAACTGTCCATGAAAAGAAAATACCTGCTATTCACTATGGACGCATTTACAGTATAAGTATAATTCGGGAAAAATAAAAAGAATATCTCAAAAAGTAGAGAAAAGGCTTAATACATTCAGCAAATACAGATGGATTATTCTTCATCTGCAGTTAAAGGTACAAATATATAGAGCAATTAACAGTCTGCATAATGTTTATTAGTCTGAATTATATATATATATATATATATATATATATATATATATATATATACACACACACACACACACACACACACACACACACACACACAGGTAATTTATTACTGTTTTGGAAAGAAGTCTTTTATGCTGTATTTATTTTTTCAAAGTATAAAACAGTAATACTGTGAAATATTATAACAATTTAAAACACATTTAAATATGTCTTCAAATGTAATTTATTAAGATGATGGGATGCACACATTATTCCATTCTGGTGATGCATCCTTGCTGAATAAAGGTTAAAAAAACACTTTTTCCTTAACCTGAAATTTCGTGACATCCTCAAACTAATGTCATTGAATTTTGCATTGGTTTGAAAAATATATTTCTAGCTCTTTGACAAACGTGATAAACAAATCACGATTGCTTCTGATAATGCCTGTTATGTCTGAAACATTTTCACAACCTGAATCAAGCGTGCACCTGACTCCACACCACACTGCATGACCAGAGCTCTCCGCCAAGCAAAGAGAACACTGCCCTCTGCTGTTTACAACCAGTATCTGTTGAGTGTTCACCAAACACCCTGAATATGTTGTAACCCCAGCACTTTCATTATTTGATAAGGCATCTGAGGACTCACAGCTTCACTTCAAAGACTACAAAAAGACACCAGGCGAACTTATCTGACGCATATTACCGCTTTTGTTCAAACAAACAGGCGAGAAGTGCATTAATGCCAAGCCCCGAGGTCAAAGCAGTGCATCACTCATGCGATATCTGCACCTGAAGGAGATGCAGACTTCATTGTTCCTGCTCTGACAGCTGAGTTTTGCTCAGTCAAATCCCTGCACTGTCAAAAAAAAATGCTTGAGAATATAAGCAGCCGGAGAGAAAAGTACTGGAAGATTGTATTGAAGAATATAAGATCCTCAAATAAGATAGAGCCAGAAGGACGGAGGTGCGGAGAATATTAAGCAACGCCGAGGCTTTATGTAATGCAAGACTGTGCCAGAGCTTCCGCCTCAGACATTCTCGGCGCAGTTCCACCTCCAGTCTCTCTCATCGTCCTCAGATTATTTGTGCAATTGGTATAGGAAGAATTTGTCAATATGCATGGCGCTCTCACCAGCTGGATTGCCTCACGTTGCAGGTTACCAGGGGAACAAAGATTCAGCCGTCTGTTTCTATGGAGAGCAAACACAAACCTCAAGGTTACAGACATTAAGGAGTCTCATTCATGTGAAGAGGCTCAGAATATCTGACAGTTCAACTGAGCCTTCTATCTCGATCCTGTCTGCTGTCTTTTTCATCCCCGTACAATCCATCCCCAGAATGACATGAGAGGTGAACAACAGTGAGTTCCCATCGCTGCTCGCTGATGACAAGGCACAACAAATCCCACAACTGGAAAAAAAAAAAGTAGAAACTATCTGCTCGGATACGAAGCTAAAGTACGGTTTCTGAAAATATCTGTATTCGGAAGATTTCTCAGCTTTTCGCCTTTCCAATAACAATGTTCTCCATCTCACCCAGCCGGAAAAGAAAGTGATTTCACAGACACAAAGTCTTCACAGGGTACTTAATGCTCGGAGTCTGCTAACAGGCACTGCAAGCTATACAGAGAACACGTCATGGCATCTAATGAAGACAAAAGCAGAGGTTTGGGGAAGGGAGATGTGGGTGAGGAAAGGTTAATGTTATATTAATGGGGACCTCCACTGTCCTTGACAAATCATGTGGCCCCTGTGACCCTTTCCCAGACTTGTGCTCGCTTCAAGCACTTTATTTTACCCTCAAGTACTCCGTTTTTACAAAGCGGCGGTGTCTGCGTGTCAGTTGCTTCGTGAATCCCACTGTATAATTCACATATTTAGTTATTCAGCAGGGACTTGGTGTTTGCGTTGGGGATTCACACCGACACGAACGCCGCGTTTGTGGCGAGATCCCAAAACAGCCCGATTTTCAGGATGTTCTGCTGTCAAACCAAAGTCCCAAGACAGATGGGAGCCGGAGATTTTTATTCCTCCCACGGCAGGTTCAAATAAAGTTGAGAATTAGGTTTCTATAATTAGTTGACTCTTTGGAGGCATACTGCCAAACTGTAAAAGAAACTGTAATTTATAATAGAGGCAACATTGAAAGACTTTAAAGGGATAGCTCACCCAAAAATAAACTTTCTGTCTTTAGTAGCTCACCTTGATGTTGCTCCGAACCCAAGTGACTTTGCCTTATGATCAAAATACCTATTTTCAGATCACAGAACAGAACTTTTGTGTGCAATGACAGATCTTAGTGTACATGGCTGTGAAGCTTAAAAGAAAACGACACACACACACGCATATATATATATATACACACACACACACACACACACGTATATACACATCATAATATAATATATTAAATATTGCTTTGTTTTAATTTTTTTGTTTTGTTTTTTCCTGTGAGGCAAAGCTGAATATCCAGTCTTCAGTTTTCCATGATCCTTCAGAAATCCTTTTAAAATGCTGAAACTTTTATATTAGTCAATGTTGAAAAAGATTAAGCTGCTTAACATTTTTGTGGAAGTTGTGATGCAGTTTTTCAGCAATGTCTGACGAACAGAAAGTTCAAAAGAACAGCTTTTATTTGAAACGGATTATTTTACTGTCACTTTTGATCAATTGAATGCATGCAAAATTGTGCATGAAGATTCTTCAAAAGATTTTTCTGTGTTCCACAAAAAAAAAAATGCAATTAAGTATTAAGAAAGGCAAGATTTATTCAATCAAATGTTTATAAAATGCAATTTTATAAAATGAATCAATACATTTAAAACCTAAGTAAACGTGTATGTCAATCATTTAACTGACTATTTGTACAAGCTACTTAGCTCTATGTAAATTTGACTCTGTGCCACAAATATACTTGATAATCATTATGCAAAATGCCATTTACTCTCAGAATTCACCTCCTTAACATCCACGCTCACTTGCAATCTCTCCCCATCTCACACTCAATCCAATTTCTGCAGCACCTAACCATGTGTGATGAAGAGCCCAGGCCAATGAACTTCATTGATAACTCGCAACTAAAATGACAACTGTGGCACAACGTGATGAAAATATCAGCGTATTGCTGCTGTGTTGGAGGTTTCTGACAGGGCCACATCAGTCACCCTCATCTCAGATCTGTTCCTCAAAAATATAATCTTGTTTCCTCGCATCAATCCGGGTGTAAAGTAGGCCGCTGTGATCAAAATTAAGCTGTTGACATGACTGCTCGACTTCCCTTTCCAGCTCTCTGACTATCGGGTATACACCAGCAAATACAGACAGACATAGCACAGATGGATTGTCTAAACACCACAGCAAAACTGTCAGTGCATGCTACAATAATAAACTTGCCTTATGAAATTATCAGTTAGAAAAGTGCAATCGCCAAATCTCTCCTCTGCTCTCCTCTTCAGTCCAGCATGTTGCCAGAAATGAACGTTAAGTGTATGCCAAATAATGTCACTGTACTTTCAGACAGCTACAAATTGCACTAAAAACATACAAATATTTCAGAGGTGTTTATTAATGTGGGGGGGGGGGCATAGGTATAGGTCCCCTATGTGCTGATTTTTGTCAAAATGTGAAAACATTTTTGATGTTTCTGTCTGTATCTTGGGGTTCTTTAAAGCTAGTGCATTTAAAATGGGATTCAAACTAGTTACAAGTGTCTGCTATTAAATGGCAAACAGTAGCTGCTATCTTTGCAACACGAACAGAAAATGGTTTAGTTTCAAGCACAAGGAGTGAAATGTTACAAATCCAACTTAGTTGTAACATACTCTGGGGTAAGATGTAACAATGAATGATATCCACTGGTTTGAAATGTAACATTATGCAATAAGGATTATGACAAATAACTGAGTAATGTGCATAAGTCTGTGTTTAAGCATGTTTGTTAATGTCGGACTCAGTAATTGACCCCTCTTCCAAGACCTAGGCATACTGAAATTCAAAGAAAACATTTAAATAAAACAAAAAATTAGCTTGGAGTAAGTTATGAAATGTTTTATTTATGTTACAACTAACCCCGCGACTTGCTGCTACAACTAACCCAGAGTTTTGCAGACATGAACTAGCTCACCTTACAGCCAAAAGCCAAAACATTAGCACTGACAATTTGCATGAAAAACATCTATACAGACACAAAATGAACAAAATTGAACGTTGATGAGTTTGACTACAAAGCAGGGACTACATCACAAAAATAAATGAAGTAGAAAAAAGTTAAATTTTACCTCAAAATAAGCTTTTCTCCTCTAAACTCTTCTGCCTGAGTTTCTAGTGTTTGGAATAAGCACTAAAATGAAAATATGTGAAGTGAATTAGGTGGTTTGTAACTTGTTCCTTAACTGAGAAATAGGTTGTGTTAACTGACCCATGTTACAACCATGTCCAAACCTGAATGTGACCTAAATTTGTTATACTGTATATTATCACCTACTACATCAGTTATTTTTATAATAGTTAATAATTATATATAATTATTAGTGTTTATATGACCTAATATAAGATTGTATGATTTTAACCGTTTCCGTAACTTGTAATCCCGCTTGTTTTCATTCGCGTCATTAATGGCTGAGGCACTGGAAGATGAATGAGCCACGTGCCTTAGAAAATCAGATTTTTGAGCATCTCGACTCTGAACATGTAGGCTACCCAACTAAAACGAGCTAGAGTACAAGTGGAAAGTTAAGCGTGAACGGATGGGAGTTCTCTTTCTATATCAATTTATATGTAAATCACACTAAATTACCCACCATATGTCAGTCCTCATTTACAGTTCTCCCGAATTCATCCATGCAGGAGGGCGGCTGAATGAGGATCTATCATCAGCTGGATTGCTATAACGTCTGTTTGGCAGGCCAAGAATGAAGCAATGAGGCCATCTGGAATGACTGCACTCCTTATACACCGCCCTCATGTGGCTTTAAGTAGAATCAACAGGGGGGCTGGGGTGGTTTGGGTTCGTGATCACCTGTGAAACCACACGGAAAATTCTCGGTCTCTTTCGGCTTATTCCCTTTATCAGGGGTCGCCGCAGCGGAGTGATCCCCAGAACTTAACACTGGATGCCCTTCCTGCTGCAACCCAGCACTGAGAGTACACTAACTTGTGCCCATACTTAGTCTACAAGAGCGACAACATTTCACTTTTTGGTGTGTCTTCTAATTATGGAGCAGACTTCATCTGAGAACTATAATAATTTAATGAAGTCTCTAATGAAAGGAAATCAAACACTAAAAATACCTGCTTGTTATTGGTTCTGTGCACTCTACCTGCTACAACTCAGACAAATAAATGATGCGGAGAATTAGAGCACAAAAGAAATCCCTGTGATTTACAATATATGAGGTGACCTGAATAAAGCAGCTAGAGTACAAATGTGATTAAAAGCAAAAGGAACAGATAGAAGAGAAATTTGTGTAATTTACAAAAGACCTTTTACTTGCTGATATATTTCCTGCAGTTTCTCCCCAGAGCTTTTAGAACGCAATGAGAATTGCATAAGGCTTTTGTGATGATTGACTTATATTCTGCCAAATTAATCAAGTATAACAAATAACAGGGTTTTTTTATAGGCAAAATACTTATTTACAGAAGCGATGTGTATTAAAACTGAAAAAGGGGGAAAGAACAAGCTCTTTAGTGACAGTAAATCAAAGTTACAGTCACTATGGAGGCAGTACTTCACACTACCTTTTGGCAGCTACCTCATTTAATCCTTCCTTTAAGCCCTGGTAAAAATAGAGAATGGAATACAAACTATCCAGTACTGTTGGAGAGATTAGTAGAGGATTATTTATCCATTTAGTCAGGTAAGGCATATTATGTTAGAAGGAAGGATGTGGAAATACGAGCCCTGAGTGTCACGTCCCTTTACTTGATTGCTAAGATCTACATGATAAACTAGATTGCAGATTCATATTGGTGTTCAAGGAATAGTTCACCCTAATGTACTCAACCTTAGGCCATCCAAGTTGAAGATGAGTTTTTTCTTAATCAGATTTAATTTAGAGAAATTTACATCACTTGCTCATTAATGGATCCTCAGCAATGAATGGGTGCCATCACTTGTTAAGTTAAAAAGTGTTTGTAGAAAACAAAACTTACATTTTTAACTTCACACTGTTGTTTTCAGCTACAATCCAGCTCCTCAGTCCAATTTATTGCTTTTTCCAGTGAATAATTGGCTCATCTGAATCAGGTGAGAAATATGCACAGATCAAGCACCGTTTACAATCACATTGCTTTTCACTTCACAAGACCTTAAATGATGGACTGGAGTTGTCTGGATTACTTTTGAATTATTGTAATGATTTTCTCAGCTGTTTGAACTCTCATTCCGATGGCACCCATTCAATACAGAGGATCTATTGGGGAGCAAGTGATGTACTGCTAAATTTCTCCAAGTCTGTTCCAATGAGGAAACAAACTCATCTATATTAATATATGAGTTTAGGATAGCCTATATGTGAGAAAATATTCAGCAAATTGATGTTTTGGGGGTGGTCCAACTTTCGGTACAAAAATTTTGGTCAGTAATATGACTACCAATGCCATTGCACAGTGTGAATGTTTGGGTTACTGGGGGCATTCGACTTGTTTGTTTCTTGTCTTTTTCTCAGGGTCAGCATCACAAATCCCTCTGTTGACAAAACTGCATTGACTGCAAATAAGAATGATGGGTTGTGAATACAAACATGAATTATAGCTAAAAGTGTACAGAGTTTATCAGCAGTCATTCTTGTCATTTCAGGGTCATATTTGAAATGGATAACAGACATAGAACACTAAAACTTCTGTAGGGTTGTATATATTTTATATGAAAAGTTCCACATACTGCATTATTGATCAATGGTACATAAAAACCAGTGGGTTTTTTATTTTTGACTTCTCTTGTTTCTTTTTTCCTTATGTGTATATGACTGCAGAGTTGCATTAGAAAATTATAACTTTAGACAAGGTCATTATATTTATGATTTGGTAAAATCCTACATTTTGATTTAATATTAATCAAATATATTTATTTTCCCCAAATCATTAAATTCTGTTTTCTTGAATTTTTTTATACATATATATAATAAAAAATTAAAAACCAGAATAAATTGAGCAGTCAGTAAATATTCCCAACACTATACCATTTTTAAATATACTATTAACTATTGTTGACCAAAAAAATAATAATAATTAACAAAACAGCTTTAAAACAGATCCCAGGATTTTCAATTTGACCAATATAAAAAGGCACTTGTTTTTATGAGCAATAAAGACTTGTTTCCACAGTCCTGCTTTGCATTACAATGTCAGTGCAGTGCAATACTTTATTGAAGAGGACTGAGACTTACAAGTCATCAAATTGTAACATTTAATTGCCAGGAACAACTGTCATCCAAATGACCAGGCTCTTTACACAGGGCTGAAATTAACTGCCTTGCATGCCTTCACTGCAAGTTATCAAAATACTCTACTAATGATCAAATAATAGTGTTACGAGAACAAGAGCCAAACGTGTCTCTACACTGTGCATATATTAGATACTGAACCGACAGTTGCATAAAACATTTAATGGAACTGCGGCAAAGAGTATGTGGAAGTGCATGTAAGTAACTGGCATGACTGCAGTGAAGTGATTCCCTGAGAATTAAATCAGTATATGATGCTGAGGGATTTGCTGCATATTTCTTCACTGTACAGATGGTCTAATGGGTCCAAATCTCACACCAGGGAAATATGTTGTACAGATAATGACCTTGAATGTACAGAATGTAATGCTTGGCATAACGGGAGCTCTGATCAGTCCTTTGCTGGCCCTGTGCTGTTAGATTAGTGCCCTGTGGATAAATTGCTTTGGGTGCACTTAACAAATCCAATATTTTATCATTCTCTAATGTGCTTTGCAATGATTCTATGATTGCATAATGCATTTTGATATGCAATTACACGTTAGAAGCACTGTAACTCATTAGAGCTCAGTTAAAAATAATGTTGACAAGATATTAAAGTTACACTTTAGACAAAGTAGAAAACATCAAAGAATCTTTTCAATTATTAATGCATTTATAAATAGAGATGCATACAAAATAAAACAGAATAGAAATAAAAAAAACGGAAATAAAAACAGTTTATAATTTTATAATAAAATCTTGATTTAAAAGTATTATTGTGTTTTATTATTATTATTATAAATTTGTTATTTAAAAAAATAATGCATGTTAATAATATCTCATTCCATCGCAACAGATTAAAAATCACCGAGTGCCACAGCACTGGACTCAGTCTCCGCCCACCTCCATTAAAACACTTACTGCGGATGATCATGGATTAGTGAAAGCACACGCGTGAGGAATCAACTTCAGACTCGTCGACTGCATTCAGAAATTGTAAGAAAATTATTTTCAATCAATCACATATTTTATTATTGTTAGATGTGACATGTCAATGCTGTATTTCAATGGCCTGGTAAATTTGAAACTGTTGGCAGCCAATAATGTTGCACGCGCGCAGCTACTTCATATAAGCGCGTCCTCTGATTTGATAAACAAACGTGAGCGCAACAGTTTACCAAATATAGGGAGACTATAGCTAAAAAAATAATAATCGTTTTCTAGAAGTGGAGATAAAATAAGCTTGAATGTGAAAGTCGCATTCAAATGGAAATTAAATATATATGGCTAAATAAAGTTTGTTCAAATGAAAACGTGATTAGATAATGTGCTGGGACCGGATGCGTGAGGAGAGCAGATCAGATCACTATTCACGGGTTAAGCTGTCAGGCTACAGAAAGCCGTCAATACAGGTTAAGACAGGGAAGGAAGGATCTTACTGTCACTTGACATGTAATTAGTGATGGGGTCAGGGGTTTCATCTGCCAAACCCCCCTCCACACCTGCAGCCCAATGTGCCAAATGTGCGACGGCGTAAGTTTGAATGCACTTCTGTGTTGCAACTGTTTTTCTTCTTGTGTGTTTTACGGGTAGTTGTTTTGATTTTCAGCCCAATGTCTGGAAATGAAGAGCGCACGTTCATTGCCATCAAGCCCGATGGAGTGCAGAGGGGACTTATCGGAGAGATCATCAAGCGTTTCGAACAGAAGGGCTTCAAGTTAGTTGCTATGAAGTTAATCCAGGTAAGTTGAATTAAGTTTTACTCTCAATCGTTTAGATAGAACCTCCATTTCCTTTTAATAGTAAAACAGCTTGCTGAGAGTGTTTCATTTGCCATTTATTGTTGACAGTTACATGTGTCTGGTGAAAGTGACAGATTTGTTTAACATGTATACCTAACGAATATTGACCATGGTTTTTCTACAAAAAATAAATAAATAAATAAATGACTAAAGTTTATCCATGGTATTTTTAGGCTTGTAAAACTGTGGTTATACAAATATTAGTTGGTACTTGTACATGGCTACTATAATTTAACTATAAAAAAAATAAAAGATAGAAAAATTTCGTAAGGGTAGAATATTTTTCACAATTAAACTTACATCACTGCATCACAAACAGTGGTCAACCATTTGACAGCAAACAAAAGAGCATGCCTGCGTCTCAATGTTCATACTCTCCATCCTAAATAGTATTTAAGATTAGAATAACTGTGTCCCAAAGCATAGTATGTTGAAAAGAGTATGCCGAAGTTCCCAGATGGTCCACTGTTTCAGGTCGATTTTTGAAGTGTGGATCAATGCACACTCTAATGGCTAAAATTGCCCACAATCCATTGCGCTTTGGCGAAGGATTTGGTCCAGAACTACAAACGAATGACGGTTAGGTAACTATAGAGAGGTTTACAAAAAGTGGTTACTAATCAACTTTTAATCTGGTAAAAAAAAAAAAAAATTATATATATATATATATATATATATATTTATTTATTTATTTTTTATCCGTGTTATATTTCATCTGCAACAGCAATGTGAACTTTTATAAACATCCATTTGGTCGTTAACTTTTAAATGCATCATTATGCAGAAAATATGAGAAGAGTTCTCCGCATGAAAGACCCGTGACTGGCAGATCAACGAGCTACTTATTTTCTCCCCAGTACAGTAGGAAGTCAAATGAAATGTAGATGCTAACTGTAACGAGATGATTGACAGGCCTCTGACAGTGACAGGATGCGTGTAATTATGCGACCGAGCGGTCTGTTAAAGACACAGTTGTGTGACGTGATAGTATGCCCCAAAGCTTGCCTACTCTTCTACTACACACTCAAAAGTGTGTACTATTCCTTCACCAAAAGAGTACATACTTTAACGGTGTATACAGTAAGTAGGCACATTGAGATGCAAGGTATGGCTATAACAATATAGTCATCAGTCTGCATGTATAGCATGAAAAATAATTAACTGTAATTGAAGCTTTCAGTAAATAAAAAATTAAACACCCAAAACGGGTGCACCCTAAGGACAGCCTTGCTAATACCAGAGTCGTTTTAAAGGTGCTGTATGTAAATTTTGGACTCTAGAAGTATACAAATACCATAATATGTTTGCATATATTTAAGTTAACATATTTGTTTATCTGAAAAACAATGCTAGTCAGTTATTCTCCTTTGAAAATGTGCGCTCCGGGCTGGAATGTCAGTCTCCGTTTTGGTTTGTGGAACCATCTCACTGCCAGTTTACCCAATTGTATTTCGGCACCTAGGGTTGCCAGTTGGAGGAAAACACCGCATATTTCATTTCATTCATCATCAAGTTCGCTCATTCCTGTTGGTGTCGTCAATCTGGCAACCTTCAGTCTGATCCCGTGTTTTTCCAACCTGACCCGTGAAAGTGCACTGGAACAGCAGTCAAACCTGTGACTTCCCACCCGTGAACTCGTTCTAGATTGATGTACTCCCAGTTCCGACAATGGCAGCCCCTACGGATAATACTGCCTACAGATGCAGTGTTTATGCAAGTGGTACACATTGAAAAAACGATTTTAGGACAACATAACATTACAATAAAATGTATAATCTAGCTACAATTCCTTGCGCTCAGGAAGTTTGGCATGACTTGCCTGGAATGGTACAAAGTCATGAGCTGTGGTTTGAAGTCGTGACTTACAGGCTCAAAAATCTGCCTGGAACGCAGCATGAGGAGGAGGGGCCGGGTGAAAAAAACCCATCTCATGTCTCAAGTCATGTCACTCAGCGACCATCTTTTAAATGCCGCTCGGGCATGCAAGTGCAACTCTTTATAGCAACTGGAACTTCTAACAGCAGCTGCAGTGACACGCTGACTTTACCAATTGGCGATTTGCTCTTTCATTCAGAAGGCGGGGTTTCCTGCGATTGAGCGGCCATATTTAGTTTTGCTTTTTTCCCCATTCAAAACTATTAAGAGTGATGGTGAACGTGAATTCATCAAGTACAACATGTTCCTGGATCCAACATCCTTGTTAATCCAGAAACAACATTCAAGTCAACCAATCAGAACTGAGGGATCTGTTTTCGAGAAATGTCAGTTTTAGGCTTACAATCAGGGTTAGATGCTTCTTCACCCTTGCTATTCATATTCATATCACTTCCTTCAGATTTTAGGAATAAATCATGGGTAGGGTTTGGTTTGATCCAGGAACATGTCTTACTTGGCAAAATCACAGTGACCATGAGTGACACGTTTTTGTATTATTGTCCAGTTGGAAGATACAAACATGGCCCATTATAAGATTTATAGTCAGTCACTTTTTGATTTTTTTGTCTGTTGGTATTTGATAAAATTAAAGATGCCAAGTATGTAAACAAGATGTCCAGGACCAGCAGAAACATAGGTCCACAACATTAAAAATACAGCAGTTCATATTTCATTACACATGGGGTACTTTTTATCCCTGTCTGCACCAAACCCATCTTGACAATATAGACACGTCATCTTCCAGGCAGTCTTGTAACATTTTCTGTTGATTGGGAATTCAATAATTTTGACCCATACAATGTTTTCTTGGTTATTGGTAAAAATATACCCCAACGACTTCAGATTGGTTTTGTGGTCCAGGGTCATGTCCTTTGGTTTTTCTCATTGTGATGGATGATAAAGGGAATTCAGCCTTTTTTTCCCTCTCCTATTTATATTCCTGTGAAACAGATGAAACTGGATAATTTAATGTTCATAAGCACCCTGGTATGCTCAAAATTGTACAAATCAATGGGAATATACTACACTGATATTTTACTTCAAGAACTTCTAGGGGTGCCAATAATTGTGTCCAACATGTATTTGAGAAAAACATTTATTTCATAAAGAGTTTTTCCCCCCATTTTAAATTGTTTCAGTTTAATGAAATGTTAGATGGTAGAGATAGAGGCCATTTATGTATATAAATATTTGGTAACATTTTATAATAGGTAACACCTATTAGTTGCTTATTAGCATGCATATTACTAGAATATTAGCCATGTATTAGTGGTAGTTAAGAACATAAGCCTTATTCTACTTTACCTTATTCTACATCCCTAATCTTACCCAATACATACATTTAACAACTACCTTACTAACTATTAATAAGCAGCAAATTAAAAATTTGAGAAAAATATCGTAGTTAATAGTTAACAAGTGTTACCTATTCTAAAGTGTTACCAAATATTTATATATTCAAAATAATTTTAATGAATGTTTAAAAAAAAGATAACCGTATTTATAACTGCCTTTTACATTTATTTTCTTAATTTAAATTACTTAACTGATTAAAAACCTACTATATTTTAGTTTCTAAATGTGGAAAGCTCTATTTAGAGCTTGACTTCTAAGGGTTAAACCAATTATAGGCTCTTTTGGTCTACAAAGTTGCACGTGCTATATATATCCACTTGTTACCATCACATTACAGTAAATATTGCCTTAAACTCTGTCACAAAAAAAGTGGTCAAAAGGATTTTATTGGGATTAGAGATTACCTTTAATTCTCAAAACATTGTAGGCTTTTTTTATTCATGTTTTGTACGCTTGTCTTCAATGCAGGCCGATGAGGATCTTCTGAGACAGCACTACTGTGACCTGAAGGATCGTCCTTTCTTCCCAGGGCTTGTCAGTTTCATGTCCTCTGGCCCTTTGGTTGCCATGGTAAACCCATTTATATTATTTTCCCCAGAGTGCGACTCTAGGGCACTTTGAATTGAATACAATTTCCGGCTTATTGCTAATAAATATACTTCATTCATTTTATGAAGGTCCCTAATGTTATTTCTGTGATGTATTTTTAGGTGTGGGAGGGTTTTAACGTTATAAAAACCGGCAGAGTAATGCTCGGTGAGACTAATCCCGTTGACTCCAAGCCTGGGACTATCCGAGGTGACTTTTGTGTTCAGGTTGTCCGGTAAGATCTTGCATTGTATTCTAAAATAACATTTTGATGACTGCGTTTTAAACAGCATATGCTTTATAAAGAAGAGCCTGAAAAATTAATACATTTCTTTCTTGTGTAAAGAATGCAAAAATAATTGTCTGAATGTTACATTTGATATATTAAACACAATTTTACATATTTACCATATTTTCCAGACTATAAGTCGCACTTTTTTTTCATAGTTTGGCTGGTCCTGCGACTTATAGTCAGGTGCGACTTATCAAAATTAATTTGACATGAACCAAGAGAAATTAACCAAGAGAAATTAACAAATAGAAAACATTACCGTCTCCAGCCGCCAGAGGGCGCTCTATGCTGCTCAGTTCTCCTGTAGCCTACACTGAAGATATAGAGCGCCCTCTCGTGGCTGTAGACGGTAATGATTTCTCTTTGTTCTAAATAAATGCGACTTCTAGTCCAGTGCGACTTATATGTTTTTTTTCCTCATCATGACGTATTTTTGGACTGATGCGACTTATACTCCGGTGCGACTTATAGTCCGAAAAATACGGTACCGTTTATTTTTTTATATAATAAATAAAGCATGCAAGCCTTGGTGAGCATTAAAATACTTTCAAAAACATAAAAAATCATTACCAACCCCAAACTATCTTTGTCTGGTACATATTTATTTGCAATAGTTTTTTTTTTTTGCTAATATTAAATTGCTTTCACTTCAGGAACATCATTCACGGCAGTGATTCTGTCGAAAGTGCCAACGCCGAGATCAACCTGTGGTTCAAGCCAGAGGAGATCTGTGACTACACCAAATGTCAGGACAGCTGGCTCAATGGCTGAACGCTTTCTTCTTTTTCTGCACTTCTCTCCCTCCCGGGTGCTTCTGATTTAAATCAGCTCATTTTCATTTTTATTCCTACTGTTTCTGCTGTTTGCTTATTCCCACTGTTTCTGCTGTTTGTCTTTACAATTAGAAAAATCATTTCTATCCCATGAGTTCAAACGAAAGCTTCAGTGTTCTGATACTATATAAAACAAATGTTAAAGTCTGAGAATTGATCTTGTGACGTTTTTATTAAACAATACTTCAAGTAGTTAAAATAATTGAATTAAGAGGCCTATTTTAATTATTGTATGGTACTGGTGGCCCCACTCAGGCAAAGCAACTCAGCGCAATGCCACACAAAGCACTGCAGTAAGGAATGAACTTGGGGAAATAAAGTACACAGTGCTCATTTAAATGATACTGTAGCACCAACAGTGCTGCTGTCCATTAAAATATCATTATGCCACGTAACACAAAAGTTGTAATTCCAGATTGTTGCTTACAAAAAGAAAGCATGCAAGAACAGGATGGTCTTCTCACAGTTTTTACATATACAATTCTTTTTAACAATGTAGTTCACGTCAAACAGTTAGAGAAAGGTCTCTTTCAGTCAAGTACTGGCTGTCCTGCCAGTGTACAGTACATGCAAAAATAAATCTGTACAATAAAAGATACATAATGCATACTCTACATAAAGATGGTGAAAGTGCACAAGAGTCACAGAAATGAATGCTCCATTAGAACACTTCTTATCCTGTATATTCTGGTGATGTTTTTGTGTGTTTTAATTAACCACATGGGCCCTATTTTATTCAAATAAAAGTTCCCTTTTGGTCAGCCGAGCCTAAAAATGTAGTGCTTCTATTTTTGCTTCTCAATTTCAGAATTCACCAAGAGGGACTTTCCCTTTTAACCTGACAAACCCAATAAATTATTATTCTGGTACAAAAATATATAATAGATGTAATCCATATACAGTTTCTCTTTCCCCAAACTCAACGGTTGTCAAAATACACTTTTAATATGCTGAGCTCTAGTTGAATTCTATACAAAGATTGAAACATACAATGTACAGTGAAACTAAAAATCTACTGTACAACACCGAATCTGTTGGCATGGACCTATATATATATATATATATATAGTTACAGTACAGTTAAACATGGTCCATGAGGTTTGGGTTATTAATAAATCAAGCGTTTTCTTGGTTATGTTTTTGATCAGCTGTATTATTGCTTTTGAACAGGATTTTCAAGTCTACAGAAAACAAAACTGGAGAGTGAATCTGTTGCACTTGTAACCGAGTTCAGGTTGTATCTCACTTTGATTTTACACCGTATATCCATGTGCTAGAGGCCAACTGTGAGCACAACAGGAAATTAAAGTGTCTCTGTTGAAAGAGCTTTAGTACAGTAGATCTGTAGAACAGTAAGTGCTTACATTCAGCAATCTTCACTGCAGATACGACGACGAAGATGCAGAAAGCAATAGTTTGGTAAAAGATATGTTGAAGTTCTCAAGTGGATATTTTGGAAATTTGAGGCACGATCCAGCCAACAGACGCTTAGCTCATTTAATTCAACTGTAAAACCAATGCTTGTCAGCAGGATCACTGAAGTGATTAAAGTGTGAGAAGTTAGATACTGCTGGTCTCAAATATCCAGAGGTTCGCTTGTTCTACCTGTAGGAATTACAGAAGGTCAGTCCAGCATGGCTTCCAGCTGGTCAGCAAGATCATCGAACATGTTCCCTATATCATCAAGAATGTTCCCAGCTGACTTCACTGTGTTAATGCCCCTGAGGGAAAGAAGAGAAAGAATGAGGTTAATATGGGAGTATTGTGAGTTTTAACTTAATGAGTGTTTATACTGACAGCAACCTGCAGTCATTTTCAATTTCAATGAGTTTACGATTTTCAGGACCATGAGCAACGGATGGAGATGCATAGTTTCCTTCAATGTTAAGCACTTTATCTCAACTTTCAGTGTGATTGATGAACTGGAGATAACATTAGACTTGTATATAGCAATAATAATATTAATATTAATATATTAATATGCATATTTAATTACTGTGCACATTTAATAGTTTGGATTCGGCAAATTAAAAAAATGTATTAAATGTATTAAATGTAAAAAATATTTTCTTTAACAAGATTTTTTTTAAAGATATTTATTTATAATGCTACAAAAGACATAAAAAAAAATAAACATCTTAAGCACCAAATCAGCAAATCAGAATGGTTTCTGAGGTACTGGGTGCTGAAAATAAATCTGGTTTAGTTTTTTTTGTTTTTGTTTTTTTTTTCAAGTTGCTAGTACAAAAAATGGCAAGAAACACATTGAATTAAATATTATTATTTTTATTAATTTTTTGTAAGTAGAAAAACTGAAAAGTTTTATTGTAAAATGTACTCCAATAATCTTTGTTTCATTTATTTTTTTGTGTGTGACACTGAAAAATGGAGTAATGGCTGCGGAAAATTCACCTTTGCCATTATGGGAATATTTTTTTTATTTTGAATTGTAGTAATATTTGACAATAATACTGTTTATTGTATATATTAATTAGAGCCGTCAAAAAATTGCACATTAATGCAGGCGATTCATTTTTCCAGTATAACGGTGAAAATAAAAATCTATATTTAATTTAGAATTTAGTGTTGATAAACTCAATTTCTGTATACAGTACTTCCTACTTGCTGAAGGGAGCAGGTAAATTACTAAATTCATATATCGTGCTATTAAATTATTGTATAATTAAATGCTGAGGTCATATTATAATGGTCCAGTAGCATACTACTATTTAAAGTGTTTCACTTACTTCTTTTCTTAAAAAAGGAACCAAGTATATAGTGTTCAACACATTACATGCAGCATCAGTACCAGTCAGGACCGTCAGGATTAGATTCACAACATCTATATATTTAAAACACTATGACAGGGGGTTTATCTTGGATTAACATATGCTCCGCTATGAGCTAAATCTGTTCAAAATGCAAAATGTGGTTTAGCACAGACAGATTGACCAGCTTCACTGCTGAGAGTGGATTTGTTGTGACAAAATAGGAGGGAAGTCAAATGAAAGTCCAAATTGTAGACACCATCTGTCTTCATCCGTGAGATAAGGACATCAACAATCTGTCTTCATCGCAGCCAAAACGATCAAAGAGTCAAAGGAAAAACACAAACTAGTTTTAGGGAGATCACTTATTGCTAGATTTCCCAGCGGGCTTGTTGTGACAAGCGGCCATTCAGTCATTATAGGACCATCTGCAAACCGGTCTCATCGAAATACAGCATACAGAATTTCCTCGGCCGCATGGAAAAAGTGGATTCAAGCTGTTTAATATATTTGCCGACCTATTATATGAAAAAAAGGACAGTTACAAACATGCAAACATAAGTGGTTGGTGTTACCTGTCTGCTGGATCTTCCTGAGCCAACTTCTTCTCCACAACTTTAAGTGCTGCCTCGAGAGATGTGCTGGTTTGCTCAAGTCGTTTGTGGACCAGCATGTTCTGGCCTTCCGTCACAGCCTGTGGCTTTCCTGCCAATACAGACTGACCTTGAGCTGCTTTGTTTGGTGAACAGCGAGCCAGAGGACTACAAGGAGGCGAGTCTGCAAAGGCCACGCTCTGTACGACACTGACCGTCACTCCTGAAGAAAATTGACCACAGCCAAAAGGCGGAGGAAGAACAGGAGTTTAGTAAGAGCATAAGTTATTAAATAGAACCATGGGCAATTGTGTGTGAGGACCCCAGGGCTAGTTTTATAATTCAAGAGCAACAATTAGTGCATTTATCATTAATAAACTAAAACTGTTATTTTATTTTTGTTTTTTGGTTGAAAAAATTACAAATGTTGGCTTGCAAAACTACTGCAATATGTTTAAGCTAAAGTACTAATATGACTCAAATTGAAAAAGTTAACTTACAATGAAGATTAATAGAAATACATAAAAACAAAAGAACGTAACAGAATTAATCAAATGTAAACTAAAAATGAATGAATATGATATGAATAAATACTATGATGAAAACACTAAAATAACACAGGATCCAATGGAGTTCTGCCCTATATCTTTTTGAATCAGGAATACATAACATTGCAAAGGTAAATTGGGCTCACACACTGATTTGAACATAAAAGGAACAATTCCAAATAAAGCATCAAGTAGATTAACCCTATAAGACTTAAGTGGAGCATCTTCAAAGGCTTCTAATGTGTGATCACACCTCCTCTACATTATTCAAATCATATCATGTGTATAAATACCAATTTTAGATCCATGGGTGCTGATGTGATTTATTGGTAATTGGAGGAAATAATATTTAAATCATCTTGTTTTCAGACATTAACACAATTATGCTGTAAATAAGCCTATAAGACCAATACATACTGTTCAAAAGTGTGGGGTCTCTTATGCTCACCAAGGCTGCATTTATTGATCAAAATAAACGCTGAATTTTCAGCATCATTACTTCAGTCTTATTAAAAAATATATAAACATAGAGCTTTTTCCTATTTTAAACAATAGCCTTAACAAACTGCAGTACCTGAGTTTGCTGCAGAAGAATGGCGTGTGGGTTTAGAAGGGGTGGGAGGTTTATGTGGAGATCCTGGTTTCGGAGAAATGCCAGATTTATAAGGATTTTTTGTCAGGCCACCATTCTGCATGCATTGCGAGACCATCTCGGTCTCAGCGGCCCTCTCATTTCCTATTTGCGTGCTGGTGTCCTGACCTTTCATCTGCAGTTCTTTTGGCTTGGGTCTCCTTTTGACTGTGTCTGATTCCTTCAAGTTAATCTCCGGCACCTCTAGGGATGAATTGATAGATTGCACCGGCTTCAGAATTTCAACAGACTCGATCTTAGCAGATGCTATTTTGCTCCTCTGTTTGATAGTAACTTTGCCCTCTTCTGCGAAAGGTATGCTCTCCTGTGAGGATGTTGAACTTTGTTTGCTCCTCAGAGGGCTGATGTCTACACCAGCAGGATCTTCTCCATCATGCTTTGCTCCATACGTTGAAGATTCACTAGCGGTCCTCCGACGGTTTTCCATATTTTTTGGCGAGATGGCTGGGGACATGGCTTTAAAAACAGGGCTGGTACATGTCTTGTTGGGGCTTCCTGTATTGTTCTCCAGCCTGGCTGCAATGCTTCGGACACTTCCTGCGCTCTCCATTTCAACCCCGCTTGGGGCAGAGCTTAGTCGTTTTGGAGGGGGAGGAGGAGGACCTTTCCTCTTGGCACGTATGGCGAAGGAATGACTGCGGCCCACTTGGCGCTCACTGGAAATGTAAGATGGTTGGCTGCGGCCAGGCTTGCGAGTGAGTGTGACATAAGACGCCACATTAGCGGTTGTTGTCGTAGGGGCCGAGATGTCATCATCTTCATTCTCTCCATCCGACATGGCATAGCGTGAAAGACTCTGAGTGCGCTTTTTGGACCGAGATGGGTCCCCGTTTGGCTGTGGGGCTCTGATTGGACTTGGGCTTCCCATGTTGGCATTGCAGTTTTGATGCTGCAGGTAGTTGAAGCCTCTCTGATGTGGTGATCCATGATGGGGCTGAGAGGGAGAAACCATCGGTCTAGGTTTGGTGTGGATGGGTGGATATACGAAACGTGCTATTTTACTAGTAGCTATGGGTGGCGTCCTTACTGGACTGCCAGATGAAGGGTGATGATGCTGTAGCGCCATTTTTACAGGTGATATTTGACTTCTATCCTGAGATTCCTTGCTGGGACTGTTGTCCATGCTGCCTAGGCTCTCTTGTGTGCGGCTGTTAGGAGTTACCGATGCCATTGGACGTTCTTGCGACCGCCCTGACCCTCCTGACCGTGTACCGATGCTTTCTTGACTAAGACGCATGGATGTTCCACCCATGTTTCCGAAAGCATCTTGGCCTCCACCGTGTCCGCTGCGAGCCATGGCGTTCTGTAGCTCAACGCTCAGCTCGCTGTCCTGGAAGGTGAGCATCTTTGGTGATTGAGGTGACGAGGGGCATTCAGAGCTGTTGTGATGCTCGATGGCCACCAGCTCGAGGGCGGGAGGAGCTCTCCTGCTCTGTAACAATGCCTGCCCCTCGGCCTGATTCTTATGAGCCTTCTGGAGGTCACTGAGCTTCTTAACAGCAAGCATTAGCTTCTTCTGATGGCCTGTAGATTGAAAATATGTTATTTAGAAAATTCAAATACTTTGGAAACAGAAATGTGGTTTTGGAATCTCGTGTACATGGGCGTTAATGAAAATTTAGGACCTAGACTTGAATCTTGAATCGGTCAGTAGTGTTTTGTTTTTAAGAAATCAATGCCTTAAATGCAGCAAGCTTACATTAATTTGCTTAAAAGTAAGAGTCAAGACATTTATTATGTCACAAAAGATTTTTATGTCAAATAAATTATATTTTTTATTCAAAATGTATTACAGTTTCCACAAAAATTTTAAGCAGCACAGTTCTTTTGAACATTGACAATAATAAGACATTTCTTAAGAAAAGTTCTAAATAAATTCTTCAATGACAAATCCACACGACAGACAGACAAAAGACTGGAGTAACTGCTGCTGAAAATTCAGCTTTGCCATTACAGAAATAAATCACATTTAAAATAGAAAAGGAGTTGTTTTAAACTATAATAACATTTCACAATATTTCTGTTTTACAGTATTTTTGATCAAATAAATGCAGACTTGGTACACAAGAGACTTTCAAAACCATAAAAAAAATACATATATAATAAAAAAAAAAAACAACATTAGTGTATCTATCCATTCCCTTACCCAGCTTAGTGATGCCAATTTCCTGTAGATCCTCCCAAGTGATATCCTGCACTATGCTGATGGAGTCATATCCATTCTCTGCTAGCTTCTTCTGGTATTGTGGCAGCCCAATCGCACTGAGCCATTTCCCAATATCAGACTGAAACAAGCAGACAAATTTCATCTTCAGTGCCTCTCTTAGTTAAGAATAAAAACTCAATGTCTGTGATATGAATCTAGCAATCATCTGTTCATTCACTCCCGAAGCTGTACAGCTCTGCACGTTTGTGTAAATGTTGAAAACCGTTCATATATTGCACTGAATTACTGGAATGTAATCTGGCAACCACTCTGAGATATTCATGTTGCCGATCTCCATGGAGATCTTCTTGCGGTGGCCAGGCTTTGTGACGCCAATAGCGGTGAGATCCTAAAACATAAAAACAGATTGATACACTTAAAATATTAATAGACCGTATGTTCAGCTTTGAATTTCTATGGAGTGCCGTAATGAATACCAACGAGTTGTGCAGGATTGCAAACATAAGCCTGTGTACTTAAATGCTGATACACAAAAAGGGGGCTCACCTCAGGGGTCATTCTGCTGATTGTGGGCACATCATAGCCAGCTGTGAGGAAATTAGATGTGTACTGCTCAAGCTGATATTCACAGAGCCACTGGTAAATGGCCTCAGCATCCTACAACACAAAGAGAGGCATTACACACAAAAGCCCAATGGGTCTGTCATGTTAAGGCACACTGCATAAACAATTTTGCATGTGGCTGACAATGTACATGGTATATGCTACATTGTAAAAAAGAATATATATTGCATCAACAGCATGAGTAATATTGTAATATGCAGTTCTGTCTTGGTCTTGCCTTGCCATCCAGAAGTTGCTGTGGGTGTATGACATGATGTTCTCCTGGTGGAATCCTCCGTCCAAGAGCACCTAAAGCACACACACATTTCTGCCGGTCAGGGACTCTGCTATTGCCTTAGGCTGTGGACTATGGAATCAGTGCAGTCTTTCATGCATGTTCGTGTACCTGCATGTTTATACTTCAGTGTGCTGATGGAGTAATGTTTCAGAAGAAAAAAATGTTCTCCTGTTACCTGAGGCACTGTTTTTCATCTTCATTAATAATAGATCATACCAGAAAAGCACAGTCACGGACACGTAGGAAAGAGGATTTAAGACCCAAGGCTGTTTTGATGAGTGATTGTGTAAGTATGTGTTCATTTGAGAGACATGCATATACATTTCTTCCTTGATAACAAACAGTACTCCAAGGACATGCTTGGCAAGAAACAAACATTTACAGTTATTAGCTAATAAAAATCTATATAATGATAACCCATTAACTCTTAACCAGACATTAAGATTTTTTAATGTCTGCAGTGGCAATAACACACACGTAAATATACCCCCATTTAACTCACCTCCAGAAAATAAGCTGATTTTAGAAGAGTTTGTTGATCTCATGCTTATTTTTTAGATCCTCTTCGAGTCAAAGACACTGTAAAAACACTCGCTTTTGTCCGTTTCACTGATATTCTTCTCTCCTTCTCAAATTGTCTTCTTTTCCTTGGTATTTCTGACTTACATACAACTTTGCTTCCGTCATTGCGTCCTTCCCTTCTAGTGAAATATGACACTGCACAGTATCTGTCTTTAAGTAAAAAATGAGCAGGTTTTTTAAGCGGTCTTTCTCTTTTTTTTAAAGCGGTCTTGGGAAGGAACCTATTTCCAACTTTAAACTGTTGTAGATTAATGAAAAACATGGCTGTCTTTTTAAGATGAATAAAACTAATGAATAAGTTTTATAGGTGATATTTGTATTGAATGATTCTCTGAATGTCCTATTCATGGAAAAGACCCAACAAGTGGACATGCTCAAGGATATAAAAAAATGTATGTGAGTTATCTGAAGGACAGCGCATGAGGCTTTTTAATTTGAGAGTATTGAACTTTTCAATGACTGCTTTACACATTAATATACAGAGGCTTGTAAATGTATTTGGGTACTTGGGGCACACTTAAAGCTGCAGAAGGTAACTTTTGTAAAAATGTATTTTTTACATATTTGTTAAACCTGTCATTATGTCCTGACAGTAAAATATGAGACAGATAATCTGTGTAAAAATCAAGCTCCTCTGGCTCCTCCCAGTGGTCTTATTGCCATTTGCAGAAATACACCGCTCCCGGTAAGAAACAACCAATCAGAGCTGCGGTCCGTAACTTTTTTTGTGCTCAAAATTTACAAAATGTATATAATAAGTGAGTACACCATGAATCCATTTTCCAAACCTTGTTTGTAGCCTGTCCTGAATCACTAGGGTACACCTATAATAAGTGTTTATATTTGGACTATTTTAGATTACTTCGGGGGTAACGCGGCGGAGTAACCCCGTACCTTTGTGATTCTTCATAGACATAAACAGAGAGAAGTAGTTCCGGCTACAATGTTCTTCCGCAGGATGCAAGCAGTTCTGTTTATTAACCGCTAGAGCGTCACAAGTTACAGATTGCAGCTTTAAGATGTTTAATATATGCTATTAAGCCAAGTACCATCTACTGATGTATATTGGTGGATATTATTAAATATTTTAAGTTGAAATAAATTAAATAATAATACATTTTAAGATTTAGAAATTAAAATAAATGTAATTCACACATGACAGCAGAGGTTCTGACCTGAATGAGGGTCCGTCTGTTTTGTCTGTTCCACCAGTTCTCCAGCAGAGGGAGGCAGCTGCATGTGAGAAAACCACAGCACTGTCACATTAAACTCAACAGCTGTCTGGCAGAAATAGCTCAGAGACACGATTACAGCGTGTGAAAGACTTCACACAGAGAGTCTAATTACTACATATGAATATTAATTATAATTATCAGCAAGAACGTAATCTCTCTTTAATTTCACATGTAAGAGTCCCTGTCACAGAGGTTTACAGACTCCATCATTGAGAATATTGGGAGTAACTCTCACAGCATGAGACCAGCATTAGGTTCTCTATGGTAGTTTAAATAAATGCTGCAGTATGAGTAACCGTAAAGCTCAGCTGCATATAAAAAACAGAGTCTATTGTGTTATGTAATTAGGTAATACCAATGTGATGGCTATATGAGCTTTAATTACTGTTCCTGCTGAGCAAAATTATTTTCTATGCACTGGACCTTTTGGCCACATTTGGGGGTCAGAAAGTTTATTTTTTTCCCCTTTTCTTTTGTCAAGATGACCAGAAAAATAAGATTAGGAGAAAATAAGGCAAAAATAATGATGCGTGGCTTCTGTGAGTGTCTATATATAACAGTAATTATTCTTTCTCTTTGGTGCCTCTGTGAACCATGAAATCTCTTTGGTGTTCTAGGATGGGGTCGCTATATTGTAAATTAATCAGTG
This sequence comes from Carassius gibelio, assembly GCF_023724105.1. Classification (NCBI taxonomy): domain Eukaryota; kingdom Metazoa; phylum Chordata; class Actinopteri; order Cypriniformes; family Cyprinidae; genus Carassius; species Carassius gibelio. Next base: position 12,787,256 of record NC_068407.1, read on the forward strand.
CTGCATATTTCTCAGCACAGTTTTCTCTCAGCTTCAGGTCCCTAATGAAAATCAATAGACATGCAGATGGAATTATAAAATCTTTCGTTTATTTTTTCTTTTTCTGGTTCAGCTTAACATTGGATGTGTGAGACTGAAGCCCACCTTGGTGGTGTCCTGAACAGCAGAAGGTGACTGACTGGGTCCATTGTGTGGAAAGTTTCCCTCGGTGCTCTGTCCACTGCCAGCACTGCGACTGCTGCCCATGCTGCCTGCACTGCCCACACTGTTCCTGTCACCTGCTGAAAGAAAGAGGAATAAACAAAGACAGGAGAAAGATGAAAACAGTTGGTGAAACACTGCCTGTTAAAAACTGTTTTACTACACACTGGGCAACAACTAGACAAGAACTAGACAAGGGGAATGTGAAGGAGCATGAGGGAACATTGAGGAGGCCTAGTGTGAATTAAACAATGTGAATGGCAAGCTGATGGTAGGCTGACAAACTGAGAACAAATATAGCCTAAGTGAACAGGAGCCCTTGTGCAACAGCTGGAAAAAAAAACTCAAATTGAGACAAAAGTCACTGGTGTGCAGGCTTTGGGACAGCCGTGGGGATGAGAAAACAGGGGCCTGGGGAAACGGACAACTCTTACCATTAAGAGCGGTCCTGAGGACCCAAATATCGTCTGGATCTTTGGGACTAGCTTGCTTACACAGAGCACTGGGACTGTCGGGAATCGCACCTAGCAAACACAAACACTTTAAAGGGCCATGGGGGGAAACTCTAGGAGTCCAGATGTACTTAATGCGAAATCGAAGAAAGAACTGGTGAGGTGTCATTTCTTACAAAATCAAAACAAAAAGTGTTTGCTCCAGCTGGTAAACCCCTTCAAACTACCAACGGTCAGTGGCAATTGCGTACTATAATAGGTTCATTAACTAGGTTTAGACTTTCATATAGTCTTACCTAGTGAAAATCTGTGATTTACTAATGTTTTTTTTTTTTTTTTAAGTTATACATTTTAACCTCAAATGCTCATTTCTAACGTGACTATGTAATGTGCGAGACGTGGGTTTTTTTTTTTAGAAAATGACTACTGTAGATAAGACCCTTATTCCTCTGCTGGGATAGTGTAGAGCCTTTTGAAGCTGCACTGAAACTGCACTTTGGACCTTCAACTCGCTGCTACTGAAGTCCACTATATGGAGAAAAACCAAAGAATGTTTCTCTCAAAAACCTCAAAATATTTATTTTCGACTAAAGAAAGACATTTTACCATCTTGGATGACATGTGGGTAAGTAAATTGTCAGGATATTTTCATTCTTTAAGTGAACTAATCCTGTAATACTGTAAAGCTGCTTGCTTTAAACCAATTTATTGTATAAAGTGCTATATCCATAAACTGGACTTGACTGGAGTGCGGAATTACAGAGCTGGTGTATTAATATCTATGTCTCTATAACCAGGTGCTTTCTGAACTTGTTTTCTCACCCCTTTCATTTTTGCTGTGTTTGTTTTCTTATAAAGAGCAAACTTTACATATTCATTTATATTGCACTCTCAGCAGCCTGGGTAAACTGTAGTAAACTGCTGTTAAGGCATTTCAAACGTTCTCTCCCAAAGAGAAAAAACAGAAATGTACTTTAAGTATCATGTCCTTTATGGCTAATGCATATCAAAAACTTTTCACCAAGAATTACATGACCTTGGACTTGGGAAAACTCTAAATGTAGCTACGATGGATTAAAGTAGAGTTTATGTTGCTCACATGGTGACGGATAGAGGAGTTTTTCCTCCTTTTTTCCACAAATACTTGGATGGGCTCTTGAAATAAGTTTGTAGGTGTACGTGCTTTGAATTCATCCCAAAGAGTGTAGTTCTCACACTACCTGGGTGCTGATCCAGCCCATTGTGGGGAGTCAGTACAGGACGGGTGGATGAGTATAAGGTATAGGAGTCGTCAGTGTGAGAGGTGTGATGAGAAGTGTGTGAGGACAGGGCTCTGGACAGAATGTGATGTCTCTTGACGGGTAGTGAGGCCTGCCGGGAGAGAATGCCCCCTATAGACACAATATGGAAACACAAATGAGGCATCATGGACATAAATGAAACATCATCCCTGAGAAAGATGTTTCCATTAGGGACATGCTCTAAATGGTATAAACTAATGGGTGTTTATGAAAGTTTGTGACATGAAACATGAAAGACAAATCCCTTTTTTTCTTTCCATAAATGAACTTTAAAAACTAAGATGAACCTGGGGTGGCTTTAATATCCTGATAAGATAATGCAGGTGGGAGAAACACCCCAGCACAATGAGTAAGTGGTTGGGTCTTAATCTGGCTGTTTTGCATCCATCATGTCTCTTCAGCAGTATCGAGGCAGAAGCTCAGAACGGAGGCTAATTTTGTGTGAGCAGCAGGATGTTGATGCGGTGACATGACAGAGTGCTGAGTCTGCCGCTGCGCTTCCTCTCACACACAGAAAAATAAAATAAAATACCCAGCTCATTTCAGGGAAAGATTTTCTGCTCAAGACCTAGCAATCTAAGGCCGACTCCCACTTTTCATGGAGGCTCAGGGCTCTAAAGCTGATCCGCCTGGCCCCAATATGTTCCTGTTAATCCCATTAGTGTGTGTCTGTGTGTGCCTTTATCAATGGACTACATGTCCACAAGTCTACAAGAATTTAAGAGAACTGCACTACTTTAGTATGCATTATTTTGATACGCATACCGTGGGATACAAATGTCAGAGAGTGCATTTAAAATCTGGGATTCAAATTCTATTTTAAGCCTAAAATATAGTTTTAGTATTCTGAAAAATTAAGAACAAAATGTTCTAGTACTAAAAAGTCAAAAATGTGTGTCTAGGGCAAAACATTAAACATTTTCAATTTTAATCTGCGCTGAAATTTTTATGCTGATAATGTAACTTAGAATAAAAAATACATATAAAAAGAATAAAAATGGGCCATATATTTGTAGTACATGCTTATGCATGTTGAAAAATAGAACACCAAATTATTACATTTTACCTGATCTGCGACTAATGACCTCCACGATGGAGGGAGGGAAGAATCCCACACGGTCAGTGCCTCTCTGACTGTCATGGATGTGTCCTTTCCAACGTCCATCCATATGCTGCTCCAAGACCTGGAACAGACCAATAAGATCACAGGATATTAAGATCTTTGAATGCTTGCACATTTTATAATATTCATAATGGTCTTCTCTTCAACAGCCATTCAGACTTTTTCATTTATTATTGCGTGAAATAATTTCAACAATCTATGATTTAATTATAGCCCTCTGTGTACCCTACACCATTCAAAGTCAAAAAATGGTGCAAATACGCACCTCACATGATTTAATGGCCAGTGTGAAAAAATAAATAGACATGAAATATTGATTTAGTATCATTATATAACACTTGAGTGTTTCTTCTTATATTTTATATACTATTACAGTGTTTATTATTTATGAATATTTATCGGGGAACCTCTAGGAAACGTGATTGGGCTAGTTTTAGACTAGTTTTAAGAAGCAACTGGGAAGGATTTGTTGTGAAAACCTGGCAACCCTGATCTGAACGCAAGTGCTGGAGATATACTTCTAATTACAGGAGCGTCTTTACTGATGAGATGTGCATGAAAATCGCATTCGATTTTTTGCACTGCCCTAATTAATAGTAAAATATGCATTATAGGGCTGGGCGATATATCTAACGATATGACCATGCGCATCTAGTCGGTAAATCTGGTTCCTTGATTACCGCTAAATCGCCATCACCTGCTTTAAAATGGAGTGGCATTTAATAGACAGAGCCGTAGATCACTGCTACTCAATATTGGGTTCATCTTGCGTATTCAAAGGCGATAATGAACGTGATATTGCATAGCTTGTGAGTGATCTACGATTCTGTCTATTAAATGCTGCTCCATTTGAAAGCAGGTGATGGCGATTTAGTGGTAATCAAGGAACCAGATTTACTGACTAGATGCGCATGATAATATCGTTAGATATATTGCCCAGCCCCTAATGCATTACAAAAAAGTTATTGGAGTTTGAAAAGAAAGATATGATGTTGTCCATCACCTTTCCTTACAGTATTAGTGATTGAGATAATGATAATTTACCCCCAATTCAACTCCCTACTTCCTAATAAAAATGTGAATTTTAAAGGTGGGGTTGAGTCTCAGTGAAAGTATCTTTCATTGCTAGCTTTTGAAAACCTGAAGTCTCTTATGTTTCACTGCCACAAAAACAGCAGTCTTTTATGCTAGCAGAAATGGCAGCCTAAAGCTATCTAGACAGACAAGGTGTGAACAATGACAGCATATGTGCGGCACTGAGCCTCGGGCTGCACTCTAGAGTACACACACCGAAGCCAAGTCTTTTATTGGGGGTGAAGCACGTTGTTATGAAGGCAAACTAGGCTGAACACACGCTACTATAGCACAAACAACAAGCTACAGTTGATTCATTTGAGACATCAAAGGCTGATTGGTGGGAACTTGTTGTAGCATGTTAAAGTATTCTCTGTAGGGAACACCAAATTACGGTCCTCACTTGTTCATGTTACTGTTATGTCTTATATGCAGGACATACATATATCAGTTAGAAACATGCAATGCTGTTGTGTTGTCTTCCATACTTAAAGCATTCTGAAAACTGCTTTCAGCTCTACTGTTTTTCCACAAGCCTAAACCAATTTGTTGTTTTGGGTTTTCATGATTCATTAGAATACAGTTTAGTAATCTGGTTAGAATGCAGATCAAGGCAACGCTCAAGCACATTGCCAATTATATAGGCCTATTACATAATGCAAATTATACAGTATTAAATTAGGACACCTCCTGTGAGAAATAAGGCTTGTAAAGCCTACCATGATTATATCTCCTGCCCGGATGTTGAGTGCAGTTGGGTCATGGAGATTCCAGTAGTCCTTCAAAGCTCTCACCTGCAATGCTCCGCTAGCGTCTGATGTCACAACCAAGGAAAACGAATGCATGAAAGAATAAGAATGAGAGAGAAATAAAAACAGTTTGCCTTGAAAATACTCAAGTCATGCACTATGGGTTTAAGTAATCTCTGCGGTCTTCATAATAACTAAGGTCCACAAAACTGCTACCGGAAAACCTAAGAATTCAATACTCAGGTGGGATTTGTTGCAATAAAGAAGTGTAATAAGCAGAATTTAAAGAGAAGTAATAGATTGTTTAAATACTCTGAAGCACTTTGCACATCTTCTGAAAATTTAATGAGTAGCTGAGCTCAGAACAGGGATGCTAAACACCTCTCATCTTCAAACAACAGCTCCTTCAGTCGTTTTAGTGCTCGAATCAAAGCGCACACTTCAAAGACAACAAGCAGCTGGATTACAGGAGGGATAGAAGAAGGGCACATCTACTTAACACATTCAGACGTATGCCTAGACCCAGACACGCAAACACGTAAACAAAACTTTTAGCTAAATTTCCAGGCATGGCTGCCGTTGCTGTTGCCCCGGGATAGTAATGTTATGCAACACTATAGCTTTATAACAAAAGCTATGAAAGCAGGTTCCCAGAGACAAACACGCACTCTAGACAACTGTTGTCTATTTTCAGTCTCAGCTAACATTGAACAAACAAAAGGCTCATGGTCTGATATTAAGGAAAGGAAAGGTAAGGAAAAAGGAAAAATTAAAAGGAGGAATGCAAAACAGAAAAAGGAAAATGAACAATAAGAGTAAAGGGAAAACCACAGGAGTTTGGGATTTCTGACTCACCTCGAAGGAGTTGTTTGATTTCTTTGCTGGCATGTGAAGTGGTGAACTGGTTCACAATGTCCAGTGCTGTTTGATTGTAGGTGTTGCGGATGTTCACATCAATCCCAGCCTAAGTGTCAGATGATGAAGGGTTGGATTGATATGTGGAGGTTAGTTCAGGTGAGAGAGAGAGAGAGAGAAAATAAATAAATAAACACTGCATACCGGCAGAAATACAAAAAATGATATATCATTGTACTCTGATCTGACAGCAGTACACTGTTGGAAAGCCCCCAAAACTGGTTCTACGATTCACAGCCTTTTCCTTGATAATACATCTGACATGAGAACACTTCCCAATGTTTTGTATGCATCTACTTACATCAAGCAATAATTGTACTACTTCCGTTTTCCCATAGAGGGCAGCCTCATGTAGAGCCGTTCCGGATTTAGTGGTTCTGTTGATGTCAATCCCAGCTTTTAGCAGCAGTCTAAAAATGAGTGACAGACCACAGTGACACATGAGCCATACTGTCCACAACACACCAACGAAATCACTCAATGGTACAGTCAGCCGCTCATTACCACTACATTCAACCTAACACGCTGATCAGGTCTTTTGTCCCTTATTAAGTGGCTACTTGCCAAAATAGCTAGATTTTTTTAGATACTGATTTCAGTTGAAATTATATGTGAGAAGAAACAAGCTGTAAAAAGATATAATATGAGAAACATGAAACTAGCACAACTATGCCCGCCCTCCAGCAATACATCTACAAAACCAACATTTAGCATGAGAAATTGCATAGTGAGTGGGCAGCACTGAAACCACATGATAGTGAGTTCAAGACCACCAGCAAGGGGTCAAAAGTCATGGCAATTTAAAGCCTTTGAGTAACATAAACAGCCTCTGCATCAATCAGTTTTACATTGTGTGTCTCTCTTCAGGATTCAGAATCTAAAGCAGCTGCAGTGCAGGCTCCATTTTCCATTTAGCTGTAATTGATTAATTCAGCAAACTGAACGGCCTTCCCTCTTTAAATAAGGTCATCCAAAGTGTTAACCCAAAAATGAAGCTCCTGTCATCATTTACTGACCTTCTGTGCTGCTCCAAATATTTCTGATTAATGTCTAGCCTGCTCTTTTCCATATCATTAAAGTGAATAGGGACTGAGGTTACACAACAGAAACGCCATTATAAGCAACATTAAAAAGCAGTTCATACAACTTGTACACTACATTCCAAATTCTTCTATAGTTATATGAAAGCTTTGTATGAGGAAAGGATTTTGTTTGTGGGAAGCTCTGTCCTGCTGCAACTCTCAAATATGGTATCAGTGACACCACGAGAGAGATGTGAGAGCCCTATTGATCATTTCTGTAGTCCATTTCAGAACTTTTCTGTAAGAAACCTTCTATTAAATGGATAAGAGTGACCAATATATTATTTAAACCTTCTCCTTTACTGTCCCACTGAAGAAAGTCATTTCTTGCTTGTTAAATTCTGCTTGAATTAATTCTGTTTCAAGAATCCAATGCTTTATACTAAGAAGCACAGAGTGGTCTCTTGTTACCACTGTCCATCTTTCCCATGTTTACAAGTTCCAGCATTCCAGAAAGGCAGTGGAGGGAGAGCTGCAGCGTGAACTTTCATATATGGTTACTGCTAGAGAAGCATGTTGAGCAGCTGACTGGCTGGTGTAACTCTATTCGGCCTCATTCCTATGCATGTTACCATCACAGTGCAGTCACAGCCCTCTCATTACACTCACAATGGAGGGCAGCCCAGGTCAACACATGCCCGCAGCACCAAACACACTACACTCATTCCACAACCTCTTCTCTTCAGCTCACTTGCTCGACAAACATGTCAACAAAACGCCCAGTCGAAGTCTGCCTGACCGTCAACTTGACACCACACTACTTTCAAAAAAGACAGACAACCTCCCCCCAGCAGGCTTGCATGCATATAAACACATAATTCTCTCACTCTCTTTGCTGCCTATAGAGGTTGCCTGTTAAGGCATAGTAAACAGGCACCTGATCCAGATCAAAACATAGATAACATAGATGCATGCGTGTGTGTGTGTCTCGAGAATATAATTATAGTGCTTATTTAATTTTACTTAGAATAGAAATGTTAAACATAAACAAAAAAAAAAACATTATAAATCCAACTTTTATTTTTCCCACTGCAAACTGACAAACATTTATTGAAAACACTGAAATTTAATGAAACTTGATTCATATTATATATAAATAAATATTACATATATTTCTAAAATATTTTTCCCTGGAGTCACGATTCGTTGTTGATTACCTTAAAGTTAGTGTTGGCAGGATAGGTGGAATCGTGCTGATAGAAGTGCTCTCTCGCGCACGTGCACGCTCCACTTCTTCAGTTCTCATATACAGCACACGATCAGTTTTTATTTACATTTATGGATTTAGCAGAATCTGAAGGTATGCATGCTCAGTGCTCAAATACACACACAGCAATCCAAATGTTTATCGTGTGAGTATCTAACGTAAATACAGTCAGTTACGGATTAAATTTACGTAAACAGGTGGGTGAAAACTGAATGTGTCATTATTAAATGTATGTCTTCCGTCTTAAAGGGACAGCATTCCTAATTAAATACCTATCTTTCATTAATGTTAACCAACAAAAGATTTTAAATAAATGAATACATGTTAAGTAAACAATTTGTACTGTATCTCTTTCGTATTTGTCTTACTGTGCTTCTTTTTTTTATTATAATATTTGTACAAGTTAAATTTCTACAAGTGTATTTATACATATACTGTAAATATACACAGTAAACACGCATATTAAGTAAACAAACTTTTATTTTGGACACGATTAATCGATTTGAGAAGCACTACTAAAAAACACCTGCTTATGTCAATAGTAGGTTTTTAAACAAACTTACTGTACCTCTGTGAAACTATTTCTACATCAGTTCGAAAAGCGAATATTTAGACTGAAAGTGTCAGGGTTCGGATAGAAGGATGAGGCGAGGACTCGATGCAGAGATAATGGCTCTTTAATAATAATAAAATGACCAAACAAAAACTAAACCCATAGGGGAAACAGACAAACCTTGACTGGCAAGGCAAGGCAAGATGAGCACGGACAAATATTTGACGACGAACTAGCAACCAGACTGCAAACACAAGGACCATAAATAGGGAGCTAATGAGGAGGGTAACGAGGAAACACGTGGGGAAAATTACATCAATAATCAGGTAACAAGATGGGTGGGGTCAGGACAATTGACAAGAGCACATGGCACACAAGCACATGGCCAGCAAACCAACCACAAGCCATGTGCTTGAACTAGACACAAACACGCAGCTAATGAGCAAACACATATACAGTGTGTTCACACAAGACTGCACACAGCCAGCAAAAACCAAGCTGCGTGCAACAGCACAAGACAAAACAGAACAATACAAGACAACACTTGAGACTGCACGCTACCACAAGACAGAACATGGAGCGTGAGTGTCCGGTCCCCGACACGAAACCGAAACTCAGCAAGACTTGAGTGCCGGGATCCGAACACCACGCTCCAACATGAAACAGGACAAGCAGACTAGAGTGCACAGCTCGAGCAGTCTCGAAGCGGCGTGCTCACATGAAAACAATGAAATGATGGGAGTGTCAGGGCTCTGTCACAAAACCATGAATAACACTAGACTGAAGTGACAGAACCCTGACAGAAAGGAAGGAACACAACAGGATATAAGAGTAAGGGCCTAGTGAGAAGCAGACCTGATGATGTCCTTATGACCATTGCGGGCAGCAAGATGCAGGGGGGTGTTATCCCTACCGTTCCCCTCTAAGAGAGCTACCACCATGTTACTGCTCAACAACAGCTGGGTCACCTGAAGGAAAGAATGAAGACACGGTAAGGATGCCATCCAAGACTAGAACACTTTCAGCAAGAAAGGGCTCCAGTTTTGCACACTAAATGTCTAAACAAGATGTCACTGCCAATTTAGAATACAAGAACACAACCAGCCTGAGTTGTCAGCCCAGGCATACAGTTTTGTTCAAAATAATAGCAGTACAATGTGACTAACCAGAATAATCAAGGTTTTTAGTATATTTTTTATTGCTACGTGGCAAACAAGTTACCAGTAGGTTCAGTAGATTGTCAGAAAACAAACAAGACCCAGCATTCATGATATGCACGCTCTTAAGGCTGTGCAATTGGGCATTTAGTTGAAAGGGGTGTGTTCAAAAAAATAGCAGTGTCTACCTTTGACTGTACAAACTCAAAACTATTTTGTACAAACATTTTTTTTTTTCTGGGATTTAGCAATCCTGTGAATCACTAAACTAATATTTAGTTGTATGACCACAGTTTTTTTAAAACTGCTTGACATCTGTGTGGCATGGAGTCAACCAACTTGTGGCACCTCTCAGCTGTTATTCCACTCCATGATTCTTTAACAACATTCCACAATTCATTCACATTTCTTGGTTTTGCTTCAGAAACAGCATTTTTGATATCACCCCACAAGTTCTCAATTGGATTAAGGTCTGGAGATTGGGCTGGCCACTCCATAACATTAATTTTGTTGGTTTGGAACCAAGACTTTGCCCGTTTACTACTGTGTTTTGGGTCATTGTCTTGTTGAAACAACCATTTCAAGGACATGTCCTCTTCAGCATAGGGCAACATGACCTCTTCAAGTATTTTAACATATGCAAACTGATCCATGATCCCTGGTATGTGATAAATAGACCCAACACCATAGTAGGAGAAACATGCCCATATCATTATGCTTGCACCTCCATGCTTCACTGTCTTCACTGTGTACTGTGGCTTGAATTCAGAGTTTGGGGGTCGTCTCACAAACTGCCTGTGGCCCTTGGACCCAAAAAGAACAATTTTACTCTCATCAGTCCACAAAATGTTCCTCCATTTCTCTTTAGGCCAGTTGATGTGTTCTTTGGCAAATTGTAACCTCTTCTGCACATGCCTTTTTTTTAACAGAGGGACTTTGTGGGGGATTCTTGAAAATAGATTAGCTTCACACAGACGTCTTCTAACTGTCACAGTACTTACAGGTAACTCCAGACTGTCTTTGATCATCCTGGAGGTGATCATTGGCTGAGCCTTTGCCATTCTGGTTATTCTTCTATCCATTTTGATGGTTGTCTTCCGTTTTCTTCCACGTCTCTCTGGTTTTGCTCTCCATTTTAAGGCATTGGAGATCATTTTAGCTGAACAGCCTATCATTTTTTGCACCTCTTTATAGGTTTTCCCCTCTCTAATCAACTTTTTAATCAAAGTACGCTGTTCTTCTGAACAATGTCTTGAACGACCCATTTTCCTCAGCTTTCAAATGCATGTTCAACAAGTGTTGGCTTCATCCTTAAATAGGGGCCACCTGATTCACACCTGTTTCTTCACAAAATTGATGACCTCAGTGATTGAATGCCACACTGCTATTTTTTTGAACACACCCCTTTCAACTAATTCAACTAATTGCCCAATTGCACAGCCTTAAGAGCGTGCATATCATGAATGCTGGGTCTCATTTGTTTTCTGAGAATCTACTGAACCTACTGGTAACTTGTTTGCCACGTAGCAATAAAAAAATATACGAAAAACCTTGATTATTCTGGTTAGTCACATTGTACTGCTATTATTTTGAACAATACTGTATGACTTTGTACTCCCTGGCATTGAGAATCTGTCAAATGGAATTCAGTTTCCAGCTGGGGCAGAATCCTCCTGCAGCCCAGCAACTGACTCGCTGGTGTGCTGCTAAATTAGACTCATTCCATCAGACTCTCTGCAGCATTTGCATTCTATAATTCCAAATGACTTGGGCGAAAGATTAAAAACAAGTAGTTTACCCTGGCAAATCTAGCTTAAGATGAATTAATGAAACTGTCATCAGGAAAGCCATCTTTTAAAGCCTTTCATCTCCATTCGCCCAGCCTGAGGCTTGTGCAGGCAGTTTGTATGAGCTTACTGATATACTTTGCCGCTGTATGTGTGTGTAATACAGTCGTCACCAAAATAAACAAGACCCCGTTCAAGCTCTGTTATGTCATGAACTCCTGCTCATAATTATAATAGAGATTGCAGAGTGGAAATAGATTCAGCACTATGAGCTTGCATTGAGACTGGGATAACTCAGATGGATGTTATAAGGAGCACAGTTATTTTATGTAAATCGGATAAGCTCTAACTATATTAATGCAGAAATACCAATAGTTGAAAATTTCCACTGTGCCTGTCGTCTCTTGTCTGCTGGAAAATACAGTTTCATTCTCTGGTTATGTTTTATTTTTGTATCCACATATTCTTAAATTAAATATCAATATTACAGGACAATTCAAATACTGGCTGATGCATAAGCTGATGATTATTTAAACATTATGGCTGATAACCAATAAATTGTCAATAATATATTCCAAACTGTAATGTACAGAAAGTAAAATGGATATACATTTTGAGATTTGCTAAATATTAGATTCAATAATAGTATAAAATTACACTTTGTAATTATTATCTTGAAATTATTCTTTTAAATTAAAGCAAAGGTAAATTGTATAAAAATGAATTTGCTAAGTTAAAACGGATTAATGAAACTGATTGGAAATGATAAAGAAAAAAATATTGGAGTTTGTTTTACAAGAAAATACTATTTCAGTCTTTCTACTTTAAAATTTAATATTTAATTTAATGTGTTACTTAGCATTTCTTTGTAATTATTTAAATGAAGAACACACATACACACACATACATAAATATATATATATATATATATATATATATATATATATATATATATATATATATATATATATATATATATATATATATATATATATATATATATATATATATACACACACACACATACACACACACACACACACATTTATATACACATACATAAAAATAAAACAATTTTACTTAAAAATACTTAGAAAAACACAAATGGGTGTGTGGAGACATTTTAAGACCCAAAAGCTTATTTCCATTAAATGTAATTACATTTTCATTTCTGTGTTTGTTGGGTCTTTAAAAATGCTAACCGAATATTCTGCCTCTAAACTGTGATTAAATCCGGCATTTTCACTCTGTAATTATTAATATAGTGTAAGAAGAAGCCTTTAGCTCATTAACAAAAGTTAATTCTGTTTGATGTAAACAGGATCTTTCTCATTTTGCTCCACCACATTGGCATCTCTAATGCTTTTTTGAGACTAACACGATTCAAACACACATTAACCCTTCTGAGGTGGTATAGCAGGAGGTCAAGTTACAACATCACAACAGATGTAGTGTAACTACACTCTCGTGATTCACCTTGTGTCTGCCAAACTCACAGGCCAGGTCCAGAGGGGTCTTCTTGGCCTTGTTGACAGTACAGGGATTGGACTGGTGTTGTAGCAGCATTTCAGACTGAGGGGAGACACAGACACACAGAGATACTGTGAAAGGGCAGGGAAGCAGTGTCTGGCTACATAAGGTTTCTGCGATTACACAATAGAAGACAATGTCAAAAGCCATATCAGTTCAAACCTATCCATATATGAAAAACTGAAATAGCATCCAAAAAGGTCATGGACTAAGAGAGAAAAGGCCAAAGAAATACTGTACATAATTGCGTTGTATGGCACATATTTATACCCTGTGACACTTTTTGTGAGGAAGGGTATGCCATTTCAAGCCAAACAACTGGTCATTCTAACCTGGTTCCAAGAGGTATCACATACACAGCGAGATTAACTAAAAAATGCATTGTTTTGAAACAAAGCCCTGGAACAGCTAAGTAATTTTATCTTTGCAGGGGACCTCTTTTCTGCCTAGAGCGTGCAACAACACGTCTTGCATTTTCCTTCCTTTTCCTTTAGAAAACATAAAACAGTACGTATCCTTTTTATCTAGCTTTCAGAGATCTGTAAACAGCCCTCGAAAGCTATATTTTGGTTTGAGTCACAGCACATTCCTGAGTCACTATCAAAGTGCTGCGTTAAGCCTTTTTGCTCATTAATTTTCAAGATACTAGTAAGTGACACAACCAGTGATGCACTGAAAATTGGACAACCAAAAATAACTTGTCAAAAACTCAGTTTTGGTTTTATGTTAATGGCTCTGGCTTTATATTTACCTCAAGAAATCCATTCCTTTACCATCGTTTTTTTGCTTTATATTTGCAATGTATCATATTGTTTAACCTGGTGCCTTCATTAATTTATGTAAGTCTGAATAAATGTGTCATGAAAACAAGGAATACATTTTTATTAATGCTCAAATGTTAATTTCATTTCCATTTAAATGTTTATTTTTCAAGAGTGAATTAGAGTTGAAACAATTATATAATCAAAGTTGATAAAAATGCCTTGTTATATACAACTTTTCATTTGAGTGTTGATGATTAAATATTTAATTTATTGATTATAAAATAAATTATGTGTGTTTTTTGGCTAAAATTAAGACTTTTTTCAGTTTCCGTAAAAACTCATTTCAGTGCATCACTAGATACAACAAATGCAAATCTAAAGTTTGTAATGGGAATACAAAGTGCTTGTGCACTTCTATGATTGTTTTATTTCTTTAAGTCATTTTTTGAACTGAAATCACTTTAAGAAGCCCAGACTACATCAGTACATCAAGTCCCTACCATACCTGTCAAACATACCTACTTTGGTACAATGGATCATGGTATAGGTGATACTCTGAAACCTATTAGACTCTTGACATTGTTCTCCCTTTTGTCAGTGTAGTGTCAGTGGCTCAAACTGGTCAATAGTTGAGGAGCAGAGTGCTACATACCACCTCATAGTGTCCGTACTGTGCAGCCAGGTGGAGAGGGATCTGTCCATCTTGTGAAGCCCCATTCACAGAAGCTCCCGCTCTCAGGAGCATAAGTACAGAGTCAGCCTTCCCCTGCCAGGCAGCATAGTGCAGTGGACGCATGCCTACAACAACGAGCAGAAAATCATTATTTTCACAGCTACTTGTTCTTTTACAGTAATTTTTCATCCACAACACATATTTGGAGTTTGAAAAAATTATTATTTGTATAAATTTGTTTATAAACTTTTTATCCAATTTGTTTTGGTTGATACATTAAAGAGATAATGACCCAAAAATTATCATATTGTTCCAAACCTGCATGGCTTTGTTTCTTCAGCAAAATACAAACTAAGATGTTTAGCAGAATGTCCATGCTGCTCTTTCACATACAATTAGTGTTGTCAAAAGATCTGGTACTTCGTTACCAAGTCGGTAAAAAAAAAAAAAAAAAAAAAAAAACATTATGGTACCAGGTTCCTGGTTCTTGATGTGCATTTATTCGGTACGTACCTCGGTTCAGGCGTCATGGTTCGACACGATTTCAGGTACAAAATATTTTTTTATTTTGTTTTTAAATCTACTAAGCTCAGTTTCTTTTTATTTATTTGAACAGACAGTAGTACAAATTACAAATTACAGACAGTAGTACAAAAACTTTTTCTACCTAGATGTGAAAATACTAAATATTATTACATTGTTACATATATATATATATATATATATATATATATATATATATATATATATATACATATATACACATATATACATATATATATATATATATATATATATATATATATATATATATATATATATATATATATATATATGTGTGTGTGTGTGTGTGTGTGTGTGTGTGTGTGTGTGTGTGTGTGTGTGTGTGTGTGTGTGTGTACAAAGAAGAACTTCTTGAAATATATTTGATTTAGTTTACAGATAGTGATTTAGTTTACAGATAAGTGGGGGAAAATTTTTGCCTATATATGCAGAGTTTTAGTTAATTTTTGGGACACGTTTAATTTGTTCACAGAAAGGAAACTCAAGTGCCGACATCTTATTTGTCTTTATTTTCTTTATAAATTGTGACTGTACACAAATAAAAGCAGACCTTTATACAGTGATGCATTATTAATAAAACGTTAAGGGGGGGTGAAATGCTATTTCATGCATACTGAGTTTTTTACACTGTTAAAGAGTTGGATTCCCATGCTAAACTTGGACAAAGTTTCAAAAATTAAGTTGTACGTTTGAAGGAGTATTTCTGTTCCAAAAATACTCTTTCCGGTTTGTCACAAGTTTCAGAAAGTTTTTTTTCGAGTATGGCTCTGTGTGACGTTAGATGGAGCGGAATTTCCTTATATGGGTCCTGAGGGCACGTCTGCTGGAAGAGCGCGCGCTCCCGTATAGCAGAGCACTGAGAGGCTGAGCACAGACAATCACTGATCAGAGCGAGAGCGTCGCGAAATGTCACAAAAGGAGTGTGTTTTTGGTTGCCAGGGCAAGACAACCCTGCACAGATTACCAAAGAAAAAACAGCATTAAGGGATAAGTGGATGGAGTTTATTTTTACAGAGCATCAACGGAGTTGTGCAAGTGTTTGTGTTTGTTCCCTGCATTTCGAAGATGCTTGTTTTACAAACAAGGCCCAGTTTGACGACGGATTTGCGTATCGTTTATCTCTTAAGGATAATGCAGTCCCAACGAAAAAGGGTCACGATCGTGTGTTGGAACCGCAGGCGGTGAGTAAAACTGCTTCAAATATCTCTGCCTCCTTGTTAGTGCTTCCGCCTCCCATGCCGGAGACTCGGGTTCGAGCCCAGCTCGGAGCGAGTCGTTGCTGCTGCTGCTCTCGTTCAGTTTCAGCCTCTGGATCTGATTCTGGGTCATAAATAAACGGCTGAATCTGCTGAATTCTTTTCCTCACGGTAATGTCACAGCTTCCAAACGCTCTCAACGCAAAAGCCTACTGGCGCTCGTGATTCTTTAGCTCCGCCCACACGCCATGCCTCCAGTCGGTCGTGTTTTTCCGGGAAAAATCGGTACAGACTATCTTTCTCTTATGAATATAATAAAACTAAAGACTTTTTGGAGTTATGAAGGATATTGAGTGAAAAGTTGGAACTTTATAAAAAAACTAAATACAGTGATCCGTATTACATCAGCTCGCCCGCCTCTGTTTTACTGTTAGAACTGAAGTACAAAGCCTATAATTTACACCATAAATACTAGTTCAGCATTCAGATATGTTACATCGCAGATATGGAAATACTATGGAATATTTGGATTAGTGCCAAATGAGAGAAGTAGGATGCACGAGCACAAAGCTGAGTCCACCAGCCTTTGTCAGTCTGTGAGAGACACATTCAGAGTCAGCATATGGTCACTGTCTAGTGGTCTTTGTTTTCAAGCGCGCAACTCACAACATTCTCTGTTCTTCTGCAGGCAGACGGTTATCAAACAGCGTTGCGTTGCTCTGGGCACCCCTTTCTGGACTGGGGGTGAATTGCCTGTATTCGTCGTAAGGCCTCATACAATGCAGATGTCCGTACCGTGATGGTTCGATAACAATACATAAATACTTTATATACACGCACACAATATTACATACATATATATATATACACACAAACATATATATCTTAGTATATACAAGTATATATACTTGTGTGTGTATGTGTGTATATATAAACACACATATACATTTAGTCTATATATTTAAATGTACTTTACTGTTGTTTTTGGACCTTTTTGTTGAATTATATACCTTATCAGAAAACAAAAAGGTTATTTAAGAAGAAAAAAAGTAATTATACAAAAGATAGTAACGTAAGAAAATATATTTTATATATTTTAAATGTTTTACAAACTCATTGGCTCATGGATAAAAATTGTAAATTGTCTCACCATTGCTGTCTTTGATGTCCACGGTGGCTTGTGACTCCAACAGCAGAGACAAGAGGTCAGTGGTGCCAGTGAGAGCCGCATGATGAAGAGCTGAAAAACTGAAGAACAGAGAAACAGTCCTGAAAACTACACAAACATCTCCAGTGAAATTTTAAAAGCTACCTAGACCCCTAAGATGATGTAATTTTTCCATCTGTTGTGATAGAGGGAAATGTTTGGCCGGTCTGGCGATATTTCTGTCACATTGTTTAATTGAGTACAACACTGTGATCAGTCCACACGGCACAGCTAAAGCTCACTGCCCAATTAGCAGACAGATCTCTGCTTTCACAGTCACTTCATGACTGGGAATGGTCCAGCTACTAAAATATGCATGTGTTTGAGGGAACAGACGACTGAAGAACAAATAAAAGAACATTCCTTAACATTAAAAGAATTGAACTCAACCAATGTGGATTAGTCCTAATAAAGCTCCTTCTCCATACATAATTAATGGTCCTAAATGTAATAAATATTGTGCTGTCCGAGTCGGATCTAGAGGTTGTTATTGTAAGTGAAAGAGCTGAACTACAGGATTATCAATTCCCAAATCTGTGATGACAAGTATGCTTAGCAGTTTCTAATCTATGGGACAATATGTGGCAAACCTTTGAACATCCTCACGCTCAGTTCTAGGAATGGCTATTAAAATGTGTCAGTGCAGCTAATAAGTATATAATTAGCTCCCTAGATTAAGCTGACTTTTCCTTGCAGTCTCAGATTGTTTCCTGGGTCTCAAACTGAATCTGGTGGAGCCGCGCAAATCCCAACAAAGCACTTCTGTCTGTGGTAGATAAATATATCATTTGTATTAAAAATGTATCACAGGAAGAGAATACCAAGATTTCTTTAGACGTTCATTTCTTAGAGAGGAAACTGTTGTCCCTGTTTTCACTAGCAGCTAGCTTCTGCTTTGTACTATTCAGTGTCAACGTAGACGGGTTCAATGACGCTCCAATTCAAGATGCTTCAGTATTTATTTAACAGTTTAAAGGGTCCTTTCAGAGAAATACCTTTCCAGTTCATAAGTGTGACTCATCGACATCACCATAAAATCCCTCTGACTTGAGTTTAATGATGGATGAGACATTCATGGATTTTTACAGTACACAGTACATTTTACCAAAAAAAAAAAAAAACTAAAACACAGGAGAATCAGGGCCTAAAGAGAGCGCACGCCATACAGTGAACAAATTGATGAAATAAATCAAAAATTACTATCAAAAATTATAAATCAACTAGTTCATTGAATATATTTCTATATATTAAAACAAAATATGATACTACTATTCAAAATTTGGGGGTCAACAAGACTTTGTTTTTGAAAAGTCTCTTATGCCCATCGTGGATGCATTTATTTAATCAAATTATAGTAAAAACTGATTTGTTACATATTACAATTTACAATAATTTTATGATTTTAATGGTTTTTCAAATTTATCTGAATTTTCAGCAGCATTACTCCAATCTTCAGTGTCAAGTTTGTTTAAATAACAATGTTCAATCTAAAATAAAGAATAAAAGACCCATTGTGTGTGATGTCAACATGCGATTAAGGTTATGTTCCTCATTACTTTACATTAAACATCATCTTTTTGCAGTCAGTGTGGGCAGACAAATTACTTTTAAAGGTTTTTCCAGGTTAGGACATGTAAGGTTCTCTAAATCCATTTTACACCTCCTCCAGTCTTCTCCTTCATTGCATTGCTGCGGTGCTCCTACAAGCCCTTTCACGCAGAAAAGACAAACCGACCCCTTTATCTCATATATGAGCACATCTTCACACATATCATCTCCCAAAGAGACCATACACCAAAATAACACTCAATACTGAAGCTTCAGCAGGGACTTGGTTAAAATCATATGGGGATTTAAAATCATAGTTTTGTGAAACTAACAAATAAGAGATGGAAAAAAAGCACCCTGCAGCTATTTTTCAGAAGCCACAGATGTAGAGCGTGAGCAACGCTGATGATTAATATGACACATATCTGAAGAATGCTGTGTTCAGCCTATGCTACAGCACACACTATCTGATCCAAACTTCTTAAAGATCAGTATGTCATCTACTGCGCATGCTAAAAATATCCCACCGGGATTTAACAACTTATTATATTCCATTCCCATAGTACAGATGGCAGTATGATTTAAGGTTCCTGATACTATAATAGAAAGAAAGACAGACAGACAGACAGAAAGGAAGAAAGAAAGAGAAAGAAAGAAAGACGATATGAATCTGAATGAATCAGAATGAACAAATAAATGAGCGAAAGAAAGACAGAAAGACAAAGAAAGAAACAAAGACGATATGAATCTGAACGAATCAGAATGAACAAATAAATGAGCAAAGAAAATGAAAAAGAATGAATGAGCGAAAGAAAGATAGAAAAAAAGAATGAAAGACAGAAAGACAGAAAGAAAGAAGCGAACAGTGCCAGTAGCAGTGATGAATAATGAAATGTTTTTCCTCCACCTCAGCTGCAGGTCCCTTAGGAGCCAGTTTCTCAGTTCTTTCCCTGCTGCTCATAGAAGCACAAATTAGTGCTCATGCTAATGTGAGGCCCTCAACTTCATGGAGATGTGCTTTCAACTTTCTGCCACGTTTGTCTCTCAAGACTAAAGGGACCCCAGATTCAACAACAGCACACACTGTACGAAAGCAATTCGATTTTACCCAGCATACAGGGCTTAGTGAGTCACAGAAACGAGAATGAGAATGACATAAAAACACATGTTAACAAATAATATTCCCACAAATGCTATCTTAGAGCAGTCTTAAATAATTTCAATATTGTCCTGAACATGAGCTCCCAGCATGCACTGTTTTTTTTTAGTTTTTTTTTTGAAGAGCGTTTTTGAAGCTCAAAGGGGGCGGATTGGGCCGTCGCCATCTTGGCAGAGTCACAGATTCCCGGAGAACCGAAAATGGGCAGAGGTGGGAGGACGTTCCTGAAGCCACGCCATCTAGCTTGACGATGGTGACAGCAGTGGCAATCCACCCATCACTCAAGTAGCCATACCCTTACTTATGCAGAACTTGAAGGCTTAACATAAATTAAACGACAGTGTCATTTTAAAAAAAAAAAAAGAGAGAGAAATTCACCCCCTCATAGTCATGAAGGGCAAAATTAGCTATATAGACAAACCCCCCTTTTTGTTCCAGGCTGTAAAGATTTTTTATCTTCTGTAAAGTTGGGCATTTTAACATGGGAAGTCTATAGGACTGACTCCCTTTTGGAGCCAGCCTTTAGTGGCCAGTCTGGGAATTGCAGTTCAGTTTTAGTCTCTTCCATGTTGGTTTCATGAGAGAGAACGGAAGGTTGCCGCTCAGTACAGACAGACGTACAGAATATAACAGATTACTGTTTTCCTGTTTAATGACTTTAGTTTAACGTTGTTTTTATCATCACTGCTCGGTATTTGTACACTGGTGATAAGCTCATGTTTTTACTTAATTAGATGTTTTGACTAAGGAGGAGGAGGTTATTAAAGTAATTAAAAAAAAGCAGAGTGGGACTCTGTTCTAACAATCAGTTATTGATTGGATGGTTGCATATCTGAATTCAATCATTTTCATCAAATACAAAATCTTTTTCTTGTCAAGTTGCTTTACTGGTTATAAGCTCAACTCTACAAAAAATATACACGGAGCAGTTTCAACCCCAGACAATATTTCCCAAAGTGTCTATCCAGTGTTTTTAAGAGTTAAGCTTTGGCTCTGTGGCTTTAAAAGTCTGCGCTTTGATTTCAAACAGTGCTGGTAGCTCAAAGCAGAAAGGAATCATGGGAGAACTCATGGGGAAAACAAATCAAACCATGTCACGATGCTTTTAACTAATGCCGAGATATACAGTGGGGAAAATATTTATTTGATCTCCTGCTGATTTTGTAGGTTTGCCCACTTACATAGAATAAGTATTTTATCCCCTACCAACCAAAAGATTCCTGGCTTTAACAGATTGGTTAAGTGCCCATTTGGAACACAGATTAGTCCTGCCACTTTACAAAATTACTCCTAATGTCAGCTCGTTAGGTGTAGAAGACATCTGTCCACACAATCTGTATCTTCCATTCCAACCTCTCCCACCACCATGGGCAAGACCAAAGACCTATCTAAGGATGTCAGAGACAATACAACAGATCTGCAAAAGGGTTGAATTGGATACAAGACCATCAGCAAGAAGCTTGGTTAGGGTCAGACAACTGTTGGTGCGATTATTTGGAAATGGAAGAAATACAAAACAACCATCAATCGGCCTTTGTCTGGAGCTCAGTGTAAGATCTTGCCTCATGGGGTAAGGATGATCATGAGAAAGGTGAGGGATCAGCACCGAACTACACGGGAGGAGCTTGTTAATGATCTTAAGGCAGTTGGTACCACAGTCACAAAGCAAACCATTGGTAACAGACTATGCCACAATGGACTGAAATCCTGCAGCGCCCGCAAAGTCCACCTGCACAAGAAGGCACATGTACAGACCCATTTAAAAGTTAGCCAAAGAACATCTAAATGATTCAGAGAATGCTTGGGAAAAAGTGCTGTGGTCAGATGAGACCAAAATTTAGCTCTTTGGCATTAACTAGACTTGACTGTGTTTGGAGGGTGAGAAATGCTTGCTATGACCCTAAGAACACCATCCCTACAGTTAAGCACAGAGGTGGAAACATTATGCTTTGGGACTGTTTTTCTGCTAAGGGTACAGGACAACTTCACCACATTGAGGGGCAAATCTTGGACAAGAACCTCTTTCCCTCAACCAGAATACTAAAGATGGGTCATGGACAAGTCTTTGATGATTACCATGACACAAAACATACTGCCAAGGCAACAAAAGAGTGACTCAAGAACAAATCACAATAAAGGGATAGTTCACCTAAAAATGAAAATTATGTAATAACTCACTCTCATGTCGTTCCAAACCTGTGAGACCTCTGTTTATCTTCGGAACACAGTTTAAGATATTTTAGATTTAGTCCGAGAGCTCTCAGTCCCTCCATTGAAGCTGTGTGTACGGTATACTGTCCATGTCCAGAAAGGTAAGAAAAACATCATCAAAGTAGTCCATGTGACATCAGAGGGTCAGTTAGAACTTTTTGAAGCATCGAAAATACATTTTGGTCCAAAAATAGCAAAAACTATGACTTTATTCAGCATTGTCTTCTCTTCCGTGTCTGTTGTGAGAGAGTTCAAAACAAAGCAGTTTGTCATATCCGGTTTGCGAATGAATCATTCGATGTAACTGGATCTTTCTGAACCATACGCATTTATCCAGAAATGACTTAAGCTCTTAACTTTTTTAATGTGGCTGACACTCCCTCTGAGTTAAAACAAACCAATATCCCGGAGTAATTCATTTACTCAAACAGTACACTGACTGAACTGTTGTCAAGAGAGAACTGAAGATGAACACCGAGCCGAGCCATATAACGAACAAAAGACTGATTCGTTCTCAAGCCAAGAACCGTTTCTGTCAGACGCGTCCGATTCGAGAACCGAGGAGCTGATGATGCTGTGCACGTGTGATTCAGTGTGAAACAGACCGACACACAGAGCATCTGAACCGAACTGATTCTTTTGGTGATTGATTCTGAACTGATTCTGTGCTAATTTTATGAGCCTAGGTAAACCGAAGGCTTGAATCAAGGGCAATCATCGCCAATGACGCCATTACGTCGAGTGCAAAAGAACCGGTGAACCATTTTCTTCAACCGATTTATTGAATCGAACGGTCCGAAAGAACTACTGGTGATCCAAAAACCAATGCAACCAGTTCTTGACTCATGAACGAATCAATGTTTCGTTCATTATGCGTTCATCTTCAGTTCTCTCTTCACAGCAGTTCAGTGTGTGTATGCAGAATTGTTCCACTGTTCCATGTTTTTGCTATTTTTGAATAATGGCTCTCACTGTGGTTCGCTGGAGTCCCAAAGCAGAAATGGCTTTATAACCTTTTCCAGACTGATAGATCTCAATTACTTACTTTCTGAATTTCTTTGGATCTCGCCATGGTGTCTAGATTTTGAGGATCTTTTTGTCTACTTCAATTTGTCAGACAGGTCCTATTTAAGATATTTCTTGATTGCGAGGCAGTAATCAGGCCAGGGTGTGGCTAAAGAAATTAAACCACAGTTTTAACAGGGGGGCAAACACTTCTTTACACAGGGCCATGTAATTTTGCCATGTTTTCCCTTAATTTAAAAACTGCATGTTGTGTTTACTTGTGTTATCTTTGACTAATATTTAAATTTGTTTGAAGATCTGAAACATTAAAGTGTGACAAAAGTGTGTGATGATTCTAGTTTGACAAGTGTTTATTTTAAAATTATCAATATAGTTAAAAATAATAGATGTGTTTAATAACTAAATTAGTATGAAATAATATAAAAATAACTAATAAAAATAAGTGTTTTCTTCCCTATTCATATTTTTGTTACAAATCTTTTTCAACAACATTGTTAATGGTTAAGGGTTGACTAGTCATGGCATTGGAAAAATATACCACCTTCTAGTAAAAAAAAGGAGGTCAATATGATTCAACAGCACATTTACAGTGTTTAAACAGGTGGGACATGCACAAAATGTTGTGAAAATTAACATAAATGTGACCGAAGCTTTTGTGTAGCGGTGTCTGATGTACTCTGTTTGCTTCAGTCTGCTTCTCAACAGTTAATAAACATGCAAAATTCATACTTTTGAGAATCTGAAGCAAATTTTCCTTACGACGAGTTTACTGCATAAATATTTAACCTCAAAGCAGGCAGATTTGGATGACTCACAAAACAACCCATCAAAATGTTATAATTTCTGTATATTTATCCCTTGTGCTGTGCTGAAAATCATTTTCCTAATATAGTGTTCTTGGTCAAGGGACCAGACTTTTAAAAATAGCTGGTAAATATAACATTTCATTGCTACGGTACATTATCAACAAATGTATTATTTTTGTCAGCTTGTTTTTTCTTTCAGCAAGTCACACTGATCTGAGCTTAAGCACCTTTATAATAAAAAATAATTTATTTTTAGTCCAATGTACTAAAATTAAATATCTTCAGTTATTTAAAAAGAAAAAAAAATCTTCTATATACATGTGGAAAACAAGGAAACTACATATATAATACATTGTTATCTTTTTCTCCACAATTTGGACCAACTGTGTGGAAAATGTGAGAACTTACCCATCTTGGTCTTGGTAGTTCACATTTAGCCTCTTTGTGGAGGCCAGCAACTCTAGGAAAACATATGGAAATAAAAGTCAGGACATGATGTGATGTTTTCAACAAATCAGTCAGCTGCTGATCCCTCCATTAGAGAGGTATGAAGCCAGATGAGGTAATGGCATGAAAGCACTTGTTTCAAACTTTCAACAGGCATTTGTTTCGTAATTAAACACAACGTAGATTGATGGATAAGTCATGTTTTTTCATCATGAGTCTATTTTGTAATCTGAACAGAATTTATATGTAAACCCACATTTTTTTATAATAACTTTTTTATTTTTTTGCATAAGAACGGAAAAGTTAAAACAGTTCAAAGAGGTCTTAAAATGGTAGTTCACTAAAAACTCTATTTCTGTATTTTCTCACTCATGGGTGGCACTGCAAAACTATGTGCCATGAACATAAGAATCCTCACATAGCTCTTTTTCATAAAATGACAGTTCATTTTTAAAAATTCATTTTTATGTGAACTATCCTTTTAACTGAGACACCTTCAATGAGATCAACCAAATACAGATACAGTAGTCTTATTATCATTACTTCCAAATACTTCTGTCCTAACAACCATGTAGGATCTTAACAGGTTAATCTTGAAGGACTTTTCTTAAAGGGGGGGGGGGTCAACTCATCAAATCAAATAATTAGAGATGCTTTTGATTATTAATATTTAATGAAACCATTAATATGTATTCCAGAATTTGAGAAAAATAAATATATTTCATAGGGCCTTAAAATGTAAACTTTTAATAAAAACAGAGTAAAAAAAAATGGAAATGGAAAAATAACTGAATCCAGAACAATTAAAAATAAATTGGAAGAAAATAAAATAATAATTATCAAAATGATGTAGGACTGTAATTATCAGAATTAAAAAACTAGATTTGCAAGTACACAGTTCTATAATGTAAGTTAGAATGTTCTAATGATGTGGAGAAGAAAAAGAAAACAAAAAGAATTTTTAAGTAACAAAGAGCAGCTTTGTAAGCATTTTAAACATAAAAAAATATATACAAAACACTGAAAAAATTGTTCGCTCCACCTGTCGCTAAAGGGAAAATGTGATCTAGGTCACCAAGTGAAGAGCAATGAATGCAAGACTGTCCCTACTGACAGTAGACAAGCCTGTCCTCTAAACAACACAGAGCGGTGTCATCATTTAAAACCAGCTCTGAGCAACACAGCATCCTGACTGCTTTTATCTCAAACAAACATGGAAATGAAGAGACTTAACTACAAATGGAAACTGTTCTCTTACCTGTCAGTACACACACAACTGCCTGTCCCATTTTGACTTTAAAGAAAAGTCACAAAGTTAAACTTTTCTTCTACACGTCAATCATTCACTTGTTTAGAATGCTTTCCATCCATTTAATAAATCTAAATCCATCACCCTCACAAAAGATCCTCTCTCCTGCTTCAAAACCAGAGAAAACCACAAGTAATTGGATCTATAACCATTTGTTCCCTCCAGCAAAGTGGGAGCCATAACAATGAGATGAATTGTTTTTTTTTTACATATAAAAACTGAAAGAGTTGCAGTAAGCTTAATGGGGTGATGGTGAAGTCATGCGACTGATGTGTAGTTTATTTACAATCTACAATTAGCTCATTACGTCTGGTGATGTTATTAAAGCTTTAAAATTGTGAAGTTATGATGAACAAAACATGTAAGAATCATAAGCTTTTGTTGGTCACAGGGCTTATTTTCTGCAATAATCCAAAAGCAAATAGAAAAAAAAAAACTACTGGTGCAGGACCTTCTTCAGATTTTGGTAGCCCAAAATGAATTTACCTAAACCAAGACAAAGAGAGGCAACCGATCCATAAACTTATGATTCGGATGACCTTATGTATTTTGAACTGCAGATCGATCATTTCTGGGAGAGCAAAAAAAAAAAAAAAGTTATTTATTATTTAAAGAACACCATGTTCTTCGATACCACAACAAAAATTTGTAGCATAGGGTTAAATATTTGTAAACACGTGAAAAGTTTTCAATTAGTTTTCAATTAGTTAGACTAATTAGTTTTCAGGTACAGAAATGTAATAATTCACTATATAAATATATATTTGTCAATATTAAAGTTGTGTTTTGTTGTTTGCTTAACATTAAATGATAGACAGCGACAGGTTTTTATAGGTCACTGTCACTTTAAGACCGACTGCATTAAGTTTTAACCCTCTAATCTCAATTATACATAAGGTTGGGTATCGATTGGGTTTTATCTGATACCTGTGCCATTTCGATACTTTTAAAATGGTACCAGTGCCTAAACGGTGCCTGAACCGATCTATAAAAATTAATTAATTAATTAATTTAAAAAAAGGCACATTAAAGAACATTAAAAAGATTTAAAATAAATTGATAGTTTTCACACGTTCCTTGGATGCTCACATTTCCCAAGCATCCCTTACTCCAAGGCTAATGAATGTATTTCACGATCCGGGTCATTATTTAATACAAAACCACACTACTAATGTTTCTACTGTTTCTCTGTCAATAAATCTGATATTTAGTTAAAATGAGTGCTGTCTGTCACGGTCTTTAATCAGTTGATACAGTGAATGACTGTATGGTCATTCTTTATAAAGTAGCAACAATGTCGTTTTACAATGGGTTTTAAGCCAGTTATTTACATCTTTTGCTGTAGTATAAGAGTAGGAAATATCAGTTTACATTTCCAAACATTCATTTTGCTATTCATTTTAATAATAATCTACTGAGATTGTTGAATGCACAAGCAGACTGTCTGACAACAGACTGCCTAAGACTAAGACTTTTGCACAGTAGTGCATGTATAAAGTAAGTATAATTAGATAAAGTATATTTAAATAAGTGTAATTAAAGTATGAATTCATATGTGTTAAAGGGTTGGTTCACCCAAATATTAAAATTATGTCATTAATGACTCAACCTCATGTCGTTCCAAACCCGTATGTGATGAATAAAAATTCTTGAATCTTGAACCCGTGAGACCACTGTTCATCTTCGGAACACAGTTTAAGATATTTTAGATTTAGTCCTAGAGCTTTCTGTCCCTCCATTGAAAATTTGTGTACGTATACTGTCCATGTCCAGATAGGTAAGGTAAGAAAAACATCAAAGATTTTTGCCGTTAACCGATTGTTCCAGCAATCAACTATCGGTGCCGATTAATCGGTCGACCTCTAGTAACAACCACACAGAGTCTAATTATTCTAACTGAATGCATTGATAAAGTTAAAGAATTTGACGTAAATGATGACACATACATTTAGTAAGGTTAGGAAAATATTGCACATCATGAGGTAAAGTGTCCTAGAAATCAATTTAAGGCAAATATCACAAATATGCTAGAATTTATAGAGCAGTGATGAGACTACTGCTTCAGAATGGATTACAAATTAAAAAAATGCTTCTTTTTTTTTACCCAGACAAGCAACTTTTATGCAGATTTACATTTTACAGGTTTAAATGTTTAGCCTTGCTATACCCCATTTTGATATGATTTTTGGTATGCTTCACACACTGCCACCACTGATTTCCTATGGATCTGCAGGGTCTGTAAGCCATGCCTTTGGCTCAAGCTGAGCTAATCACAGGGCCTGTTGTACTCCAACAGAACCACCCCACTATGGGCTATACACCACAGCCAGCGGGCAGAGGGAACGATGCCAACGGAGCTAAGAACTTTACATATCGCTGCAGGGGAAGAACAATTTTTTTTAAAGAGGAGTTCAAGTTTCAACATGAGACAACATTCCAGACATGGCTAACCCACCCAATCTCTCAATTTCCATCTATGCCCCCTCTCTATCCCTCGCTCACAGTATCTACACAAAAGTGTGCGTGCAAATACAAACACCCTTTGTGTCTGTCAACAGTGGTCTTTTCTTATTGAATGGAAAAGCTGCTTCAAATGTGGGCATCTCTCAAATGAAATGAGCCACAGAAACCACACAGGACTCAACCACTCCCTAAACCCACACAATAAACATAATGAGCCAATTTAAAGGACACCTTGTATCAAGTCATTCATAGTCACTGAGCCTGTTGGGGTTTTTTTATGCTTGAAGGCATCTTTACACCTTTCCTTATGAATAGAATCTCCCCTCAAAAACCTTAAAAAAACGACGTACAGGTACAGAGTGAATCTGAAGTTTGGACACAAACAGGTGATAATACAGAGTATAGGTATAATTAACAATAGCCTTATATGTACACTGATTTTAGGAATTTGGCACATTTACACTGACAAGAATGACACTGAAAATACATCTGTGAAAAATGTTCAACTAATGTCAGTTCTTAGTCTTTAATTAATGCCAAGCCATTACCAAACACAACTTCTAAGATGAAAAACAAAACCTGAACCAGTGTTTCATACATATGGCAAGGCAAGGCAAGGCAAGTTTAAATAGCACATTTCGTACACAATGGTAATTCAAAGTGCTTTACATAAAAGAAAGTAAAATAATAATGAAGAAAAAATAAAACAAGCAATTTTAAAACTTTAAAAAAAAAAGTACTTATTTAAAATTAATTTAAAGCAGTAATTAAATGATTTTACATAAAATAAAAAAACAGTGAAAATATAGTGCAATCAGTTCGCAATCAGTTATGTACAAAATATAAATGGATTTAATGACATTTTCAAGTACACTATCATTCAAAAGTTTGGTGTCACTAAGATTTTTTTTAAAGGAATTAATACTTGCTATATTTAGTAAAGCTGCATTAAATTGTATATTTCACAATATTGCTTTTTTTGTTTTACAATATTTCAATTTTTTTTTTTTTTGAAAGTCTGAACATAAGAAGCCATGAGTTCTTACGGAGAACTTCTAGGTCAATGAAAGAAAAGTATCATGTTAGTTCAAAAATGTGTTAAAATTCACTTTTATAGTGAAAATGTCATTTTTTCAAAAACAATAATTTGTAAAGAAAATTATCAAGCAGAGAAGTAGAAATGTTTGGCATAATTTTTTTTTTTTATAATTTCAAGATAAAAAAAATTACTAATGAAGTAAATTTGCAAAACCTAATAAAACCTAATAGTTGAAAATCTACAATCAAATCAAAGTTGTGCCACTATCCTGCCATTTTGTTGTCATGAGACAAAAACGAATGCATGGCCATGACATAAAAAAAAAAAAACATTTTGACAACAAAAGATTTTTTTTTTTTTGAGATGGTTTTTTTTCCATCTCAAATGGAGCAGAATAACCATAACAACCCTAGAAAAACATCTTGATATTCATGACTCAAAAATACACAAGCACACACATTACTAATACTTTTCAGAAATTTACAGGAACAGAAACAGGTGTTGCGGGTCAATCTCTCAACGGATTAGATAATGACTTTAATTAGATGGATTGCTAGTGATTTGGTTTGGCTTGCCAGAAGCAATCTGGGGTAAATCAAGTTGAATGACCTACCTACAATTTGTTCCAGTAAACAGCACAGTAAAATACAAGCTAACAACTTATTCTCTTATTAGTACAGCCTCTTATTAGCAACCTCTCAATAATCTTGCATTAAAAATGAAGACTGTAGAAAAAGAACTTTCCATCTCTGCATAAGGTTGAACAACTTAGCTACAGTATAACTTTAACCACATGGGTTTCAGCATCTTTATGTCTGGCTCACAAGACCCAGCAGTCACATTCCTGTTATCCCACCAGCCTTTGTGACAGTATGTTCAAAGGGAATTACCACCACAAAATAGGAAAAAGGTTTTACTGTAAGACCTTTCCAAAACATTGGATCTTGGCTCATTTCTTAAACAACGTTCTGCCACATGATGAAAGCCTCTCTGAACAAAACAACTGGAAAATTGTCAAGGTGTCTGAGCTCACTGTCAGTGGATTAGAGGAGATAAACGAAGGACCTGGTTATGTAACACACAACGTGACTGTGCACAAAGGTGACTTACTGGCTCAATGTACATTTGAAATAATGTAAATGATCTTGCAAAAGACTCAAACAAGGTTTCACTGCTAAATTGTCATTCTGCAAAATACAATTTATCTTACCCACACTCGACTATGAACAGTTTTGGGAAGGTTTCTTTGGAAATGTAATCAATTACATATACAAATGACCCTATTTAAAATGTCGTGTATGTTACGATTTAAATTACATTATTAATGTAATTGATTACTTTTCTACATTTCTAATGAACGTTTTTAACTGTTAATCATTTTCAAACATTTAAACCAGGCAGGGTTAACCTTAGAGTAGTCATGTATTTGTCTCAACCCTGTTACCGACACAAGCGTTACTAGATACTATAGTTTAATTAGAACTCATATGCCACTGAACAATATAGGAATTAGCTAAATATACAGAGGGGGATCTTTAAAAAGTTTGAATTTTACACAGACAAATCTTTAAAAACAGGGTCAACCCTAATCAATGTCATCCCTGTTACCCACATCAAAACCTGTGGCTCTAAAAAGTAACAGGTTTGATAATTTCAAACTAATTTGCTAATTGCTAGCTAATATTCAAGTTCACAAAAGCACATATTGTACATTTGAAAGGATTTTACATGTAGATATTGATTATATTAAAAGTAAGAAATAATTGTTTAAATTTACATTTTAAAAGTGGTAACAGGATTGACATTGCATGATGGCCCCCCTCAGTCAAACCTCACAAATCATAAAAAAAACAGAACATTATAGAGGGGTGAGAGAAACATACTTGTGTTTTAAGTGTAGGAATCCTGGTTGACAGATGATGTAATCTCCTAGAAATGATGTCACTTGAATGCACATTATGGCACCAGGGGTTTTTAACAAGGGTTTACGGTAACAGGGCTGACATGAAATCAGGGGACATCAAGAAAACGACTTGTGTATGCATACTTATGCCAAAAATCAATACTTAACAATAAGACTTTATTTTGAACAATATGCAAAATGTGATTTTTATATAATTTCGCAAATTAAAAGTCCTGCTGAAAAAGAAAAAAATCAGTGAGGGATAAGCCAAAAACCTCATCTTTATCAGCATAAATGCCATTTAAATAATTTAAAATAATATTTAATTGACCTTTTTGATGTAAAATTTATGAAAGCATATTGTTACCGTTGTTATTGTTACTGTATTGTTTTTAAATTGCACATTTATTTGTTGTTATACTAAATCTCCGTTTCATTATTTCAAAAGGATGCAAAAGGCAATGATTTCATGGAATGACCCATAATTAAATCAGACTACTAAATCATGTGATACATTATGTAAATTCTAATATATCTTATAATATCTTAATATTTCTCTTACACTGATTTCTCCTCAAAACTATACTATAGCACCTAACAGCCATCTTACATCGAAGACTACCTGCATATCCATGATGGTAATCTTTCTCTTTCTCT
The DNA here is from genome assembly GCF_023724105.1 of Carassius gibelio. NCBI lineage: Eukaryota > Metazoa > Chordata > Actinopteri > Cypriniformes > Cyprinidae > Carassius > Carassius gibelio. The sequence goes on from NC_068407.1 coordinate 12,819,359, forward strand.
TTAAAATGAAAATCTTTAGCCAATCCTGTATGAGAATGTTAGAAAGAAGGTATTTAAGATAATCTTTACAGACTGATCCTAGTCACTCACTCGAAGGAAGATAAAATCAATACAATGAAAGCACACACATGGTGTTCTGATTTCATATCTCTCGAATAGTCTGGATACATCACCTGCTCTTGTAAGGTTGTTTTGGTGCTGATGACTGTAAACAAAGCTGCTGAGAACCAGTCAGCTCAAATTAATCTTACCTTTACCTTGCTAGTCTGTGTATAAAGACTTTTCTACAAAAAGGACATTTTTATCATGGAAGCTTCAAATAATCATTTTTGTGAAATTAATGCTGTTGGAAATAACTAGGCCAGTTACACCTTGTTTAAGAAAATCTGCTCTGAATGAGCTGAAGCTCAGTGGATCATATGTTCAATGGCCAAAGTGATACCAAAGATTATGTTAAGTTTTGATGTAGGTCATTATTTAGCTTTACAATGCAGAACATTTGGGTCACAGAGGTCAAATATAATCTTGGCTATTGTCTCACTATAATAAAACAAAACTACAAAGGGCATGTCTATGTAAGTGCAATATTTATTCAGATACATTTACTCTAAAATTTCTTCTTCAAAGTGGTGATTTCTTGCTTTGGAATTACTTGCACTAGCTATTACATAAGCCGATGAGGATATGAATGTGTTGAGATTTTTGAAGCCCATAGAGATTCATAATCATTTGCATCGACAATGAAACCAGAAATGAAACAGGAAAGGTGAAACAAATCATAGCTGAAAAGTTAAGTAACAACACAACTAAATCACGCCTATATTTATTATAGCTACAAACAATCACTTGTCCCTCTGACACCATGTACTAACCAGAAGGGATGCTGTGTTTTCAGCAACAAGTGGTTTGTCTCTCTTCACCAAAAGAAACAGAACATATTTGATATTTTAAATGTACAGCTATGTGCTGTGGGATCCATACCCATGAGATTCCACAGAGCATTGCCACAAAAACAGAAACCAGATGATCACTAAAATGCCATTACTAGAGTTTTGCCTGGTTTAGGCACAGTTTGGAAATAATGCAAAACAGGGTTTACGCAAAACTTATCCTTTACACTTTGATGAAAAATATAATATGGTGTATAATATATAATATGTAGTATGGTGTCACTGGTATAAAATGACCAGTAGAATACCCTGTGTGAGCAAAGTCGGTAAGTTTTCCAGTGCGCTAACTTCAGCAATTTCAGGAAGAAGAAATAGTCTCTACAATCAACAATCACTTCAAGACAATTAAAACAAAGACAGAGGAGTAAATGTGAGGACCTAGATGTAAGATGTTGTATGTGTACGCTGTTTGTGTTTTCTACAGTAGACTTCATGTTCTGTAAACTAATTAAGCTAAAAATAGTTGATGTATGCAAGCTCTCACATCATGCTTATAATACAGTCCATCCTTTAATTAATCTAGTTTTGATGAATATTTAAAAGCTGACTGCAAGATGCAGGACCGGTTTGCTAAATTGAAGGAACGGCAGACTTACAGTTTATACTAGATCTATCGATGACTGACAACATCGCTCAAGGATTAACTCACTGAGCAGATTCCAAAACAGTCCTGAGTAGCCTGACCCATCTGTCATGAACAAGTGGAGCGAGTATTAAAATGTGTACAAGCTTGTGTAAAACATGCTTTTTGTGGAAAAGCTTGTTTTTCAGTCAGCTCATATGGAACTGCTATTTTTACCACAGTGTTTTACTGGGTTTCAGCATTTTTAGGGGAAAAAAGCGACAAAGCAAAATGGCCCAGATGACGGTTCACTGAAATCCAGCTCTCTTTAAAGTTAATCTGCCAGTTTGCCATATGGGTTATCCCTGATTTGTAACAAGACAGGTGGGGGTAGACATGAACTTTCAGAGTTTGGTAAAATGAAGGAGGCGGTTAAGAAATTCAGGTTTAATGCTCAATTTAAGCCATACTAGATACAGTGTAGGAGCATCTCAATACATTAGAATGTTGTGAAAAAGTTCATTTATTTCAGTAATTCAAGTCAAATTGTGAAACTTGTGTATTAAATAAATTCAGTGCACACACACTGAAGTAGTTTAAGTCTTTGGTTCTTTTAATTGTGATGATTTTGGCTCGCGTTTAACAAAAACCCACCAAATCACTATCTCAACAAATTAGAATACTTAAGACCAATAAAAAATTAAAAAATAAAAATTTAGTGAATTGTTGGCTTTCTGGAAAGTATGTTCATTTACTGTACATGTACTCAATACTTGGTCAGGGCTCCTTTTGCTTTAATCACTGCCTCAGTTCGGCGTGGCATGGAGGTGATCATTTTGTGGCACTGCTGAGGTGGCCACAAACTGGTTTGCCCAAGTTTTTTTGACAGTGGCCTTCAGCTCATCTGTTTTTTTTTGGTCTTGTTTCTCATTTTCCTCTTGACAATACCCCATAGATTCTTTATGGGGTTCAGGTCTGGTGAGTTTGCAGGCCAGTCAAGCACACCAACATCATGGTCATTTAACCAACTTTTGGTGCTTTTGTCAGTGTGGGCAGGTGCCAAATCCTGCTGGAAAATGAAATCAGCATCCTCAAAAAGCTGGTCAGCAGAAGGAAGCATGAAGTGCTCCAAAAACTTCTTGGTAAACGGGTGTAATGACTTTGGTTTTCATAAAACACAATGGACTGACACAAGCAGATGACACCACAAATTGACTCCAAGCAACATGAGCTTCTCCACCCTTCCTGCAGACTCTAGGTCCTTGGTTTCCAAATGAAATCTGAAAAGAGGACTTTGGACCACTGGGCAACAGTCCAGTTCTTCTCTTTAGCCCAGGTAAGACGCCTCTGATGTTGTCCGTGGTTCAGGAGTGGCTTAACAAGAGGAATACGACATATGTAGCCAAATTCCTTGACCAGTCTGTATACCTTGACCCCAGCCTCAATCCATTCCTTGTGAAGTTCACTCATTTTCCTGAATCAATTTTGCTTGACAATACTAAGGCTGCAGTTCTCTCAGTTGGTTGTGCATCTTTTTCTTCCACACTTTTTCCTTCCACTCAACTTTCCTGTTAACATGCTTGGATACAGCACTCTGTGAACAGCCAGTTTCTTTGGCAATGAATGTTTGTGGCTTACCCTCCTTGTGAAGGGTGTCAATGATTGTCTTCTGGACAACTGTCAGGCCAGCAGTCTTCACCATGATTGAGCCTATTGAACCAAACTGATAGACCATTCTGAAGCCTCAAGAAACCTTTGCAGGTGTTTGAGTTAATTAGCTGATTGGCATGTCACCATATTCTAATTTGTTGAGATTGAATTGGGGGGGGGGGTTATTAAATGTGAGCAAAAACATCACAATTAAAAGAACCAAAGCCTTTTCTTTAAAGTCGGCATGAAATTAAAATTCACTTATTTTAAATGTTTAAACCAAGTCCCCTCTCTAAATTATTTCTGATAATCTATATTACTCAGATGTAAGTCATAATACAAAAGAGATGATCTGTCTCTTCTTTCGTTTCAATGCAACTTTAAACAAAAAGTAAGGCACATCAAAACCTGCCCAATTTCTGCTCAAAACTAGTCCAAATGAGTTTTGAGGGGGATCCCCCAGTTAAAATCACGTTTGGTTGGTAAAATACAATTTTTTTTGGTGGGGTTCCCCTGGTAAAATTCATATTTTAGGTGGTAAATATTACGTTATTGGGGTCGCTTAAACCTGTGGACATGACAACCTGTGGCATCAGTGTTAAAACCATGGACTTGGCAACACCAGCAGTTACACCTTAGTGAAAAATAAATATACTGAAATGTATTTGAAATACATTTATTTCATGCTTAGTATACTACAAATACATTTACATGTTTACGTGCTTAATAAAAATACCCTACAATTTTACTTTTGCTATATACCAAACTGGTATACTTAAATTGAAATAACTAATTTAGTGATAAAAGTAGTGCTGACAACATCCAACTAAAGATATACTGAGGTATAGCTGATTGTGCTAAAGTGGAGCTATTGCAAGTATACTTCACACTTGAAATATCTTGCATTTAAAGACCGACAATATTAAAAAGATCATACAATCATCATCAAGAGTGACATTAACACACATTTTAGGCTTTATTTTAAGAATAACGTTTAATTATAATTTGTATATCAGTAAGAAATGCATTTATTTTAAATGTATTACTCTTTTACTAGGGAAAAGTAAGTAAATGAGGGACTTTTTTGGAAAATTGATATGGCATTGTGTAACAAGAAACACATTCAAAACTAAAAAAAAACTTCACACTGCCATTAATATCCTGTAGCAGAATATAACCACAATAGTGTTGACTATAAGTGTTCAGCTATGCAGGGGAGTTCACAGACTGTCTGCCCTGCCATGAACTGACCCTGTTTGGCCTCCAGTTGAAGCAGTCTCCATCTGCTTGGGGAAAACTTACAGACTGTCCTGAAAACATCCTCTGCAGGTGCACTACACCAACTTGGCCAACAACTGACCCTTGACCGTCTAGTGAGTAGGCTTTAATGTGCCATTCTAACTGCAGTTGATGTCTGAAGGTACCTATTTACATGTAGTGTTTATGTGAAGTGAATACATTACTGGAATGGTCAAGAGATGCTAATGGTCTTTTCATGTTCAGTTTGGATGCAGCTGTTGTTTGGTGTCATATAGGGCTGATTAGTGTTATTGCCACTGCTGTTGCAGCTCAGATGTTTAATTAATGACTCCCTGGTGGTTAATCTTAATATTAGACACAACAACATCTTAGCCAAATCGAATCAACAATTTATGGGCTTGAAAATGAATTCTTCACCTGGAATGTAATCTGGGACATAAGAACAGCATTTTTAAGAAAGAGCATAGTGTGTATCAGGCTGCAGATTATTTTATTTTAAATATTTTAAATGTGAAACAGAAACTTTCAGAAGACAGTTAATTTACGTATAATCTGGCCTGTGGCTGATAATGTTTTCAAATTGCCGCTGCCAAAAGAAGAAATAAGTATGCAAAAAAGCAGCCTACTTACTATTTCGGTTGGTCTTGATCTTGGCCAGAAGTTTATGAGCTAAAGGAAGGTCTCCATTCTTCACAGCCAGAAGAAGGTCCTGCTCCTTGCCCATGGCTTTCGTCCAGCTTTCAGAAAAGTGTTATAATCCGGATTCAGAATGTCATGATCTCTCGGTTCATTAAACTTTGGACTTGGCTTTTGTTTACCTAATCACTTTTTGGTTTGCTTTAATACATATGGTCTAAACATTTAGCACACTGAGCTTTAATTTAAGGTCCTGTGCTACATAAAGTAGATGATTTCTTTTGAGCAGCGAGAATATACTGAATGTAAGCCATCCTTACAGCCAGAAACATCACAAGGACACCTAAAGGGAAAACAGACATGCTGTATTATCAAGGCTCTGTATAGATTCATATACTCTTTAACATAATATTCGTACATAAAACGCAACTTTGCTGCAGCTGTTGTTTTAAGAAAACGTCTCATGGCGTCTTGAATCTGTATTTTTATTCATAATAAACAAGCAACCAATCACTTCTAAAACAACATAAGAGCTTGTGATCGTTTGGATATTATTAAAAGTACAGTAGGACGAATAGTGAGACGTTGAAAATAACCCTAAGCATGAATGACAACTTTCCTGAATGGTTACCTCTCTAGGTGTTATTTAATCAAATTGTAAATAAGTAATGCACTTGTCGTCTAGAGCTGTAGGATCACGTAGCCTACTCACCAATGCGTAGTCAGGGCGATAAAAGCGCTTAGAGCCACTTATTCCTCGAAACCGACGAAGTTTATGAAGTATAATCCCGTTTGTGTTTTCTGTTTCTGTTCGGGAAATCGCAAAAGCGCAATGCCATACTTGAACGTGTTTGACACAACACAAGTGACCGGTGCGTGAGCGCGCGCGCGCGCGGATCAGTCACGCGCCTCTCTAGTGCTCGCTCTTCCTGAAAGGTGCGCTTTGAAGACTCTTATATTCCAGAAAAAGGATTCCATAAATGACGAATATCTCCTACAAAATACTCTGTGCGTTCAAATTACTGGATGTAAAATTACAAAAGATATACATATCATTTCATGTTATATTTACAGCTTGACTTTATACCATAATTGTTAATTTGTTGCTAATTTAAAAGTTATTTCACAACGGACTTCGTATTCGTTGATGGAAATTTAGTCATTTAAAACATCTGGGACTCCCATGTTAATTCGTTGTCGTTTCTAAAGTTATCGCGACATCTGGTGTCTGGACGATGTAATGTCCTGACAGCTCTTGGCGGGAACCACAAACTAGTTGAGGGTTGTCAAACTCAATTCCTGAAGGTGCAGGGCCCAGGCTAATTTGAAATTTAAGTATTTGGAACAAAACTTTTCAAGGGCTCTGGCCCTTTAGATATTGAGTTTGACATCCCTGAAAAAGTTGTTAATTTGGCACCTACTGATTATGCCCCTTAATGTCACACAATATGCAAAAATTATTTGCAAAGAGATCTGACTCAAAAACACTGTCTCAACTACATTTTTTATCTAAGTATTTGGGTCATTTCAAAGATTTTCTTGTAAGAAACCCAGATTCGTTTAGATAGGCTACTGTATCAGATTTTCGCAAATAGATCCAGATAAATTGGTCGTCATGAAATTTCTTCCAGGTTCTCATCTCCAAACGCTAATCATGAATAGCATAGTTTAGTGTGTTTGTTGTCATAGTAGTAATGGGATATTTCTTATTTTAACCATAGACTCTCACCTGCAAGAAAGCAGAAAAAAAACATGGCGTTGCTATAAAACAATAAGCCCAAGGGTCAGTTCATCTGATAAAATCAATCTGAACTATTATTATTATTATGGATATTATTATTACAATAACACTTAGAATGTCACATGTGTGCTTAGCCAGCAGAAGAGTAAATGCTCCATTAATTGGATTAATCATTGAAGGTTGTGCAGTTTTTACAAAGATGCACCAAGAATATGCATTAAGTGTCTCAAACTGAATGATAAAGTTTGCCGTCTTTAACTTAACTATGTTAAATTGAATGTCCGAAGCAAACTTCTGAAATCATCACCAAATAAATTAGAACACCAAAATAAGACTGCTCTGTTTATCTGGCAATCTCAGGTGCACAAAAGTTGTGTTTGTTACAGCAGTAGTTTCCCTAGAAGATTCTCCCTTGAGATTTTAAAGTCCAAGTACTAACCAAGTACCAAATCATAAAAGTACTCCACATGGCTCTGGGGGGTTAATAAAAACATTCTGAAGTGAATTGATGAGTTCATTCATATTTAAAACCTTATAAATCATAATCTCTAGCTTCCACATTCACGAGAGAGTGACGGTCCAGAAGATGACGTAATGCAGGCATAGCATAAGCTAAGTTTTGTTTACAGCAAAGGCTTATATTGAAATTATGCTCCATGTGGAGTAATTGTTATGATGGATGGATGGATGCACTATTTTTCGGCTTCAAAACCTTGACACCTATTCACAGCCATTATAAAGTTTGGAAGAGCCGGGACATTTTTTCATATAACTAATATATGTATTTGTCTGAAAGTAGAAAGTCATATACACATAGGATGTACTTGAAATGATGGGGTAATTAAAATATTTGGGTGAATTAGCTGAGGTTAAAGCTTTGACAAGACATCCTGATGTAACATAATAACTTTGAATGATTTCATCTGCCAAGCAAACTTTTCAGTTTACCTGAACACATAATCAGTAGAGTCAATCTCCTTTTCTAGCCCGGAGCCATTGAGAATGCCATCATTCCCATCAACAGCACAATGAATACATCCATCCTTCACTCTTATGGGTACTTGTAGTAACTGAGTAGATGCTATAGTTTAGGGATGGTGTCAACAGCTGCTTTTGTGGCTATAAAAAAGAACAATTGTGCATTATTCTAAAACTATGTCTTTATAAACCATATACCGCATCACATTTATGCTTTCAGATTAAACAAACCTCTGCAATTGAGTCCCATATAGCCAAAGGGGTTGTTGAAGTGATGAAGTCGGTTCCACTCACTCGAGTTGAGATGATCACTTTGTAAAAACAGCTGAATGTTTGGATTAAAACTTCTCCTTAAACACAGGATTAGAGGAATTTCACAAGGAGGCCCCACATTTCTGGAAAAAAAAATATAAAATACGTCTTTAACCCTATAAAGCCTGACAAATGAAAAACAGTTTGAAAAGTTGTATGTGCTAATGTGATTTATGATAAAGGGAGAATATAGAGCTCATGCTTGAGTGGAAAAAAAAACCAATTTTCTTCAGAGTCCAAACTAAGCAAAAATCCGCTGTTTGGTAGCCTACGGTTGTTACTTTTCAGCAAGATACCCTCACCTGTCACCAATTCAACTGCTTATTTTAGAATGTTAATTTTTTTTTTTTTTACTTGGATACCCTATAAACATTCAACTTATTTCACCTGTCTTTACTTATTCAGAATGTGTTGCAGCCATCAATATCTCTTTTAATTTACAATTTAATATAATTAAGTTGATCAGTTAAATATTGTAAATCTTTTCTTTGTAGTTTAAATAAAAAGTCATTTAAATAAAAATCAACCAATGAGAAAGAGACTGAAATAGAATAACCAAATCAAAGATTTTTGTGCTAACAGTTAGTAAAATGTATCGTTTTCTAGGGGGAGAAAATGACACATGGAGAAATCATGCACACCTACAGTAAGTTGCCTCGGTCTAGTAAATGTTCATTTTAAGATATTATCAACAATGGAAAAGTTTTTACATTTTCTTTGCAAAAATCACTGAACACCATGATTTAAAAATTGACATTTTAGAATTACACTTAAAAGGCCTTTTACTTGCAAAAGATAAAACCTACCAGATCTGAACAATCTGTTCTTCACAAAGACTGTAAAAGAATAGAAAGCCTCCTTCTGCTTTTGATGTGTTTGTGTTTTTAAAAAGTCAGACGGTTTCACAAATTGTCAACCCCTCCTTTCGTGGAATTATAGTCCAGTATGATTTCTGGCTTCAGGTCCTCTCTTGCACTCAGTGATGCATCTCTGTGCATCGTACTCATCACAAGGACGTTCTTGTTTCTTTTGGGGCAGTAGGAAACCACTGTTGCATTTTCAGAGAAAACTAATTCTGATGAATGCATGTTTCTGCCCTCCATGTTCAAAATCGCTCTTCGTAGCTCAGGTTTGTCATTTGTAATTTGCCATTCATTTTGAACACCATGATTTAGCTTTTTGAAGTGTGTTTAGTTAGGGTTAGAGCACTTTTAGATACACTTACTGTTTAGAACTGGAGTTGATGCCCTGAGATACATAAAATAAATGTTTTTATTTTGTGTCTGTACAGTTGCTTTTGAAAAGCTACCTATGAGGGTCAAATTGACCCGCGAACATCACAAACATAATAGTAATTTTGTTTGTATATGTCAAAAAACATCAGCATGTTGAAACTTTGCATGCATGTTCATGATGATGAATGAGAAAAAGTCACACACACAAAAAAAGGTTTCATATTATTTCAGGTAGCTTGAAAAAATAAGTGATAGGTCATTTTTACCATCTGTGGCTGACAAAATATTCTTCTCTATTGAAATAAGTGTGGAAAACCTTTTTTTTTTTTGCTTCATAAGGTAGTAGAAAAATAAAATAACAAAATATTTCCAATAAATTTTATTATTTTGGGTCAGTAGAGCATTAAAATATGAGGGTCAAATTGACCCGCGGATGTCACGAACATAATAGTAATTCTGTTTGTATATGTCAAAAAAACACCAGCATGTTGAAACTTTGCATGCATGTTCATGATGATAAATGAGAAAAAGTCACAAAATATCAAGAAAAAAAACATAGGTTAACCAGTATTTCCAACAACTAGAAATCTAAAGGGGTCAAATTGACCCGCAACATACAAGGGTTAAACACTGAATACTGAGATGGCTGTCTAATAGAGTTGGCTTTGGGGAAAAAAATCTTTGGGGAAAAAAAGTACACATACACAACATACACAAGATTAATGTTCAGATACAGTTTGTTCTTCACAAAGACTATCAGAATACAGTCTCTTTCTTTCTGTCTTTGATGCGTTTGTGTCTTTGGTAAAGTCTATTGATTCTAGAGGCACACAATTTCTTCAAAGTCTTTAGCTTTGCTTTTCTGGCATGTGGCAAGAATAAGTTTGTAAACCCTTTAAAATATCAACATTTCTACACTGATTATTATTCATAAAATCTTAATTCGTCTTTTTCAAACAATTATAGACAATCTGAAAAATACAGATCCGTGTATTTTCTGAGTTTTTATTGAATACATTCAGTAATCGTTCACATGCAAGGTGAAGAAAGTCACCTAAACATTTTCTGTAACTGCTTATAAGACTTTTGACCAATTTTGAACCATCTCACCCCACAAAGCTCTATCAGTTTATCAATATTTCTGGGATGTCTTAATGACACCCTGACAAATATTCCCTTCTGTTCTCTCCCAATCCTAAAATAAACACATGGTTTAATGATGCATTGAATTTGTACTGTCAGATTACAATTTAAACAAACTGTAGTTAAAATAACAAAGTCTTCCAAAGAAGTATGCTACTTTAGATAAATCAATGAGAAAACAACTTTGTATTAGTCTGTCATGTTCATTCATGTTGTTTCTGAAGTTTGATGATGCTTATCAATACACAGTTCTGGAAGAACATTTGTTAGATAGGATGAGCTATAAAAAGTATACTGTAGATATAGATAAAAATAAATGAGAAAAACATATTCTTTAAGAAAATAGACATTAGAATAAAAATATGCATAATAAAAATCCAATTTATACGCTGTGAATTTTTAATGTAATGAAGAACAAAGATCGAACAAACAAACCAAGACAATTTTAAAATTTAAATATCACCTTCCTCACCTTTTAAAAAAGCAAAAACAAAAAAGGTAAAACTGATAGTACAATCTTTCACTTGGAGCATATTACAGAGGTGTCATTTCATTTTTGTCCAAGAATTGTAAAATAACGCCTGTTGACAGAACAGAGAGTCTTCTTCTGTTTTCGATGTGTTAGTGTCTTTGGAAAAGTCTAATGATTCCAGAGTCATGCAGTTTCTTCCAAGTCTTTATCTCCAGTCCATAGTCATGGTTGATATAGAAAATTACATTTGTTTTTTTTAACTTTTCATAATAATAGTTGGAGTACTTATGGTGGTCTTCTGTGATAAATCCATAGGCGTCCACCTGATATTGAACAATAAAGCATTTTCAAGTAATACTTATAAGGTATTAGTAATTTATGTCCAATACGATTATAAAATGAGAACAGAAAATAGTATTTAAGAGTACTTCCAGTGTTAAACAACTTGATGAATAAGCTGAACGAATAGAAAATAACTACTGCGTTTACTTACAATATCACATGTGTGAATAGCCAAGAACAAAGCAAACGCTCCATTGGTCGGTCGGTACAATGACCAGTGAATGCCCTGCATTTGTTTGGAAGGCATTAATCTGTTTTTTAAAAAAAACATGAGTCATTGAAAAGAAATAGATCACACTTAGATTGTTGTATGATTAGACAAACTGCTCACTAGTTACATAAATGTTACCTGTTGCGAATGTATCGAAGAAAGTCAGGGTGAAGAACATAGAATCTACTCTCGTTAAATTTCCCTTCGAAATATTTCAGTGGCCTATGCGAGAATAAATGCAAATGGGTTTTTTTGTTTCATGCTGAGGTAGAGCCTCTGGTGCAATGCTATTCTGGCATGGTTTGAAAAACTAGAGCTGGATACTGTACCTCACACCCTTGAATGACCCGTTGGCTTCTTTTCCCTGCAAAAGGCCTTGGAGCCACTCAAAGTCCCTCCGGCCTTCAGGGATCATTACATATTTGATACCCTATTAAAAAATGAAATTTTGGGGGGATCAAAAAAACCTTGTGAGCTTGTGTATTTATATAATTAATTCTCAATGAAGAACACAGCAGCACAAGCAAATTGTATGGAATATTAGTTTTTTAAGATAGAGTCCAGTGTAGAATATACTGACCTCATCTTGTGGAACACTGTTAAAGCCGTACTTTTTTAAACTCAGAATGTTGGAATACAAGGAAAAAGCCGTGTGTATATAAACTGATGTTCTATTTCCAACATCCTCCTCGTAACCTTGAGTAACAGCCCCATTTACTCTGTTTCAGAACACACACAGTCAAGACCTCAGTAAAGCAGGCTGTTATTGTCATGCATTATTATTAACATAACTATTTAATTCAGTTATCAACTCTCCCTAGCCATATTTGACTAAGCTAAATGATTTTATTAATAAACGTTAACATGTTTTAACTCTTACCGAAAAACATAATCATGGGAGTCTATCTCTTTGCCCATCTTTGAGTTATTGAGAATGCCACTAGAGCCCACAACAGCACAGCGGACACAGCCATCCTTTGAATTTTCATGCACAGGCAGTAATATTGAAGACTTGGGCTTTGGTATCAAATCCACTGCTCTTTTTATCTCTTCAGTAAAAGACAGAAAAACACAGTTTATGAAATGTAAAGTGCATATAGGGACAGTAGGTCATCTAAAGGAAAAGTTGACCCAAAAATTAAACTTACTGAAGTTGTACAAACCCTTAAGGCCATACGAGATGTAGATGAGTTTGTTTCTTCATCGATTTAGCATTACATCCACCAGTGGATCCTCTGTAGTGAATGGGTGCCATCCCATTGAAAGATCGAATAACTGATAAAAACATCACAAGTAATCTACAAGTAATCCAAATGTCTCCAGTCCATTCAGTAATTAAACTTCATAATCCATAATAACTCTTCCTTGAGTCCATCCCTAATGTCCGCAAAATCCACATACTGTCACGGTTCATGGGTTCACTGACTCATTTTTGTTCTGTGTGTACGTGTGTGTGTGTGTGTGTGTGTGTGTGTGTGTGTGAGTGGGTGTATCAGTGATTTCTGCTGACTGGTTGGTCAGTGCCAGCTGTAGCTCATCAGCTCAGCTATTTGAGACCTGCGCTAACTGTCATGTGTTGTCAGATTGTTAGTGTTACCGCTGTGTTCCTGTTCTTCATCTAACTGGATTTTGGTTCTCCTATGGATTGCATGTTCCCTGGGATATCAACGGCTGCCTGCTGTGTTCCTGCGCTACCAAGAGTAACTCATTTCCTGCACATGCTTTATTTGACTCTCTTCAAAACAAATTATTTCACATTCCTCCTTTGTATTTGTGACATTTGTACCGTTTTAGTCTTCACTTGTTAAGTGTTTAATCTGTCCATCTTGATGGACTTGTTTATTACAAACATGCAGTTTTTCACTTTACAACATGTTAAGTGAGGGTCTGGAGTTGTGTAGATTATTGTGATGTTTTTTAGCAGCAGTTTCATTCTGATGGTACCCATTCACTCCAGAGGACTGGTGAGCAAGTGATAAAGTCTCCAAATCTGTTTCAACGAAGAAACAAACTCATCTACATCATAGCCTGAGGATGAGTAGTTTTTATTTTATTTTATTTTATTTTTACACATTTTCATTTTTTGTGTGAACTATTCCTTTACTTCAAGTGTGCAAGTTTAGCTAAATCTACAGTGTTTGTGGACTAATGGTTATTTAAAGAAAAGGGGGAAAAAAGTTCCTTTTTTAAATCAAGATTATAGTGAAACATTTAAAGGGGTCAAATGATGCGATTTATAATTTTTAATTTCTCTTTGGAGTGTTACAAGCTCTGGGTGCATAAAGAAGATCTGTAAAGTCTCAAATCCAAAGAGATATTCTTTATAAAAGTTAAGACTTGTCAACAGCCCCCTAAAACTGCTTGTTCTAACACGCCCCCACACGTCTACATCACTATGTGGAAATATTTGAATAATGCCAACCAGATGTTCACACAAAGGTAAGGTAAAATAATGCTAACACATGTTTTTCAGCTGCAGTACTGAAAGAGTGAATAAGTTTATTGACTGACTGACTACATTTACTACCATTATAACACAAAACTCGATTTTTAGCATGGAAGTTAAAAGAATGTTTTCTTTCCTATTGTCCCTAAATGTCGTTTGCTATTGCTGGGATCTCATAAATAAAATGTCATTGCAAGGGGGAGGGGAAGTTATATTATTTAAAAATTACAAGCACAGATGAAGTTTAAAAAAAAAATATGATGTGCATGAATAAATCCTTTATAATAAACACTGCAATATTCATTTAAAAAAAAATTAATTGGTGACTTGAAAAGATAATGTGGGATAAAATCAACATTATACCACAAATGATTTAAGCTTGCACTGAAGCCATAATGTTTCTTTGAACAAAGAAAAAAACTCACCTGTTTCCATTATTTACAGTGCTATACTCCAATGACACTAAGCTAATGAAGACATCAAGATAACGACCTGCTGCACCCCTTTCTCAAACACACACAATCTACAGACTCTACACACACATATTATGCCAAATCTTTAATTTGCTAGGTTATCACCATTGTACTTGTATTCCATGAAGCCGAAGGGATTGTTGAAGTGTGCTAATCGATTCCATTCTGTTATGTTGAGTAGACCTTTGTACAGCCACAGCTGAATGTCAGGAAGAACTTTCTCCTTGAACTTGAGATCCTCTGTGTTGCAAAGGGACTTTGGACAGGTCTACAGTAAAATGTGATTTATTATTATTTTTCAAAGGATTAAAATGATTTCACAACTTCACAGTGAGAATTGTGTTAGAGAAGAAGGACTTACAGGATCTCTTGCTTCATTGTCTCGCAAATAAAAGTCTTCAAAATCCCACACTGGAAGTTTTGTAAAATTTTTCTTATAGAGAACTGGAATGGGTGTTATGTTGATTTCTTGATCAGTGGAGTAAATGGGTTTTTCACTGTACAAACTAGGAATTCCAAGTTGTGATAAAATTGATGCAGAAATGATGACAGTTTTGCTAATTAGGAGGAAAGTGTGTAGCAAAAACAGGAATAAACTTTTTGTGGTAATCCAGACAGACAAATATCTAATTAAACAGTAATAAATCCCATATACCGGTCATTCGAATATCAAACATACACCTTATAAGACAAATTTACAAAATTAGCAAAAGATTTACTAATTTTCTTACCTGTAAAACTGTTCAGAAAGATTCATCCAAAGCACTAGATAAAGCAGCATGCAACAAGTCAGTATGATGCTAATAACAGCCCAGGCGTTCTGCATATTTCATGACCAGTTTCCACTCATGTCATCACTCTGGCCCCATTCATGTGAAAGATTCACGGTTTTATAATTTACCTATTCAAATGTATTACATCATCAAACCAGTTGTTTATTTCGGGATTACAGTCCGCCTATTGCTATGAATGACATTATTGTCCTATGGCCTGCACTGATCTGGGCAGGGTTTAAACATAACACAGTTTATAAATGAAAAATATAAAGCAAAAGTGTTTTTTATTTTTAAAAATAATAAAATAACATGCATCATTTGCCTATTTTTCATACTAGTAACTTGAAGCACAGTGTCGACATGTAAGATAGACATCTGTCAGCTAGAGGGGGTGATAGCTGATTTTGAATTTTAGTTCAGTTTAGTTCATACTATATTTAACAAGGATTTGAACTGACATGCACTATAATCATTAGAGTAAGTAAAGCTAAAGCACTACTACTGAATTTTCTACTAAACATTTCCAGACTTCTGATTCACTACTTATATTATGTATAATAATGAGCAATAAATACATATATACACATACAAGTAAAAAAAAAATACACATTTTTAGGTTCACTGAAGTCACTGAATTCAACTTGAACTCTCCTTAAAATGGTATTTGAATCTATAATCCACATAACCACACTTTCAAATAGAATAGAGTTTAAGCTGTTCTTGTAAATCACAAGAACAGTGTGATTTACAAAAGTTTTACTGGGTTTCAGCATTTTTAGGGGAAAAAAGCGACAAAGCAAAATGGCCCAGATGACGGTTCACTGAAATCCAGCTCTCTTTAAAGTTAATCTGCCAGTTTGCCATATGGGTTATCCCTGATTTGTAACAAGACAGGTGGGGGTAGACATGAACTTTCAGAGTTTGGTAAAATGAAGGAGGCGGTTAAGAAATTCAGGTTTAATGCTCAATTTAAGCCATACTAGATACAGTATAGGAGCATCTCAATACATTAGAATGTTGTGAAAAAGTTCATTTATTTCAGTAATTCAAGTCAAATTGTGAAACTTGTGTATTAAATAAATTCAGTGCACACACACTGAAGTAGTTTAAGTCTTTGGTTCTTTTAATTGTGATGATTTTGGCTCGCGTTTAACAAAAACCCACCAAATCACTATCTCAACAAATTAGAATACTTAAGACCAATAAAAAATTAAAAAATAAAAATTTAGTGAATTGTTGGCTTTCTGGAAAGTATGTTCATTTACTGTACATGTACTCAATACTTGGTCAGGGCTCCTTTTGCTTTAATCACTGCCTCAGTTCGGCGTGGCATGGAGGTGATCATTTTGTGGAACTGCTGAGGTGGCCACAAACTGGTTTGCCCAAGTTTTTTTGACAGTGGCCTTCAGCTCATCTGTTTTTTTTTTGGTCTTGTTTCTCATTTTCCTCTTGACAATACCCCATAGATTCTTTATGGGGTTCAGGTCTGGTGAGTTTGCAGGCCAGTCAAGCACACCAACATCATGGTCATTTAACCAACTTTTGGTGCTTTTGTCAGTGTGGGCAGGTGCCAAATCCTGCTGGAAAATGAAATCAGCATCCTCAAAAAGCTGGTCAGCAGAAGGAAGCATGAAGTGCTCCAAAAACTTCTTGGTAAACGGGTGTAATGACTTTGGTTTTCATAAAACACAATGGACTGACACAAGCAGATGACACCACAAATTGACTCCAAGCAACATGAGCTTCTCCACCCTTCCTGCAGACTCTAGGTCCTTGGTTTCCAAATGAAATCTGAAAAGAGGACTTTGGACCACTGGGCAACAGTCCAGTTCTTCTCTTTAGCCCAGGTAAGACGCCTCTGATGTTGTCCGTGGTTCAGGAGTGGCTTAACAAGAGGAATACGACATATGTAGCCAAATTCCTTGACCAGTCTGTATACCTTGACCCCAGCCTCAGTCCATTCCTTGTGAAGTTCACTCATTTTCCTGAATCAATTTTGCTTGACAATACTAAGGCTGCAGTTCTCTCAGTTGGTTGTGCATCTTTTTCCTTCCACACTTTTTCCTTCCACTCAACTTTCCTGTTAACATGCTTGGATACAGCACTCTGTGAACAGCCAGTTTCTTTGGCAATGAATGTTTGTGGCTTACCCTCCTTGTGAAGGGTGTCAATGATTGTCTTCTGGACAACTGTCAGGCCAGCAGTCTTCACCATGATTGAGCCTATTGAACCAAACTGATAGACCATTTTGAAGCCTCAAGAAACCTTTGCAGGTGTTTGAGTTAATTAGCTGATTGGCATGTCACCATATTCTAATTTGTTGAGATTGAATTGGGGGGGGGGGTTATTAAATGTGAGCAAAAACATCACAATTAAAAGAACCAAAGCCTTTTCTTTAAAGATGGCATGAAATTAAAATTCACTTATTTTAAATGTTTAAACCAAGTCCCCTCTCTAAATTATTTCTGATAATCTATATTACTCAGATGTAAGTCATAATACAAAAGAGATGATCTGTCTCTTCTTTCGTTTCAATGCAACTTTAAACAAAAAGTAAGGCACATCAAAACCTGCCCAATTTCTGCTCAAAACTAGTCCAAATGAGTTTTGAGGGGGATCCCCCAGTTAAAATCACGTTTGGTTGGTAAAATACAATTTTTTTTGGTGGGGTTCCCCTGGTAAAATTCATATTTTAGGTGGTAAATATTACGTTATTGGGGTCGCTTAAACCTGTGGACATGACAACCTGTGGCATCAGTGTTAAAACCATGGACTTGGCAACACCAGCAGTTACACCTTAGTGAAAAATAAATATACTGAAATGTATTTGAAATACATTTATTTCATGCTTAGTATACTACAAATACATTTACATGTTTACGTGCTTAATAAAAATACCCTACAATTTTACTTTTGCTATATACCAAACTGGTATACTTAAATTGAAATAACTAATTTAGTGATAAAAGTAGTGCTGACAACATCCAACTAAAGATATACTGAGGTATAGCTGATTGTGCTAAAGTGGAGCTATTGCAAGTATACTTCACACTTGAAATATCTTGCATTTAAAGACCGACAATATTAAAAAGATCATACAATCATCATCAAGAGTGACATTAACACACATTTTAGGCTTTATTTTAAGAATAACGTTTAATTATAATTTGTATATCAGTAAGAAATGCATTTATTTTAAATGTATTACTCTTTTACTAGGGAAAAGTAAGTAAATGAGGGACTTTTTTGGAAAATTGATATGGCATTGTGTAACAAGAAACACATTCAAAACTAAAAAAAAACTTCACACTGCCATTAATATCCTGTAGCAGAATATAACCACAATAGTGTTGACTATAAGTGTTCAGCTATGCAGGGGAGTTCACAGACTGTCTGCCCTGCCATGAACTGACCCTGTTTGGCCTCCAGTTGAAGCAGTCTCCATCTGCTTGGGGAAAACTTACAGACTGTCCTGAAAACATCCTCTGCAGGTGCACTACACCAACTTGGCCAACAACTGACCCTTGACCGTCTAGTGAGTAGGCTTTAATGTGCCATTCTAACTGCAGTTGATGTCTGAAGGTACCTATTTACATGTAGTGTTTATGTGAAGTGAATACATTACTGGAATGGTCAAGAGATGCTAATGGTCTTTTCATGTTCAGTTTGGATGCAGCTGTTGTTTGGTGTCATATAGGGCTGATTAGTGTTATTGCCACTGCTGTTGCAGCTCAGATGTTTAATTAATGACTCCCTGGTGGTTAATCTTAATATTAGACACAACAACATCTTAGCCAAATCGAATCAACAATTTATGGGCTTGAAAATGAATTCTTCACCTGGAATGTAATCTGGGACATAAGAACAGCATTTTTAAGAAAGAGCATAGTGTGTATCAGGCTGCAGATTATTTTATTTTAAATATTTTAAATGTGAAACAGAAACTTTCAGAAGACAGTTAATTTACGTATAATCTGGCCTGTGGCTGATAATGTTTTCAAATTGCCGCTGCCAAAAGAAGAAATAAGTATGCAAAAAAGCAGCCTACTTACTATTTCGGTTGGTCTTGATCTTGGCCAGAAGTTTATGAGCTAAAGGAAGGTCTCCATTCTTCACAGCCAGAAGAAGGTCCTGCTCCTTGCCCATGGCTTTCGTCCAGCTTTCAGAAAAGTGTTATAATCCGGATTCAGAATGTCATGATCTCTCGGTTCATTAAACTTTGGACTTGGCTTTTGTTTACCTAATCACTTTTTGGTTTGCTTTAATACATATGGTCTAAACATTTAGCACACTGAGCTTTAATTTAAGGTCCTGTGCTACATAAAGTAGATGATTGCTTTTGAGCAGCGAGAATATACTGATTGTAAGCCATCCTTACAGCCAGAAACATCACAAGGACACCTAAAGGGAAAACAGACATGCTGTATTATCAAGGCTCTGTATAGATTCATATACTCTTTAACATAATATTCGTACATAAAACGCAACTTTGCTGCAGCTGTTGTTTTAAGAAAACGTCTCATGGCGTCTTGAATCTGTATTTTTATTCATAATAAACAAGCAACCAATCACTTCTAAAACAACATAAGAGCTTGTGATCGTTTGGATATTATTAAAAGTACAGTAGGACGAATAGTGAGACGTTGAAAATAACCCTAAGCATGAATGACAACTTTCCTGAATGGTTACCTCTCTAGGTGTTATTTAATCAAATTGTAAATAAGTAATGCACTTGTCGTCTAGAGCTGTAGGATCACGTAGCCTACTCACCAATGCGTAGTCAGGGCGATAAAAGCGCTTAGAGCCACTTATTCCTCGAAACCGACGAAGTTTATGAAGTATAATCCCGTTTGTGTTTTCTGTTTCTGTTCGGGAAATCGCAAAAGCGCAATGCCATACTTGAACGTGTTTGACACAACACAAGTGACCGGTGCGTGAGCGCGCGCGCGCGCGGATCAGTCACGCGCCTCTCTAGTGCTCGCTCTTCCTGAAAGGTGCGCTTTGAAGACTCTTATATTCCAGAAAAAGGATTCCATAAATGACGAATATCTCCTACAAAATACTCTGTGCGTTCAAATTACTGGATGTAATGTTCCAAAAGATATACATATCATTTCATGTTATATTTACAGCTTGACTTTATACCATAATTGTTCATTTGTTGCTAATTTAACAGTTATTTCACAATGGACTTCGTATTCGTTGATGGAAATTCAGTCATTTAAAACATCTGGGACTCCCATGTTAATTCGTTGTCGTTTCTAAAGTTATCGCGACATCTGGTGTCTGGACGATGTAATGTCCTGACAGCTCTTGGCGGGAACCACAAACTAGTTGAGGGTTGTCAAACTCAATTCCTGAAGGTGCAGGGCCCAGGCTAATTTGAAATTTAAGTATTTGGAACAAAACTTTTCAAGGGCTCTGGCCCTTCAGATATTGAGTTTGACATCCCTGAAAAAGTTGTTAATTTGGCACCTACTGATTATGCCCCTTAATGTCACACAATATGCAAAAATTATTTGCAAAGAGATCTGACTCAAAAACACTGTCTCAACTACATTTTTTATCTAGTAAGTATTTGGGTCATTTCAAAGATTTTCTTGTAAGGAACCCAGATTCGTTTAGATAGGCTACTGTATCAGATTTTCGCAAATAGATCCAGATAAATTGGTCGTCATGAAATTTCTTCCAGGTTCTCATCTCCAAACGATAATCATGATTAGCATAGTTTAGTGTGTTTGTTGTCATAGTAGTAGTTATGGGATATTTCTTATTTTAACCATAGACTCTCACCTGCAAGAAAGCAGAAAAAAAACATGGCGTTGCTATAAAACAATAAGCCCAAGGGTCAGTTCATCTGATAAAATCAATCTGAACTATTATTATTATTATGGATATTATTATTACAATAACACTTAGAATGTCACATGTGTGCATACCCAGCAGAAGAGTAAATGCTCCATTAATTGGATTAATCATTGAAGGTTGTGCAGTTTTTACACAGATGCACCAAGAATATGCATTAAGTGTCTCAAACTGAATGATAAAGTTTGCCGTCTTTAACTTAACTATGTTAAATTGAATGTCCGAAGCAAACTTCTGAAGTCATCACCAAATAAATTAGAACACCAAAATAAGACTGCTCTGTTTATCTGGCAATCTCAGGTGCACAAAAGTTGTGTTTGTTACAGCAGTAGTTTCCCTAGAAGATTCTCCCTTGAGATTTTAAAGTCCAAGTACTAACCAAGTACCAAATCATAAAAGTACTCCACATGGCTCTGGGGGGTTAATAAAAACATTCTGAAGTGAATTGATGAGTTCATTCATATTTAAAACCTTATAAATCATAATCTCTAGCTTCCACATTCACGAGAGAGTGGCGGTCCAGAAGATGACGTAATGCAGGCATAGCATAAGCTAAGTTTTGTTTACAGCAAAGGCTTATATTGAAATTATGCTCCATGTGGAGTAATTGTTATGATGGATGGATGGATGCACTATTTTTCGGCTTCAAAACCTTGACACCTATTCACAGCCATTATAAAGTTTGGAAGAGCCGGGACATTTTTTCATATAACTAATATATGTATTTGTCTGAAAGTAGAAAGTCATATACACATAGGATGTACTTGAAATGATGGGGTAATTAAAATATTTGGGTGAATTAGCTGAGGTTAAAGCTTTGACAAGACATCCTGATGTAACATAATAACTTTGAATGATTTCATCTGCCAAGCAAACTTTTCAGTTTACCTGAACACATAATCAGTAGAGTCAATCTCGTTTTCTAGCCCGGAGCCATTGAGAATGCCATCATTCCCATCAACAGCACAATGAATACAGCCATCCTTCACTCTTATGGGTACTTGTAGTAACTGAGTAGATGCTAGTTTAGGGATGGTGCCAACAGCTGCTTTTGTGGCTATAAAAAAGAACAATTGTGCATTATTCTAAAACTATGTCTTTATAAACCATACACCACATCACATTTATGCTTTCAGATTAAACAAAACTGTGCAATTGAGTCCCATATAGCCAAAGGGGTTGTTGAAGTGATGAAGTCGGTTCCACTCACTCGAGTTGAGATGATCACTTCGTAAAAACAGCTGAATGTTTGGATTAAAACTTCTCCTTAAACACAGGATTAGAGGAATTTCACAAGGAGGCCACGCATTTCTGAAAAAAAAAAATCAAATACGTCTTTAACCCTATAAAGCCTGACAAATGAAAAACAGTTTGAAAAGTTGTATGTGCTAATGTGATTTATGATAAAGGGAGAATATAGAGCTCATGCTTGAGTGGAAAAAAACTCAATTTTCTTCAGAGCCCAAACTAAGCAAAAATCTGCTGTTTGGTAGCCTACGGTTGTTACTTTTCAGCAAGATACCCTCACCTGTCACCAATTCAACTGCTTATTTTAGAATGTTAATTTTTTTTTTTTTTACTTGGATACCCTATAAACATTCAACTTATTTCACCTGTCTTTACTTATTCAGAATGTGTTGCAGCCATCAATATCTCTTTTAATTTACAATTTAATATAATTAAGTTGATCAGTTAAATATTGTAAATCTTTTCTTTGTAGTTTAAATAAAAAGTCATTTAAATAAAAATCAACCAATGAGAAAGAGACTGAAATAGAATAACCAAATCAAAGATTTTTGTGCTAACAGTTAGTAAAATGTATCGTTTTCTAGGGGGAGAAAATGACACATGGAGAAATCATGCACACCTACAGTAAGTTGCCTCGGTCTAGTAAATGTTCATTTTAAGATATTATCAACAACGGAAAAGTTTTTACATTTTCTTTGCAAATATCACTGAACACCATGATTTAAAAATTGACATTTTAGAATTACACTTAAAAGGCCTTTTACTTGCAAAAGATAAAACCTACCAGATCTGAACAATCTGTTCTTCACAAAGACTGTAAAAGAATAGAAAGCCTCCTTCTGCTTTTGATGTGTTTGTGTTTTTAAAAAGTCAGACGGTTTCACAAATTGTCAACCCCTCCTTTCGTGGAATTATAGTCCAGTATGATTTCTGGCTTCAGGTCCTCTCTTGCACTCAGTGATGCATCTCTGTGCATCGTACTCATCACAAGGACGTTCTTGTTTCTTTTGGGGCAGTAGGAAACCACTGTTGCATTTTCAGAGAAAACTAATTCTGATGAATGCATGTTTCTGCCCCACCATGTTCAGAATCTCTCTGGGTAGCTCAGGTTTGTCATTTGTAATTTGCCATTCATTTTGAACACCATGATTTAGCTTTTTGAAGTGTGTTTAGTTAGGGTTAGAGCACTTTTAGATACACTTACTGTTTAGAACTGGAGTTGATGCCCTGAGATACATAAAATAAATGTTTTTTATTTTGTGTCTGTACAGTTGCTTTTGAAAAGCTACCTATGAGGGTCAAATTGACCCGCGAACATCACGAACATAATAGTAATTTTGTTTGTATATGTCAAAAAACACCAGCATGTTGAAACTTTGCATGCATGTTCATGATGATAAATGAGAAAAAGTCACACAAAAGAAAAAGGTTTAATATTATTTCAGGTAGCTTGAAAAAATAAGTGATAGTTCATTTTTACCATCTGTGGCTGACAAAATATTTTTCTCTATTGAAATAAGTGTGGAAAACCTTTTTTTTTTTTTTTGCTTCATAAGGTAGTAGAAAAATAAAATAACAAAATATATCCAATAAATTTTATTATTTTGGGTCAGTAGAGCATTAAAATATGAGGGTCAAATTGACGCGCGGACGTCACGAACATAATAGTAATTATGTTAGTATATGTCAAAAAAACACCAGCATGTTGAAACTTTGCATGCATGTTTATGATGATAAATGAGAAAAAGTCACAAACTATCAAGAAAAAAACATAGGTTAACCAGTATTTCCAACAACTAGAAATCTAAAGGGGTCAAATTGACCCGCAACATACAAGGGTTAGACACTGAATACTGAGATGGCTGTCTAAAAGAGTTGGCTTTGGGGAAAAAAATCTTGTAAAAAAAGTACACATAAAAGATTAATGTTCAGATACAGTTTGTTCTTCACAAAGACTATCAGAATACAGTCTCTTTCTTTCTGTCTTTGATGCGTTTGTGTCTTTGGTAAAGTCTATTGATTCTAGAGTCACACAATTTCTTCAAAGTCTTTAGCTTTGCTTTTCTGGCATGTGGCAAGAATAAGTTTGTAAACCCTTTAAAATATCAACATTTCTACACTGATTATTATTCATAAAATCATAATTCGTCTTTTTCAAACAATTATAGACAATCTGAAAAATACAGATCCGTGTATTTTCTGAGTTTTTATTGAATACATTCAGTAATCGTTCACATGCAAGGTGAAGAAAGTCACCTAAACATTTTCTGTAACTGCTTATAAGACTTTTGACCAATTTTGAACCATCTCACCCCACAAAGCTCTATCAGTTTATCAATATTTCTGGGATGTCTTAATGACACCCTGACAAATATTCCCTTCTGTTCTCTCCCAATCCTAAAATAAACACATGGTTTAATGATGCATTGAATTTGTACTGTCAGATTACAATTTAAACAAACTGTAGTTAAAACAACAAAGTCTTCCAAAGAAGTATGCTACTTTAGATAAATCAATGAGAAAACAACTTTGTATTAGTCTGTCATGTTCATTCATGTTGTTTCTGAAGTTTGATGATGCTTATCAATACACAGTTCTGGAAGAACATTTGTTAGATAGGATGAGCTATAAAAAGTATACTGTAGATATAGATAAAAATAAATGAGAAAAACATATTCTTTAAGAAAATAGACATTAGAATAAAAATATGCAGTAAATATGCAGTAAATATGAATAAAAATCCAATTTATACGCTGTGAATTTTTAATGTAATGAAGAACAAAGATCCAACAAACAAACCAAGACAATTTTAAAATTTAAATATCACCTTCCTCACCTTTTAAAAAAGCAAAAACAAAAAAGGTAAAACTGATAGTACAATCTTTCACTTGGAGCATATTACAGATGTTTCATTTCATTTTTGTCCAAGAATTGTAAAATAACGCCTGTTGACAGAACAAAGAGTCTTCTTCTGTTTTCGATGTGTTAGTGTCTTTGGAAAAGTCTAATGATTCCAGAGTCATGCAGTTTCTTCCAAGTCTTTATCTCCAGTCCATAGTCATGGTTGATATAGAAAATTACATTTGTTTTTTTTAACTTTTCATAATAATAGTTGGAGTACTTATGGTGGTCTTCTGTGATAAATCCATAGGCGTCCACCTGATATTGAACAATAAAGCATTTTCAAGTAATACTTATAAGGTATTAGTAATTTATGTCCAATACGATTATAAAATGAGAACAGAAAATAGTATTTAAGAGTACTTCCAGTGTTAAACAACTTGATGAATAAGCTGAACGAATAGAAAATAACTACTGCGTTTACTTACAATATCACATGTGTGAATAGCCAAGAACAAAGCAAACGCTCCATTGGTCGGTCGGTACAATGACCAGTGAATGCCCTGCATTTGTTTGGAAGGCATTAATCTGTTTTTTAAAAAAAACATGAGTCATTGAAAAGAGATAGATCACACTTAGATTGTTGTATGATTAGACAGACTGCTCACTAGTTACATAAATGTTACCTGTTGCGAATGTATCGAAGAAAGTCAGGGTGAAGAACATAGAATCTACCCTCGTTAAATTTCCCTTCGAAATATTTCAGTGGCCTATGCGAGAATAAATTCAAATGGGTTTTTTTTGTTTCATGCTGAGATAGAGCCTCTGGTGCAATGCTATTCTGGCATGGTTTGAAAAACTAGAGCTGGATACTGTACCTCACACCCTTGAATGACCCGTTGGCTTCTTTTCCCTGCAAAAGGCCTTGGAGCCACTCAAAGTCCCTCCGGCCTTCAGGGATCATTACATATTTGATACCCTATTAAAAAATGAAATTTTGGGGGGATCAAAAAAACCTTGTGAGCTTGTGTATTTATATAATTAATTTTCAATGAAGAACACAGCAGCACAAGCAAATTGTATGGAATATTAGTTTTTTAAGATAGAGTCCAGTGTAGAATATACTGACCTCATCTTGTGGAACACTGTTAAAGCCATACTTTTTTAAACTCAGAATGTTGGAATACAAGGAAAAAGCAGTGTGTATATAAACTGATGTTCTGTTTCCAACATCCTCCTCGTAACCTTGAGTAACAGCCCCATTTACTCTGTTTCAGAACACACACAGTCAAGACCTCAGTAAAGCAGGCTGTTATTGTCATGCATTATCATTAACATAACTATTTAATTCAGTTATCAACTCTCCCTAGCCATATTTGACTAAGCTAAATAATTTTATTATTAAACGTTAACATGTTTTAGCTCTTACCGAAAAACATAATCATGGGAGTCTATCTCTTTGCCCATCTTTGAGTTATTGAGAATGCCACTAGAGCCCACAACAGCACAGCGGATACAGCCATCCTTTGAATTTTCATGCACAGGCAGTAATATTGAAGACTTGGGCTTTGGTATCAAATCCACTGCTCTTTTTATCTCTTCAGTGAAAGACAGAAAAACACAGTTTATGAAATGTAAAGTGCATATAGGGACAGTAGGTCATCTAAAGGAAAAGTTGACCCAAAAATTAAACTTACTGAAGTTGTACAAACCCTTAAGGCCATACGAGATGTAGATGAGTTTGTTTCTTCATCGATTTAGCATTACATCCACCAGTGGATCCTCTGTAGTGAATGGGTGCCATCCCATTGAGAGATCGAATAACTGATAAAAACATCACAAGTAATCTACAAGTAATCCAAATGTCTCCAGTCCATTCAATAATTAAACTTCATAATCCATAATAACTCTTCCTTGAGTCCATCCCTAATGTCCGCAAAATCCACATACTGTCACGGTTCATGGGTTCACTGACTCATTTTTGTTCTGTGTGTACGTGTGTGTGTGTGTGTGTGTGTGTGTGTGTGTGAGTGGGTGTATCAGTGATTTCTGCTGACTGGTTGGTCAGTGCCAGCTGTAGCTCATCAGCTCAGCTATTTGAGACCTGCGCTAACTGTCATGTGTTGTCAGATTGTTAGTGTTACCGCTGTGTTCCTGTTCTTCGTCTAACTGGATTTTGGTTCTCCTATGGATTGCATGTTCCCTGGGATATCAACGGCTGCCTGCTGTGTTCCTGCGCTACCAAGAGTAACTCATTTCCTGCACATGCTTTATTTGACTCTCTTCAAAACAAATTATTTCACATTCGCTACTGAATCCTCCTTTGTATTTGTGACATTTGTACCGTTTTAGTCTTCACTTGTTAAGTGTTTAATCTGTCCATCTTGATGGACTTGTTTATTACAAACATGCAGTTTTTCACTTTACAACATGTTAAGTGAGGGTCTGGAGTTGTGTAGATTATTGTGATGTTTTTTAGCAGCAGTTTCATTCTGATGGTACCCATTCACTCCAGAGGACTGGTGAGCAAGTGATAAAGTCTCCAAATCTGTTTCAACGAAGAAACAAACTCATCTACATCATAGCCTGAGGATGAGTAGTTTTTATTTTATTTTATTTTATTTTTACACATTTTCATTTTTTGTGTGAACTATTCCTTTACTTCAAGTGTGCAAGTTTAGCTAAATCTACAGTGTTTGTGGACTAATGGTTATTTAAAGAAAAGGGGGAAAAAAGTTCCTTTTTTAAATCAAGATTATAGTGAAACATTTAAAGGGGTCAAATGATGCGATTTATAATTTTTAATTTCTCTTTGGAGTGTTACAAGCTCTGGGTGCATAAAGAAGATCTGTAAAGTCTCAAATCCAAAGAGATATTCTTTATAAAAGTTAAGACTTGTCAACAGCCCCCTAAAACTGCTTGTTCTAACACGCCCCCACACGTCTACATCACTATGTGGAAAGATTTGAATAATGCCAACCAGATGTTCACACAAAGGTAAGGTAAAATAATGCTAACACATGTTTTTCAGCTGCAGTACTGAAAGAGTGACTACATTTACTACCATTATAACACAAAACTCGATTTTTAGCATGGAAGTTAAAAGAATGTTTTCTCTCCTATTGTCCCTAAATGTCGTTTGCTATTGCTGGGATCTCATAAATAAAATGTCATTGCAAGGGGGAGGGGAAGTTATATTATTTAAAAATTACAAGCACAGATGAAGTTTAAAAAAAAAATATGATGTGCATGAATAAATCCTTTATAATAAACACTGCAATATTCATTTAAAAAAAAATTAATTGGTGACTTGAAAAGATAATGTGGGATAAAATCAACATTATACCACAAATGATTTAAGCTTGCACTGAAGCCATAATGTTTCTTTGAACAAAGAAAAAAACTCACCTGTTTCCATTATTTACAGTGCTATACTCCAATGACACTAAGCTAATGAAGACATCAAGATAACGACCTGCTGCACCCCTTTCTCAAACACACACACACATCTACAGACTCTACACACACATATTATGCCAAATCTTTCATTTGCCAGGTTATCACCATTGTACTTGTATTCCATGAAGCCGAAGGGATTGTTGAAGTGTGCTAATCGATTCCATTCTGTTATGTTGAGTAGACCTTTGTACAGCCACAGCTGAATGTCAGGAAGAACTTTCTCCTTGAACTTGAGATCCTCTGTGTTGTAAAGGGACTTTGGACAGGTCTACAGTAAAATGTGATTTATTATTATTTTTCAAAGGATTAAAATGATTTCACAACTTCACAGTGAGAATTGTGTTAGAGAAGAAGGACTTACAGGATCTCTTGCTTCATTGTCTCGCAAATAAAAGTCTTCAAAATCCCACACTGGAAGTTTTGTAAAATTTTTCTTATAGAGAACTGGAATGGGTGTTATGTTGATTTCTTGCTCAGTGGAGTAAATGGGTTTTTCACTGTACAAACTAGGAATTACAAGTTATGATAAAATTGATGCAGAAATGATGACAGTTTTGCTAATTAAGAGGAAAGTGTGTAGCAAAAACAGGAATAAACTTTTGTGGTAATCCAGACAGACAAATATCTAATAAAACAGTAATAAATCCCATATACCGGTCATTAGAATATCAAACGTACACCTTATAAGACAAATTTACAAAATTAGCAAAAGATTTACAAATTTTCTTACCTGTAAAACTGTTCAGAAAGATTCATCCAAAGCACTAGATAAAGCAGCATGCAACAAGTCAGTATGATGCTAATAACAGCCCAGGCGTTCTGCATATTTCATGACCAGTTTCCACTCATGTCATCACTCTGGCCCCATTCATGTGAAAGATTCACCGTTTTATAATTTACCTATTCAAATGTATTACATCATCAAACCAGTTGTTTATTTCTGGATTACAGTCCGCCTATTGCTACGAATGACTTTATTGTCCTATGGCCTGCACTGATCTGGGCCGGGTTTAAACATAAATGAAAAATATAAAACAAAAAGTGTTTTTTATTTATAAAAATAATAAAATAACATGCATCATTCGCCTATTTTTCATACTAGTAACTTAAAGAAGCACAGTGTCGACATGTAAGATAGACATCTGTCAGCTAGAAGGGGTGATACTAGCAGATTTTGAATTTTAGTTCAGTTTAGTTCATACTATATTTAACAAGGATTTGAACTAACATGCACTATAATCATTAGAGTAAGTAAAGCTAAAGCACTACTACTGAATTTTCTACTAAACATTTCCAGACTTCTGATTCACTATTTATATTATGTATAATAATGAGCAATAAATACATATATACACATACAAGTAAAAAAAAAATACACATTTTTAGGTTCACTGAAGTCACTGAATTCAACTTGAACTCTCCTTAAAATGGTATTTGAATCTATAATCCACATAACCACACTTTCAAATAGAATAGAGTTTAAGCTGTTCTTGTAAATCACACTCTGTCACCTCACCAAACGTGTCTTAAAAAAAACACATACACTTTATTAAATATATTTCACAGATGCTCAGTCTGTGAAATTATCACCTATACAGTTGTGGTTGTAAGTTTAGTGTGAAAAGGTTTAAAGGGTCATATGATGCGATTTTAGTTTTTCCTTCCTCTTTGGGGTGTTACAAGCTCTTGGTGCCTTAAAAAAGATCTGTAATGTTGCAAAGACTAAAGTCTCAAATCCAAAGAGATATTCTTTATAAAAGTCAAGACTCTGCTACGCCCCCCTAAAAAGTCTCATTCAAACAGGCCCACACGTCAAGACAAGTCACCTTTATTTATATAGCGCTTTAAACAAAATACATTGCGTCAAAGCAACTGAACAACATTGATTAGGAAAACAGTGTGTCAATAATGCAAAATGACACTTAAAGGCAGTTCATCTTTGAATTCAGTGATGTCATCTCTGTTCAGTTTAAATAGCGTCTGTGCATTTATTTGCAATCAAGTCAATGATATCACTGTAGATGAAGTCAAGCAAGAGGCAACAGCGGCAAGGAAACGAAACTCCATCTGTGACAGAATGGAGAAAAAACCTTGGGAGAAACCAGGCTCAGTTGGGTGATTCTCATGAAATCTAGATATAGAAGGTGTCTAGCATCAGAATTTTTAAAATGCCCTTGAAGCCAATTTTCTTTTTGCACATATAAGATGGAGGTCTGAACTTACTATAACCATTATTTCTAGAAAATTAAAAAAAATAAATTCCTATATACTTTTTACATTTTTTAGATGAAGTCCATAAAAAATTATCATTACCGCATCATGGCATTACATTAAATATATGGTTCGTTTTTTTTGTTTGTTTGTTTTTTTTGGCTAATGTTGAAGTAAATTAAATTTAAAATTGTAATTAAATTATATTACTCAGGCTCATAGCTATGTAAAACTGTGGAGAGACTACTTTTCATATTTATTATTTTTTGTAATTTCCTTATTTTCTCTCATTACCAAAACATTTCTTTTATTTAATAGTTTTACTAAAAGATACCATACACATTTGTCATGTAGCATACCTTAAATAAGTAGTGTTGTATAATATGATAAACAAAATATGATTATCTAATTATTGCTTAATTTGTAAAAAATAAACATGTTGCGGTAATGAAAATGCCTTTTCGTTAATGAGGATCAACGTTTCAGAAATTAGATTCAGCTCACACATTCACTGTTGACAAAGAGATTTGATGCCTTTAAACGCATACAATTTTTAAATGAACATTTATTTGATAAACAGTGTTTCATTTTCTCATTTATCGTAATCATCACAGTACCATGCCTTGTGTTAACAAGTTACAATCTTATCATCTTCTTAAGAATCATGTCATGTAACCTACACTGTAGTACTAACAATTATACAACAATCAGTATACATTTCATCATTCTTAGTAAACATACAACTATGTGATGAGAACTTTTTCAATGTTATATATCATCATGTGGTCCTGAGAAACATTTAAATGTAACAGCATCATGTGCTCTTGTAAAAAGATTTTAGTTTATCTAAAACTCTTTGGTCCTGACATTGAACACACAACCTTTTTCTGAGAATAATTTAATATGAAGAACTTAAATAGCAGCAACATTAAACATGTGAATGGCAAAACCAGGAAGGTGTTCTGTTGCTAGGGCCAGCACCCGCTCAATGGATGAGGCACGCTTTTCGAGGACTGTTTTCTTTGTCCGTCTTTCCTCTGTAGATCCATCCTTGAGGGTCTTTGTTACAGTGACAGACCTTGTGATCCACTCTTGCCAGATGACGGTGTTCCCCTGAGTGAGAGGATCTAAGGATGTGGGAAAGGTCTTTTCAATGCATTTTTGACGTCTGCCGTACATGCAGGACATGTTGCCAGTGTCACACACACTGGACTGCAAAAGATCCTCTGGGCTTGATGTTTAAATGATACCCAGTTGTTGCATTCTTTCTAATTAAAGCTAATGTTCTCGTGCCTTTTTCATGCACACGTCTCTCTGTCTTTAACTTTTAGGCCTAATAATCCAAAATGGCCTCAATCTAAAGAAATGAGCTTTGGACACTGTTTGCTCAGGACGTTCAACAAGGAAGCGTTGATGGAGTTTTGCCAAAATGTCTGTGAGTGCTCTTTTGTATAAATTTGTCCCTTGCTACAAATCTCTCCAGACTTGCCATTTATGATAGTTGAGACATCATCCCAATGTAGGAACATGCTCACAACCATGCCAAGTTATTTCCGCCTGCTATTGATTGTCACAGTCCCTTTTCAGCCTCTCTGATACTGACCCTCTGTGAAATATTTGCTGGTAGCATTGCACTTTTTGATCTATTAGCCGCCAGCCTTCTAATTTTTCTCTTTAGTGTCAGCAGTTGTGTTGTCTTTGCCCCAAGTTTCTCTTCAACATACTATAGTTTTGCTCTTAATGTGGCCCCAGTCCTTGATGCCCGCTCTTTTTTTTAATGACTGGCCGTGTTCTCTAGGGGGTGGATGCCTCAATTGGCCCTGTCAGGTCTGAACTTTCTTCTGCTGGTGTTCTGTTCAGACTTTCATTATTTGTGTCTAGTTCCTGTCTGTTATTTTCTTAATTTCCAAAGGAATTTTCTGTCTCATGTAATGAAGATGTTGGGGTTAGATCTAGAAGTCTTGCTTTTTTTTCCTGTAATATTTTGCCAAATTTTTCTTCCAAATTTTTTTTTCTTCTCTAATGCTGCCTACTTGTGAGGTCCTGAGTAGTCTTCATTTAACCATTTTCTTTACGTTTCTAATACCTGAAAAATAAAAAATTATGAAAGGTGAAATGCAGTAAGCACTGACATAAATACAAACTTTGTGTGTGTGTGTGTGTGTGTGTGTGTGTGTGTGTGTGCATGCGCGTGTGAGTGTAAGCATGCACACACACGTCTGTGTGTGATGTGTGTGAAAGAGAGTGTGTGTATCCACAATATAGTATATACTGTACAATTATGTCAGCCTTCACATTTTCATGTCAGCATCTGTGTGTGTGTGTGTGTGTGTGTGCGTCTGTGTGGGAATGAGTGCAAGTGTTGCTCAAAACAATTAATCCAAGTTATATTTTCTCCCTATTATCACCCTGTCCCCTGACTTTTCTCTCTCCTTTCTTCTGTACTCCTCAAGTAACACTGAATTACTGTATATTTTGTTCGCTATGCTTTGCCAGCCTGTCTTTCACTGTTGCCTTCAACTGATGCTTGCCTGGAACAAAATATACAGTATAATATCCATCTTGATTGAATGTAACATTTCGTAAAAAAAAAAGACATAGAAATACATTATGTCACCGTAAAAATATTAAATAATATTACATTTATAGTAGGTGTCCTATACTGCATTCATACTGCTTTTTGTGGAAGCACTTCATAAAAATGAAAAATTTGTGACCCCTGGGGGGTTGTAATAGCTATTTTGTTTACGCAATCTCCTCAAGAAGTGTTTAAGGCAAATATCAAGTTATATTGAAATTAGCAAGAGTTATAGTGCACGTACCTCCTTCATAAGTCTGTTTCTCATTACCGAGAGTATCTCCACCGCAACAGGCCTTCAATTGTTGCGGTGAATGATAATGGTGTTGCGGAGGATGAGTGACCTTAAACATTTTTGCTTACTGTGGAAGCTAAATGAGGGTTAGCTAAACTTTCCCTCTCTTTTTATATTTAGACCATAATGGGGTATATAGTTATCAAAAAATTAAAACGGCAACATTTTTTAAAACTTCACAAACTCATTCGGTAATGAGAACTAAAAAGTTGTGTAGGTACTATGAAAAACAAATTTTTTACTTTTATCTGGAGAAAAAAAATAAGAACTGCTTACCTGGTAGCCATCTTGAGTGTCACAGTAAATGATGTCCCTCCTCGAAAATGTAAGTTCCATGAGGACTTTAACAATGACTGAAAATTGTTGTGGAGGATGAGAAAATTGGTCTTGGACACATTTATATTCCTTATTATTTTTACTACATTTACCAATGATCACCAAATACCATGTTTATTTACTGTAAATGTAAACTAGTATAACATTCACTTTTTATTTTTGAATTATAAAAAATTCCACCTCAAAGAAGCCAAATCCAGTCATGGATACGTTGCGGTAATGAGAAATTTTCCTTAAATGTGAACAAAAAAAAAGTTGGTATTTATGCAAAATAGTAGATGAAGAGTGAAAGTGACGTGACATTCAGCCAAGTATGGTGACCCATACTCAGTGCACACACACAGAGGAGTGAACACACACACCCGGAGCAGTGGGCAGCCATTTATGCTGTGGCGCCCGGGGAGCAGTTGGGGGTTCGATGCCTTGCTCAAGGGCACCTAAGTCGTGGAATTGAAGTTGGAGAGAGAACTGCACATGCACTCCCCCCACCCACATGCACTCCCCCACCCACAATTCCTGCCGGTCTGGGACTCGAACTCACAACCTTTTGATTGGGAGTCAGACTCTCTAACCATTAGGCCACGACTCCCCCCCCTTTTTTTTAAGTGAAAGGAGATCAGAAAAGATATGTTTATAACTGTATCCTTCTTATTCTGATAGCATTTACTTCTATCATCAAAATATTTCATGACACCTAATAAGTCTAATTTCGCGAGAATCACCCAGTTGGGGGGCCAGTTCTCCTCGTACCAGACGAAACCAGCAGTTCAATTCCAGGCTTCAGCAAAGTCAGATTGTGCAGAAGAATCATCTGTTTCTTGTGGTCTTGTCCTGGTGGTCATCTGAGACAAGGTCTTTACAGGGGATTTGTATCTGGGGCTCTACGTAGATGTCCTGGTCTGTAGAGGTCCTTTCTTGATTCTGATTCTGATTCTGATTCTAGGTGCAGATCCACCATCTGGTCTGGATACGTACTGGATCCGGGTGACTGCAGTGACCCTCTGATCTGGATACAGACTGGATCTGGTGGCTACGGTGACCTTGAAATAAGAGAGAAACAGACTAATATTAGCGTTGATGCCATTCTTCTAATGATGTAGCAAGTACATTGGGTGTTATGGGAAGTTTTCCCGGTTCCAGTTTACCTAATTAATGCAGCCTAAAAATCCTTTAACATATTTGGATATTAAAAGCATATTAGTATGTTATAGAGATGGGTCTTTAATCTAGATTTAAACTGCAAGAGTGTGTCTGCCTCCCGAACAATGTCCGCCGTTGATTCTGATATTCTAGGTATTATCAAATTGCCTCAGTTTTGAGAAAGCAGCTGACGTGGAGATTTATAATGTAACAGGAGCTCATTCAAATACTGAGGTGCTAAACCATTCAGGGCTTTATAAGTAATAAGCAATATTTTAAAATCTATACAATGTTTGATAGGGAGCCAGTACAGTGCATGACTACATCACTATGTGGAAATATTTGCATAATGCCCCTCAAATGGTCACACAAAGAAAGAAGGCGTGGTTTCAGTAACCACAGTTAGTGTTGAAACAGCCATGTCAGGGAGATGCATGCTGTGTGTATCTAGGCAAAAGCAAAATCCTTTATTTGGCCTTCTGAAAGTAGATGCATTTAGAAATCTTTAAGATTACTTACAACCGAAAAGCAACGACCATTTTGTGAACCTAGGAGAAGAGGTAATTCTGACTTTCTTGCGACAATCTGGCGCTTCTGAACCAGCTACTATTAGAAAATATGTTTTGTTATTAGTTTAAGTATTTGCTATTGTGCGAGCATGCACAAGCGTGTATGTTTGTGTGTGTGTGTGCGTGTGTGTGTGTGTGTGTGTGTGTGTGTGTGTGTGTGTGGGTGTGTGGGTGTGTGAGAGAGAGAGATGGTCACATCCCAGTGGAGTCAGCTGTTTTAATTGTGGCTTGTGTACTGCAAACACATACGAGCTTCATCACTGTGTCTGTCACACGACTCCGTTCCCCTTTCGGACTTGAACTGATGGTAAAACTAAGGACAATATTAACTGTCTTTACATTAATTTTGATAGATCAAGCTCGCGATTATGGAAAGGGGCGTTACATTTCTGATGAGTACTTGCAGTGTTTGGCCAATCACAATGCACTGGGTCACTTGGCCAATCAGAGCAGACTGCGCTTGTCAGAAGGAGGGACTTTGTAGAAAATTACATGTTTAAAAGCGGCGGGGCATAGAGGAACTAAAAAAGTAGAGTATTTGAAAAATAATGTTCTTTGAACATTAAAGCATGTCAACATATTCTGTAACACCAAATACACAAAATAATAATCTTTAAAAAAGCATCATAGGACCCCTTTAAATATGCTAAAGATTCTGGAAAACGTCTCCGGTTACTATCGTAACCTCGGTTCCCTGAGAGGCGGGAACGAGACATTACGTCAGCTAAGACGTATATGGGAACTCTTCCCTTCTCCATTTTCACTGAAATCTTATTGGTTAACGCCAGCTGGGGACAGCTGGCCAATTGACGCGAAGCATGCAAATACTGGCGGGTCAGCGGGCAGTATAAAATGCATGGGCGCGAAAATTACGTCAGAATCACGACTGAACGCTAGCACAGCTGATCAAACAGCGACCACGGCGGCTAACGTAATGTCTCGTTCCCACCTCTCAGGGAACCGAGGTTACGATAGTAACCGGAGACGTTCCCTCTCGAGGCGGTAACTCAACATTACGTCAGCTAAGACGTATATGGGAACTGTATAAAATCCCGCCGTGAGAGCAGTGAAGATAAGCCCTGAACGGAGTCCATCACCCCCTCGCATAAGCAGTACAGTTCTAGCCAATGGCCATGTCGCTAAGAGTGCTTGCATCTGATAGGCGGAACTAGACCAATGAGACATCTGCTCCAAGCCTAACTAAATTAGCATAATTTCAAGCAATATATCGAAATCTGCACTAGCCAGGGCAGACACAAAGCAATAAGCATGAGAGTTAAACAGAGTCGACGGCGTTTGCGGTGACTACTGCATAAACCATATAATCCATAACACAGAGTTAGCAGCCATGGTAACTACTGTATAGCTGGTTATAACAGAATGAATAAAACTTAACTCACCGAAAGTAGATGTGACGCTACAGAGGGTACATCCAGCTTGTAAAACCTGGCGATTGTGTTCTGGGAAGACCAGCCAGCAGCAAAACATAAATACTTGACAGACATACCTCTAGACCAGGCCCATCAGGAAGCATTTATATTGACCTCGCAGAATGAGCTCTGATATTGAGGGGATAATCCTTCCCCTGGCATTCGATAGCGTCCATGATCCAGTGAGAAAGTCTCTGTTTAGAAACAGCACATCCATTATTACATCCACCAAGCACACGAACAGCTGGTCCGACTGACGAAAGGCGGCCGAGCAATTCACATACATCCGTAAAACCCTAACAGGGTCCTGGCGCTTTAGGGGACATTAGGACACCGCTTCCATTATTCCAAACGGTTTATGTGCCACCATCTCTGTGACTCCGACCACAGGCCCAGGAGCACTGCTCTCCAGCCTAGATTCGCATTCGCAGAGAAAAGAACTTCTGGGCTGAACATATTTAAGGGGAACATATTTAAGGGGAAGTTGTGGCCTAATGGTTAGAGGGTTGGACTCCCAATCGAAGGGTTGTGGGTTCTAGTCCCGGGCCGGCAGGAATTGTGGGTGGGGGTAGTGCATGAACAGCTCTCTCTCCACCTTCAATACCACGACTTAGGTGCCCTTGAGCAAGGCATCGAACCCCCAACTGCTCCCCGGGCGCCGCAGCATAAATGGCTGCCCACTGCTCCGGGTGTGTGCTCACAGTGTGTGTGTATGTGTTCACTGCTCTGTGTGTGTGCATTTCGGATGGGTTAAATGCAGAGCACAAATTCTGAGTATGGGTCACCGGTGGAACTCGAGCGGAACTCGAGTTACAGCCAAAACTGTAGCGGCCGCAATGTAGCAGACCCAGATGGCACACCGAAGAAGCCGCCGCCATCAGCCCCAGAAGCCTTTGGAATTCCCTCAGTGCAAATGACCTGCCCGGTCTTAAACAGCGCAGAGTCAATGAAATGCTCTAGAGAAAGATGGGTTCGCATCGCCATCGAGTCCAAACATATTCCAGATATGTTACAGTCCGACTCGTAAAAACACGCTCTTCTGCATATTCACACGCAGTCCCAGCGTATCCAAACGGCGAAGCTTTGTTTCCACGTGACTGATAGCACATCTCTTGAGTGGGCTAAAATCAGCCAATCGTCCAGATAATTCAACATGCGCATTCCGCTCGATCTGAGGGGAAAATTCGCTCTATCGCTCTCTCTCGAGCAGACTGAGAACTTCCTGTCGCAGAACAGGATGGTTTTGGGGCAAAGTTAGTGACGGGACCACGCCATTGAAGCGGGGAGGTCTGCGTTTGAATTGGAGAGAATATCCGTCGTGAATTATTCCCAGTATCCACGGTGAAACGCCCGGGATTCCGTCCATGAGATGACACCGCTGACGCGTTAAGTCTACAGCCACTGATGGCATATTTTGACCAGGGCCCCGCCCCCGCGAGGCTGGAAGCACTGGCGGGAGGGCGGGCGCGTCTCGTAATGGTGTGACACTCTTGCGCCATCGAGAGGCCATTATAATCATTGACTGTGGCTCTGCGCTGTTTGAGACAGGGCGAGTGACACAATACTGGGTGCAATAATTAGTATACATGCTTCTATAGTATAATTTTTATTCATAAAAACATCATTTAAACACATATAGCAATCGTCACCCATAGTGATGTGGGGGACATGATGCATGTGTCTTAGTGGTGTTGGCACTCTCGCTCCTTCGCGAGGCCATTATAATAATAGGTTGTGGCTCTGCACTGTTCTGAGACAGGGCGAGTGACACAGTGATGAGTGTAAGAGGAAGTAAAGCTCTTTCATTGATTGTATAATGCTTTTATTGTGGAACTCACACAAACAGCATTTAAACAGACATAGCAATCGTCGCCCGAAGAAAAATGGGGGACATGATGCAACTGAACATGGAGGGTGACACCGTGTTTATGTGGTGTTGGCACTCTGGCGAGGCCATTATAATCATAGGTTGCGGCTCTGCACTGTTCTGAGACAGGGCGAGTGACACAGTGATGAGTGTAAGAGGAAGTAAAGCTCTTTCGTTGATTGTATAATGCTTTTATTGTGGAACTCACACAAACAGCATTTAAACAGACATAGCAATCGTCACCCGAAGAAAAATGGGGGACATGATGCATCTGAACATGGAGGGTGACACCGTGTTTATGTGGTGTTGGCACTCTCGCGAGGCCATTATAATCATGGGTTTGTGGCTCAGTGCTGCTATGAGACAGGGTGAGCGACACAGTGTTGAGTGTAAGAGAAGAAAAGCTCTTTTGTTGATTGTTTACATGCTTCTATTGTGGAACTCACACAAACGGCAATTAAACACACATAGCAATCGTCGCCCGAAGGAAATGGGGGACATGATGCATTTGAACATGGCGCTTGGGGGCGGGGCCTCCCGCTCACTCACTCTTTCACCGTCAGGGAGACGGCTCGATGGCGCGGTGGCTCTCTCGCGGCGCGGGGTCCTCGTCCTCAACTGACCCTGACGTTTCCTCCCAGGCTCTTACCACTGCTGGTTTCGGCTGAAACGAGCGTCCAGTTCAGAGCGGGGTGCCACTGCGGGCTATTTTAGCTGGTTTTAGAGCCTGGCGAGGTGCATAAGAACCTTGCAGAAGAAGACTGGAGTGAGCGACGGGGCATCACGTGGCTCATTGCCTTGGCGCGCTTTCTGCGTCTCTGAGAAAAGCTCCATGACGTCATCAATGAGGCCGGAGGGAGCAACTGGAACGTTTAGGGGCATCTTACTGTCCGCGTCTTTCAGGACAGCTAGGGTTAGCCCTAGGTGCCTGTAAGGACGACCATGAGTCCCATGAAATGGCTGAGCAGAGCGCTAGTAGCCATCAGCGCGAGATCAGTTGTCGCGCGCAGATCCTTGATGACGTCAGCGCTACTGTGCCGCCGTCTGCCTGAAACACCTTGAGTATTGCCCTGGCATAAAGAACAGAAGCGGTCTTCCCTCAGAAGTATAGGCTTTGTTTAAGGGCCGTGAGCTGCACGGCTTGGAAGGCAGGCTGTGGTCCGAACCAAATGCAGAGGGAGACGGGCACAGGTGCGGTAACGGTCTCCTTGACGGGGGGAGGGTTTCCGCCCCATCCTCGTGCGTGAACATAGCCTGCGTAGCAGAGTGGGTGCGAGCCGATTGGGGTGCAGCCCACGACTTCACCACGAGCTCTCGCACGCCTCAATGCCGTCTGGTAGCAGCTCGACTGGAGGAGCCACGAGTCCAGTTACCTTCCACAGGCGCGTCAGGTGCGTTTTGTAAGTGAAACCCAGCTCTGTGATGGCGCCTTTCCGAAGACCCTGATGAGCTCCTCCTGGAGGTCTGCAGGGCCCTCTTGGTCGGGGCGGTCTTTTTTCCAAACCTTTTCCGACGTCGAAAGCGACATGGAGTCGTTTTGCTCGCCAGCTCCGAAGAGGACGAAGTTCGCGGGGCGGAAGCTATAGTCCACCACGTCTTCGGGCGGGGGAGGGCCCACCAGCGGCTCGCTGGCAGCAGTGGGCCTCATTCCCGCTATTTTCCGAGCCACTGGCTCTGAGGGCGCGCACTGGCAGCTCGGCACAGTGGGCGCACATGTGGTCCGTGTGAGAAACCCAGGCAGGTCCCACAGACTTGGTGAAGGTCCGAATCTAGCATTAGCAGCCATCGGATGCGGAGAGGAAAACAGGGTGAGTAGTCCTCTATTGCAACTTCCACAATGACTTAGATAAGACTTCTAGCGTGAAGAAAGAGATTCTGACGTAATTTTCGCGCCCATGCATTTTATACTGACCGCTGACCCGCCAGTATTTGCATGCTTCGCGTCAATTGGCCAGCTGTCCCCAGCTGGCGTTAGCCAATAAGATTTCAGTGAAAGTGGAGAAGGGAAGAGTACCCATATACGTCTTAGCTGACGTAATGTTGAGTTACCGCCTCAAGAGGGAACCAAACAATGTGGAGGACCTGGAAGATTTTTCTGAATAAAAGTGAGCAGTTTAATTAGGGACACAAAAAAACTGTCGTTGATCATAACAACACAATACTGGGAATTAGGTGCGTGTACATTTTTGAATGGGGTTGTTTTTATAAATTCAGTTGTTATTTTGTCTTGTGGAATGTGATTTTTTGTATCATGCTTTTTAGGGGTGTCGCGATATACCGGTATTGACGATAACCGTGATATTCAAAGCAACAATTATCGATATTGTGTTAATTTACTGATCAGTTACAAAACTGCGGCGCGAATATTACTCTTCTTCTAATACATTTTTATGGCGGATGCTAAACCAACTTTTGGTGCATTTGCCGCCACCAACTGGACTGGAGTGTAAAGCACTAATAAGCAACGAATATATACATTTATATATATATATATATATATATATATATATATATATATATATATATATATATATATATATATATATATATATATATATAAAATACTCCTGATTAATTCTATTTCTCTAATGTATTTAACAATACCATATATTTTACCTTGTTCTGCATGCTCTTTCAAAAGGCTTGACAAATTAATTGATTTAACACCCATGTTTCTTACTTTATTAAGTAAGAGATTTAATATTTATTTTTCATATTTTTTTAAATTTTATAAAAAAAAATGCTCTATTCTTTCTGCCTGATTACAAATAATACATTGACCTGGTTCATGTTTTCCTATATTAAACAGAGAGCGAATATTACTCTCTGCAGAAGTTTGTGTTTTTACATAATATAATGAAGAACAGTATTAAGTTATTACATTTTTTTTCCTTATTATCTTTCATATTACTAAACGTAAACAGTAGTGTTAGCAACTTTTTAGCACGTATATATTTAATAGTCATGTTCACAGCAGAAATTTCCATTATGCTCTTAGAATTAAAATATTTTATGGTTTCGTTCATCAAGGCATATTTTAAGTAAACTTTTACATTTAAGGATATTTATGTAGCATATAATTATACTTGGGAAAAAAAGTAAAATGTAGCCCTAGAATTTTCTCTTACATTAAAATGGTTTTACTATAGTAAAACTACAGTAAACATAGATTGATTGTCATTTTTTAACCCACAGTTTGACTACAAATATAGTCTATGGTCAAAATGTCAGTGTAATAAAATCATGGTTAATTTGTTTTCTGATTTTGATTAGTTCTCACCGGTAATTTGACTGATACCCCTAATATACACTGATATATATATATATAGATATATATATATATATATATATATATATATATATATATATATAAACCTCACATTCGTACAGGCATGATGTGCTTATCCGGGTCTAAAGGAACAATTGGCAAACAGCAAAAGAGATTAGCCTGAAACCTTCACCATGTAATGTAATGTTGAGTTTATCTAACATGACCACTGAGTTGTTACAGTGTATGCTAATCAAACAGAAAATGTCTTTTATCCATCTGAATAATCAACAAATGTCATGCGATAATGCAAACAGGTGCACATTTGAAACTATGTGAAACTACAATATTGAAGTGAACCTGCCTAACAGAACTGTTTGCAGACTATTAAATAAACTTTATTTTTAAATGTTGGTTATGGGTGGAGTGAAAACATTGCAATTGTTTGTATGGGTCATATATCATCAAGATATTACAACACATCCTGCGTTTCTCTGAAAACAAACTAGAAAAGCAAGATACAAAGCAAACAAGTGTAAGACTTGAACCTTGCATTCTAGACACGATGCATTATACTGAACAAACATAGCATTTACAATGTAAAGACATTTTGAATGCTATAAAACAATTCTATTTCACCATTCTTTTTCTTCTGAACTTGAAAAAAAATGTATGCAGCACGATCATTTTCAACACTGATAATAATAATAAGAAATGTTTCTTGAACCAAATCAGCATATTAGAATATCATATAATATAAAGTATAAATTACATCTTAAAATATATTCAGATAGAAAACAGTTATTTTAAATTGTAATAATACTTACATCATAAGAGACTCGGTTAAAAAAAAATGATGGTGTACATTGTAGACAAAAGCCAGGTATCCTCTTGATACTGGTTAAAGGGGTCATATGATGTTGCTAGAAAGAACATTATTTGGTGTATTTGGTGTAATAAAATGTGTTTATGTGGATTAAGTTTCAAAAATCACATTATATTCCACATACTGTACATTATTTTTCCTTCTCTATTCCCTGACTTTCATGAAACGCATAATTTTGTACAAATCTCATTGATCTGAAAAGTGAGGTTGTGTATCCAGTGCATTGTGATTGGCCGAATGCTTCAAGCATTTGACGGAAATGTTACCCCCCTTAACAAACTGTAATGGCGTGTCCCAGTCAGAAGACTGGTGCACAGGACAAAAACAATAAAACCCATTACAAATATATTTCTAATTAGACAGATTATAAGGACTTCTACTGTCTTTTTATGTAAACATAAAACCATGTCTGTATTTGTGATCGGAGAAAAAACAAACAAGCAGATACACTGCCGTT
Organism: Carassius gibelio; assembly: GCF_023724105.1. Lineage (NCBI taxonomy): Eukaryota > Metazoa > Chordata > Actinopteri > Cypriniformes > Cyprinidae > Carassius > Carassius gibelio. The sequence continues at coordinate 12,862,996 of NC_068407.1, forward strand.
CCTCACTATAGCCCCCGGTTGTTCCTCACTCTTTTCAAGGACAGCCGGGGGCTAGAGTGAAGAACGGCTAGAGTGAGGAACAACCAGGGGCTAGAGTGAAGAACGGCTAGAGTGAGGAACAACCAGGGGCTAGAGTGAAGAACGGCTAGAGTGAGGAACAACCAGGGGCTAGAGTGAAGAACGGCTAGAGTGAGGAACAACCAGGGGCTAGATTGAGGAATGACCGAGGGCTAGAGTGAGAAACGGCTAGAGTTAGGAGCGACAAGAGTGAGGAACAGCAGGGGGCTAGAGTGAGGAACAACCAAGGGCAAGAGTGAGGAACAACCAGGGGCTACAAGTCACAAGATAAATATTCAGATTCCCCCAGAAGTCAGATTTATTCAAACAATTATGACATTTTTTTTTCATATAGATACACAAGAACTTTGCCTGTTGAATATTAAAAACATATGAACAAACAAAAATCTGGATCTCATGTCTGCCATGCAGATCAACTGTTCCTGCTCATCTCCAGACTGGATTTCTTCTCTCCACTTTCCCTAGTTGCAGATTCAATTGTTAGATTTGTCAGCATTAATATTTTTATACTTGTATTTATTTTGAGGGATCAAACTCTAACACTGTGTGTCCCAACCAGACGTGACAATAAAAGTATCTTTTCCATGTAGTTTTTGTCCTAACCAACTGTTAACTCAACATCCTGCAAACCAACATCCATAACAAAGATGTGTTCATGACATAATGCTGCTCTGACTGTTGGGTAGAAGTCTGCTGCAGAGATCGCCCCATGGGTGCACAGGTACGGCAGCCATTGTAAGTCCGTAAAACCGAAAGTACCAATGAAGGCCCTGTTGCAAATGTTACCTTAAACCCTTGTGGTCTTCCTCTGGCTACGCACTTTCGTGATATAATGCCGATTTGACTGCAGGGTAGAAGTCTGCTGCGGCTGCTTTGCGGGCTCGGCAGAAGTGCGAATCGATGGCACATAACGGCCCCAAAGGTGACACTCGCGAGCACCCTTTTGAATTCTAATGACGAATGACACCCTGTGGACTTAATGGACATGCGCACACGGCGCCCATTGGAAGTCCACAATTGCAAGAAGCACAACTGCATTGCCAACCACAACAAATCTGATGTTCCATCCATCTTATCTACGAATTAAATAACTTTCTCAGTCTGCGATATCTGTGCATTAATTATTAACTTACGCTGACTTGGGTATTTTAATAAATGTATATTTTAACAACAAGCAACTGTAACAAATGTATCTGTTTTCAAAAACACTACATTTGACTCTATAGACAATGTACATTCAGAATTATTATCAGAATATTTATCGCCCTCCGAAGGGCACTTTGGAGTGAAAACAATCATGGCTGCCATATTGAAGGGTTGTTCCAAACTGGAGTGCTCAAAACTGGCCACTTCGAAATGAAGCAATTCGAAGGGTAAAACTGAATGACACTAAGGGCTCCCAAGATCCTTTGCGCAGATTCTTTGCAAAATGACTGCGCCTCCGTCTGGACACGGGATGATGATGCAGACAGGCCCTTTAAGAAACAGTTGTTGGGTCCCCTACACCCTTCGAAGCTCTCCCTCCGGAGGGTAAACCCTTTGAAGGGATTAAGGGATTAAGGCATAGGGAGCAGCTCTTCCAAATGGAATGCTGGGAAAGATTTTTTTGGAGCTACTCACAGAGGAAGTTCTGATTTCAAAATAAAAGCTTAGGAAACAAGCAGTCCAAAAAAGCACTGAACCATTACAATGTCACAAACATGCTTGCATTAATACAGAGTATGTAGACTATATGAATGAATGAACTTACTTTTTGTGAGGCAATCCTGTTTAAAATATGAAGTAGAAATATGAATAGTATATTTTCAATTTTTTTCCAGAAGTCTAAAAATATATTTTCACTAGCCATCGCCATAATAACTGCATATCCATCACCACTGTTATTATTGCCACAAGGACATAGGAAATTATGGAAAATATAATCTGTTGACTTTTCTTAAATGCCTGAAAATGTACACCTCGAGTCATTACCTTGGAACATTTCCTTACATCAGCCAATACTTGTCTGATTTGCATAATGAAAATATGTTTGCCTTTAAAAACGAATGGTTTTAATTGGGTCATTTATCTATTTTCAGTTCCACGAACATGTTATTTGTCTAAAACAAACAAAAAAGATGTAAATAGACCTAGATTGTACGAAAAAAATGCCTTATCAGCTTTTATGTCTATGCATTACTGTCATTATTAATTGTTTTAATGATGTGGAAATAAGCTGTTGTTCTGGTGTTAATATCAGTCGCACTGAATAAAAGACCAGTGCAATTTGCTGTAGATTTGTGCATCAGTTTTAGCCAATACTGGGGCCAGAAGCAGAACCATCACAACCAGACCAGAACCAGAAAAGGTAGGTCTGAATCTATTTGCAATCAGCTGTTTTGTTGTCAGAGGTACTGAATGTTTGATATCTATTTTGATATCTATTATCATTTGGTTTGAAGTTTTAAAGGAGAAATGAAAGTTGCAGTATTTGCGCTGGTTTTGATATGCCTGGGCAGTGCATGGTCATGCACGGGGTCCCAGGCTCTTGATAGCAGGTAAGAAAATAATTCTGCTGTATCAGATCTTTTTTAAATTATACATTTACATACTGTATGCATATAAAACTGTAATAACATTTTACAATAAGGTTCCATTTGTTAACAGAAGTAGTTAAAGGCATAGTTAACTAAAAATGAAAATTGGCTAAACATTTACTCACCTTCGAGCCATCCAAGAAGTAGAGGAAATTGTTAGTTCATGGGAATAAATTTGGAGAAATGTAGCATTACATCACTTGCTCATCAATGCATCCATTTGCAGTGAATGGGTGCCGTCGAAATGAGAGTCCAAAAAGCTGATAAATGCAATACAAAACTCCACAAGTAATGCAAGTTATCCAAAAGCTATGTGTTTTTAATAAACAAATTTATCTTTAATACGTGTTATGTTAAACCACCCCTTCAGACCAAAATGGTCCATGCCACTTCCTCCATTGATGAGCAAGTGATGTAAAGTTTAACTCCAAATCTGTTCTGATGAAGAAACAAACTCATCTACATCTTGGACGGCCTGAGGGTGAGCACATTTTCTACAAATTTACACTTTTGTGTGAACAATATTTTTAAGTTTGTTTAATGCATTAACTAACATTGGTGTTACCAAAATGTGTATGTACAGACAACAGAAGTCACAACAATTAAAGAGAAGCTTTTGTTTTGAATTTATGCTCTATTTGTTTTTAAAATTTCACTAATAGCTCACGAAATGAGATCCAGAAGTTTAGCCGCCGTTATGCTGAATCAACCATTGCGAGTGACATCAGCAAAATTGTGGACTCTATGGTTCAGAAAAACTTTGTAAACCTTCTGCTCAGTCAGAGGGAGAAGAAAAGCGAGTAAGTCCGGGGAAATGGGCAGCATGTATGTTACAATATTCAGGTTTTATAAAGTAACAGGCAAGATCTCGTTTCTACAGAACAACTACAGAAGATCCAGACACCCGGATCTTCAATGACCTGCTAAAAAAAGAGTTTGTGATGTGGATTCAGAGAAAAGGCGATGCATTCAAGTAAGTTGACTTCTGCAAGTGTGATTTACCATTTAAAATGCATTTACCATATTTTTCTTCCCCGGCCAACAGGAATCAATAATGCTTAACAGAACATGCCTCTAAAGTGGCTTGGAGAACAGACCGAATCCAAGTTTGATTTGAAGAGTGCACTGGAAATGTTTAGTTAATCAATGTACTGAAACTCTAAAGGAAAATCTCTTAAAGTGGGGGTGAAATGCTATTTCATGCATACTGAGTTTTTTACACTGTTAAAGAGTTGGATTCCCATGCTAAACATGGACAAAGTTTCAAAAATTAAGTTGTACGTTTGAAGGAGTATTTTTGTTTATGTAATGAATTAAGCTGAAATGTTTTTAAATGTCTTTGATGCTGATGTTAACTGATAGCTATATATTAAATAATCCACAGTGCTGACCAATATAGTACTTGTACATAATACCTATTTCATATCTGAACAACTATGTAGCTGTAATAACTAAAATACCTCTGCATGTACCCACATTTAATTATTAGTTCTTAATGAATGTATGTGCACAAATAACCTGCTTTGCTGGACTCTGCCTGAAGACATTGTCTTTTGAATGGTGAAGTTCCTCCCCTCAGTGGTTGAGCTCTAAAAGAACAAATGTCAAGAGGTAGGTATATTGCTAGATATAGTACAGAGTACTAGTAGCAACATTAGAGTTTCATGTAGCAACATTCAAAAAGCTACATACATTTGCAGAGTGAAGCTGTCCAGGAGAACAGAACACCACCACCTTCTGATCATGTCATCCTTTAAAATAAAATATACACACAAAAATCATCCATGTCTGTTCAAATAACTTGACAAATGTAATGGCATACCTCTGTAAAATCAAACCTAGGAACTAAAGCCATGTACAGAGTTTTTTGTTACAATCCGCAAAGAACAATAAAATGAGCCATTTATAACAATTATTATATAAAAGACACGATGATAAATATAAAAATCAATACACAATACCTATATGAAACACTATTTATTTACACGATTGTAAATTCACTATATAAAATTAAATTCACTAGAGAAAAAGTTTGCGCGGGCAGCCATCATCAGATTTGGATGTCGGTCAAAAGGCTCGTTGCCTCGTTCGCGGTTGTGGCTTCAGTCGAATTCAATGAGGCGCGGTGGTTTATGGGATGAGTAGTTCCTGTGCTCGAAATGAAAATATGTACACAGTCTTGTACCTTTGACTCTTTTTGGATTTTCTCTTAATTTTTTGATTCGAAATTATATGTTATATGCTTATGAGTTTCAGCCATAGCTGGTTACCCTCACACATGCTCTAAAACTCTGTAGATACGGATTTTTTCCGAAAGTCAATGGGAGAAATGAATGGGAAATTTACTTCCGGCACCAGAGCTCTCTCAGGCTGTGGGCGGGACTGTGATCATACCATAGACAGTAAAAGAAATGGACACAGCGACCCCATTGGAACTCAATTGAGACAAGTGAAGCCCATTTTTAGCGTTTTTTAGCACTCCTGTTTCTGACGCGCAGACTCAAACGAAGCTTGACGTCAGCAACCTGTCTGCCAGATGTAAATCTTCTAGTAGCTGTGCGTGCAAACTGCCATCGTTAATCTTGCAGAGACGGCGAGCTTGAGCGGGGAGTTCTTTATCGTGAGTGAGCAGGAGTAAGTATTCTGATTAATTATTGTGTATAGTATTTTAAAATGTAACGCCAATACGCCATATTAAGTTAATTGCCTGCGAGCTTCTCCTCCTGTCTGTACGGTAATGTGACAGAGAGAAGAGTGGTTATGACGCAATCGTTAGCCTATTTTTTTACAAAAACTGTTTATATGGGGCCATAATGTAACATAGAAGGTAATGGAGCCCTTTATACATTGTCGTGTATCTTTAGAAATAAATAATGGACAAACGGAGTCTTTAAACGCCTCAGATGTAAAGTTATTCGCTGTCAAAGTGACACCAAAATGAATGGGAGTCAATGGGAATGCTAACGCAAGTGAAGTTCTGCTAAAAGATGGCAGCCCCCACCCGACTTCAACTTCCGGTCATGTTCCTTGCCCCCTGGATCATACTGTGATGCTCTAGTGTTATTACTCTGCTGCTGCAGTTGCCACCGTTCTGTTTGTTTCAACGCAAACTGCCCCCTGCTGGCTCGGAGCAAAATGTCAAAGGCGGGGAAAACAAATGCCTCGAAGTGTCGCCCCGCACCATCGTCCAGACTGCTCTCTGGGGTTACTTGGAGAGAGGGGTTACATAAGCAAATATATACAGTTTCAATACATACCACATAGAGACACTGTTGAAGTCGTTGCTGCTGCTGCTCTCGTTCAGTTTCAGCCTCGGGATCTAATTCTGGATCATAAATAAACGGCTGAATCTGACTGTTAGCCATGGTTTGTTTTGGGTGATGTTTTTTTTTCCTCAGGGTAATGTCACAGCTTCCAAACGCTCTCAACGCAAAAAAAGCCTACTCGCGCTCGTGATTCTTTAGCTCCGCCCACACGTCACGCCTCCAGTGGCTCGTGTTTTTCCGTAAAAAATCGGCACAGACTATTTTTCTCTTATAAATATAATAAAACTAAATACTTTTTGGAGATATGAAGGATGCAGCTACTACTCTATAGGTACTCAAGATTAACAGGAGATTGAGTGAAAATGAGCATTTCACCCCCCTTTAATTCTAATTAAATTTTTCAGTATCATAAATTATGGTTTGTACTTTATTATCATTAATATTAGTCACCCAAAACGGAGTCATTTGTGATTTGAACATATACTACTGATCCTCTCCTAACCACTTTGTGAAATATATCCAACATGGAATACATTTGAACCATCCAGAACAATGTGGGTGGGCTTGATGTGTAAACCTTGCCATGCACATGCATTTAAAATGAATAAATAAACGCTGTAAATTTGTGCTCATTCACATTCTCTTGGCCTTGCATACACATTCTTTCACTGATGTGGTAGAACTGATGAAGTAAACATTTAAACTCATTTCAGCACATCGCATCAGTATTCAGAAATCATTACTAGACTGGTAGGACATCTAGTGGTGACCATGTGAAGCTACAGGTGAAAAGGCCACATATTAAAAATACGTTTCACTTTGAACCCAGACAGTTTCAGTGACCTAAATGTTGTTGTTTTTCAGTGTAAGACAGCAGCAGCACATTCTAACACTTGAACAATGAGGTAAAAAAAAACTTGATTGCCTTCAGATTTATAATTTTTTTATTTACTGGAGGATGTGATTCTTCTTGTCTTCCACCAGCTGTATATGTTCTTGATGCTCAAATTTTGAGAGGGAGCTCATCCTGTAGGTTCTGTACTGTATGACTTAATGAACCTGTTGTGTTCGCTGATGAGCAGGTGTTTCATAGATGGATCACTGACATATTGTACAGTTTCTATTTTCTCCTCGCTTCTGATTTTAATCTTCTCTTTCTCTGCCAGTTTACCAATGAGGAGAAAACCCTTTTGCTGGTTGATTTTGCTACTGCATTCAGGCTCCCGTAGACTATGTCTCTACATTTGTACCTTCAATTTTGCTTGCTTTTTTGGGATTGTCTTTTTTATCCTTTTTTTTTCTAATCTGTGGCTTTTGCATCGTTGGCTCCACTGTTCATCTTTTACAGGTGGTGGTGGAGTTGCATATTCAGTCTTTCTTTCCTTCTTTTCTTGTCTCAGATCCAGCTCTACGATCATTTCACTCACTCTCTTACGCTTTTCAGGAATTACATCTTACTACAACTACATCAACCTTTTTTATCACAGAATACAACAAATTAATGTGTTTAATTTCTCTGGGCCTTTTTTTTCCCAGCAAATTGATCTGCTATGTCCTTGGTGTTTTATTTAAGGCTTTGTGTATATTCTCAGTTGAAAGAATGGCTTCTTTCGATAGTCTTTCAAGAAAAGAAAATTAAAATGAAAGAAAGAGAATTAAAATGGTGCAGGTGTCACTGAAGCTGTGATACAGCTGTGTTGTTTTTTTCAAATAGTCAGCTACCAAACTCACAAGGTTTTTTTTTTTTTTTGAGAGAGAGAGAGAGAAAGAGAGAAAATAGCTGTGGTGCAGTAACCCTGCATATTAAGGATATTTTCAAAAATTTCATACGAATCATATTCAAATAGGCTAATAAATACAGAAATTGTTTATTTTATTCTTTGTTTAGAACATAATTTTAAACGTTGTGTAGTTAATTAATAGTTTGAATAACAAATAATAAAATATTAAAAACAATATGAATAAATGCCATTCGGAAAGTAACAAAACAAATTATGTGGTAAAATTGTTTTTTTGTAAAACATAAAAAAAAACTTGAATGTGAATTTAACAGAAAAAGGAAATTAATTGATTTGAATAAAAAATAAACAGCTGAAAACCCATCATGCTTATTTTTATTGCTAAATATGATCCCCCATAACACCATACTACTCGCATTGCCTACTGTTTTTCTCAAAGGCCTACTATACGTTAGTAGGTAAGTGTGTCCTTTTTTCCTCTTTTCTACTGTTTACAGCATGAAATAAACAAAAATCAGAAGACTTATTAAAAAAAATCTGAACATTTTAAACAAAACAAATGTCTCCTGTAATCGATCAATCAGTGTTTTGAAAATTGTCAATAAAACAGCATCATAACAGTTGTATTAACATAATATTTACCGAAATGCAAACAAAATAACTTTGCGAACATCGTTTTATTTATTTATTCATATTTTGTTTATTTAGGCTATTTATTTTTTGAGTACATGGAATTTTCACATTGATCAACTTTTTTGTGCAAAATAACTTTAATCTCGTAATTTTGACTTTATTCTGAAAATATTATGACAAAAACACTGCCATTTACTAACACAAACATAGCCTACTCTTGGCACAGAGGCCCAAAATGTAGAAAGACTGAAAGAAATTAAATAAAAATTACTCACTACTCACATTTTAGTTGTAATTAGTTTTATTGAATTACCTTTCTTTGAGCAAATTCATACACAATGTCCTTGTTGTTTAAAATTAAGAACAATACGTTGCCTCGTTTTACTTTAAAAAGCCTGCAGTATATATAAAATTAAGAAGAATACATTAACTCTTTTTAATTTAAAAGTCACCCTCTGCGGACCCCTAATCAGCCTGGGCCGATAGGACACCCTACCGTGGACTATCGACACGCAGTGGCCACTGTAAATCCGCGTGACCAAAAGTGAACATGGAAGTGTTCCATTTGGGACAGGGCCATACCCTGCAAACCCAGACGTTGTTCTCCAGACCGACGGGTGGCGTTATCGGACACATTCACCAAAATATTACTGTCGAGATCTTAGTCGTGTTTAGAAGAGAGAGCACAGAACGTGAATGTTTTCTTCCTGGTTTGTTTGGAACGTTGTAGAGAAGAAGAGCATAACGTTAATTGAAAGGGAGCGTCCCTATTAGTTTGTTTTATTGTAATATATTTAATTTAGTTAGTCTGTTTTGTCGTATTCTGTCTCGATGTGTAACTATGTAGCTCGTGAGCTGTTCAGCTGACTAGGAGGTAAATTACTACAGTTATCAGAACAGGGCAATAAAACAGTTTCATTTTTGTATTATTATAGTATTGTAGGGGCTTTTATTGAGGCATCATGCACAGAAGAGGAGTAGGAGCTGGAGCGATCGCCAAAAAGAAACTTGCAGAGGTATGATGACATCACTTCTGCGAGATTTGGGAACTAGGCAAATCTTTTGGCATATTCATACAAGCTTATTTGTTTACTGTCACAGGCAAAGTATAAAGAGAGAGGAACTGTCCTTGCTGAGGATCAAATTGCACAGGTGCGTGTAGTCTACTGAGCAAACCACACGGATGTAACTTAAAACAGCACTGACCCCATTATAATCAGACCCTGTGTGTTACCCTTGTAGATGTCAAAACAACTGGAAACCTTTAAGACCCATTTGGAAGAGTTTGCCAGCAAACACAAACAAGAAATCCGTAAGAACTCTCAGTTCAGGGTGCAGTTCCAAGAGATGTGTGCCACCATAGGAGTCGACCCACTGGCATGTACGTGTCCTATCAGAAATGTTCCCCATGAACCTGAAATTGATATGCCTTTTTTAAATGTTCATGGGTCAAAGACGGCACGACTCATTTTTGCTCAGAAATAAATATATAGAAATAAATAAATACATAATTGGTGGAAAATATACACACACAATTAAGCAGGACACATTCTAATGAATGGGGGGGAACTTCTGGGTTGATACTTGCAAACCATTTTTCATATTTGACCCTATATGAAAACTGTGTGGATGTATTCTAATTATTATATAAATTATATTTATAATTAATTATAACATTAATGTCAATTATAATAATAAATATTCCATTTGTAAGTAATTATAATTATACAGAATTTGTATGATTTATTAGGGATTAAAATGCGGATACATTATAATTACTAATAAACTAGTGTACATGATTAAAGATGTATTTATAATTGCTTATATTTCATTCTTTTCAGTTTTAATGAAACCTGTGTGGATGATTTATAATTAACTGATTATTATGTATAATTTAATTTATCGATTAAAATGATAAATAATTCATATAATGATTAATCATAATTTCAAAGAAAAAGTTATATGTCCTTATGAACTTTTTTTTGCTGTATGTGTGCAGCTGGAAAAGGATTTTGGTCAGAGATGCTTGGAGTTGGAGATTTCTACTATGAGCTTGGTGTACAGATCATTGAAGTCTGTTTGGCTCTAAAACACAGAAATGGCGGTAAGTTTTGCCAGTTTAAAAGTGTTAAAGTGATAATTCAGTTTTACATATTATCAATATTACAGGCCTGTGTTTTTATCTTGAAGATAGTATGTGTGTCACAAAACAAACTGCATATTCTCATCTTCCATATATTTTAAATACTTAATAAACGGCTTTCTGGTATTCTTGATTCTCATTATTCAATCATGCTTTCAGCAATCAGATATATTTCTAAAATATGATGACCATGATTTCCTTCTTCGTATATAAAAACACATTAAAAGACCCGATCAGCTTGTCAGTGTTTGACAGTAATGAATCTAAATGTGACCCTGGAGCACAAAACCAGTCATAAGTAGCACGGGTATATTTGTAGCAATAGCCAACAATACATTGTATGGGGCAAAATGATTTTAATATGAAATTTGAAATGAAATTTTTCTTCTATGACAAAAATCATTAGGATATCAAGTAAAAATCATGTTCCATGAAGATATTTTTTACATTTCTTACCATAAATATCGAAGCTTAATTTTTTATTTATACTATGCATTGCTAAGAAACTTAATTTGGAGAACTTCAAAGGTGATTTTCCACAATATTTAGATTTTTTTTTTTGCACCGTAAGATTCCAGATTTTCAAATAGTTGTATCTCAGCCAAATATTGTCCTAATAAAACAAAAATGTATGGAAAGTTATTCATTCAGATTTCAGATTATGTTTAAATCTCAATAAAAAAAATGTACACTTATGACTGGTTTTGTGGACCAGGGTCACAAATGTCTAATATGACTTTCTAAAACTATCTCTATGAAAATAACATATAAATGTAAATATTAACCAATGAATTACTTTATTTTTGCAGGTCTCATCACACTGGATGAACTTCACCACCGTGTCTTGAAAGGAAGAGGGAAGTTTGCACAGGATGTGAGCCAGTGAGTGTATATAGTGTTCTCTAGCTGTTCTGAACACATGAACTCTCTTACCAACCATTATCATCGTCACTCAGGGATGACTTGGTGCGGGCCATCAAGAAGCTCAAGGCTATGGGAAACGGCTTCGGGATGATTCCTGTTGGAGGCTCTTATCTAGTCCAGTCGGTCCCAGCAGAGCTCAACATGGATCACACTGTTGTCCTTCAACTAGCAGAGGTAATCAATACCAAACAAAGCCTGAGACCTTTACACTTCCATGACGTCAGATCTGATTATTGGCCATGTTTTACAGAAAAAGGGCTACGTGACAGTGAGCGAGATCAGAGACAGCCTCAAGTGGGAGAGAGAGCGGGCCAGTCACGTTCTTGTAAGTGTACAGGAAAAACCAAACGCCGCTCGGAATGCTTTCTATATCATATAGTAATGATACCTTTTGCGCTGTTTTTCAGGATCACCTGCTGAAGGAAGGCTTAGCATGGCTGGACTCCCAAGCTGCGGGAGAGCCACAGTACTGGCTTCCTGCTCTGTTCTCGGAGCTGTTATCACGGGACGTTACGCCTGAGGAGGCCAACCAAATGACACCTTGAGAATAAGACGTTATTTTGTAAATAGGTTGTCTTGGTGGATAGAGTCCAAGGTCAAAGAATGTCGCAATGTTGCAATAAAAATGGAGAATAAAAACATCTATTCAGTCACATTTCTCACAATATGTTTATTATTCCAATGCCTTATTAACCACTGGAAAAAGTTTAGGGAAATAAGACCATGCCAGTTGTTGTAATTGTATAAGTGCAATCTGTATTATATCTCCTATAAAAAAAATATATAGATGTATATTGAAAATGTGGTTCCAGTTTATTCAGTGATACTAGAACCATGACCTAATAATAAGAAAAATCGTCCCTATTTTAGATAAGTAACAGCTAATAATAAAAGATAAGCGCGGCATATCTAGAAAATCCTGGACTATTCAGTGCAACCTTACTTTCCCAAAGACAGTATAGCAGATGAATAAAAAAATGGACTAATCCTCATGACTATAGACGTGATCTTCAAACTCCTGCTGCTCCATATCATCACAGATCAGAGTGCAGAGTGGACAGATTTTGTGAGACTGCTCATGTTCTACCAGTTCAACCTCGTTGATGCCAGGAAAGACCACCCGACAATGCTGGCAGACCCTAATCTACACATAAGGAAATGCATACAGTTGAATCATTTTGACCTCATTCTTGAAATACTGCATTCATTAAAAAAGTAATTACCTGTTTATCTTGATCAGAAGGATTTTCTATAATGCAGAAATGAAATCTGAGTTTAATAAACTTGGAGAAATGCTTCAATTTCCTTTTTCGTTGACTGTTCTTATACCAACCTGTCATGTCATCAATGTTGTCATAGAAATGAGAGTCAGGTGTTTGCTCCAGGGAGTCCAGTTGGCTTTGAGGGTTGGATATCTGATCAGACATTGCAGCAACAGATGCGACCTGGTAGTCAAATATTGTTCTTTTAAGCTTATTTATTTCTGCTTGCAGTTCCTAAAGATAAAAAGAAAAAAGTCTTCATGAAATAATTGACTGGCATGTCGTTCAGTGCCCCACAACATCTTTGGTGTTAATATTTTGTAGAAATGTCTTAAAATATGCTACTGTTCAAAAGTTTGGGGTCAGATTTATTTTATAATTTAAAAAACATTTCAGCAAACAGTAATTTTATAAGACAGTACATACATTTATGTTACAAAATTTTATATCCTGAAAAAATATATATATTAAGAAGCAAAACATTTTCAACATAGATAATAAGGTTTCTTGAGCAGCAAATCAACATAACTGAATGATTTCTGAAGGATCATGTGACACTGAAGACTGGAGTAATGGCTGCTGAAAACTAAGCTTTTCTATCACAGGAATAAATGGCATTTTTTAAGGAAGCCCGTTTCTGCCACTAAATAAAAAAATAAAACAAGGTAATTGTGACTTTTTTTCTCGCAGAATTGTGAGATATGAACTCGCAACTGTGAGAAAAAAGTCAGAAAATGAAGTCGCCATTGTGAGAAAAAAAAGAAAGTCAGAATTGCGAGATATAAACCTTTTTCTCAGAATTCTGAGTTTTAATCTCACAATTCTGACTTTATAACTTGCAATTGTGTGTTATAAAGTCAGAATTGCAAGATATGAACTCACAACTGCAAGTTATAAAATCAAATTTGCAAAGCTATAAACTCGCAAAAAAAAAAGTTAGAATTGTGAGATAAAAAGTTGAAATTACCTTGTTTTATTTTTTATTCATTGGCAAAAACAGGCTTCTATACATTTTAAATTACATTAAAAATGAAAAAAAATTTAATTGTAATAATATTTCACATTATAGTTTTAGACTTCATAACAACCCCAAACTTTTGAACGTGTAGTGTAGCTAACAGTGATGTTTAATGTGTCATATCAAAACAGATCACCTCGTTCCTTTCCACAAGCTTCTCTCTGTCTGATCTTGATGTCTCTGCCATTTCATAAATTTTGTCTTGTGCCTGCTGGAGCTGTACCTGTAATGACAAATTGTGTGGAATCAGGATCGAAATCTTGATTATTATTCCTAAACGTACTAACAAAATCAAACTAAAGTTGAAAATAGGAGGTAAAAGATTGAAAAACATGACACTGAATTGAAAAATACCTGGATTTGATTGGATTTCTCATCCTCTGTCTGTTTCAAGGTTATCTCCTCAAGCTTCCTTTTCACTTCCTTCAATTCCTGCTCGGCGGTTTCCGCACGTTTGCAGGCGTCTTTGCAACTCTGCACCTCACAGCGAAGCAGCCCTCTGGCCTCTGTCAGCTGACTGAGCAGCGCTTGAACCTGTATCTGAGTCACAAAGAGGACAATACTTCATGAAAATAGAGGGGGGGTTTTTTGTATTAATGGTTTGAAGTCTTCAAACTTCCAAATAGATCAGCCTCAGTGACAAGCCTCACTTTACAGTTATCTTCTTTCTGTTGGGCTTCATGCTCTAAGGATGTTTGTAATGCTTTGTTTTCAGCCCTCCGGTCCTCCAGAGTCTTTTTTATCCTGAGCTCCTGGATTTCAGCGTGCAATTTCTCATAGTCTTTCTTGCTGCTTTGCACATCCACCTAAAACAGAATAAATGTGAAGCATCCTAGACCACAACCTTTTTTGCATTCATTTGGTTGTGTTTTCTTTTCAATTCTTACTCTGCCTTTGTCTTGGTTTTTGTAATGTCATGAATTACGAAGCGTCTTTGTTTAGAGGCACTATTTTTTTCTTAATTATCATTAACATTAATAACACATATCAAGAACACATTTGCAAACCTGTAGCAGCTTGACTTGGTCCTGTACTTTGTTGTAATTTTGCTCTGCTTCTTTCAACAAGGTGTTTAGCCTGGAGAAATATAGATACAAATATGCACATAAAGATGCACATAAAACATGGAGATTTCCATATTGAGGACACTCACCTGAGGACTTCCCCATTCTTGAGTTCAAGCTGTTGCTGTAACTCTGTCCTTCCTTTCTTAAGCAAGCAGATCTTTTGAACAGCTCTATCGTACTTTTCTTGCAGAGATGTCAGTGACTGTGAAGAGTTTTCATTATAAAATCATACAGATTAAATTACAGAGACACTGTAGCTAAAATATCCAGCTGTGTCAGTGTCTCCACTGGTTGTTCTTTCTTTACCTCTTCAGTGCAGTTTAAACTGGGAACATCTGGCAGTGGTGGTTCTGGTTTATCCTTTGACTTTGAATCCTCTATGGTGCTCTGCAGTTTAGTATAAAGGCACATTTATAACCAGAAATAAAATTTAAGAAATAAATATTAAATAAAATATAAATATTACATACACAACTTAAATTAAATTTGAAATGTTGCCTTGACAAATAACTGAAATTATAAATGTTAAGTTCTAAAACCAAAACTGAGAAATAAATACATTAAAATAAAATCAATTAAAGCTACAGAAATATAAAAAAAAACTAACAGAAATTACAAAAGACAAAAATTTATAAAATTACTATATACAACTAAAATCTAAATTAAATTAACAACTGAAAATATAAAAAGCTAATTGAATGCTATTATAAATACTATAATAAAATATAAATAATATATACAAATAATTATATATATATATATATATATATGTGTGTGTGTGTGTGTGTGTACTCAAAAAACAATAGGCATTGGCTTTCATTGCAGAAATCACAAATACTATCAAAACTATTGCAAATAATAAGTGTTTACATATGTGTTTAATACAAGAAAGAGAGTCAGACTAACCCTGAGACGGCAGATCTCATGCAGTCTTTCACCCAACTCTTTTTTCAGGATCACATTTGTTTCTTTTAAAGACTCAATTTCTTTCACAAAGTCTTCTTTCTCCTTCTCTAGCTTTTCTGCCTGCTCCTACTCACAGGGACATTCGATGAATGCTTTTTTGGCCAATTAGTAATATTAATTTTAAGCTTCTAGCAGAAAGTAAAGGTACAATAAAAGTACAAATATCAAAATATCAAAAATCTCAAATACCAAAATATCAAATATCAAACATCAACTTCCAAAGGAGATGTACCTGTGTAGTTATGACTAACAGGTCCTTCTCCAAGCTGCAGTCAAGGCTTGCTTCTGCTGGGTTTTGGAAGCAGAATGGGGTGCTGGCTCCTTTGACATGACCAAAGCTATCCACATAGCAGAACTGGTAAAACTCCCCATCATCCTTGGGCAGGTAGCTCTCTGAGTGAAAAATCACTATCATTAGAGTTTAATATATAGGACAGTGGTTCACACCACAATATTCAATGGCCCTCTATATAATAAATTATTAACAGAAACTGGCAGTGTTAAAATAAGTAATTAACCACAAAAGCAGTTTAATTAATTTAATAATTATTATATTATATTAATAATAATTAAAAGTACTAGTGGGCCTAAGCCACATAGCTGAGACTGATATAAGGATACACCATATTGGTTATTATCATCCAGTAGTTTTTTTATCTATCTGTACTACTGTTTGATATTGGGTATTTGATTGTTAATTTTGGATATCTTATTATAATTTATATTTAAATATTTAGGTCTTAAAGTTTTTTAAAGTTAAAAGTCTACTCTCACTCAAGTCCAAGAGAGATATTTGAATGTTTATATATATATATATATATATATATATATATATATATATATATATATATATATATATATATATATATATATATATATATATAAACTGCCCTTGCCCTGCCATTTTCAAGTAATCCTCACCATGTGCATCCCACACATAATTAATTGCCAAGAAAGTGGCACAAGGAAATCAAATCCTTCAGACACTTGAAACATCACAAGATCACTTGATTTAGGACCCTTGCCCTGAGTAACATGAGCAGTACCCTAGCCTAGACGTGGACCTCTGAAGTTCGTGATTCAGCCTTTTAAAATAGCAGCACAACGTCACATCCACAGCATTGGTGCACATTAATTACACTAGGGCTACAACTAAAGTTACCAAAGACATGATAACAAGATAACCTGAGGGGGACACATCAAGTCCCCTTTTTACATTCAGTTTCCAGCCGTATTGAATATTTGCATGTCACAACCATGTTTACAATTTATAATAATATTTCAGACATTGTTGTAAACCTCGGTCTCGCTTCTTAGGTTCTGGCACTAAAACGCAACTCAGTTAATGGGGCAAAATACTGGAAAGATTTGATGGGTAAAACAGAAACCTAAAATGTGCAGTGATTGTGATTCCTACCTGAGAAAACCACTTCTAGCACAAGTGGTTCAGGTCCGACGTGGTCCAGGGAAGGTACCACCCATACGTAGGTATAATACTTCTGTGTTGAATTCCAACCAACCTGGGCCATTTGACAGATTACATTTTATTTATTTATTTATTTTTTTTGAGATTAATACAACACAGGAAATATAGTGCATGCTGTTACTTCTTACACACCTTATAGATACCGATCCAGTCCCTCTGGCTTGGCTCCAGAGCACCGGTGATAGTGTACCGGCAAGTAACCGCGGTGTTCGGCGGATATGATGGAGGAACATCGTTGAAAACTACCTGCGAGTACGATGAGGTCTCCACTATAACGAGGGCCGTCTCTTCCTCCGTTCCGTCATTCATCCCGGTGTTTACGTGGACACAGTCACCTTTCAATGCCCCAAAAGATTATTTTAGTCAAAAGCTTCTTTAAGCTTTGTTTTGCAGTTGTTGAGTTATTCTTTCACTTTCATTTTTCTAAGGGCGTAAGGAGGACAAACAAAAGCGACTCGACTGACATCATGCTAGATTTATTTGATTTAGCAACATAGGTCTGTAGTTAAATCTAAATATTGTTTAAACAGAGAAAAAAAAGTGTTTAAGTAAACGAGATACGGCTTGTAATCTTGAAATGAAAACTTTTTAGTTTAAAATCAGTATAAAACATTGGACAAACCAACGCTTTGGCGTGTTAATTTGGTGATATTTTCACAATAAACAACTTCCATGAATAAAATGTTACCTGAACCTCCTTCTGTCGCAGTCCAGACCGTGTTGAACAGGCGTCGAGATACACAGCAGCTGCTATAAATGGGAGCAAACTAGTAAACACTATCTGGGAGATGTAGTTCTATGCGCAGGTCGGTGCCACCTACGACGGTCCAAATATAACTACAGGGGATTCCCGTGTATTATGTCATCTAGAGCTATGAGTTACAGCCTCATCGAACCTTCTGTAATAGTCGCATAGGAGTCCCTCATTTGTCCACAGTGTGAAAAGATGGATGTCAAAATCATACAGTCATTGTTGGAAATCGTTCAAATAGACGAAAATGCTAGAAAACCAAAGCATTTGTGTAACCTGAACGTTAAAAGTTTAACTGTTAGGGACAAACAAGGGACTAATGAACAAATATCACTTAAAACAACAACAAAAAAGGTAAGAACAAGGTATTAAAAATAATGGATAATAAATGAATGGTGTCATTTTTATAAATTCAAATTATTTTCTCTTGTGGACTGTATGGAAACATTTTAGGTGAAATACCTTATTCAGGACAGAACTTAATAAACAATAACATGCATTTTGTATGATCCCTCTTATTCTGGTAAAATAATTAACATTTTGCAGATTCTGAATTCTGACTTCAACTATGTCCAATCAGTTGGATTCGAACAATAAAATGGGAATTCAGATATCAAAATTATAAAAAAAAATAGGATAAGAAAAAACGTTACAAAACAATCATATAATACGTACTTTATTTAAAAATTACAGTTTTACATCAGAATGAATGAAATGTGTGGCAGTATGTCTACAGGCTGTGAACTGAAACCAAATACTGCAACTGCATTCTTGGTGATCTCGGCATTTATCATGCCACACAGTGGGCACTCCATATGTTACGGTTCAAGAAAAGGCACCAAGGTTGAGGCACTAAAAAACTAGTAATGTACATAATCAGTTCTTAAAAGTGCATGTCTTCACTGGGACAGAGCACAAATGAGTTAAAATAAACATACATATGCGACATGACGTAAGACCAAGAGAAGTAGTATTGCATTATAATGCAAAGCAGAGTATACAATTAGTTGTTATGTGTGTGTGTGTGTGTGTTATATATACACATATTTTATATATATATATATATATATATATATATATATATATATATATATATATATATATATATATATATATATATATATATATATATATATATATATACACACACATATATATATACACACATATACACACACACATACACAGATGACCTTTAATGCTATTTAAGCTAATTTTAAGTTTGAAATGGCATTACAAAAAGATAAATCACAACATAACACAAAATACATCTTATAAACATATTACGGCAAAGGCAAATAGCCCATCACCCAGAGTTCTTGAGCTTGTCTCCGAATGGAAGCGGTATATATTAGGAATCTCATTAGCATTTTTTCTTCATCTACCCTATATCGCCATGCTTTAGTGTTGGTGTTGCAAATTAAGTCCACCATCTTGGAAATACAGTCAGTAAAGCAATCAGTTATTTTAAAACATTTTTACCATGTAACTTTTTAAATGTCCAAGTGGTGCAGCAGACACACTTTCAGGAAATTGTAGGACAAAGAAGCTAAACCAACAGATCCACAATTAAAGGTTTAAACAAATGTAGCTACCAAAACAGTTGGGAAACCAATAATGGTCATGTTTACACATGGCCATGTTGTTTGTTAGAGGGACTTCAGGAAGACAAAACCCAGTGCTTGGGCAAAAAGAAGTCTATTAAAGGAAAACACTGTAAAGAAAATGGATGCATGATTTAAATATCAAATAAATATTAATAAAAATGACAGAACTGTAACAATATTTGGGCATAAATTGATAGTTCACACAAAAATGAAAATTTGCTGTTTGCTCACCCTCAGGTGTAGGTGACTTTTTTTTTCTTTTTTCTTCAGAAGAACAATTAATAAGATTTTAGATTTTTGGCTGAAACTGTGATCCTTGATGATTCATAAAATGCAGTTGCTGCCTGACATTGCAAATTTAAAAAAGGCATATCAAGGAACACAAAATTAATACCCATGGCTCCTGACTATATTTTGAGTTCTTATGAAGCGAAATGATCAGTCTGTGCATGAAACTAAACTTTTTTTTTTTTTTTTTTACAACATTACCTGTAATCCAAAGCCTCAGTTAATCGGTCCTGAGTGATGTCCGGTTTGCAAACAAATCATTCTTTTGAACTGCTTGAACTGAATTGTCTGAAACAGTTTGTGGGAACTACAAGTTACACAATCAAAATTTACTTTTGGACTGACGGTCATTCCGAATTGAAATCAGCCAATATATCGGTTTATATGATTATATGATGTTTTTTGCCAACTCACTCAGCGACCCAGATTAAATCATTTAGCTGATGAAGACAAGTTGCTTATGCATTAAACATGTAAAACATCCACATTTCACATTATTATTGGGTGCTTTAAAAATACAATTGTGTATGTCATATCCTTGTGTGATTACGTAAAATCACTAGTGAACTGAACCATTTAATTGAAACAACCTGTTAAAACAAAAACTATTTTGCAAAATAATTGATTTCTCTGTTGCCGGAGTCTAATGATAATGTTTCTTGTACAGACTGATTGTATCGCTTCATAAGACCGGAATATATCGTCAGGTGTTAATTTGGTGTGCCTTGATAAGATTTTTTTTTATTCTTAAAGATGGGCGTCTACGGAGTTGCATGTTATGAATCACCATGGACCATGGTTTCAGCTAAAAAACTGTTTTACTGAAAAAAAATAAAATCACCTACATTTTAGATAGCCTGAGGGTGAGTAAATCACTTTAAATAGCTTGCATAAAGGTAACATTCAAATTCAGTTCAACTGATGGAACTTACCTCAAGTGCCAAAAGTGACAGCCAGGATAATGGCTAGTATTATAATTAAAATAGCAAGGCATATGGCAATCCATAATTTTTTCTGTGAAGAAGAAATGTGATAATTCAACACTGGCCAATAACGTAATGATATTATGTCAAAAAATAAATAATCATTAATAAGTTACTCACCTTGCGAACTTTTTTTGAAGTTTCTACAGCAGCAGCTGTGTCGGCAACAGCTTTCTCCACATAGTTATGGGAACTCTTAATGTTCTCCTCAATCCGGTCAACCATTTCACCCTGAATTTTTTATTTTATTTAATGTAAAATACATATTTAAATTTAAATATGGACAAACATAACATTAAAATAAACAAAAAAAAAATTCAAAATGATAAATCATGGTTTTTAATTGACAATATATCTGAGGAATGAACTAACCAGTGTGTTCATCTCACCTGTGCTTCCACCTCCATTGCAAGGTACTGAAACATATCATGCAGCTCTTTAATACTTTTCTCTAGCTTGATGATCTCATCATGTCGTGACTCAATCTCGTTCAGAGCCTGTCTCGTAGCTTTAGCATCATTCAAAATCTGCAAGACGAAATTTTTAAATGGGTTCAAAACACTGAACAGGATTTTTAATGGGATCACATCATGTGACATATATAGGACACTATGGTGAAAAGTTTCATGGTGCTTCATTTCAGGCAAAGGGGATGTAAGGGTTCTGAATAGATGAGCTGAAGGGCAAGAATGACCGTAATCAAAAGCCTAAAAGAGAAGTGGAAATCCATAAAGGAGGTACTGAAAATGAGGGGCATTTACTTCTAGCATTGCTTTAAAAGGAAAACGCCACGGAAAAACGGTGGTGTTTTCCTTTAATGATGTTGACAACCCAGATTTCCTTTATCTGGAATAAAAAAGGCAATAACAATAAAAAAAAAAATACTTTGTCCAAAGGTGCCCCCGGCAATCTTAGTTCAAACTGTAGGTCTTTGCCTAATATTTCTAGTTTTTACAGCTTCACAAGAAACTCTGAAACTCTAAATTCCCTATTTATTATATCACTAAATAGCCGGATAGGCTAAACAATTTCATCAAAAACAAGAAATTACATTTTAGCTGGAACAGTTCTCAAAAGGATCTTACCAAAGAAAGCAAGAGAAAACTAGAAATGTTACATTTAAGTAATCAGAAGTCTAACAGAAGACAGGATATCATCACTCTGTTGTAGTCCACTGTAGAGGTTTTTGGGGTCATCTATCCCTTTAATGACATGCATCAACATGTTTAGGACTATTAGTCTACTGTCACTTTAAGACCTGCACATGTGTCTGTATACAGACACGTATTAACTTTTCTCTCAGGACACTCGGGACCGTAGACAGATTTGTCAATTGCCCAATCAGGCCACTGCAGCATCATAACAAGAGTTTGCCATTTGCATGTGTTTTTTTTAAGCCTTGATAATTAAAAAATTCAATTAAAAAAAAAACATTCGGGCGTGAAAGACAACTCCATTCAGTACTTGCAAGCTGTGTTCTATGTATACAGCGCACGCACAGAGCAACGTGAATGGGTAAATACATACAAAAGTAGCCTGTGTCTAAATACCCATCTTGCCAAGTAACTTTGTAGATTTAACAAGGATTTATCTATATTTCGTTTATACAATAGAGTACAGATGTGTTGATCGACTGGACATTTTTTGTCTTCTGATCCATGCTAGCATACCAACTGCACTGCAATCATTTTGCAAAATGCCATTTGTGTGGTAATATTACGTTATTATTATTATTATAATTAGTCTGTAAAGGCCACTAACAGAGGCCAGAGATGTTGAAGACAGACGTAAAGAGGAGAAAATACTGTAGCAGGCAGAACAAGTTCACAGTTCACGATGTGCAAAAAGTTTAAAGAAAATCCAAATACTGAATTTTATATGAATGTGTTCCTGAGGAGAACTTCTTGTTTTCAGAAAAGTTTACATGGTGTTTCCTTTTCATCTTGCCTCCTTATAATGCATTTAAATTAGTGGAGTGCTGTTGTGTTTAACGTTGGTAACCAAGCAAACACTATATTATTGCTGTTAAGTGCCACCTGGTGTTAGAGAGTGAAATTGCATCTCACTCAGCCGGTCTGCTGTTTCGGTTTCGTGCAATGTTTTATGCAGCATAATGTTGCAAAGCGAAAGTCCATTCTGTTTGTTGCTTCATTTTGAAATTATACAGTCTAATATAAATCAAAGATTGCACATTTTTGAGAATTGTAAAACTTAATTGATATCTAAAAAATTGTAATATAAGAATATTTATTGCAATACAAGATAACATTAAAAACAATGATAACAGCAACCATTTTATTTTTTTGAGGCAGGGCCATTGAAAATGTTGGCAGGGCAAGTAAAAATTTGAACCACTGGCCCGACCACGCTATTAGAAAAAATCCTTAATGTTAAGCCCTGGCATTAGGGCTGGGACAACGCGTCGAGGTCATCGATGATGTCGACGCAAAAAATACGTAGACGCAAAATATGCGCATCAATTCGTCGACCTGTTTTTATTTCTCTAAAAAACGTTTGCAAAACGTTTACCTTATGTGCGCTGAATATACGCGATGGCCGGATCAACATTCTGTCCAACGTTATATAACCAATCCAGGGGTTTTTGTGCATAGATCTTTTTTTTTGGGCGGCTGTCAAAGCCTTATTTGATCGGTGAGTGATGTAGAATAGAATGACTGCTGTGCCTGACAGGGCGCATACGAGAGAGAGCCCCGGCTGTGCGCGCACTCACAGTTTTCAAACAACACGAGCGCTTCTTGCTCTCTCTCTCTCCCTTGTGCATATTAATCAAAATCATTAAACACGATAGAAAAAGGGTGGAACGCCAAAGTTTCATGTGGAGCATTCAGAGATTTTTTTTTCTCCACAACAGGCTGCTGGCTCCCATTGTTAGTTTTTTTTTTTTTTTTTTTTGGAAAAGCTGTATTAGCTTAAAGCCCTCAAGTTACTGTATTCTTTCGTTACTGTTACTCCGGTTTCGTTACTGGTTACTGTATTCTTTCAATTTCTCTAAACAAGTATTTTGGGTGACCTTTTTTATTGAATGCTAGACATCAAGTTGTTGTTATTTTCATCTGAAAGAAGAACTTTTTTTCAGTAAGCTAGGCCCTATGTGTTCAGTAAGCTTGTTTCAGTAAGCTATGTGTTTTCAAGGCTTCAAGGTTTTATTGAATGCTATCTCTATACAAGTGCAAAGTAATGCATTCTTAGTCAGTCTTTTATTTTGTAATTTTAAGAGCAATAAACATATATTGCAATGTTAAGGAATTCATGTTTTTTTCATTCAGATATGTAAATCAACATGTATAAATTGTTAGTAGTCTATTAATGGGGAGATAATCGAAATCGAATCGGTCTGGAAAAATTAATCATTAGATTAATCGATGCATCGAAAAAATAATCGCTAGATTAATCGTTTAAAAAATAATAGTTTATCCCAGCCCTACCTGGCATGCAGGAACAGCATGTGATTGAAATGTTTAACCAGCAAAGCTGTAAAGCACAGACAAATAATGTTCTTTTCGGAGTGCAAATAATTGCAGTGCCCCGTAAGTGTATCTCTACTACTGAGATAACATTTGATGTATCACAGACCCCCATTGTGGACCATTTTCTTCAGGTAATTGTAGAAGAAAAAAGCACTGAATATGAATTGGCACAATGCAAGACTTGCACTTGTGCATTCAAATCAATGCATGCACACTACACTATAAAACACACTCACATTTTGTGTGAAAACATCAGTTTGCCCACTCTCAAGCATGGATTCTAGCTCGTCATCTGTCACATTGTTACCAGCTGTAAAGGAAACCACATTCACATTAGTTTTATTTATCTTGTTCAAATAATGCAAAAGAAAGCTATGTTGCACTGTCTAATAATGCAGTAGTCAAGCATGTGTACTGATGCCGAGCATTGTGTATCATACAAATGGAAACTCTAAAATGAGGGAAATAATAATGAGAGACCTGTGTGATAATGCAAGTATTGTCAATAGACTAAAACAAGACAGAAAAAGCACATACTGATTTTGAGTTGTCTTTGTATCCTCTCCACATTTCTGTCTCTGTACTGGGCTTGAATTGTATTACAGTGACCCATCACTTCCAGAAATTCACGGGACAAGACACCATGCTTTTAAAGGGTATTGAGGGGAAAAAAGAGAGGAGCAGATTATTCTGAGCCAAAACAAGAGTGTCCATGTATTATATTTACAAATATTTATAATATACGTATTAAAAAGCAACTGACCTGGGTTCGCCGCATTCTAACGTTTATTGGAATATATTTGTCTTCACCTTCAGCTTTCTTAGGTTCAATGCCTGTGACAAATTAATCGTTTCATTTTTCACATCCAGTAAGGACAGCAGAAAACGTTCAATAACATCCACCTGTGTTTATTTATCAGTCTCACTTTTTAACTTCTTTTGGATCTGGCTGGCCATGACTTTGATGTCTTCTCTGAGGGACTGCAGTTCCTTTTTCATACCTTTATTGGCAGGGAGAATTTTTAAAATATATTTATAGATTTCAACATTTTGTTGGATCATAAAACTTGCATGAAAAAAAAATATCTCAAACACCCAAACCTAAACTGAGCCACTCACTTTCCTCTGGAAGTGCGACTCCTAACACCGTTTTCTGTTTGTTCTCCAATTCAGACACCTTCTTTTTAATCGATTCAAGTCCCTCGTGAATTTCCTGAACCTATGTAGAAAACAAGTATGGTATTATTAAGTTAATTATGTTTGATTCAGAAAACACTGCAATCCTAACCCACACAAATACGTAACAAAAATGTAATCATGGTGAACAACTGATGCCACAAGTACTTGTAAGTTTGGAAGTAGTGACTCATTTCTGGAGCCGTTTACACATCAATCCCACAGTTCCCTAATAATTTATGTAAACCTTTTTAAAGAAAGACTCGTTTTCTTTCTCCTCGTTTGCTGAGCTCCCAGATCCGGGCTTTATCATGAGAGCGGTGGTTTCTTCATCTTCATCTGATGCATCAGCAGTCTAGTGAGAAGAGAAGAAAAAGGTATAAAGTACATTAAGTTATACGTTAGAAATATTTATTTATAAGCAGTTTAATTCACTTACTTGCGTTACAAATTAGAGAAAACGTGTCAGACAAAATTAAGAGTTTTATGGGAAGAAACAGTGCTATAAACATATGTGATATTAAACTTACATAGTTACACAGTTCCAACTGTTACAACAGTTACAGTGCTAAATATAAGTGAAATGAATTCCACTACAACAATCATATATATATATATATATATATATATATATATATATATATATATATATATATATATATATATATATAAAATCACTGAATCACCTGCAAACATCATTGGCAGCTAGTTTGTTTGTAGACTAAATAGAGTTACACCCACCTACGCTGTAAAACTATATCGATGGTGGTGCAGTGTTAGCTTCCGATTTGTTGTATTTGACTGATTTTTATTTTTTTTAGAATCGCTATAAAGAAACATAAATAGACACATAGCAACAGACTGCGAGATTATATGTGAGAGTGTTAATAAATCGCAGCTGCAGCTGTGTGTAAGGTACAGTATCCGCTGGTTAGCCTGTTAGCACGCTAGCCGGTTTCCTGAGTGCACTGCCCTACTTTGTACTCACATTGCCCAACTCTTTCGTTCGGTCCCGCATTCTCGATGTATCTTGTATTCAACTCCGATGAAAAGTTCCTGTCTTAAGAGGCGTAACGTTAGCTCATCTAAGTTATCTGCAAACTCAATTTAGCAAAACTCAAAAGCAAAAAGAGGGAGTTTCCATTCAAAGTCACATTTCACGCCAGCCAACTTCCACAAATAACTTTGAGAGCAGACTGTTGACGGGCGCTGTGAGGCGTCAAAATGACGATAATAAACTAATATGGATGCACTTCAATTATGCATCGAGTTCAAAATGGAGCGATGTAGATGTATATGAATTTGTCGCTTTCTTCTTCTGTTATAGTTTGCGGAGGTATGAAAAACGACCAAGGCTTTTACTGCCCCTCGCTGGAAAGATATATAGAGGCCTACTATGTTTATTATTTTACTTTGGCAAAATACCATATTCCACTCAGATCTCAAGAATCTCATTAAGAAAGCAAACGCGTAAAGAAGGTCTGTAAGTTGGTCAATGTAACTTTAGGAAGAATAACTGTATAATATAGCCTTATATGAATTCAACAGGTTTTTATTTAACAATGTCAATCTCTCTTTGTTCATGTAAACGAAGGAAATGAAAATATCTTGGAGAGCAGGCAATTTAAATTAACAATTAAAGCGTGAATAAATACAAAATAAATTCATACATGTCTAATTGTAGATTCATAATTAGGAAAACAGATAAATTATCTACTGTACATTGCAACCTGTGGATAATATTGTGGATAATAGTTAAATTCTAAAATTCATTAAAAGGACTGCAAGAACATTCAAATATCAAATTAAAGCTAAGTTTCCCTTTTTGAATGAACAGAAAATACAGATGAATGAGGCTCATTCACAAGCCAGTTTGCCATCAAAGGAAGACAGAGTGATGGCAAAAGCCTGCAGAGCACACATGGGAAAGCTGTAGTCCATGGAGAACACATCTTCAGCTACTCGCCCAAACTGCATCACAATGTAGTCCTCTGGAGAGAGATATTCACTGATATTAGATTTAGAATTAGAAGTAGGAATTGTAATATTGTTATATATTATATAATATAGCAATTAAAAATACAAAATGAGTAAAAAGAACCACTCACCATTATCTGGGTGGACAATCTGAAAGTTTTTCACAGATGCCTGAGTAACCCGGCCATGAAAATTTAGCACATATGACTGAGTTTGCTCGTTCCAGCTGGGTGATTTATTTAAAAGAGTGACAAGATTCTCTTTGTTTCCGTTCTCATATCGGGTGAGCAAAGACTCCAGCTCCTGGGACATGCAAGAGATATTACTTTCAGAAATATATATAAAACATGGTGTAATAAGTGAACCAAACACATAATTAGATTTTATCTCAGGGAAGCGTGACAAAAATTTCCAAGACATTAAAAACACTACCATTCAAAGGTTTGGAGTCTACATTTATACAGAAAGAGCGCATTACATTGGTCAAATGTTACATTAAAAGAATACAAAATAATTCACACTTCAAATCAGTGCTGTTCTTTTGATCTTCATATTTATCCATCAGCATATCAGAACAATTTTTTGAAGGATCATGTAACATTGAAGACAAGAGAATTTGCCAGCTTTGACATCACATTTTATTACAATTACACTCTATTTCTGATCAAATAAATGTAGCCTTGGTGAGCAAAAGAGACTTTGGAATTTGGAACCCAAACTTCTGAATGGTAATACATATCCAAAGGAAGAAACATAATATTGCGACTGATTATCAAAAATAAATAAATAAAATGTGATCACCAACATAATACTCACATTTTTGGGTCGAATAACAACTCTCTCATCATTCTCATGCATACCAGGAATAATTACTGTCATTTTTCTAGGTCCTTTGAAACCCAAAACATTTTTCTCCTGTGTGACAGTAAAGAACAAATTAACGTTTATATATATACACACACACATAAACCATAGACATCTAAAGAAAAAACAGCACAAAGTTGGCATCTTACATAACATATTGCTGCTAGCTCTTGTCTCAGCGTATCTGTTTCTTTAATGAATGGTTTCCTTTCTGGATTCACGCCATTATCATACACAGTGAATTTAGTCCCCAAGACATTTGATCTGAGGAGACACATTTTTAGCATGGGCAGAATTGCAAACAATATTTGTAATAGGGCACTGTAATGGTACTGACCTTAGTTTGCCAATGTAGCTCTCAGTATCTCTGGATAAATCGGTAGGATCGATTGATATCAAATAATTCGAGGTTTTGCACTTCTTTCTTTTTCTGCCAGCCATCAGAAAGACCTGCCCATTCGAAACATTGGACAAGAGAACAATGATATGTTAAGCAATGAAAATGACATTAGCAGCTTTTCCACTGTCGGGCCAGTGCGAGCCAGGGCTTAAAATGGGCCATGCAGGGCTAATAGCCTCGGGCCAGTAGCACCGAGGCCGAAATAGCACAGGGTTTCCACAGGCGAGTCTGAAGCTCCACTGCACTTCACTAAAACACGCCCTTTACATGCCTCTCAGGAACAACATCATACAACCCCATCATTTCACCAACAAAGAGAAGTTGTCAGAATAAGAAATAAGTCACAGGATCTAGCGCGATCACAGAACAAACATTATAAAAGCTGCCGTTTGTTTGCAGGCTTTGTTAAATATTTAAATCCAAAAGCATCGATGTTTTACTATAATAAGGTGATGCATCATAATGAACTAATTTATCAGGATTGAAAATTAGTCACACAGAAATAAAGCGTTATGAACATTATGTATCTGTCATTCAGTCGAGTCTGTTTCTGTTTATTTGAAGTCACAATAGCCTATATACATCACATTTAGAAATAATGATAATTTCCATATTTTTATAAAAGCTGCCAAACAAAAACTAAACAAGACGAGACTTATGACAGATAAAATATGTTACTGAATAAATACACGATTGTGATGGAGAATAAGACGCTGACGTCTGATTTCTTCAAGTGGTCATATTTACCATGTTTACTATGGTAATGTTAATGCCTAGTGTGCATAGTCTTTTGCATCGCTTATAAATATTTCTGCCTTGTATGCTGATTATAATCCATCAGATCAAGTTATTTCAAAACTCGCCGCTGACTAAAGTGAGATTTGAGCTCAACTTATTTTCAAAAGTCTTTAATGCTGGTGTTGAAGTTTTCAGCTTTCTGAAACGATTTGCAGCGCTGAGCTCTCCAGACAAGAAATCTTTGTTCATGACCACTCCTCCAGCCCCAGCTGGCCCGCTTTGGCCCAAGGTTTTCGTTGGGCCAAAAAACCCGGGCCATTGGCCCCGAGGAAGCACCAACGAGGCACGATCAAGCCCCAGAGGTAACAGTGGAAACGAGACTGGCCCTGGCACGCGCTAGCACACCCGCTTTTGGCTCGACAGTGGAAACGTGGCTAGTATTTTTCTTTATTCACATTTCTGCTAACCCTTTTCCCATCCTCCTTTTCCATATGGAGGTAATATGTGGGAAAGATGCCTTTCTCCACTCCCCTCCTGTCTCTGGTGATCCTGCACTGAATGGTCACATCTCTTGGAGCAGGACGCATGGCAAACTGTTCCAGATCCTCCAAAGACATCGGAGAGGACTGCACAAGAAAGAAAAAAGATCAGGGTTATTGTATTAACTTCAACTAAACCTTAAACCATAAATATATATATATATATATATATATATATATATATATATATATATATATATATATATAAATATATATATATAATTTTCTTTGCTTGAAATAATAAAGTGAAATACAAAATAATAATAATAAACTTTTAGTTTAAGTTGAAGTACTAAAACAACTCAGTCTAAATAAAGAACTTAAAAAAAAATAACTATAAATACATGTTTAAAGGTGCTGTATGTAGGATTCACACCGAGTGGCTAAATTAGGTTTTGTGGTCCAGATGTAAAATATTGGAGAGGGTTTTTTTCACCCGGTCCCTCCTCCTCAGACTTGACACACGGAGGTTGCCAGATCGACGACACAAACAGGAACGAGCGCACTTGATGATGAATGAAATTAAATACACTGAGGTTTCCGCCAACTGGCAACCCAGGGTGCCGAAATACAATTGGGTAAACCGACAGTGAGCGGGTTTCACAAACCAAAACAAAGATTGACATTCCGGCCAGGAACGCACATTTTCAAAGGAGAATAACTGACTGTAGCGTTGTTTTTCATGTTTCTTAAATATCTTAAAACATGTTATTCTATTTTTATGCTTTAGTAGAGTCAAAAACTTACATACAGCACCTTTATCTCATAAAAAGGGCAAAACAAAATGACTTTTTAGCTTTCAAATTTAAATGGAAAATTAATATTTATAAATAATATGCACACACACAGTGTATATAACACTAAACAAATTAATATAGACTACATCTTACTCTTCCCATGTCCAAAGAATCACTATCAGAGACGGGCTCCTTATAGTTGGAGTTTAAAGAAGCAATACTGTCATCAGTTTTTGCTCCTTTTTTAGACTTCTTTGGTGGTTTTTTGGCTTCCCTCTTTTTGTCCTCCTCCTCTTCGTCCTCTTTTTCTTCTTCACTATCACTGAGATGACATCTCACTACAACGACAGAAAACTAATATTACCAATCAGGCCAGATCAAACGAAACCATCATGAAACAAAAAGGTTAAGACATGTATGATTTTATACTCGGTTTGGGATGTTGTTTTTTCTTTGGTGTTGGAGGAACGCAGTCTTTTGTTTCGTCCTCGCTCTCTGATTCAGGTTCTTTCTCTTCATTAATGTTGATTTCCACAACTGAATCAGTCTGAATGGTCTGAATCGCTGGAAAATACCCAGAGTTGGAATGTTAACAATGCCAATGTCAGCTTATTTCCTATTTATGGATGAGGCACTGGGCCGTGTGACAGGAAACGGCCTCTAACAATGGAAACACATCTCCGGTACACTTACAAGCATGTTCCTCTGTCTTCACTTTCTCCTTGGATTCATTTGTCTTATCCTTCTTCTTCACTGTTTTTTTCTCTTTCCCCTCATTTTCCTCCACTTCTAATGCAGGTTTGGCCTCAAGTACTAGAATGTGCAATTCAACTAAATGTAAAGGCATGTCACGCGAAAGGCAGATACAAAGGTTATAATTGAACATAGAAATAAAAAACTCACATTTTGTTTGCCCTTTTTTAACACCCTTCTTCTTAGTTTTCTTTCCATCTGCCTGTCCGTCTGTGTCTAAAGTGCATTTAGCGCTGTGCCGTGGGCTGATCTCTAGATCGATTTTCTTAGGGATGACCGGAACAGACTGAGCAACCTCTTCAGAAGCCTCTTCTGTCCTGGATGAAATGGTCATCTCTCCTAAACAAATCTCTTCCACCGTGTTTTCGTAAATCTGCTCGGGCTGTGTGTCTGACAATAAAAAGGCAGGGTGTTATTTTCTGTAAAACGGATGACTAATAAAAAACATTACATGTTAACAATACAACACAGTAAGTGATTACAAACCACTGAGGGAAACGTTGCTCTGAGATTGGCTTATCAATAAAGCAGTATCATCTGACTCAGCTTTCTGTTTGCGTGTCTTGGGACGAATGTCTCGATTCGCAGTGATCATCCGGGCATCTGTCCTTCTTCTTTGTTGTTTCTTGATTAATAGCGAACGCTGTAAGAATTGACATGATATGAACTGCTGCAACAGATATATATATAGTCTAATCCAAAGACATTCATTTCTGAGATACTTACCTGATTGTCCAGCTTCTGTTGTCGGACACCTGCGTCCTCCATTTCTTGTGTTGGAAAAGAAGAAATAGGCTATCAACATTTTGACAAAGATTCCATGTTTTTATTTTCATAAACTCACCAGTCAGAATGCCGGCTCAAATCAGCTATCAGCTATCGAAGCGATGTCTCATTGTCTCCGTCTGTCTCTGCAGCTCCATATGACATCCCCACCTGCATGCGACAGAAGCTAAAGAAGATTACAGCGGATAAAGTTCTTACACTCCACTGAGACGTCATGTAGAACAGATCCTTCATCCTTACTGAAAACCGCACCAGTGTCACAATATTAAGTGTAATACCAAAAACGAATATATATATTTCTGCAAATTCCTGTCAAATTAAGCATTTAATGCAAGACTAACCACTGTTTATTAAGGCACTTGTCGATTTTGAGATTTTGCTTCCTTAACTTGTCTATTTTTTTTTGACTTGTGGGAAGAAAACATCCTAAATACACTATTGTGTCTGTAAATTTCAATTACAATACATAGGCTATTTTTAAAAGATGTTTAAAAGATGTTTCCTTTAAATTAGTTTTTTTTTTCATGCACTGACTTGTGCAGCACTTTACAGTTTTATTCTTATTTATATTCTTAAAATTTGTTAACGTATCACTTGCCTTACTTATGTAACGTTTCACACTTAAAAATGTGTTTTATTTATTTAATTGTTTAAATTAATGGAGTAATATAAAGACTTATCCAAAGTTCCCCCTTAAAGAAACTTTTAACTCTAACGCAGTAATAAAACAAGGATTTTGAACCTTTATGAGCTTTTCAGGCCAGTTGCAAAATAGTCTTACAAGTTAGTGATCTTTTTTTTTTTTTTTTTTTTTTTTTTGACTGGTTATAGCTTTACGTCAGTTACATAGAAAGTCCAAAGAATATGATCGATTAGCCCTTGGCTAACTGCTAGTTGACCAGTCTAGGGTCATCACAGAGGTTAAATTTATGCAACTTCCTCCAGATTTCAGGAAATATATTTTAATAAATGTTAATACAAAACAACTAACGTTCGTTGAAACGGAAAATTATGTTATCTATTAGTTCTGTGTCTCAAAACCTAGTGCCCCCATTGCTAGTTTTAGCATCATAAGCATAACTCATAAGCAGACTAACCACCCGTGCCCTAGATGGCAGTATCTCCCCTCAGCTTGTTTATATATTCACAGCTGAAGAAAAACGAAACTGATCACGTTACTCAACTCGCATAATCTCAACGATGTTTTGACGTGTTTTTTTTAATACTTCTAATCTGTTTTATCTGTTTGTGTAATACAGTTTAAGTGACATTTAAGAAAAATCACAATTTATTACGGACGGATGGGATGAAGGTACGAATTCTACTTTATTTTTGACATTCGTAGCTATGAGCACATTAACTTGCGCTAACGTTAACGTTACCTGAAGTTCAACCTGGAAATAAAGCACTATTACAGTAAGTATCATACCAATGTATGTATCTTTTAGTTATTTTCTTGAGCTAAAAAGTGTGTGACAGAGAGCAGACAAGTTAACGAATTAAAGGCCACTAACTATACACTAATGCCAGAGTATTCCTCTTAACAGGATTGCTAAGTATGTCAGGTTTCAATTCATTTCCTCTGTAATCACGGGTAAATGACATTATTAACCACAGAACTAACAAATAATCATGATTAATCTATACGGGAAGGCTGCAGACAGGACCTGGTTTGTAGCAGACAGATCTACGGCCCCTGAGGAGGATATACAGCGAAATGATTAAACCGACGCTCGAAACTTCATTAATAACCGTCCCGTCCATAGACATTGACTAATTGAGACTTTTGTTGTTTTTGCATGTGAATTTAAATATAAACATTACATTAAGATATCAGATGATCTGCACTAACGAATTCAAATATCTATATGTATTCACTTTTGGTCTACATACATAGCCTACAGGAGACAACTGAATTTGTGTTTTTGAAAAAATAATAATACACAAATTTGGATCAAATGGACAATGTAATGATACGTAATCTACTGTAGCCTTATTAGATTCACTGTAGGTTTTCATATGTACAGGTGATGGAATGATATATATGTTGTTGTGAATTTATATATAAAGTCACATTCAGATATTTAGCCCATCAGACAAACAGTGTAATCATTTGGACCATCAGTTAAATACTGAATATTTATTTATGCTTTAATATACACTACTGGTTGTCATACAGCTACAGAATAGTGTCCTACAAAGCATTTGATAAAGACATACAATTCACCCTTTTCTAAAATTCAAAGGGCCATTTAACCATCTGAGAAGAAAAAGACAAACTTTTTTGTGTACAAAAATTTATTAAAAACATGAACTAGGATGAATGTCTTTTATTTGTTGTTCAGTCCGCCGGTCAAAATGCTCCCACTCACTGGTTAAAAAAAAAAAAAAAAGGTTGGATAGTTTGACATGTTTTCCTTTATAGTATCCTTACAGTAACTTATGTAAATGACAGGTCCTCAGAGAAATTTCTCCTCAGCCTTTAGGATGCACCGATTCTACACAAAAGCCAGGGCACAGATAATGGACAACCAGAGAAAGAATTGAGATTGATCACACACCCCAAGTTGCCAAGTACCATTTCACATATTTAGCTTTATACAACAAAATGAAAAGTGTCTCTTCTACAATAACCAGAAAGGGAAAAAAAAAACATTATTTTTAGAGCAATGGTTTCACCTTATGGATAAACTATTTGACATTAAAAACAATGTGAATCTGATATTCCTTTGGCCACTGCCTTGCATTTCAACAGAAAGAAAACATTTGAATTTGCTGACCCCCCAACACGACAACTCTGGTCACTGACAATAAATAGGCAGGTTCATAATTAAAATGTTTTAATTTCATTTAAACTGTATGAACATAGGATATCAAGAATAGAAATGTGAGTATTGCCATGTGGGAGTTTTACTGAGGTGATTATGTAAGCAATGACGAGGCATGATCATTCGTGTGGCTTCTGTTCTGATGGCTCATATACAGCCTCCCCCTGCTGGACGCATCAGGAACAGCAGGGGGGTAAAACTGCTCCAGGTCTGCAGTCTCCCCCTCCTCTGATTAATGGACGTTTAGGGGAGGAGGAGGAGGGGCAGGTTATTCCTCACAGGGGTTTAAAGAGCAAGTCTGGAGATATTTGTCCCCTAGACACTTAAATCAATAATTAGTGATGTTTTGGAGAGGAGACCGTACGAGGTCTGAGGAATCTGTTGATTTCTCCCTTTATGGATTTGTGAAAACATTTGCTTTCCTTAAGTTATGGCAAAACTAAACAAAGACAGAAAAGACAAAATCATGTAAGTAAAAAAAAAAAAAACATGTATCAGAACATGCATGATAAGGGATGTTTAGATCGTGGTTGATGACTCATGCTGCAGTGACTGTTTTTCCACAGATGCCCATTGTGTCGTGTTACCTCTGGTAGGATGATCAGAAGTCAAGAGCAAGATGTAAGTTCTCTTTCTTATTCTTTCCAGTTTGTCTGTGTGATATGCAATGGCAGATCTAAATATTGCACGTAAGCAATGAGTTATTATGGGTTTAAGTCATTCAGATATTGAGACAGCAGATTACAAAACAGCTGATTTGACACTAAAGGTTTTGCTGTTGACAACAAGGGACCGCATGATTGTCCTTTGGAAGGTATAAAATATCATAAACGTTTTGGTCTTGAAAATGTTTCTTTAACTTTTTTAAAAGGAGTTCATTGCTGTGAGAGTTCAGGATCCTCGCGTGCAAAACGAAGGGTCGTGGAACTCATATGTGGACTTCAAAATTTTCCTTCATGTGAGTATTTTTTTTAGTATTATCAGATTATAGTCTAATAATGTGACCCTTTCCAACTACCAAAGTTTTTTAAATACTTGTTTAGACATGAAAACTCATTAAAATGTTAAGATTAATTTATAATGAATAAGTTATAATTTATATAATTCTACAGTTTTGGCGTTGATTAATGCTACAATGAGGTTTTTTTAGTTCATTGCATTTCAGTGACCATAATTTATGATATTTATAATGATATTTAGAGGGCAGAACTGGCTGTGTCTGATATATTGTACATTAAGCATTTTAGTGCACAGCAAATAAAATGCACACAAAACTGCTTCTACTGAAACTGGTATTTTGAAGATAAATGAACCTTCTGTAGATAAGCACACACCATCTTGATAGCCAAATACTGGCCGATATATCAGTCTTTCACTATATGCATGTTTATACTTCTGTTGATCAACACTTGTTTTTAAATGCCCTTGTGTTATCTTATCTGGCTACTTGGTTTTTTCACCAGACAAACAGCAAAGCATTCACTGCCAAAACATCCTGTGTGAGGCGGCGATTCAGCGAGTTTGTGTGGTTGAAGAAAAAACTGCAAAAGTATGCTGGTCTAGTGTAAGTTCCTTTGCACAAACACATGACTGTATAGCTGCATACATGTCTCAGCCAGTCAAAATTGTGTTTGTGTGTGTGTATGTATATATATATATATATATATATATATATATATATATATATATATATATATATATATATATATATATATATATATATATATATATATATATATATATTCTGTTTACATTTTATTCATAGGCGGAGCATGTGTAAGGCTGGGGAAGGCTTAAAAAAATGCCCCTGCACAAACAAATATAATCTATTACGTCTGTTGCTAGCAAAGGGAATGTGAATAGACATTAGACAGTGTCGAATGCGGCATTAAATTAAGATCTTTTCATGTTGCGCCATATTTTATTTTAGGCGTTTTACAGTGTTGCACATTTTAACCAATCACACACAATTCTGTTGAGTTTGGGAATGCAATGGCAAAGCAGAAACGTTCAGATGAGTCCCCGCTGAAACTCATCAGTTTTGTTGCGCACGTGTGCGTTCACTGACTGAATTCCGGACTATTGCGATTTCCCTCATCATAAACAACAAAGAGCAGATGTATGTACAAAGTAAGAGATTAATTTCACCCTTTATACAGCTTTAGTGATTATAACGATAGTTTAGTTTATTTGAGAAAATCTGCTGAAACAATAACTATAAGAATAATTTAAATCTTGAATCTTGAGAGGGCTTAAACTCACAATAGATCAATGTTAGTGATAATGTTATTCTCTAAATATAATTTATTCGCTGTTTGAATAATCGTGGAAAGGAAAAATTATATAATTACATTTCTGGCGTTACTATTAAATTGCAATCTCGTTAAATACGAATTATGTCCCATTAAAAAAAGTATTTACCCTACATGACACCCATGTCTGGTTCTTGCCAAAAAAGACGTGTTTATGATGTTTAATACTGAGAACTACTGCTCCAGAAGAATTTAATTAAGCTCAAGCTTTTTTTTTCATGTGGTAGGAAAAAAAGTTTGCACACTATATCCTAAGCCACTTTGAAACTCTCCTGTTATTATTTTTTATTTTTATATAGGCTACGTTATGAACATAACATTTCAAACATACTAAAATACTTTAGCCACGGAGCGAAGGCGGAGCGGTGTTTCTGGTATCACTGAGCGCGGAGTGGAGCGGGAGCAGGAAATTGTGAACCCGGAGCGGAGTGATTATTAAATGCTCTGAGCGCGAAGGGGAAATTGTTGCCACTCCACTCACATACTTGGCCAGGGAGGGACCAGCAATCAGTCTGTAGTGACACAGAAATCTTCATTATTTCAATATAAAAATGTTTGATTATAATGTAGGCTACTAGACTGTTTTAGTGCCTAAAACACAACTAAATACAATGAATTTCTACTTAACTGTAATTGACATATTTGTAAATTAGATCAAGTAATACTTTGTGAATGACAATTTTTGTATTATTCCTCACCTCCAGGTATTTTAATAAAGGGGCTCACTATAGCATTATTGTTTATTCAGCTTCTAGAAACTCCAAAATGCTTGCTCTCCAACATTGCATACTCCTGGATGAGGCATGCATAGTGATAAAAATTTGAAAAAGGCCAAAATAAATCGTCATGAATGCCAGAATATAAAAGGAGTTATTTTATTTTAACAATATCTCATCAGACCGCAGTTCACAGTTGTTCTACTGAAGCTCATTTGGCTGCTTTATCTTTTCCACGCTCGTTTGACTCGCGCATGATGCTGAGGTGAAGTGCGCATCTGAAAAGTATCTCGTTTGATGTGGTCATAGACTAAAGAGATACGGCGGTTCTGCGTCTAAATACCGTATTTTCCGGACTATAAGTCTGACTTTTTTTCATAGTTTGGCTGGTCCTGCGACTTATAGTCAGGTGCGACTTATCAAAATTAATTTGACATGAACCTAGTGCCCTCTCGTGGCTGGAGACGGTAATGTTTCCTCTCGGTTCTTGGTTCTAAATAAATGCGACTTATAGTCCAGTGTGACCTCATGACATTTTTGGACTGATGCGACTTATATTCCGAAAAATACGGTAAATGCATTTCTTGTCAAGAAAAAAAATGGACAAAAACTGCAGTTTTGAGTGGGGGGGGACCAAAAGAGTGGCCACGCTTTCGTTAGTGGTGGCCACCCTGTTAATACATTTGCCTGCTTTTAGCCTTACCCTATGGTTGGTTCACCCTCCGCCTATGATTTTGGTAAATGGTAAATGGATTGCATTTATATAGCGCTTTCAACAGACCACATGGCCATCCAAAGCGCTTTACAAGTTGCCTCACATTCACCCATTCACTCACTCATTCAAACACCGACGGCGGTGTCAGCCATGCAAGGCGCCATCCAGCTCGTCGGGAGCAGCTGGGGTTAGGTGTCTTGCTCAAGGACACCTCGACACTTGGTCAGGTGGAGCCGGGGATCGAACCACCAACCTTTCGGTTTGTAGACAACCTACATGAACCACTGAGCCACTGCCGCCCATTTTATTTAAATTTACTACAAGCAATATTAACAATTTGCTATGTAGTAGGAAGTTTATCTGCATTGTGTTTTCCTTTTTTTAAATCCATAATGCATCACTGTATTTCCCACAGACCTGTTCCTGATCTGCCGAAAAAGACTTTCTTCTCGTTTATTAATGATGAATTAATTGAAAGGAGGAGAAAAGGTCTTCAGAGCTTCTTGGATAAGTCAGTTCCAGCTCTTTCTTTAAAATCTTATAGTACTTGCTTCTTACAAACATTTAAAAAATGGCATAGTTAAAAATAGCACGTAAAATAGTACAGAAACGTTAATTTTAACTCGCAGTATTTTGTCTTTCTATACAGAGTGCTGCACATGACGGTATGCCTGTCAGATAGCCAGCTCCATCTTTTCCTGCAGACTCAGCTTCCTGTCAAGCACATTGAGGATTGTGTGCAGGGTCACACCCCTTACACTGTTACTGAAGCCATTCTGACTTATGCTTCCTCTAACCGTGGCTGGGTGCAGGAGGAAGGGGATGTGGACGAGACCCAAAAATTATGGCCCACCACTCTTCCATATGAATCTGTAGAGAGGTATATATAAAAAACTAAAATAAAAAACAGTTGCAAATACATAAAGCTCTTTCTGATATAATATTAAGATTAAACATCTCTTTACAGCCCTGCTCCTCACCTTCCTTCATTACAAAGTCCAGGAGCCACTTCCAGTGGGCCTCTAAATGAACTTACAGATGTTTCAGACTTTGAGTGGAGACTGAGTGATGCAGAACAGTCTTCACTTGACCTGAAGCACGGAATCGGCCATGAGCAGCTGCCTCAAGAGGGAGAGAGTTACATTAAACTAGTAGTTGAAGTCCACCCAAACCTTGTTGTTTCTGTAGAAACTGAGGAAGAGGACGGAAACATTTACTCAAAAGAAACGCAAAGGCTTGATGAAGATGCCAAGGATCTACAAAGTTATGATTGTGAATATCTAGCTCCACAAATTGCCGGACTCATTGAAGATGAGCTTCAGCAAGGAGATGCCCACAATGAAGAAGATCTTGATCAAGAAACGTCTGTTGCCGAAGACGCAGTTGAAGTCACCTCAGTAGACGAAGTCATCGAGAAAAAGATTGATGATATCAATGAAGCGAAGAAGGGAAGTCAAGATGTTGGACTTGAACTGGATAGCACTGTGAGACGAACCCCTGACAAGGTCCTTCATGAAGAAGATTCAGGAGAAAGGATCCATAAAAATGAAGTTACTATTGATCTCAGTGCTGATGTTGAGAAGGTACTTGAAACCGCAGAAGATGTTGCGCTCCATTATGCTTGCGAGGAGAGCACATCAAATACTGATGATCAAGATAAAGCTGAGATAACAGAGGAGCATGTGGTCCAAGAGAATGGAGTCAGTGACGACAATGCTGTTGCTCAGGAAGTGGCCATAAATGAGAATGAGGTGCATGTTGGCGAAGTGAACAAGCTCAATGCAAAATGTCTTCAACCTGGCAGTGCCCTTTTGATACTTGAGGGATCTAAGGAAGCGGTGAGCATGCAAACGCCCCCCGTGACTGTCAGTAACCTCAATGCCAATACTGCTGATGTCAACACACTTGTTTTACAAGCCATAGAGATGGATTCAAAGCAATGTCACGAGATGGACATTCCTCCTATCATCACTACACACCAAACAGAGACTAATTCCCATGGGAATTAGTACAGTCATAGATTGGACAGGGTTACATAGATGGACTCCCTTCAGCTCATTCCCAGTCAACATCCAAGATGTCTTTCTACTGTGTGAATGAGTGCATGTAACTGTTCTCAGCATTGATCCACTGTTAACTTTTTCAGTTACAGACTAGATACACTGAGTGATTAGACCGAGCTGTAGTTTTTCCCCTACAAACAATGTGAACAAACACAAGATAATGCACTGACTAATGTGCCATTCAGGATTGTGAGCAAATTGCACATGCATCGAACCGTTATAAATCCATTGTAGCAGGCGAGAAAAAGCAGTGTACATCACTGTGGCACCTTGATTCTAATATTCACCATCCTTAATCAAAATATTTCTGTATTTGTATGATTTTAGCAACAGGAATTACCCCATGACATGTTGCCGATCTGTTTTAGCAAAACCAGATTTTATCTGGCACTTCCTTTTTCTCCCGACTGTAGAACCATGTTGCTCTCACATGTTTGCTCTACTGGAACTTTGGGTAATTTAAAGGGTTAGTTCACCCAGAAACGAAAATTAGGCTGCATTTTACTCATCCCCGAGGCATCCTAGGTGTATATGGATTTTTTTTTCTGTTGAATCCAGTTGGAGTTATATAAAAAAATTGTCTTTGATCTTTCAAGCTCTATTGTTGCAGTCAGCTGGTATTACATGCGTCAGTCCAAAAGAAGTGAAATAAAAAGTGCCCTTCCTTTAAAATAAGTGTCTCACACCGCTCCGGGGGTGAACAAGGGCCCCCTGTAGTGAATCGATGTGTTTTTGTGAGAAAAATATCCATATTCAAAACATAAACATCACTTTAATGTAGCCTGCGCCAACAGTTGTACACAGAGGCAGTTCCAATGGCATGATGTATGAGGTCAGTGTTGCGCATACACCGGTGAGTCTCGTGAAAACCAACGTTTGTTTACTGGATCAAAAGAAGCAAAGTTTTCTTACTATAGTAAAGGAAGCCCAGTCTCCTCTTGGCTTATATCGAAATCCTCCCACATTCTTCTTTAGTAATCCTTGTTTAGTACTTCTAATTAGTAACCGTTGTTTTGTTTTTGATCTTTCCGCTGTTTCCGCATGCATCACTTCTGAGCGGCGCATGCGCAAAGGTGACCTCATACGTCATCTGTGCTGAATAACTTCCATTTACATCAGTGAGTGCAAGCTAGATTGGATATGGATATTTTGCTTACAAAAACGCATCGATTCGCAACAGGAGGCCTTTGTTAAACCCCCCGGAGCTGTCGAGACACTTTTTAAATCGAAGAGTGCTTATTATTTAACGTCTATTTGACTGAAGCAATGCAACACCTGCTGACTGCAATTATAGAGCTTGATAGATCAAAGATAGATCAAAGTTTTTAATATAACTCCGACTGGATTCGTTTGAAAGAAGAAAGTCATATACACCTAGGATGCCTCGGGGGTGAGTAAAACGCAGCCTAATTTTCATTTTTTTAAGGGTAACTAACCCTTTAAGGGATGGTTCATCCTAAATTGAAAATTCTGTCATCTTATACTCACCATTGTGTTCTTCCAAACCTGAATGACTTTCTTCTGTGGACCACAGGATGATATATGGAAAAATGTGGTAGTGTTTTTCTATCCAGTGTTGTTTTCACTGTGCAATTGAAACATTCTTCTAAGTATCTTCCTTTTGTGTTTTAATAAATTTATAAAAAAATTACAAGGATGAGTAAGTGATGACAGAATTTTCATTTAGGGGGTGAACAATCCTTTCAATATAATAATATATAATGTTTAGTGTTAGTGTGGCTGTAACGAATATTCAACGAATAATGAATATTAATATTTCAGGGTCTTTGGTATCTAATTTCTTTGTTGCTTCATTTATGGTCAGAACACTAATTTCCATACAGAAATTTTATAAGCTATGGAAAATAACATAAATGCACAGGAAATGACAGCGCACATTGTTTGGAATGATAATATATTTTATTTTCCCCATCCTTGTAATACTAATATGGAAACAGAAACATACTCAAAAGGGAATTTCTTTTTGATTGACAGAAAAGGGTACTACTTTATTTTCTTAGATAAGTTGATCTTTTATTACGCACAGATACAAATATGAATGCATAGTAGCATTGCAAATTCAAAGCATCCTACATTATTTTTTAATTTGTTTTAAAAGGATTTAAGTTAACGTTACATTTTTACCAGTAAGTTGTGAAGGGTATACGAATGTCTCATTCGGCTCCAGTCGTAATGTGACGTTTTCATTTTCATTTATATGCGCCACATCTGTCGGTAGACTTCATTGTAGGTACATGAGTGCCAGAGCACGTGTTTATTACTGTATGCATGTTTGGATTCACCAATGTGCTTACTAACAGCAAACCAATAAAGAACAAGAGGTTGAAATCAAACTCAGTGTCCACTGATTCACCTAAGAGAACATGTTG
Source organism: Carassius gibelio (assembly GCF_023724105.1). Lineage (NCBI taxonomy): Eukaryota > Metazoa > Chordata > Actinopteri > Cypriniformes > Cyprinidae > Carassius > Carassius gibelio. Next base: position 12,906,265 of record NC_068407.1, read on the forward strand.
GAAACCATGAGTGCAGTCACTATACCGACCAATACCAGTATATTAACTTGACAAATACCTTTCAAAATGCCACTGGACAGTTCAAACAGCCAATGAAAGTTGGACTTGTTCTAAATCTGCATTTTAAAATGAGTTATTAATGTAATATGTTCAAATGTGTGTTAAAACATGAATTGGACATATATTTTAGATTCATGTCCAGTTGTCAGAAATGCTGGTAATATAATTAATGTTTTTTTTTCAGACACAGTTATGACAACAATATCACCACAAGATGGAGACATGGTTTAAAACTAGGGAAAGTGAAAGTCAGATATAATACTTTTTTAATGTAACACTTTTCCAATAATTTTGTTGTTTATATGCACATATGATCAAATTATTAATCTCATGATTTCATTAGAAATATAAAAATCAGTTTGACCCCAGTTTGTAAGCTCAAAATGAAAAAACAGAATAGAAATTTATGGCAACATCTTCGAATCTATAGCTTCCTGTTACACAGTCTTAGCTTTACACATATCTTCTTTGTAGTCTAGTGTGGTTTTCTGGGACATTGTGCTGAATATTTGAACTACGCTCTTCCCAGTGTAGGAAAAAACTGCTTTCTATATGCTGATGTGATCTAGCCCATTGACCTCATTTTAAACTGTGACATCTGCAGGCGGGGTTGTGTGGCTGGCAGCAGGGGACTGCAGCTGGATTCACAGTGTAGTCGGCCGATGATACCTTATCTGTGGCGATGTCCCATAGCAGAGCCTCCCTCTCTCTCTCCACTTCCTTCAGGACAGATCTGTACACTTCACTCTCAGGGTTCAGAGGGGTCTCCTCTGCCTCGTCCAGTGAGAGGTCAAATATCAGAGGGGGGTTGTGATACTGCTGCTGTCCACTTCCTCCACCGCATGCCACTGATCCACCTGAGAGAACACATCAAAACCATTACACCCACCCAAAAATGCCATACATGAAAGCAGTCAATGAACTTTGGACTAAAAGTTCAAAGTCAGTTATTATTTTATGGTAATTTAAAGTAATTTAAACAGTAAAAAATAAAAAATAAAGATTTATTAATTCATCATTTTGCTATAACATTACATTTTAAAACAAGAAATAATTTGTTTAAAATGTCTTATTTATTTTTCAATTTATAGAAAATTATGTTTTAATTTATTTGTTCACTGATACATTTTTAAACATGAATGTAAAAGTTAAAAATGTATTTTTATTTCTCAATTTAAAGAAAAAATATATACTAATTATTTAGTGTTACATTTAACTACATTTTTAAAAATGTAAATGAATACTTTAAAATGTTTGTTTTTATTTAAAAATTTGACATTTTTGATAAATGTAATTTATAATAATATGTGGTATTTTGTAAAAACAGGTTTACTTTATAGTTTATGATTTTACAGTTAGAGTTAACTGCATGAATCATACATTTAAACTAATTAAATCAAGTTTAAAATAATAAACAAAATAAATAAACTCAAATAAGTATGTTTTTGTATTTACAGTTTTATTCTTAAATAAATACATAGATTTTTTCATTTTATTGGAAATGTTCTTTTCATTATTAACTGGAAATTAAGTCCTCAATAAAAAATTTAAAACTTAAAGATATATTGATTAGCAGTTATATTCTTGAATTAATACAATGATTGTTTAATTTGTATTTTTAAGTGGAAGTCCTTCATAAACAGTTACCTGTGATGTAAAATGCCTTGTGATGTCTCAGCCTGACGCTTTGAAGGTCGCCAAACTGTCCCGCAGCACCACTGTTTGGATGCATGAGACTCTGACGACAGGAAGAAGAATTAACCGAAAGCCAGTCAAAGCAAACTTCACAAATGTTTGTTTTGCTCTGTAAAAGTGGTGTGTCATCTAAACACACCGTACCTTATGGCCTGTGTCAGAGTCGTTGAGCAGAATGTCAGTTATATCAATGCCGTCATAGCGTCGATCTGATGGAGGTTTTACACCAGCCAGGGAGAGAATAGTTGGAAAGATATCCAGACCACTAAGGAGTTAAAGCCAGTTATCATACAGTGAAAACCAAACAATCATGTTACACAGTGTTCATCATTTTCCAGCACCTCAGCAGGGCGCTGCTGGTGCTGTTGGGTTTAATCTTCTTAGGCCATGTGACCGCTGTGGGAACTCTGTGACCTCCTTCCCATGTGGTTCTCTTGGCTGAGCCGCCACCTGCTCCGAAAAATGAAAAAAGACTATTACATAATAATTCAATTAGTGGGTTTGTTATCTAAAACAACTGAAGAGAAGCCACAAGTAAGCATGATATCTGCATTAACAGAAAAACATGGATGTTCATTCATTTAACATCTTCTATTTATGGCAGATTAAAGGTATGACATTTTATAAAAATAGAAAAAAAGACATTTATTTTCATTACCTCTGCTCGTCTGCCATTTTCCGACAAAAGGCCCAACATTCCCAGCAAACTGGCACTTCTGCTCCCATGGGCCATTGTCACCTTAGAAATTGATGCATTGTATTAATATCAAGGAATGTTTTTCAACTCAACTGAGCCTTTAGAGTGATTTTTTTTTTTAAATAACTCACCAGTGAACCATATCAATGTGTTTTCCAGCTGCTCAGAGCTGACCGCCTGCATGATTGTCCCCACCAAAGAGTCCATGTCACTGAGGCTGGCTGTGTAAGGGTCTTGTGTCGTAACGTTTAGGAAGGCGTTGTGGAACAGTGGGACATGCATGTGAGCAAGAGCCACGTACAATAGGAACGGCTGCTTCTTCGAAATGCTACACAGACACATTAACACAATTAAGTCCATCATTTTGTGACTGCCGGAGCAGATGTACACAAGAATGTCTCCTAAGCGATTGAGGTGTTGTTGTTGGATGTAATAATGAACACAGCAGTCATCATTTACTCCCGACATCTGAGCACACTGAAGACGAGGTGGATTACTTTTGCTTTTGAAGGCGATGCGCCCCTATCTACATAAATGCGTCTATCTTTGTGCCAATCATTCGTGGTCCAACTTCACCAACAGAAAAAGTGATTAGTAAGGGTTTTTTTAGTGAATCTTTGCAAATCACCTTTCCTAATAATGTGCTAATTAGCAAGTTTCATGACAAATGCGGCAAAAGTAAACGGTCTCTCAGAGAGCAAATCAGAAGGGGGGGCGGGGTCATCAGAACTCATTAACATTTAAAGGAAAATGCTACAAAACTTGTTCTGAAAAGAGCTGTTTTTGACAGGGTAAAAAAGGTGTTTTTTACATTACCATTGAGAAATTTAACCAAACTATGTTACCGACTTTTCATTAAGACCCTAAAGAATCATATCAACTTGTGGAAAATGGGCATCCGATGACCTCTAAGTAACTAAAGACAGTTTCATTGTTTGTAGAGAGATGCGCAGATCCAAGTAACACACACACAACTGTCATCCCTCTTTCTTTCTAAGTAATTAATTCAAATAAATGCTGTAATTCATTCAAATAAATGTGATCTAACCACACTATCGGAGTCCAATTTGAAGCAGAAAGAATATCACCAACGATGCAGTAACTGACAAAATAACCGTAATTTATACCCTTCCGGTCAAATATTGCGCTCCAAACATCAATAACAGCTTGTTGTCAATGTGGGCAAATGACTAGTATTAGCAGGATAATGCACAGCTAGCTGTGCTTTAAATGATTTAAATGCACTGATGCGCTTTACATTAGGTGGTTCTTGGCCTCCACGTTGTACGTTAAAATTGTTTAATGCACAGCTAACCATGCATTATCCCTTACCTATATAATATACAAAATAATAAATATTATTATTATATATGATTTAATTGCTACAAGCCCTAACATGAAAATAGTTTACTGAATTTTAATGTAAATATATAATCTATTGATTCAAACTGATTTATGTGAGGTCTGCAGTGGTACTAGCTTTGACACGGTCACAGGTCTCTGTACAAATACACAGCTGGAAAAAGAAATTGATGAGACTTGGTTGCACGTGCAGCCCAACAGATGATGATTTATCCTTAGGCTGTGCCAGAGGTCAACACTGCAATTTTGCCTGCCCAGTAAACTTGTTTACAGACTAGAGACCTTATTGACTGGTCAAAGTCCTGTGTGTGTCGCAAAATTGTTTTTATAATCCACTTTTAATCAAGAATGTTTTGGCTTCACACTTAATACCTAAAACCTGTTTTAGATTATTTGATTTGACATATATTTTACCAGGAAGTTCAAGTGGTTTAATAACCTTTAATAACAGTATAAATAATACAGAATTTTTGGGGAGAAAAGAATATGTGCAACAGAAAGTAAGTTATTAGACATACAAGCACAATTTAACGGAAGGCAGGCTATTTTAGAGTTTTATATCAGTATCGAAATCAGAAAAAAGGTATAAAAAGTGGTCAACCAACCTGGCTGTGAATATCTGATTGACTGCCGCTGTGGCATATCTGTCTTTAAGGCTCCATGTGTCCAAGGGTTGTTCAATTATTATCTCGTTTTCCATCAGAGGCAATGCCACTTTAGAGTAGCATTCTTCATGCTTCCTGTTGAGAGAAGATTTTTCAACATATTTGAGATGTATACAAAATCTCAGGCTATATGGCACCTGATGTGTGTTTTGACCTATATAACCTGAATACTAACACAAACCTAGTAATATACTGACTATGGAGACAGGGAGGACAGCTGGGAAGGTCGAGACCTGGTTTGTCAGTGCAGCCCATGTCATTACTATAAGGAATACCGAAGTAATAGTCAAAACCTGTAGTGTTAACACAGAAAAGTGAGCATTTCCTCATGACATGGCTTCAAACAAATACATAATGTCAGACACTAATTAAAATTTATATATAAAAATGTAATTTAATGTGGAAAATTTTTTGAAAATAAATTAAATACATTTTAATTAATAGATTTGTAATTCACTGTTTTAAGTAACATTAGTTAACAATAAATGTTAACTAAAACAAAATATAAAAACTTTTTCTTTTTTGTTCGTCAGGTTTAACTTAATGTACTAAAATAGCTGAAACTAAAACTGAAATAAAAATGAATAAAAATAAATGAATACAAATGAGTAAAAACTATATAGGCATTTTTAAAATAACTCAACAACAAAATTACAAAAAAATAAACTAAAATTAAAATGAACATAAAATCTACAAATTAAAACAATAAAAAAAAAATACTTACATTTTTAATTATCATTTTACAATTTTTTTATTTTAAAATTAATTATAATTTAGTTACCTCTATGTACAGGATTGTAGGAACCGTTGTGTCCAAGGTGCCATTTTCCTGTTTTAAAATCAATATAAGACAACTGGAATTGAAATATTATTACATATTATAAGTTTAGCTTAGGAGGCTTATTAGTTGCCAAGGCGACGATGCTTATTTGCTAATCAGGAGCTAATCAAAGCACTGTGTCGAGTTCATTGCTCTCAGGATGTTAATCGTGTTGTTCTCTGCATGTTCTTTGAGTTTCTGTGCTTACCGATAATGGCTGTGTAATAACCTGCTTCATGCAAGAGCTCAGCAAGCGTTGTCTCATTGAGTGGCAGCCCTCCGACTGACCCCACTGCGAAATTATGAGTGACCCCATTGCGTAGCCCATGTCTCCCGGTCAGGAGGGCAGCACGTGACGGCGAGCATGTGGAGGCAGGAGAGTGGAAGTCTGTGAATCTGCAAATCACCAGACACAAGCACCAACAATTAGACCTAATAATGCACAAAACTGTGTCTGTAATGATAACTCTACCTTTTGCCCTTCAGCATTAATGAGTCCAGCCAGGGTGTTGGTGTGGAGTTGTCAGGCCTGTTCACCCAGAGGTCACCCCATCCAATATCATCGGCTAGGATAATGATGAAATTGGGTCGTTCCTTTTCACTAGTTTTGTCTTCCTGTTTAATATGGCTTTTGATGTGATGAATCAGTCCAGAGTACAGAAGCAGTAAACACAATCCAAACTGTGCCATTTTCATGCTAAATCTAAAAAACAAGGCAACATTTAAATGATGATTCATTCGACATACTTAATTACTAATACACTGATTGCTACTTAGCATACTCCGTCAAGGGGAATAACAACTATAAAAACAGCATGATTAATAAATCAGGCACCCAGATATCTTCAATGGAGGTTGTTATAGTTAACTAAAGTTAAAACTATTCAAACATTTTACACAATTACATGCATTAAACAAAAATATAATACTATGTTAACTTCAATAAAAACTAAACACGTTAATTTATCTCCAAACATTCAAAGTATTAAGTAAAATTAAAATGAAATGTAGAGAAATATGACTGTACATCATTAATATTTATTTTAACAACATAGCAACTTGATCATTAAGTAACTTTACAATTTTAACTTTTTAATATACATTAATATGGTGTTATATGGATGATATTTCAGACATTTGATAGAATATGTAATGGATCCTGCTTCATCTTATCATCCACCAATGATTTCTCATCTTGAAGAAGACTGAAGATCCATGAATTACATTAGGCAGCATGTAATGTAGAATGTAATAATGATATGATCAGTAATAATCTGTCAAACTAACATTAAGCTATAATCTCATAGGAACCAAACGCTAAGGTTGCAGTTTTTCATGCCATAAAGCTCTTTGGACATCTCTGGGGAGAGTGTTTCACTGTTGGGTTTGCCCAGATCTTGCTGAGTATTATATAACAAACTTTACCTAATGCACCAGTCCCTTGTAAACATTCAGTACAGTTTCTCCTGCAGCTCCCACTTAACTCTATGATGGGGAGAAGAGACAGCATGCTCCTTTGAGATTCCAGCTCAAGGGAAGTGGGGGGTTGTGACCTTTCATTCAAAACTGACTTTAAACCAATCCTCAACTTGCTCAACAGCTGTAACCTCCCACCACAGAGGAGCTCAGTGTTTGAGACAGTGGAAGCAGCACCACATGACTACAGTAGTACAGCAGTGGAGTAACAACATTCCTCTCCCTGACAGGAGAAGGTATGCATTTTTATAATTATTATTATTAATTTTTTTTAGCTCTGACTGTTCAATGTTACAATTTATCAGTGGTTAAATGACTACTACTATTAAGAAGTTAAAAAATTCACATGGGTCGGGTAGTGCGCGCGTCACACGTATAAATTCAGGTCAGGAAGACACAAACGCACACGTTTATATTTGTATAGAGTTACTGACCATATAAACGACCACGTGAAAAGAAGCTGAGAAAACACGTTCACGCTAGAATCATGATGGTGACTCACCTTACTTTTGATAACGTGCAGTGATGTAGAACAAAACAAACGTATTAAAACATATAGAAACTTAATATAATGAATGTTCATTTGTGACAGTTGCGTCATACCACAGGTGTGATGCTTTGAGGAGTTCAAGCAGTAACGTTTTTGACTTAGTTTTGTAAGGTTAGTCAGAATATGATAGGAATGGAGCTGTTCTAAATTAATGTTAGCCGTCGCTGCCCTAACATTGGGAAAGGAATTTACTTCAGATTCGATATGCATTTTATACACGCTATATTATGACTTATAATAATATTATGAGATTAATTACTCCTCACCTAAAGCCGAGCGATGATTTGAATCAATGAAAATATTCCAGTCGTTGTTTTGCGCATCAGTTTGTTGACACTCTTGTCCCGCCTCCCCTATCATGACGTAACATCCCTCTGGTAACGCCCCTTGCGCTATAGTTGTTCAATTGTTTATACCTGTTTTATAGGTATATCTATAAATTATGCAGTAACACAACACCCCCCCCCCCCCCCCCCCCGGATAATTTTTCATATATTCAGTTTATTTATTATTAATTTGGTTCTGTGCAGTTTTATTAGTTATTGTTATTTTAAAATATTTATACTTTATTTTTATTACAGTTTTGGTTTTAGTCATTTCGGTACTCATTCATTTCAGTTAGCAGTCTTAGTTGAGTCATTTATATCAATATTAACATATATTGTGATAATATGATCAATATGATCAATTTATTTCAGCTTGACAACACTGGTCTCTATAGCACAGAAATTCAACTTAACAGAAACCTGTCCCAAAACCTGATACATGAAATGGTTAAAATAATTTAATAGCTGATATTGCAATTTTGTGACAAAATAGTTGTTTATGAAATGATTAACCATGTACATCTGAGTTTAAGTCTACTTTACAATTAAATGACTCTTTACAAGTATGAATGATCACGGTTGTGCCCCATCTGAGTAGCTGTAAAAATTAATTCACTTATTTACTCACTATAGCTTACCTTTATCTTTCCTTTTTTTGTCACATTCACAGGTTGCAGATCAAAATGGCATAGTGGATTCTCCGAATAAAAGGTTGCCTCGGCTCTACAGTGTACTCTGAAGTCCCAGATGGTGGTTGGGGTTGGATTGTGGCTGTAGCCTTTTTCTTGGTGGAGGAGTTCACTTACGGGGTTATCAGACATTTTGGGATTTTTCTCAAGGACTTAATGAGTGAGTTTGGCGAGGGTGACAATCGAGTATCATGGATCATTTCAATATGTGTCTTTGTTATGACTTTCACAGGTAGGTTTGTAACTGTTACTTTAAATTTAGAAATGTAAAAAAATAACTTGCTTGCTTGACTCCTCTTAGCTGTATGTTTACTCTTTTATATATATATATATATATATATATATATATATATATATATATATATATATATATATATATATACAGTGTTGGGTCTGTAATAATATTACTTTTTTCAGTAACTAGTAGTGTAAGGCATTACTCGTCTGAAAATGGTAATATTATTACAGTTTTCCCAAGCTAGTTACTTGCGTTACATTTGCCAGTAGCACCTTCATCACACACAAGGCACACAACACAGAGAACAGAAGGGAAGGGAAGGAGGGCGTGAATGGAACAGTGATTGGTCTGGGTTTGGCACGAGGTATCATTTAGCATCACTGATTGGTCGACAGCCGGCAGCCATGGTTGCCAGGGTAGCGGTTTTCCCGCACAATTGGGCTATTTTAGAAAAGGAGTTGCGGGAAAAAATACAGAGTTGCGGGTTGCGGTTTTTTGGGCTACATTTATAATGTACCGTGGCCGCAAAAAAATAAATAAAATAAAACAATTGTGGACAAAGATAAAAGTGAACCTTTTATTAGTGGGGGTTGATCCCCAGGAATTAATACTTGCGAGTAGTATTAATACTTGCGCGCGCGCCACATGTGCTTTGACATCACAAATCAAGCATCATCATCACGTCACTCTCATCATGAGAGCGTTGTAGTCAGAAGCGTCGGTTCGGTTGTCTGTGGATGTACAAGCAGCATTCGAAAATGTCAGGTAAATGGGGAAAGTATGGAAAGAAGTATCGCAAAGAATGGGAGACAGAGAAAGGATTAAAGGAGTGGATTCGAAGTGTTCCAAATGATGATAGAATAGCGTTCTGCAAATATTGCAAATGTGAAGTAAGAGCTCACCACGGTGATGTGGTAGCTCATGCTGCGACTGAAAAACATAAAAAAAAAAAAAAAAAAATGCGGCTCCTTTCTCAAATGCCAGAACATTATTTGACACAGGCAGTTCCTTTCTAAGAAATAATGCACCTGAGATTGTGTATTTAAAAAACAGTGTGTGATATTAATAATTTGGGTAAGACAAAAGGCGAATACTTTAAACTTAAACTTATATAAATTTATTTTAAGGCCCTTTGTGGGAATCCAGCCGTTGTCTAATCTGATTGGACACTGAAAAATTGGGCTAGTTTTCATTCCATTTGGGCGGGTTTTGAGTTGCCATTGGGCTGGAAATATTTCTGGGACCTGGCAACCCTGCCGGCAGCAGAGCGGCACGCTCAGACAGATGGGGAAAAATGGAAGCGTCAACAACGGCAAGCTCTTTTTCAGAGGAAGGTTCCCAGCAACAGAAAGCTAGTTTCGACGGGTGGAGATTCAGTAATTATTTTGTAGGAGTGCTCCGATCACGATCGGCCGCTCGTTAATGCGCATCTCAGTAAAGCCGGTTCTCTAATCAGCGGTTTATTCCATCAGGTGCGTGAACCATATGTTCATACAACCGTGCCAATAAACGCTGAAAATGAACGTGGATTTGCGCATCTTCTCAGTTAATAACGGCTCTGTGTAGTAACAGCTGCTCTATGTGAAATCACGCACCTGAGGGAATTAACCGCTGATTAGAGAACAGGTGTACTGACGAGCAGTAATATAAGTGAGTTGTGTAAACAGTGATTTATGTGACTTCAATTATTTCTTATTAAACTGAAATCGAAAAGTAAAAAGTATTTTTTGGAAAAACCACATCCTGGTGTTAGTCTTCATATGCTGCTGAATAGTGTTAACACGGATATAGAAAAATAAGGAGTGCAAGAGATTGATTCCTAATGTCAGTTTATTTTTAATTAATACTATAGTAGTTCGGTTCCCTTTACATCTTTAACTACCCGTTAATTTATCAATTGAATGAGTGACCTATCCTCATTAATAGAGCAAACATTTGCCCCCCCTGAGAGAATTGGCAGGAGCCGCCACTGATAAAGACCCTAAAGAACACTCCTCCTTTGTATGTTCTCCCTCCATCTGATGCATCTCAGGCAATCATAGAGTAATTAAGAAAAAAGATGTAACTAGTAATATAACTAGTTACTTTCTCCAGGGAGTAATAAAGTAAAGTAAGGCATTACTATTTTTGAGAGTAATATGTAATATGTAATATATTACTTTTTTGAGTAACTAGCCCCAACACTGTATATATATATATATATATATATATATGGGTTCATTTCTGTACCCTTGCTATTCACGTCTCTTCAGCACATTTATCATCAGTGATGAGTAATCGATTTGGCTTCCAGCCAGTTGTGATGTTTGGAGGATTTCTCACATCTCTGGGAATGATCTCAAGTTCAAGTTCAAGTTCAAGTCTGCTTTATTGTCAATTTCCACATGTACAGTACATACATACAGAGAATCGAAATTGCGTTACTCTCAGACCCCGGTGCATAAAGTTAACATTAACATTAAAGCCTAAACAAAAATAAATAGATCAAATATAAAATGTAGATACAACTATACAATAAGGGAATGATACATATAATATAAAAAAATACATATAATAAAATTAATGAAGTGAACAACAGTGCAGTTAAAAGATTTTTTAGTGCAAAAAAATCACTTATTAAAAATATTTTATTAAGTCTGATTAAAGTGACAAGTGACCAAGAGCAGTTATTTAACTGACTGATGAGGTAGTTGAATGACGTCAGTTCCATGCCGAATGAGGTAGTGAGCAGACCAATGCTGCACAATTGACTAGTGCATGCCATCATATAATAATTAGTGTGTGTGTGTGGGGGGGGGTTCATAGTTCAGAGATGCCTGGGGAAGAAGAGGGGAGGGGGGGCAGGTTCGGGAGGGAGTTCAGCTTCCTGACAGCCTGGTGGATGAAGCTGTCCTTCAGTCTGCTGAGACTCCGCAGTCTCCTCCCTGATGGTAGCAGGCTGAAAAAAGCTGTGTGATGGGTGAGTGGGATCACCTGCGATGCAGAGGGCTTTGCAGGTGAGACGTGTTCCATAAATGTCCTGGAGGGAGGAGAGAGAAACACCAATGATCTTCTCAGCTGCTCTCACTATGCGTTGCAGAGTCTTTCGGCAGGACGCATTGCAGGCGCCATACCACACAGTGATGCAGCTCGTCAGGATGCTCTCGAAGGTGCCTCTGTAGAAGGTGTACATGATGGGGGGTGGGGCTCTGGCTCTCCTCAGTTTGCGGAGGAAGTAGAGACGCTGTTGTGACACCCAGGAACTTGGTGCTGCTCACTCTCTCCACAGTCATTGCTCAACAGCATTCACCAGCTCCATCAGTCAGATGTACCTCACTATTGGGATTGTGACAGGTAGGTAAAGCCTTGAACTATACACAACTATTCAAACATTTTATTTAGTAAGTTTTTTTTTTTAATAAATTAATATTTCATTCAGCAAGGATGCACGAAAGGCATAGTTCACCCTCAAGGCAAGCCAGAGGAGACTGGATTTCCTTTGCTGTAAACAAAACTTGGTTCTCGATCGCAAGACTAAGACTAAACATATTGTCATATTGTTCATTTTTTGTTGAACCATCCCTTTAAATTGATGAAAAGTTACAGTAAATACATTTATAATGGTACAAAAGATTTTCTATTTCAAATAAATTATGTTCTTTTGATCCTTCTATTCTTCCAAGAATCTTGAAAAACATATTTATCAGGGTCTCCACAAAAACATTATGCAGCACAGTCATGTTCAACATTGACAAGTTGTTTGAGCACCATATCGATCATATTTGAATGATTTCTGAAGGATCACAGTAAAGAGAGCAAGAACAGAAATGTATGCAGAGGAAATATCGTACCTGTATAAGTCTGAACATTGGATCCCTTTTCATTCATTTTTTTTATTTTCAATTGACTGTATTATGCTCATATTTAATGTTAAAACTAAACTGTACAGGATTGTCTGTAAGTATGTACATTTTACAATAAAAAATAGTAATGCATTATGTTTAAGACGTTTGATTTACTAACTAAATGATTTTTAGATGCCTCCTACTTTCTGCAGGACTGGGCTACTGTCTGACATTTCTGCCAACCATCACAATCTTGTCCCAGTACTTCAGCAGGCGTCGTTCTGTGGTCACAGCTATGGCCTCCACTGGAGAGTCATTTGCTATATTTGCTTTTGCTCCAGGTGAGGGCATGCATGCTCATCTCCAATGTAATATCATCACATATTATGCATCATGTTAAAAATAAATGTTTCATAATTGTGACACACAGAGTCCAATGTTTTGCAGTCCAATTGTTTCTGCAGCTTTCACAGCTCTTACGAACTTAATTGGATGGAGGTACACAATGGTGGTGATTGGAACGTTACAGGGCACCATTATTATCTGTGGGGCTCTGCTCCATCCCATAGTCATCAAACCAAAGATTTTTCCAGCAGAAACTGACAAGAAGATCACATGCTCTTTTCCTGAAGAACAAATGCAAGGCTCTGCTTGCTTTAAAGATTCAGGTGTACAGTCACTTGATGAGCTGAAACAGGGTCTCAAATCTGGGAAGGAACAGAAAGAAGCGGAACCACTTCAGATTTCTCCAAAACAACAAGCCGTGTCAACCAAAAATAAGCTCCTGGATTTGACTGTACTAAAAGAAGGGAGTTTCTTATGTTATTCAGCCTTTGGCCTTTTTGCAACACTGGGCTTTTTCACTCTGCAGCTGTATGTGGTGGAGCTCAGCGCAAATTTGTGTACCGAGAGGGGCAAGGCGGCCTATATGCTGTCAACAATGGCCATTGCTGAGATCTTTGGACGTCTATCCATTGGATGGGCCCTGAACTGGGGTCATATCAGAAAGATCTTCATACTTCTAGGATGTGTGTCACTGATGTCCCTGGTGCTGGTGTTGTTTACTGTGGTTAATGGCTTCTGGGGGCTGGCGGTGTGCTGTGTGCTTTACGGCTTCTTACTTGGGAACATTGCATCCATGCACATCCCGATGTTGGCCGAGGATGATGTCGTAGGGATCCAGAGGATGCCTTTAGCTGTAGGCGTCTATGTCTGTATTCAGAGCTTTGCAGGACTGGCTGGTCCACCATTAGGAGGTAAGAAGAATTCAATGTTTTGCGCCACCATTCAAAGTTTTGGAGTTGGTGAAAAACTTTTTTAATGTTCACATTTTTTTTAAATTCTAAATGAATTAATTTTCTACTGTAATGTAAACTGCAAAAAAATGGAACACTTAATCATCACAGTGTAACATCAAGTAATTTAAACATAAATCTGTATAATTAGGAAGAATAAGTGTTTGAGAATCAGTTTCTCTTGCTTTGGTGCAAATGAAAGTGACGACAGGTGCACTGGAGAAGCAAAAACAAGACTGCCCCAAAAAAAGTGATTGGTTTTGCAGTTAGTGGCCACAGACAATTGCTCTCTCATTATCCTTCCTTCCTGACTGATTTGTCTTTAGTTTTGTGTTTTGTTAGTACCAGCAACCCAATCAGGTTGCAAAGATACCCCAGGATGGTACATCCATACATGCCATCACAAGGACGCTTGGTGGGTCTCCCAGCAAAGTCTTGTGAGCATGGAAGACATAACTTGGAGACAGGCCATTACATGAGGAAAGCTGGACAGAGCCATATGAAGTACTGGTATAGAGGGGTATGGAGGGCCCAGCAGCAGGAGGAACAGGAGAAGCACTGCCAGAGCCCTCCAAAATGGTCTCAATCAGGCTACTGGTGTACGTTTCTGACTTGTGGGTCAGTGATGGTCTAGGGAGGAATGTCTTTGGAGAGTCGCACAGACCTCCATTTGCTAGCCATCAGTACCCTTACTACTGTTAAGTCCCGGGATATGATCTTCAGAGCCACTGTCAGACCTTCCGCTTGTGCAGTGGGCCCTGGGTTCCTCCTAGTGCATGACAATACCTGGCCACACATGACTAGAGTGTGTAGGCAGTTTCTGGATGACAAAGGTATTGATTCAATTGACCGCACCTGAATCCAATTGAGAACATTGTATTAGACATTGTATTAGAGCATCCCAGGCTACAGAAGAGCACCAGGACAATGTCCAGGAGTTCACAGATGCCCTGATCTAGTTCTTGCAGGAGATGTCCCAGGAAATTCTTTATCTCATCAGGAACATGCCTAAATGATGTCGGGAGTGCACACCGGCACGTGGGGGCGTTTCACACTGCTGACTTGCATTATGAGATGCTTTGAGGAAATTCATGCAAGTTCTAAGAACTTGTAATATCAGTTTTTTACTTTGATTTTAAGCAGCAGAGCCATGCACAGGGGGGTGGCCCGGTGGCTGCCCCTTTGCCCTCATCTGCTGAGGTGCCCCTCTCACCTATGCCCCCCATCACCCCATCTCAAAGCTGTCTGTTACGGCTCCGCTAAAGATCCGCTGATTCCTCGAATCTGCTCCGTGTTTACCGCCAGCTCCGCAGCATCACTCAAATTCTGTGTTCCACTCTCTGGAGAGTGGAGACCACCCGAAGGTAGTTGCATTCCCAGGTAGATTTATAACGATCCACATTAGTCAGTGGTTGATCCGCTGAATTAGTTGGTAGATTGTTTGTTTTTGTTGGTAATGACTTGGCCTTCTAAATGTGCACATTCTTAGAATTAGAATGTATAATCATATGATTGTACCTGAACAGATCTAATATAGATAACACCAAATTTGCTGTTGTTGGCAGAATTTGTAGACAATTTTGTTTTTTTTTATAATTATTACTAGTAATCAGACCAAATCTGATTTGATCCAATGTGAAATAGATAATTTAAAAACTAATTTAATAATTTCCTTTTACAGACAGTCATATTTATTTTCTTGAAGTTAACTTTAACAACATAAAACCAACCAAATGAAGTTTACATTTCAATATTTAATTGTTTGTTTCTGAAACAATATGTTGAACACCAAAGTTGTAGCCTTCCATAAATTAAACTAAACAGAGAGTCTGTTGGCCATTAGTGACTACAGGTGGAAAGATATTTTTATTTATTTATTATTATTTGTTTTCATAGCAATATCTAGCAACACGGCCAGAACTTAAACCGATCATAATCAAAAGAGCCCACAGACATTGCTGACAGGATACCACATTCGGTAAGGAAAACGCAAAAAAAAAAAAAAAAAAAAAAAACTCCTGATATTATCAGTCATACATTTTATCAACGGTATCAAAAACAGTAGCATATAACACTACAGAGATCTGTAGAACAAGTATGTTACATCTATGCTATTTCATATTGTAGTTACATTTTCAGTCATGCCAAGGGCAATGTTATCATTTACATTATATACTCTAGCAATCGTTATTAATGAAAACTATAACAGTAATAGGCCTATGTATTGCTTAATGAATAATAAACAACTGATACAATTATATACCCCTAACCTAATTGTGAAATGTGATATAATTTAACAGTGCTCATTCCTCCAAAACAGATTAAACATCTTTCACAAACATCTACATACTGTATCGGTCTCTTTCAAAGTGTTTAGTGTATATAATAAGTGGGGTAATTATAGCACAATTCCCACCTAGACCACACTAATTTTCAAACTCTGGCTACGGCCATGATGCCTTTCATTACCCCAATGTGTTTCTCTTTTATACAGTCTGGCTGAAATGATGGGTGGTAGCAAAATACATTGTCACATGACAGTAAAAGTGTACATTTGCTAACATGCAGGGGTTTGGTCAATTTACCCACTGACTCAACTTACCCCACTCTCCCCTACTTCCATTTAAGATGAGGCAGAAGCAGGCTCAGAGAGTGAGGAAGAGCCCACTCTTATCAAAACATCTACAATAAAGTCAGTTATTACAGAGTGTGCTGATTTCTCTTTTAATTGTATATTTGTAACAACTGGATAATTTCTATTAACAAGCACCCACCCTCCTTGTGCCCCTTTTTTTTTTTGGTTTGGGCCACTGCCCCTCAAAATGTCTGTGCATGGCCCTGATTTTAGGTGCAATTTGGAATCCAGCCCTCAGTGGGTTGTTATTTGAGTTTCCATTGACCATTGTCACATAATTTTGTTCTCAACGAATTACACAGTTTTGTTCATTGAGATCAAATGCATGATTTAAGTGTTCCCTTTTAAATTTTTAAGCAGTGTTCTTGAAATGTAATTTATTTCTGTGATGGCAAAGCTTAATTTTAAGAAGCAAAAACTCCCCAAACTAGCAACTTACTGCATTTCCCTTTCAAATATTCTAGGTCTCCTTGTGGATGTTACGCAAAATTACAGGGCTGCATTCTACTCCTGTGCTGCTGGAATGGGACTAGGTGCCATCTTCCTTGGGTTCGTACGTCCATCTAAGACAGGTCAACTGTGCTCGAGGAGGAAGAATAGACAGAATAACCCCATAGTGGAGCAAGTGTGCAAAGACAAACTGGAGGAAATTCTAGAAGTGGATAATCAAGATATTAAGTCTTGACTTCCTTTCTGAAATTTAGCAGAACTTTAGGTACTATCAAACCTATGACTAAAACATAGCAACATTATGATTCATAATAATCACTCAATGGGTTCGTTCACCCAAAAATGAATATTCAGTCATCATTGACCCACATGAACCAATTAGGTCCTTTTCTCACTTTTCCTCAAGTGCTCTTGAGTTTACGTTTCACATATTTTAGGTGCTCTATGTATGTATGTTGATGTTAATATGTGAATAAAATTAAAGTCTTGTTGGTTTGGAAGTTGGAATGCCATGTGAGGTTGTGTAAATGTTGACAGAATTCATTTTTGGGTGAACTAACCCTTTAAGATGTACAACAGTTTCTACACCGAGATCATACATGTGATGATCATAGTACACTATATTAGCAGTAGCTGTCAAGAAAACTATGATTAGGCTTGAAAAAACACATGTATGGACATTTGTAATACTAAACATTAAGTATTTTGTCGATTAGAATCCTAGATGCAAAAGACACACACACTGTGTAACAGGAAACCACATTTTTGCAGTTTTAGTGATTATAGGCAAGGGGTGATTACTAGGCACTGATGGGTAAAGCAATGACCAATAATAAGGCTGAATTCAGCAACTAAGGTTAAACTATGTAAATGTTATAGAAAACTGTTAGAAAGAGGTATTTGATACTTTATTTTTAAAAGGAACCTTGTTTATATATTTGCAAAAGAGCAATGGATTGAGCATATTCAGCTCACCTCAGGTCAACTTTCAACTACTACAACATCTGTCTCTTTAATGGTACTAAAACCAGGTAAACAACTTTATTAATGCAAATAGTGTCTGTTTAGAGTATTGTTTAGTCTGATGTAGGTGGGACCTTTCTGCAGTGGCTGGCCTGGATCCACGTTGCTCTCTCTGCTACTTTTACAGCCGTGTGAGTGGTCTGAAGCACCTGGAACGGTCCAATCCACCTTTTCGCCTTCCAGCTCTTTCTCCTCAGGTCTCGTACCACCACGAAATCTCCTGGTTTCACGTTATGCAACGGTGTTTCAGCAACCTCCTCCTGAGCAGCTTTCACCTGAACACAGACATTAGACAACAGAGAAGACATTTCCTTGCAATAACTCAACGTGTCATGCTCACACACCTGTAGATGGCAGCTGTTGTTTTACCTACTTCCTTTACCCATAAATGATGGTTTGCCAAAGAGAATTTCAAAAGGGCTCAGGTTTACTCTGGATCAAGTTCAATGAAATCCATCTGTAAACATTCGAAGGGCCCCATCCGTGCCGTCTGGGATACCTGAGACATTTTTCTGCCTCTGGCCACATTATGTGTATTACAAATGACACAACTTTTTGCAAAAAAATTATGCATAATTATGCATTCCCCCTTTCGATGCTTGGTCTTTGCCATGCATCGACTTAGCATAGTGAGAAAAGAAGTGTTTAGGTAAACAAGGCTTGCCATCTCTGCTCATCCATACTCCATTCACAACCTCACAGCCACACTGTTTCCATTTCTCTCTCTTCTGTCCTGTCGCAAATGTCTGCATGCCCTGTAAAGATGAAGAAAGGTCAGAGTTATTTTCAGATAACAAAGTACACTCTGGTGATTTTGTCTGCTGAGATGCCGCAGCCTTCGCCGCTGCGTCTGCTCTGGCGTTTCCTGTAGATACAGAATCTTTGTTATTAGTATGCGCTGCGCATTTACAAATGGCTATCTTTTCTGGCAGCAAAATAGCGTCTAGCAAATCTGCCACGAGGGGTGCATTTAAAATTGGTCACCCATCTGACTTCAAAAACTTTCTGTGTTTCCACATTGCACCAAAATCATGAGTAACCCCGAATGCATAGCGTGAATCTGTGTAAATCGTTACACATTTGTCTGTCATTAGTTTGCATGCTCCTGTTAATGCCACAAGCTCAGCTGCTTGTGCTGAATCATTTGATGGCAATGAGCCAGAGGCCACAATGTCAAATTCAGTTATTGCATAACCAACTTTATTCAGGCCTGTTTGTGGATCTTTAAAAGCTGAGCTATCCACAAAGAGGTAATTTTCAAGTGGCACGACAGACAGGTCTGGACCTGGCGTACACACTTGTTCAAGTGCTGTTAAACAACAATGGTGCTCTTCCCCATCCTCTTCTGTTGGAAGAAGAGTAGCAGCATTCAAGGTTGTGCATCGCTTAACAGTGATATTAGGCACATAAAGCAGAATAGTATGATATCTTAATCATTGCGCTGTTGATAAGTGTGATGTTTTCTGTTCCTGCAAAATCATGGACACTGCGTGAGACACCATCAATGTCAAATCAGAGTAACCTACGAATTCTCTAGAAGCCCTTACGGCCTTCTCAGCAGCTGTGGCAGGCCTGCTGCAACTGCGTCTAATTTGCTGGAAAAATATGCCACAGGTCTCAACTTGTCTCCATGATGTTGCAACAATACAGAAGTCATAAATACATTTTTCTCATCAACCATCTGAGTAAAGGGTTGACGAGAAAAGCCCAGAGTTGGCGCAACAGACAGCTGAACTTCCATGTTCAGAAATGCCTCTTCCGCTTTCTCTGTCCACTCAATCCTGTCATATAAAATCAACCCCTTCCCTCTCAGGGCTCTCAGGGGCAGCTCAAAAATTTTATAATTTGGAATAAATGTTCTACAATAGGAACACATCCCCAAAAAATTAAGCATTTGTTTCTTTGTTAATGGTTTTGTCGTTTTATAGCTTTAACCCTTTTTTCAGACAGTGATTTGCTATTTGGTGTTATTACATGCCCCAGGAATGTAATCTGTTGTTTTACGAACTGCAGTTTTTGTCAGGCTGACTTTATGGCCCCCTGAGCCAGATGCTTCAGGACGGTCACAGTGTCAGTCTACACATTAAAGCTCATTAAGAGCACACATGTAAAGATCATCCACATACTGTAACAAAGCTGTATCTGCTGTAAGGGTCAAAGGTTCCAAACTCCTTCTTAGGGCTTTTGTTGTAACCTTTGCCCTCAAATTCAAATGCAAATCAAAATTGGCTGTCTTTATCAACTGGCACGGAAAAAAATTTGCCAAATCTATAGAAGCAGTTTAGTCTCGAATATAATTCACGCAAAAAACACGATTCACACATGCGTAGACAATTTCACACGCATGAAACCTAATTCACGTACACACACAAAAAATTAACGTGCGTGAAAAAAAAAAATATTCACCAAAAGCAATTCACATGCACAAAATAAAATTATATATTTATAAAATACGTTTCACAAATGCAAAAAACAATTTGTAGATATACAACTGTGCACAAAAACCTTTGAATGTTTAAAATGTACAAGTGTCTGAATGTACGAATCGTCATTTACTACGAATCCACTCGGATTTGATTGTGTGTGTTTTTGAGACTTTCCTGGCAGAGCTCTCTTCCCACGTGGGTCTGTCATACTCTTTAGCCAATCAGATGTGAGCTTACCATTCAACCAATCATATCATAAGCCACTGAGTGCATTCAAGGAGCACGATTCTGCGCACCTTTTGCGCAATATGGATTAATTAGAACGGAAATTTAGCCTTTACATCAGTAATCCAGCATGGCGAATGAAGAACGGGAAGCACAGGTAAAAGTTTAGTTTATTTCATAACAGTCTGAGTTTACAAATTTTATCGTTTACACATTCAATCAAAATACAGTTGTAACAGGACAGTTACAGTAATTATAAATTAAACTGCAATCAGGATAGTAAAAAGAAAGACCTGTAAAGACAAAAGTAACATTTTAAGAGTTGGGAAATTATAATTCTAAATAATCTTGTTTTATAAATTCATGTCTGTTAGGTCAGTGTGTACTTTCTTACAGTAATACATTTGAAAACATGTAGCCTAGTCATTGTTAACCACTACGTTGAAGCAATGTAGTTCGATCAAGATAAACAACATAAGATATTTAGAACCGTTATTTAATTTGTAACTATATATGTTATAGTGGTTCTCAACCTTTTTTTCCACTGGGCCGCAGTATGGTCCAAGTCCAAGTGCAAGCGGATTGCACAGGTTCGAGTAGCAATGGGCTTCTTCACACTGCCTCCACATGTGCAATTGAGCTTTTGAAGCCTACAGACCACACGCACCTGTCCGCGCGGTCATAAAAAAATGGGAGGTACGCGTTCGTCCTCTCAGAGCCTCCGCACGCACTCTCCCATGATGATGATTACGTCACGCCTACCTAGCGGTCCATAATGGTCTCCCCACGGACGAGGAAAGTTTAACATATGGCTTAAGATGCAGCCTGTAAGACTCGCACAGGAGCAGACTTGACGCGACATTGCAGAAAATGTGCATTCACAAATGTAGCCTATGTTGGTCCAAATATGGAAAGCACATTCGAATTTAATAATATAATGTTCTCTCCAGAGATGTTTTGCCACATTTCTTCAATTAAGGATGATTGCTATGTAATATATGGTGTTCCCATTTGCCTGAACTTCAAGTAAAATGCGGGGCAAACCGAAAATCCAGCACTCTCCTTCACTACTGATACTGCGACTTTTATTTTTTTCCACGTGTTCATTCGCTGGCATTTTTCACATTTCTTTTATTTCTCACTTAAAAACAAATTTGTCCATTATGATGCTCAATTTTACCGAACTAATGGCTGTTGATTGAATTCTGCCAAAGTGGGCGCTTGTATGTGTTCGTTAAATTAGTAATGTTCTCTTTCATCATCTCATGTTCGAGATCCACCTATGGGAAGGGCATCCGTACCTGACCTCTGCAGAAGCATCTAATTGCACCAAGTCTGGCTAGACAGACAGAAGCGCGCAGCCAATGCCAGGTAAGGCCCCGCCCCCTTTCCTAGGGGTATAATAATGGCTGCAGCGCTGCTATTCTCCAGTTGACATTCGGTTCTCGCGATCTCTGCATTGACACAGTTCGGTTGGATCACGCAGCTCACCTTCGTGTATTCAGGAGGACATATCGACCGATCAGCCTCCGCCAGACGTGACTGTCGTCTTCTCAGCCTTTTTCTGCTGTGTTCTGCATTCAGAGCCGCCCACGCTCTCGTCGTTCACCTGCTCACACGGCTGCCCGCCATGGATTTTTCCGATTTCTTCTCCGGTATGTCGCTTTCAAAACCTACCGCTTCTCCGGGGAATAGCCTATCACGGGCCTGCCCGGCCGCGTGTGGAGCGCTAATCGCTGCTAAGGATCTTCACCCGTTCTGCGTGGTTTGCTTGGGCCGTAAACACGCTCAAGAAGCCTTGGAGAACCCGGAAAATTGCAATAATTGCCTTATGCTGCCCAGAAAGCTTTTACGACGCCATCTTAAAGTTGCAGCGACCCAGTGCGCCGAGCTCTGTTTTTCTGACTCAGATGGGGGACACGGTGACGTCGACGCGCTACCGGGGGACTCCCGGGGCGCATCCTCACTTGTTTGGGCTGACCAGCCCAATCCCGCATTCCCCGAAGAGGACATCTTCGCGGGCAACCTCATGCTCGCCGACGGACCGGCCGGTTCCGGCGATGAGCATGATGTGGCCCTTCTCGGGGTCTCAGAGGACGAGGAGGCCATCCTGCCCTCTGGTGTTCCCCAGGCTAGCGGCCACGCAGCCCTGCCTCAGTCCATCCTCCTGGAAGTGTGTGAGCGAGCGGCTGCTCGCCTCAACATTGAGTGGCCGGCTCCACAGAGCGCCACCAACCAGGAGAGGGATATTTATGACGGAAAAGTGTTGGGACCTCCTCCCGGTCCGAGGAAACAACTCTTCCCCGTCCTTCCAGCGTGCGCTAAGCATATGAGGCACAATTGGAGCGACCCGCTCGACTTCAAACACGGCCTTTCAGGGCTTGAAGTAAAGGATATCATGCAGCTCATGGTATGGGTGACCCCCCCGCTATCGAGCCGTCCATCGCCAGGCACCTTAACCCCGCTCAGGGCGGGCTGCTCGCTCCCCCTAAGCCGCTCTTGCCAAACAAGATGGACCGTTTTTCTGCCTCAGTTCACCAGGCCGCATACAAGTCCTCGGCCTTGGCTGTCATGGCCCTCAACGTCTGTGGAAGGATATCCTGACGGTGAATGACCTCGTCCTTCGTAACGCTCGGCAGGCCATCCAAGCCTCCGGGCGCTCTATGGCGCTTTCTGTGGTGGGAGAGCGCTCGCTCTGGCTTAACCTGTCAGGCCTTCCTGACAGTGAGAAGCGGAGCATCGCGGGCGCGTCGGTTGAGCCCGGCCGGGCTCTCTTCAGTCCCGCCGTCGCATTGATGCAACAACGGTATGACGACAAAAAGGAGGACGAGGCCTTCAAATTATGTCTCCCTAGGAAGGCGGCCCCACGCCAGACAACCCCTGCACGTTTGCCTAACATTCCAGCCATGGGACGACACTTCCACCGGGGCAAGGAAAGGCCCAGCAAACAAACCCCCACAACGGCAGAATAACCCACCGCCTGCTAAGCACTGGGGAACCACCTAACCCTTCCCCCATCGACTCGAAATGTAAGCGGCCTGCCTGATGTTCGGTTGATAGGGACATCGAGTCTGCGTTCACGGGCCTTCGGACTCTCTTGCTGTCCCAGGACCCCCGTTCAAAAGACGCAGGGTCTCCCGTGGATGGATCGGTTCCTCCCCGTTCGAGGCTGCCTAGCCCATGTGTTTAATGAACGGTGTGTGTTCCCCCCTCACGTTCAGGGGGCCTGTTGTGAGGAAAAGTGCAAAAGCAGTGTCACCACACCGCATACACTCTGTTCCCCTCACCCAACCAATAAAGGCTTCGGCCCCAGTGTTTCCACAACACAAAACACACAAAAAAACAAAAAACACATTAAAACAAACGAATCAAATGAAGAGAGTCCATCTCCCTGCGGAGAGAGGAAATCTGTCTGAACCCCTGCATGGTGCCCCTGGTGTGTCCACTAGATGGCGCCATTGCATCACAAATAAACCAGCTGGACTTATACAGCCCCGCTGCAGCTCGGGTGGGAATGCTCGCAAGTCACGAATGGGCTTGGCGAACTGTTTCGGCTCCTGAGTGGGTGATGCGTACTATAATGCAGGGATACAGATTGCAGTTTACAATGAAACCCCCGCATTTCAACGGCGTTCTCTCTTCACACATGGAAGAGAACGCCTCACACATTCTGAAAGAGGAAATATCCTCCCTCCTAAACAAGGGAGCGATTCAGGTGGTGCCCCCCAGTCTGATGAATCAGGGATTTTATTCTCGTTATTTCCTGGTCCCAAAAAAGGACGGCGCTCTCCGTCCTATTTTGGACCTTCGTGTGTTGAACAAACATTTGAGGAAATACAATTTCAGAATGCTGACTCATGGCTCGCTCGCCCGCGCCATAAAACCGAACGACTGGTTCACATCGGTCGACCTGAAAGATGCTTTCTTCCATATAAGCATTTATCCGCCACACAGGAAGTTTCTTCGTTTCGCCTACCAAGGCACATGTTGCGAATTCACAGTTCTGCTGTTTGGGCTCAGTCTGAGCCCCCGGTGTTTCTGTCTGTGTGCGGAGGCGGTTTTAGCACCCATGAGAATGTCAGGTCTGAGGATTCTGACATACATAGACGATTGGCTCATCATAGCCGAATCGAAAGAGAAAGTATTGCAGGACACCTGCCGTGTGCACACGCACATCACATCTCTCGGGTTCAGAGTGAATGTGAGCAAGAGCAATTTTACACCCAGTCAGAATGTCATTTTCCTGGGTTTGGAGTTGAACTCAGTCTCCATGCGAGTGCGTCTCTCTCAAGAGCGCGTTCTCTCTCTAATGAACTGTCTGTCGCAGTTCAGAGAGGGGGCGAAAGTACAATATCGCACATGCCTCAGGCTGCAGGGTCTTATGGCTTCATCGATCCAGGTTGTACCGCTGGGACTCCTGAGAATGAGAGCGTTCATGAAATGGGTTTTGTCACTACATTTCAGCCCGATGCGCGATCTTTGCCGCTCTGTAATAGTGACGCGCGCCTGCTCGGCAGCCTTGCGCCACTGGAAGAGCGCAGACTTTTACGCACAGGGAACCCCTCTGGGGACGGTTATTATGCGGAAAGTTGTGACGACAGATGCGTCCTTAACAGGCTGGGGCGCCACCCAGGAGGGCAGAACGGTGAACGGTCTGTGGCCAAGCAGACTAAGTTCAGCGCACATAAATTATTTAGAGCTTATGGCCGTATGGAAAGCTCTGAATCATTTTCTGCCTCGCCTGCAGGGACATCATGTGCTCGTACGCTGCGACAATACCACGACAGTGGCTTATATCTACGGAGATTGGCGTCTTCACCCGCAGATAGTGGATGTGTTATGGATGAGATTCGGACAGGCAACCGTGGATCTATTCGCCTCACGCGAAAATTACCATTGTCCTATGTTCTTCTCGCTAAAGGACGTGGACGCGCCCCTCGGGGTGGATGCACTGGCCCACCCGTGGCCCAGTGTGCTGCTGTATGCCTTTCCTCCCCTGTGCCTGATAATTCCTACACTGGCCAAGGTGAGAGGGCAGGGCCTGTCTCTCATTCTGATAGCACCCAGGTGGCCCAAAGCACCATGGCTGGCGGAGATAATCCCTCTGTTATATGTCGAGCCGTGGCGCCTTCCCCCCCGCACAGATCTATTGTCCCAAGCGAACGGGGAGATTTATCACCCGCACCCGGACAGGGTGGCTCTTTGGGCTTGGCCCGTGAGAGGACGAACCTAAGCGCACTTGGGCTTTCGCCGCGTGTGATTGCTACTATACAGAATGCCAGGGCCATTTCTACGCGATCCTTGTATGGCAGTAAGTGGCGAGTGTTCGAAGGGTGGTGTGATGGGCGTGGTCTCACATCTTATCAGTGCTCAGTTCCTGATATTTTGTGTTTCCTCCAGGACCTCCTAGAAAAAGACAGGTCTTTTTCCACAATTAAGGTCTACTTGGCTGCGATTTCGGCCTGTCATGTGGGCTTTGAGGGCTCAACAGTCGGGCAGCATCCTCTAATCCGCAGATTTATGAAGGGTGCCCGTCGCCGCTTGCCAGTCATCAGGAGGACAGTTCCTGAGTGGGATCTCTCCATGGTGTTGGAGGCTCTGTCTCAATATCCTTTTGAACCTCTTGGAAGTATTTCAATAAAGCTGCTGTCCTTCAAGACAGCTTTGCTCTTGGCCTTGGCATCAGCCAAACGTGTCAGTGAGCTACATGCATTTTCGGTTCATCCCTCGTGCACTAAATTCTCTCTTAGTAGAGATATGGTTTCCCTTAGGCCTAATCCGGCCTTCATGCCGAAGTGCTTGCCTGCGTTCACTTCGGAGGTGTTGGAGCTGTCCGCTTTTCACCCTCCACCTTTTTCCTCGCTGGAGGATGAGAGGCTAAATGCTCTTTGTCCCGTCCGTGCTTTACGGACATATATGAACAGGACCAGTGCTTTCCGGAAGAGCGACCAGCTCTTTATTTCATGGGCACCCCCTCATGGAGGGAATCCTATTTCTAAGCAACGCCTCTCACATTGGCTTGTGAATGCTATAGCTTTGGCTTATGAATCAAAGGGTATGCAGCCACCAGGGGGCATCAGAGCTCATTCCACGAGGGGCATTGCCACCTCTTGGGCTTTGTTTAGGGGAGTGTCGCTAAAGGACATCTGCTCCGCTGCTAGTTGGGCTTCTCCTCATACCTTTGTGCGTTATTACCGGCTGGATGTCACCAATATCTCGGTAGCACATTCGGTTTTAGGGGTGGGGTCTGCTTAGCCCTTCCCTGCCACCCTGTTGGAAGTGATGACGGAGTGAATGGGCTGGCTGGCCATGCACATCCCTGTCACTAAGCATGTTTTTACAGTCCTTTTCTGGGTGTAATTATATGCACATTGGTTATCATGTGTGTGATGCAAAAATGTTTTCATGTGCTGCATATGCACAGTAGTCACGATTGTGCATCAGTATTGCAGGTTCATGAGTATGGGACGTGTCAGGCACCGCCTCTTTGGGGCGACCATCCTTCTCTGGCTTTCAGAACCTCACTGTGAGTGTATTGGGCAATCGGGGAGCTGTCCATGTCTCTCCCATAGGTGGATCTTGAACACGAGATGATGAAAGAGAACAATAGGTTACTGTCGTAACCCCGGTTCTCTGAAACATCGAGTGGAGAGATCCACCAGCGTTGCCCCGCTTGCCACACGAGAAGCGAATATACTTACTGGAGAATAGCAGCGCTGCAGCCATTTTTATACCCCTAGGTAAGGGGGCGGGGCCTTACCTGGCATTGACTGCGCGCTTCTGTCTGTCTAGCCAGACTTGGTGCAATTGGATGCTTCTGCAGAGGTCAGGTACGGATGCCCTTCCCATAGGTGGATCTCTCCACTCGATGTTTCAGAGAACCGGGGTTACGACAGTAACCTATTGTTATGCGAGTAGGTCTGATCATGTCTGAAAATAATATATGAAACACAAAATACTTTAACATAAGAAAAACATTAGGCTATAGCTTATATTTAAGTAAATGTTTAAATTAATGTAAAAAATAATAATAATTGTAAAACTGAAAAAAAAATGTAATTGTGTTCAGCATGGCGGGACGCATTTGAATTGGTGACGGGCTGCTGGATGCTGCTGCTAGCTCCATGGTCATTTAATAGGCCTAGCATATTGTTTCTTTTACGCGGCTGAAAATAACCGTGCTTTCTGTTACTGAGCCTGTGTCTGTCACTCGTCCTCTTAAAAGTGGAAGCTTGTGCGTAAAACTGAAAAAAAAAATGTAATTGTGTTCAGCATGGCGGGACGCATTTGAATTGGTGACGGGATGCTGGATGCTGCTGCTAGCTCCATGGTCATTTAATAGGCCTAGCATATTGTTTCTTTTACGCGGCTGAAAATAACTGTGCTTTCTGTTACTGAGCCTGTGTCTGTCACTCGTCCTCTTAAAAGTGGAAGCTTGTGCGTAGCTTTGTTGCATTATATTGAAACTTTGTTGATGTTCTTTGTTCATGACTCTTTACATGGCGATAAAAGACAGCTTTGTTGCGTTTTTTTAAGTGGGGATTGGGGGTGCGCCAACCCGGTTGGGACATGGAAGGGGGTGCACAGGAAAAAAAGTTTGGGAACTGCTGCACTATAACATAACGGTTATGGAAATTAGAACGACAGTACATTGAATTAAATTGCAATGAAGTTACAAACGATCCACATCATTAAAGAGAATAAGCTCCGAAATATTTAAAATAAATAAAAACGAGGATCAATCTGAAACTTTCCAAGTGCGACAATAAATAACCTACACACGATCCACAACATACTTATGTTGCAAAGAGCATAGGCTCAAACATAAATAAAATGAAAGAGGATGCATCTGGAACATTTCGAGTGCAGCGCAAAAGTCACTCAGCATGCAGCGAGAGATTTCCTCAAGATTTTTTATTTGCCAATTTTCTTTCTCTATTCTCTTCGTCACTGTTGCCTCCAAATCCTCACTCTCTCTTGGCCCCTCTCCTCCTGTCTAACAACTTTATCATAAGATGTCCGACTTGACAGTTTCTCTGATTTCAGCCAGTTAAGCATATTTATAATATATATAATGGAATGAATGAAACGAGTTGGCACGCATATTAGCCTGCAGTACATAAAAGAAGAACAGTGCGTTGAAGACAGCATCTGTCTTGTACGTTTCCATCGAAAACTAATACATTATATATATATATATATATATATATATATATATATATATATATATATATATATATATATATATATATATATATATATATATATACATTTTTTTTTTTTTAAATAAAAGCGATTATAAAGGAAATGTTTACTGTTCATGTTTTTTATTGTATGGAAAAATCCCATTTAAAAAAAAAAACAGACCGCCATTACATTTTCCTCTCGCGCACCACCCTTTGGGAATCCCTGAACTAAACGATCATGAAGTCGCTGAAGAATATACTGCTTTAGATATTCCTGAATTATAAGAAGAGAAAGATGCATTTCAATGTACCGACAATATATTTACAAATTAAACAACGTTTCTAAATATCTGATGTTGTTTATCTTGATCGAACTACATTGCTTCAAGTAGTGGTTAACAATGACTAGGCTACATGTTTTAAAATGTATTACTGTAAGAAAGTACACACTGACCTAACAGACATCAATTTATAAAACAAGATTATTTAGAATTATAATTTCCCAACTCTCAAAATGTTACTTTTGTCTTTACAGGTCTTTGTTTTTACTATCCTGATTGCAGTTTAATTTATAATTACTGTAACTGTTCTGTTACAACTGTATTTTGATTGAATGTGTAAACGATAAAATGTGAAAACTCAGACTTCTATGAAATAAACTAAACTCTTACCCGTGCTTCCCGTTCTTCATTCGCCATGCTGGATTACTGATGTAAAGGCTAAATTTCCGTTCTAATTAATCCATATTGCGCAAAAGGTGCGCAAAATCGTACTCCTTGAATGCACTCAGTGGCTTATGATATGATTGGTTGAATGGTAAGCTAGCATCTGATTGGCTAAAGAGTACGACGGACCCACGTGGGAAGAGAGCTCTGCCAGGAAAGTCTCAAAAACACACACAATCAAATCCGAGTGGATTCGTAGTAAATTTTAAGTACATTTTAAACATTCAAAGGTTTTTGTGCACAGTTGTATATCTACAAATTGTTTTTTGCATTTGTGAAATGTATTTTATAAATATAGAATTTTATTTTGTGCATGTGAATTGCTTTTCGTGAATTTTTTTTTATTTCACGCACGTACATTTTTTTTGTGTGTACGTGAATTAGGTTTCATTCATGTGAAATTGTCTACGCATGTGTGAATCGTGTTTTTTGCGTGAATTATATTTGAGACTACACTGCTTCCATACAAATCTACCACTGAGAAGAATGTTGCATCTTGTGGTATTTGTGACAAAATTGTATATGGATTTGGTACTGATGGAGCCCTTTGCCCGACAGCAGCACTTACAGCCTGTAAATCCTGTACAAATCGCCAGTCTGTGGGCTGACCCTCATCCCTTATTTTTTACAGGAAAAATTTGAGTTCAAACTGGAGAATCATTGCATGGCACCATTATTCCCTCTTTTAATAGTGACTCAAATACTGGTTTTATACCAAGAATTGCCTCTTGTTTTAGAGGGTATTGACGTTGACATGGTCTGTAATCAGATTTTGGGGTGACCACAACTGGTTCACATCCTTTAATCAAACCCACATCATATTTGTGTTTTGCCCATAACTCTGATGGCACTTTTGTTAATGCTGGATGTATATCTGAGGCACAAATAATTGTCATGCAATGATTTTCCCTTTTTCTTTTGTCAATGGGTACCACAACTCTCTCTGTCTCAATGTCATGCTTGCACTCTGACATAAACACTCCCAGACTCTCACTGTGTTTCACCCCCTCCCCTATCTTCCTCGGTCTGTAACACAACCACAGCTTTTCACAAACAGTTCTAATCTGGGCCCTGTCTGCTGGCCTTGGAGAGCGAGGCACAGAATCTTCTGCCATTGAGTAAAACTCAAGCTGTTTTTCTGTCGGGCAAACTGAAACTGCACACACATTTTCTGTCCAAAACATTTTCTCAAAACGTAAAGTTTCTCCTTTTCCTCCCTGAAACCAGTCTTTCTCATACTGGTCATCTCGTTGTACTACAACATATGACATGAAATGCAATTTGTCAGGCAACGCAATTTCTCTGTCTAATTGTTTTGTTCGATTTTTAGCCAGTTCACACATCATTCCAGCCCAATCAGAATTTATGATGTGCCATTCATATGCCCATTTTGGTTCTGCTTGCAGAAAGCAAATCTGCTCTTTCTCTGCAACTCGGACACCCCCAGAGTCTGCAATCAGTGTCAGATTTAGTTTGCACAATAAATCTCTCCCCATCAAAGGCACTGGGCATGCAGGGGTGTAGAGAAAAGCATGCCTCAGGCCCTCACCCCTTTCTGGTTTACAATTCAGAGGCACTGTGAATCTTTCACAGATTACGTGCCCTGATGCAGAAACTGACTCATTAATTTCGCTGTTAATTGTGGTTGGCACTGCAAATCACATGGCCGTATAGCTGACCGTGCGGCCCCAGAATCAACTAAAAACTCAATCAATATCCTCTCCACTAGCATAAGATATTTAGGCATTTTCATAAAAGCTTCACTCTTAAACATAAAAGCACATTTGTCAGGATGCTTATCAACAGAATCAGACATACACAAAGGAAAGCAAGCATATTCTTCATTGCAGAGAGCAGAAAGTACATTAGTGTATGTGTGTGTGTTTGTGGTTAGAAAATTTTCACTTCCCTGACTTGTGACTGTTGGTTGCTCGCCCTGGACCCCTCCTCTCTGCTCTCCGTCTCCCTCGCTTCAGTCTGCTTGTTGATTTCGCTGGTTCTCCGGGCAATCCTCGGCCCAATGACCGTCCTTTTTGCACAGTCTGCGTCTTGTACACCTGAATGTCTTGTGGTCATCTGTCTCGCAGATCCAACAACCCCATCTTTCAGAGTTTCTTTCAGTTTCATTCGGATATCTTCCTACTCCTCTTTTCCATCTTCCCCCTTTCGATTGCTGGTCTCCCTGCACAGAATAGCCCCCCGGCTTCAACACGGCTTGCTCAAAAGCCAGCTGTCACTCTCTGTTGGTCTTGGCTTTAACTCTTTCCTTCTTCGCCGTCTGCATCTCCTCTGCATGCAAAGCATGTGCTAAAACAGCATAGCCAGCAGCAGCCTTCTCCGTTCGTACACAGTAGGGCTGAATTCTTGGCAGAAGGTGACTAATTCGGTAGAAAATTTATCACCTGCTCCTTCAGGGCTCGGCAAGTGAGCCATCGCTTCCTTCATGTCCGTTATAGTCCATGGTTTAAAGACCATAACAGGCCCGTCAGGACCTAAAACTCCAATCAATGGAGCTGTTATACTCACATTTTCTTATTTCGCTGTTTGTCTTGTTTATCTTTTCTTTGTCGGGGGTGCTCTGCGAGGTTTCTTCCTCAATTCCTTTTTTTTCAGGAATGATTTCTGGTTCTTCCTCTGTCTCTAGTCTCCATTCTGGATCTGCCCACGGTGCTGTTGGTCTTCTCGGCAGAGAGCAGTCGAGGTCAGGGTCCAGTTTCACGGCCTTCAGCTCAGCCACATAAAGTGTGTATAGATCGGAGGTACATGTTTAGAAACACAAACATCAGAGCGGTTAGTAGGTCTATGTGAGGCATTTACACTTTCTTCACATTCTTCAACTTTCTTTTCCTCCTTTCTACTTACTAATTCTTTCTGCATCGTTGTCCTTTCTCTCCTATCTGCTACCGCTATCCAACAATTCACAATTCGTTCACATTTCTCACACAGCCTCACACAACAACCTTTCTGTCCATCGCTTCCCTCTTCTACTGATTCCTTCACAGCTTTTAATTTCTTAACACTCAACATTCCCTCTTTTGGTAAAACCATGGTATTTGATTAATTTCCCCATATCTTGCATGCATTTTTGGCTATACACTTTTTTCATTTGTCTAAACACTGGTGTATCATATACAGCGAGCTTGCTCTGAGACTTTCCCTTATCTGCTGGTTTCCTTCTCTGTGGAGATTCTCTTCGGCGCGCCTATAATCTGCCAGACATCTCTAACAGATCCGACTTTTCTCTGCCAATTCGACAGGCAATACTCGCACAGTCTCACTTCCCCTCTTAGAAATATGTTAACCACTCGCGCATGATCTCAGCTTATCGTTTCGAAATATCTGGATCGCTTTGATCTCAATTTCTAACTCAATTTACGATCACGCCAGTTGCAGCAGTTTCAATTCCCCTTAGAAATGTATTAACTGTGCCGCAGTATTCTCACAATCGGATCCCCTCATCCTCTTGATTGTGCTTCCCACAGAGAACGTCCCACCGCTATGGTTCATCCCTCTTTTAAATTTAGATTCCAAACCTTATTTCTAAAAACCTAAAATTTAGAATACCATGAACTGTCTCTTACCCGAGAGTTCTGTTGCCACTCAGGTTCTAATCGGGGTTAGGGCTGAACTTCTATTGTTCAGGATGATCAGTCACCATCCGCTCACAGGTCCAGAAGACACATCCAAAGAATCCCACGTTCTGACACCAAATTGTCGTGGCAAAATTTAAATCAACTCTCATCAGCATAAGAGACAGACTCATTCTCAGGTATAATTAAAAAGAAAGCTTTTATTCTTTGCAAAGATGGTCAGACAGTCATACAGCAACACTGAGTTCCTGCAGAGTGAAACCGACCCAGGAAGAGGGCAGTCCTCCACCTTAAATCCCTTTGCTGCGTCAAGGTTACAGAGTCTTAGCAGCTGTAAATTTCCACACATAACAAGGAAAACTCTCTATGGGCGGTTTCTCACACATTTAGGACTTAGGTGACCCCCTCAGGTCATCCTCAGACATCTGTTTCCCCCCCAGATGTCGCCCCTCTGAACCCACACAGCAATTCTAAGAAAATACATGCATATATAGGCATACAGAAGCAGTGTTAAATGAATTTTTCCACCACATGATCATGATGCAATGTTATCAACTGTGTGGATTACATTTGCATCTCTATTATTAAAGATAACTGTGAATTCAAAGCTTTGCAGAGCTTAGGTTGTACAACTGAAATCAAGACAAATATTCCCAATGTAATGCAATGCCAAATTCAAATGTGAAAGTGTCTTATAAGACTGCTTCATCAATTACCTCTATAGTAAAACTATATTAGTTATGAAATACTGTCACATGACTTGGATTTTTATATAATGGAAAGGAATTATATTTGCTCTGTTCAGTGGGATGAGCATATGTGGTCTTGAGAGGTCTTCTGTTTCTGCACAACAGACAACTGTAATCAAAATCTTTACATCAGATTTTAAAATTAAAAATAAATTTAGACTGTTGTCTGAAAATTGTTTTCTGATTTAACTCACATTTTAAACAAAAAGAGAGAAATAAAATGTTATTTAATGTTATTTAAGCTTTCTCACCAAAGCTCTTTTCATGAATGTGCATATAGCATGTCTCCACTTGCCTTAACATTGCTTGTAGGGAGCAAAAGATCATACTGGCTGGATCATGATTTTTCACCTTTCAATATTCGTAAGCACTTATACAACCAGTGTTTATACTCTTGGAAGGCTTGTGTGGGTTTTGTATTTTGTTCACTGCTGGCAGCTCCATCTTCAGTCCAGTGCAGCAAGGCCTGTCGAGTAACATACCATACTTATTTAAGTTAGTGATGCTCAAATGTTCAATTACATGGGTTCACCAGAGAGTGGTTCAAATACTTATATCTACTGCTTCAAACTACAGTCATTTCTGGAAGGGTGTGGTCTTACCTTGTATCTGTCAGCTATTTTGAATCCAATGGCAGACTGTAGTTTACGCAAACAGATGGGGCAGAGGTCAAGAGGTCGACGGTCAGACTCCTCTAAGTGATTGGAGCCTTGCATGACACAGTTCAGCCACTGGCAATGCTTCACACCGAATATATGCCCAATCTCATGTGTCAGGGTCTACCACAGATGTGTAAATAACAGTTGTGATTAAAAGAGTTCAAATAAAATGTTTAGCACATTTATAAAATGTTTTCTATGAAAGCTTATTTCTTTCACATAATGAAAAGATAAGGGTGAAATTTTCTCTCACAACACTTGATTCTCAGTTTTCATCTTAATATTTTGAATTGTTTGCTCCCGCAGTAGTTTATATCTCACAATTATAAGTTAAGAACCTGTAATTGTGAGTTTACATCTCGCAATTCAGACTTTTTTCTCACTACTGTGAGTTAACATCTTGCAGTACTGCCTTAATCGCAATTTTTCTTAAGAACTGTGTGAGATATTATTCAGAATTGCAAAAAAAAGTCAGCATTGTGAGATTAAAAAGTGGCAATTACCAAGCATCCATAGTTTTGTTTTCGAAACACAGGGCATATTACAAATCTTGAAAAACATTAATGCATTTTTTTTTTTTATGAGAGGGTTTGGGCAGTTTAACTTCACCTTGCAGGAGCGGAGGAGAAGAGTGCTGGTGATTGGAGGAGTGTAGTAATTCTCAAACACTGAGTAGTCTCCTAGCTTTAGTTTTAAATTCTTCTTCAGCCGTCCTGCATAGCTTCTCTGGTAAAAATTATCATCATATCGGGCAAAACTGAATACTCCCATTCCTGTAGAAACAAAAAAATGTGTGCTAAAAATAACAAAAGGTTTATTAAAGGGATAGTTCACCCCAAAATGAAAATTCTGTCATTAATTACTCACCCTCATGTTGTTCCAAACCTTTAAGTATTTTTGATTAAATCCGAGAGCTCTCTGACCCTCTGTTGACAGCAAGGGTCCAACCACAATCAATGCACATAAATGTAGTAAGGACATCATTAAAACTGTTCCTGTGACATCAGTGGTTCAACTGTAATTCTACAAAGCTATGAGAATACTTTTTGTGTGCAAAGGAAACAAAAATAGCAACTTTATTCCACAAACCTTCTCCTCTGCATCAACCTGGTGCCATTTTGGAGAGCATCAGGATGTATGCGCGTGCTTTCCTCTGAATGTAAACAAGGTACAGTGCATGCGTGTTCTACATCAGCAGCACCATGCGCATACATTGTTTACATGCAGGAAAAGCAGGTGTATACATTTTTATACTCTCCAAAATGGCATTAGGTGGTGGTTTCTGGCTATGGAGGGTAAGAAAGCTCTCGGATTTCATCACAAATATCTTAATATGTGCTCCGAAGATGAATCTGTAAAGTTATTATTATTTGGAATGACATGAGAGTGTTTTTGGGTGAACTATCCCATTAAATAAAAAAAGACACTGTGCTACAATAACAACTTTGCTTTCAAGTTACAATAAAATTTGCAGCATTAACAAGATAATGGCTACTTAATTTAAGAATTACCGTCAGTGAGAGAAGCCTGGCCAAAAACAAAATTCCATGAGTCTCTGGGGTACAAGTCGATCATGGTGATCCCCACAATGCAAAAAGCATCTCTGGGCTTCTTCTTTTTCAAGAAGTTTAACAGCTCTCCTGTAAACATATAAAGAAAGCATTAAGTTTACTTACAAGTCAATGTGAATTGCTGTTTGCAATTAATCTTATTTCCATAATATACTCTATAGTTTGTAAAACAGATTTTATTTATTGACTGGATAAATTTGGTGTTACATACCAAAATATAGCTTAGACTTCATTT
Source organism: Carassius gibelio (assembly GCF_023724105.1). Taxonomy (NCBI): domain Eukaryota; kingdom Metazoa; phylum Chordata; class Actinopteri; order Cypriniformes; family Cyprinidae; genus Carassius; species Carassius gibelio. The sequence goes on from NC_068407.1 coordinate 12,942,436, forward strand.
AGTCTTGCTAAAACATTGCCTAAATAACTATTACTAATTACTAAAAGTAACATCAGCAGAAAAGTTTTCAGAGGAACAGCAAATTATTTTGATTAAAATGTAAGATTATCAATGTATTTAAATAACAAATGTACATTTGTTCAAAGGTTTGGGATTGGTTATTTTTTTATGTTTTTGAAGTCTCTTATGCTCACCAAGGCAGCATTTATTTGATAGAATAAATGTAATATAGTTCAATATTGTTGCGATTCAAAATTAATGTTTTCTATTTTAATATATTTTAAAATGTAATTTATTCCTGTGATGGCAAAGCTTGATTTTCATTAGGCATTGCTCCATTCTTCAGTGTCACAAGAGCCTTCAGAAATAATTTTTTATATGCTGATTTTGTCCTGAAGACAACTTTGAAAAATTGATTATTTGTTGAATTATAATGTTTTGCAACAAATGTCTTTACCGTCACTTTTGATTAATTTACTACTAATTAAAACATTTTTAAAAAATACACTGATTTTTAGGTGGTGTCTATAAAAATATGTATATATTTGTTTGTTCAAAATAAGACCAAGAAATACATTAAGTAAATTAATTCAGTGTGAATTTTGATTTTATGCTGACAAACATTTCATAAATGAGCTTCCTAGTCCCAGACTCAGCCAGTGCCAGTGGTTCTGGTTGTGTTCAGTAGCAACAGTACTAACCAGCATGAAGCTGAAGGTTGTGCGTGTTGTCGTTGATGCGAAATGAACACGCTGTTGAAGCAACTGTTACCGGTGGTAAAAGCTTGACCACTAGTCCATAATAAAATGCCTGGCAGTAATCCTTCAGCCATTCAACATACTGCACTGCCACATCCGCTCCTTCCCCAAAAGAGCCTGTGCAAAGGGATAAAATTACAAATGTAAACATACTACTAATAATAAAAGACACATTTAAGCTGTTTTACATACTAAGTGCTCTAACCAATAGTTTGAATGTAGATGGTATTATGCCCACTGCTTGGAGAACGGCGGTAAGGGTTGATGTAAAAACTCTGAAAGTCTTGAGGATCCTCTGGATGCGCAGGAATCCAGTCTGAGTTTGAGTGAATGGTGATGGGGTTGAAAAGTGAATTGCCAGGCAGGAGTCCTTCTTCTAAAAGTGTCTTCTCTGGTCTGCTGAATTGCTGGTAGGTTTCTATTAGATCTTTCCGTGTGGACAGCAGAGCAGTGTGCAGTCTCTCAACAGGATGCTCAATAACCTGCATCTGTCCATACAAATACACACACATGTGCAAAGTAAAATATTAATCAAGCAAGTAGCCAATAAACACAAAATAAGAAACTAAAATGACTGTTCTGGGTAAACTGGTGTTAAAATGTACTATCATGTTCACTGTGGCACTGTTTTAGCTACAGCTGTTAGGGGGAGTGTATTATATCTGTCTGTATCACGTAATCGATATAACGTCACCCGATACACGCGATAAAGTCACGTTATTAATTAACAAACGCCGTTTTTATATTTAGCACCACGACTTCTTAAACTTAAACTGAATGACAACACAGTTCGAGCTGACTTGATATTAGCATAACATTGATTAGCGCTCAAAGATTAAGTTACGCTAAATTAAAGAGGAAGCCCATGTCAACACATACTAATAGAGCAAAGCTACCTTTAAATGTGTTTTAGAATAAAGGTCGAAGACTGGACTCAGTTGATGCGTTTCAGATAAAACGCTGGAAATAGTAAACAGAAACCATAACCAACGCCAAAACTGGGCTGCCTGTCGCATTTAAATATTCACTTCGGCTGCCATTGTGGTTTTCATACGGAAAGTCCCACTCAATGCATTTTTTTAACCAATACATAGTAATTGGTTTTATTTATTTTAACTATACACACATAATAAAAGCATATTATATCTACACACTGTAAACAGTAACACTATTAGACCTGGATGAATAATTAACCCCATTTATAATTCGTAATATTTCATAAATGTGTTACTGGATATAACTTAGAAGTCCATATTAAATTCTGTATGTATTCTAAAGTGCTAGACTTTAAATTTTTGGGATGCTGGGTCAATATAGCCTTGCACCTAATATATTGTTCTTTTCTGAAATGAGAGGACAACAGTAAAATGAATACACAACCATTCTGATAAAACAATCAGATTTAATAAACAGTATTACACAAATGTGATTAAAAAACAATGAGAGCACACTATACAAAAAGCAAGTGATTGTGGCCATGAGAAAGATAGCTCTGCATGAGCTCACAACAACTAAATTCAGGCAATCAGTTCATATCAATTTTCTACCAACAGTCAGATTACAGTGCTTGTTTTCATTAAGATTACATTAAGACTTAGTCACTCCATCAACACATTTTAATTGATCTTGCATTAAACCAGCTTTGATTGATCTAGAGACATTTAAGGCAAAGGTGACTTTTCTTGGCCCATTTAAAAATATGTCTGTAGCAAACAATACACAGAAATATACCTGGACTGCTTTAACAGTCATTTTATAAAACCCTGAGCTAAAGCTGTCCACTTTAACCTACACAGGAACAAAGACATAAGGCTACTTTCTGTTTTTAATGAGAATTTTAAAAAAAAACTTCTGGCCTTCTAGAATACATACAATAAATGTATGGTGTTATGTTAGTGTGTAAAATATAAAGCTTGGGGGTGGGGTGAAATGTCAGAGCAAAAGAAATTGTACAGATGTTCTGTACAGGCTTAAACGGCAAAGACACTTTACCTTTACATTTGAAAAAATGTAATATGACAATAAGCACTTCATAAAAAGTACCTTAATTGTACTAATTTAATGTCATGATTAAAAATTACTTTGAGTGTGGGAAGACAAAGGCAGTGAAACCATGTTCTACTTTCAAAAAACAGACAGTGGGGCCAGATACATCATGCCCACAAACTGCTGACTGGAGCAGAAGAGCTCTCTGAATTAAATATTTAAAGCCCTGAGTTCTCACACTTTCTTTTTGAAAAGCTTAACAAAATCCAGGTGTTAAGACAATGGGTTACAGGAGTGTTAACAGTTCTATTATACAAAAATATGCACTCATAAACATACAGTAAACGATCAGAACTACATTTTGGTGAATAACTGAGGACCATTTCTTTGCATATTTGATATGGCTACAAGCAGCTTAAAAAGGTTGCTCTGATATCAAATTCTTTGCATATATGACTCTAATAATATTTTTTTTAAAAATGTAAGTTGCATAATTATACTATCTATTTTTCTTCAACCACAATAAGTATTGAACCACTTGTACTTTGTATTAAATTAAGTAAAAACCTAATTTAAATGGAATGTTCTTAAAGGCCAATCGGTGCCGTTCAATCTAAAATAAGCTGTTTAAGGTTGTCGTGCAAGATGGTGTCTTTGACATCACGGAAGACGAGACGAATGTTTTCTGTGTTAATGGCGGTGGTGAAGTGATGGTAAAGGGGCTTCTGCTGCGGTTCACGACGCTTGTTATGGAAGCACTCGACCAGGAACTTCTGAACATCCTGCAGATTGTGGGGATCACCTGTGAACTCGGGGAAGTAGTCCTTGATGTTCACATTCTGAACTTTTTCTTCCAGCAAGTCTGCCTTATTGAGGAAGAGAATAATGGAGACTTTGGCGAAGACGCGGTTGTTGACGATAGTCTCGAAGATGTTGAGCGATTCTGTGAGCCTGTTGGTCTGACGGTCTTCCATGAGCACCTGATCGTATTCACTGGATGAGACTAGGAAAAGGATGGAGGTCACAGAGTCGAAGCATTCAAACCATCGCTTGCGCTCTGACCGCTGTCCCCCCACATCCACCATCTTGAAAGGAACTTTCCTGATTTCAAAGTCGTACTCATGGATACCCTTGGTGGGCTTTCGTGCCAGCAGTATATCCTTTTGGCTGGGCAAGTAGTCCTGCAGATTAAATGAAAAACAAAAATCAGACTACCATACTACTACCATGAGACGACCCTACACATTTATAAAAATGAAGTGCTTGTATTACTCGGACACAATAAATCCGTAGAAATACGTGAATTCAGTCTCTATCACGGTAACGCTCATGTCACATTGCAGTGCTGCGCTGTCACAAACGTTTATTATTTCAACCAAAGTGCGCAAACAGAAAACATCATGCAAGTAACTAACTTGAGTTCTCTTTTGCAGTTTATTGTGATTAAATATTCAAATACACAGAATGTGATGTCAAAACATCTGTCTCGGTTAGTATACATGCAAACATTTGCCTGTATTTAAGGGAACAAACAGTTGGTGGGGGGGGTATTATTGCAAGAATGAAAAAATAAACATTACACTTGACTGAATAACTTTACCTTTAACAAGGATCTATATACATTTAAATTGTATGGTGACGATTATGCAGGGTTTTTTTTTTCAATTTATCCTTTATTCAATTTCTGCAGTATTTCTTATATCTGATAGACTTTTTTGAAAAACTTTCGTTTAATTTATTTGTCCTGTTGTTCATAATTAGCTTCTTTGTTCTTATTTTGTTACTGTTTGCTTGCCTTCAGTAGAGAAATTTTTAATCATGTTAAAGGGTTTGTTCACACAAAAATGAGAATTTGCCTGTCTTTTACTCACCCGAGAGACATCCTAGGTGTATATGACTTTCTTCTTTCTTATATTAGTTATATTAAAATATTGTCCTGGATCTCTCAATACATTATCATAGCAGTGGTCAGGTGCTTTTGTTCAACAGTCCACAAGACATCAAATAAAGTGAGTGCATCTGTAATAAAACGTTCACACGGCTCTGGGGGGTGAATAAAGGCCTCCTGCTGCCAATCGATGCATTTTTGTAAGACAAATATCCTTATTTCAAACATAATAAACACTTTTCTCTCACTTCTGTTATCTGTCATAAACGGAAGCCGTTCCGGCGGATGATGAAAGATGTCGGCGTTGTGTGATTAGTGACAAACGCGAAGAGAAAACAAAACGCCTGTCATGAATTAAAAGCACAAAACGAGGATTTGTAAAGAAAAATGTTGGACGATTTTGTTAAAAGAGACTGGTTTTCCTTTGCTAAAGTAAGGAAACTTTACTTCTTTTGCTCCTGTAAACAAACTCGCAAGACTAGCATATGTCACAGGCGCACGCGCCACACATATGTCCTACATCATCCGCCCAGAACGACTTGCAAGTATGACAGTTAGTTAGTATTCAATGTCTTGTGGACTGTTGAACAAAACCACCCACCAACTGCAATGATAACACATGGAATAGCCAAGACAATTTTTAATATAACTCTGATTGGATTCGTCTGAAAGAAGAAAGTCATATACACCTAGGATGCCTCGAGGGTGAGTAAAACACAGGCTAATTTTCATTTTTGGGTGAACTAACCCTTTAAGCTATTATTGGTAATTGCTGTGATATCCAAATTTGTATTGAGAATTATCAATTATCAATTTAATTCAAATTTTGATATCATAACCTTTTTCCAATCAAAAATAACTATTGTGATATATAGTTTTTGTGAAATGGGATCATCATTGTGATAAGATTTTGATCATGTCGCCCACCCCTAACATGTATTATTGGTACAATGCAATAAGTACCAGTAACCAATATATCGACACAAAAATTTACCAATAGCCTTCCTAATGGATAACAAAAAAATCAGCCTGAATTTTAGGTTTAATTTCATTTCTGCAATTCTGTGTACATCTCACGATCAACTACTTTGTGCTCTAGTTACCTGAAGACATTAACATTTATAAAATGCTATTTTTTTTTTACCAATTGTCCAAGTTTATCCACATTGTCCAGGAAATACTTCACAGATTCACCCTAAGAAGATAAAGATACACAAAATCATTATTAGGTCTCCAGCGTGTGAGCTTTGGTGCAACTCTGAACAATTTGTCTTGTGCTGTGTCCCAATTTCCCTATTTTATCCATTTCCTGTTACTCTATACATCCCTGTTCAAAAATCAAATAAATAAAATAAAAATACTTGTGAGTTACTAGTTTTTCACTTTTTTTTTCTTTTTTTTACACTCACACACAAACAATACAACATAACCACACAATATTTTACACCAGATATTCTGGTCCAAAGCAGACCCTACTATGATATACAAGGTTACTCTGGCCTTATTCAGAAGCAATTTTACCTAACACAAAATCAGGAAAATGAGGCTCTGCAGCATGGCTGCTCACTGGCTTGCTTTTTTTCGTGTATGCAAATCAGCAGTAAGTAGAGAAAGTGACTTGGTCACCAAAAATGAATGTTTATTGCTAAAAAAATACAGATAAACATGTCTTAAAATCACAACTTGTGTGGCAATGCAGATTTTAGTTGGAAAATTTGAGCTAAATCTTAATCTCAGTCACAAGGGTTCTACCCCCTGAACATGCATGCTCTTATCTTCATAACTGAAATGCAAACTACATTCATGCACAGACAGAATGCCCCCATTGTCAGGAGTCACTTCATTTGTGTGCAACTCATACCTTTGCATTACTCTCAGGTTTCAACCATTGCCCACGCTACGCACACAACAAACATGATTTCTTGTGCATAATCATTTCAATAATATCAAAAAATGGCTGCTTAATTACATTCCAAATATATTAAATATATAAGCAAACATTTCACCATGATTAACACTTTAGTGCAAAAGCTTAATAGGAATAATTATGCAAGTCCACTGTGCTTATCTGCTATGATTTATAATACAAAGCTGTTTAACAGCAGGTCAACATTCCTTCAAGTTCACAATCCCCACAATTACATAAATCCTTTAAAATAAAATTTAGTGGATTCTATATCCAAAACTTTAGAACCATGAACCGCTGAAATTATCATGTCAAACGATGCAAATTAATTAATAATAAATATAAAATGAGTAATAATTTTATATTTACCAGCTGAAACTCTCTCCGTCTGTCATAAGCATTCTGAATACCACTGTCTTGCCACAGGGCACAGATGGAGGGCAGGTAGTTGAGAAAGACTTTGGTCTCCACCATCCCTTTGCTCATCATGGATGAGCGGGTGTCAAAGCCCATCACGGTCTCCCCGTGAACCTGATTCTCAGGATCTCCCCAAGGAATGTGCAGCTTCTCACGGGCATCCACCAGCACTCGGATACCTAAACAGAAATATCAGAAATGACATATATTGGCATATTACATTAATCAGGTTACTATAAAAATATACGAAGCTGCTGACATGATGTACTTTAAAAAGAAAATTAAATGGCATTGTTTTACTATGTTTTTACTATGAGTAATTTTTGTGTCAACTTCAAACTTATAAAAATGAAAATCCTTAGCCTATTTTTATATATATATCCCCTTTTTATGAGGTCAATGAGGTCAGATGGGCTACTGTGAGTTCTATAACTAAGAGTAATATACAGCATTCAAAAATTTATTATAAAGTGAACAAAAATTACTTATTATATGAAGTTATTGTAATAATATGCATGTCGACTGCAGCACCCAAATGGCAAAGAAATTGTTTAAGAGCTAATTTTCCTGAATTTTATGTAGTAGCTAGAAAAACAGAAATTTAATAGTTTTAAAAATTATTTTGACCATATTTAATAATATTTGAGAGCCTGCGCATGCAGTTTAATATTTTCGAGCCAATTTATTTCTTCTACCAATCATATGAGAGGAACGCAACTTTAACTAACGTTACAAGCCTATCAGAAGCAGAGAAGGGCCTGTGACAACACCGTTTGATTGACGCCCACACGTCAATGTCACGTTAGGGTTGTTGGAGAAAAAAAATGGAGCGCAAATTGATGAAGCCTGGGGATGATGTCCTAGACTCCTAGCAATAGATAAAGGACTCAAAAATAAATGGCACTTTTTGGCAGTTGGTGCAAGAAACAGAGCTTGTTTCTGGGCTTGTTTCTGCATGATTTGCTCGAGGAAGCTTCTGAATGCCAGCAGCGGTAAGAAAGTGATTTATGTTGCTATGTTTATGTTGCGTTCCAGGCAACCCGTGTTTTCCAACCTTAAACCCGTGAAAGTGCACTGGAACGGCAGTCAAACCCGTGACTTCCCACCCGTGAGCTCGTACTAGATCGATGTACTCCGAGTTCTGACGTCACACAGCACGTGAAACAACAGTGACAGCCCCTACAGATAACACTGCCTACGGATGCAGTGTTTATGCACGTGGTACACGTTAAAAATAGATTTTAGGACAATGTAACGTTGCAATGAAATTAATTATTAGCTAAATTTCCTTGCGCTCAGAAAGTTTGGCGTGACTTGCCTGGAACGGTACAAAGTCGTTACTCGTGGTTTGAAATAGTGACTTAGGAGCTCAAAAACCTGTCTGGAACGCAGCACCAGACTCTGGTCATAGAGCCGCTGCCCGTGCACTCAAACTTACCATGACGTTGCCGGGAGTAGAGACCTGCGCGGGAGGGATTTTTCAGTCCCGCTCCCGCAAAAAAATGTGTTGTTTTCTCCCGCCCGAAAAATCCCGCGGGTAAACGTATAACAGTTTTTCTTTTTTTAATACATTTCATATTCTGCCTGCTACTCTTATTTTTTCACTTGCTCCCTGTTGAATATAAATTAAAAGAATAAACTGAAAATAAACAAATGTTTCGTTTTATGTGTGTTTAATTAAAAGTATAAACATGAACAAGGAAATTAGAACATAGAAATACAGTAAAAAAGCAAGAAATGTAAATAAAAAATATATACCTATAATAATTAGCCTATATAGCCTAATAAATTATATAATAATAATAAACCTGGATTTATTTCATGTTCAAAGGAAAAGTAGTTTATGGGGCCTGCGCAATTCCTTCAAACACGTAACAAAAAAATATCCTTATTCCTCAATAACAAAATAGACCAATTTTAAATATTTAGCTAAATAAATAAATAAAAACTGAATTTACAAAAAAAAAAAAAAAATTACGACTACTTGTGCCCATGCAGGAATATCATGTCGTTCACTGTTGAGAGCTTCAGTTTAATCCGTCTCTGCTCCAGTATGGAACCGCAAATACTGAAAGCCCTGCGCTAGCTGGAATGCAAAGTACATGGCGATGTTTGCTTAGTCTCGGAAATGCGTCTTTTCCACCACTGGAGGACATCTTCCGGTTTGCGTGCTTCCAATTCGACCCTTAAATATCTCGCTATTTCGGAATCGAATTACACGTCGCTGTCTATGGTATCATATTATAAATAAAGGTATATGTGTTTCTATTTATTTTATTTTGTTAGATATTTCCACTTTGCGGGAGTCCCGCAAATAATTTTATTTTCCCGCAACCAGCACACAATAATATCTTGCCGCCCGCGTCCGCATTCACCCATCAAATATTGTCCCGAGCCGCACTCGGTGGCGCCGAGCCGGGAGCAACTATTAGCTGACACACCGTTGTCTATGACTGACCATGTCTGCGATTTAAAAAATACGTTTGTGCACATTTATACCAGAACATGATTTGTCATGCAAAATTTCGCAGCCACTGGCCACCCTGTGTAGAAAACTGGCAGAAAAAAAAAAAAAAGTGTTAACAAGCCTGTTGATTTCAAATCAACATGCGAGTTACATCGCAGAAAAAAAGTGATAATAGCCTTGATTTCACTTCTAATCTTCAGTTTAGTCGTTCAGTTCTTAAAGCACGTTGAGCACTTAATTATTTAAGCACTTTAAGCACTTGTTATTGTTTAGAAGAAAACACTTTATTTGACATAGTACTTTTAAATAAATGGTGCCAAACATAATCATTGAAGAGATTCATGTCTATCTAAGTCTTTTTATCATTTTTTAAGCACTTAAAGCTGCGGTAGGTAACTTTTGACACTCTAGCGGTTAATAAACAGAACTTCTTGCGGAAGAACATCGTAGCCGGACCTACTTCTCTCCGTTTATGTCTATGAAGAATCACAAAGGTACGGGGTTACTCCGCCGCGGTACCCCCGAAGCAATCTAAAATAGTCCGAATATAAACACTTATTATAGGTGCACCCTAGTGATTCAGGACAAGCTAAAAACACTGTTTGGAAAATGGATTCATGGTGTACTCGCTTATTATATACATTTTTCTACATTTTGAACACAAACAAAGTTACGGACCGCAGCTCTGATTGGTTGTTTTTTACCGGGAACGATGGAGTTTCTGCAAATGGCAATAGGACCACTGGGAGGAGCCAGAGGAGCTTGATTTTTACACAGATTATCTGTCTCATAGCCTACTGTCAGGACAAAATGACAGGTTTAACAAATATGTAAAAAAAATATATATTTTTACAAAAGTTACCTACTGCAGCTTTAAGCTGTTGTTACTGTATTTTTTTTTATTATCGTCAATATTTGAATTAAACCTGTCTGTGGAGTTTCTCTCCAACACCACCACAAAAAAACAGTTCAGGCTCAGGAATTTTTTACACTTTAACCCCTGAACTCATACTTATATTAATTCATGTGGATATCTATAATACTTATTAAATAAATATTTATATTGAAAGGTGTTGACTAATTTTGAGGAAAAATAAGGATTTTATAATAAAGTGGAAGCAGGAGATCAAACCTAAACAAGACTAAAAAGCTTACGTTTCCTTCCTAACATCTGTAGAATTTTTTATCCGTTTTGTCAGCAGTGTCTCAAGAATCAGTTGAAATGCATATATCAGAATAATGTTATAAAGCAATCACATATCCAGATGACTAACGCCAAAGAAGGCGCTGTACTTTCTGTACAGTGTGTACTTTTCTCTCGAGACGCCAATTTACTGAAAGTTTTAAGTGAGATTTGAACATAGGTAACATATGTAAATGTTTTCGAAATCGTCGTGTCCGTATAAAGTCCAAATACTTTATCTGATATATGAAGAAATGGACTTCAACAAACCCAACATTTAAACCTGCCTGTCCTTCGCGTCGTCTAAAGGCTGGGTGAGCAATCGAAAGTTACGAGAGAGAGAAATCAATAAAACACTTCCACCTACAGCTAAAATAAAGCTGAGCTTTTATCGAAGTGTAGCTTTTTTATATATAATGCACTTGTCTCTTTCGATTTCAAACTACGGGCTTGGTACCTTTGAGAACATTGCTGTAGATTGTAGCCCGGAACTCTTCTTTGGCCCGCTGGTCGAAGTCCTGCCCATGAATTATGCGCATTTGTTTGAGGAAAGTTGACTTGCCACTTTCGCCTGCTCCTAACAGCAAGATCTTCACCAGTTTCTTCGCATACTTCTTATCCTTAGACAGGCTTTTGTCGATCTCCTTAGACTTTCTAATTTGATCAATGTCGCCGCTTGAGATAAGACAATTGGGAATACAAACTATAGCAGTCCGGGAGGACAGGAAATCCGCCATTTTTGTAGTAACGACTTCATGGATACATCAGTCGCACTGCCACGCGAGGCGCGTTCACGTGTTCTTTACAAATAGGCGGATACCACGGGTGTGGTTTAAAAATGGACAACTATTTATTGTTTAATCAGTTCTTTTTTATTATTATTAGATACTTAGAATATATATTTCACATTTAAAAATGTTGTTGTATGAGGTCTCTAATGCAGAAATAAATGGTGTTTTACTTTTTTTTTCTTTTCTTTTTACATTTTATTAAGATACAGGGAAATGTTGTAATACTGCAACGTTGGGCTCTTGGGTAGCAGAAATTCAGTGTTTCTTCTCACTATCTGAGCAAATGTTGAGGACATCTAAAAGTTCATTTGCAGGCTCCTATGCTTCTGTAACCTGTGTAAATCAGTGTCCTATATGAATATATACAATAATAACCACACAGTAAGTCATTTTTGAATTAAAAGATTATTTATTATGAAAAATAATATATATATGCTCAGATTATATTTTAGCAACAGAACCTGAAGAACTTTCATAACTTGACTGTGGAACTTTCATCACTTGTATCAGTGTCCATCTCAAAGTCACTGTTCCCATTTTGATATCAGACACATATGATGCGACGCTCTTTTCTGGCTGATGGCATTCTGATATAGAAGAAAAAACACTGATTATTTTCTATGATAAATAATCTCAATGCAAATCAATTCCAATCAAAAGTTCACATTTTAAAGAATTCATGCATTACACAGAATTCACACATTTTAAAGAAATCCACACAATTTATTCTTCAACTTATTTAATAATCATTTAATATTGACTAAAGCTCAAAACGGTAACAAAGAAGACATTTAAAACTTATTAATGATCAAAAAGAAGAGTAACATTTTACACACGCAGATTTTCTTTTTCGGCACAGTAAAAACTTTTTATATACGACAATCACAATAAGAAAATATAGCTGCAAGCAGCGATTAGCAGTGTTCAAGCACATTAAGGCCTTTGAGGTGGTCTTGTTCAACCTGGATGTATGGCTGACAGTAAAATACATCCAAAATGGAGAATAGGCTCACAGAGTCACAACACATAGAATCAGAATCAGAATGAGCTTCATTGCCAGGTATGTTTACACATGCAACGAATTTGTTTTCGTGATAGAAGCTCCGCAGTGCAACAGAATGACAGCGACAGAACAAAAAAACACATAATAAAAGAATAAAAAATACAAATAAGTAGGTAAGGAATGACAATATACAAATTGACAATTGTATGGCAGGTAAAGCAGTTATGTATGTACATGTATATTAAGTGCAAAATTTAAGTGTACTCTAAGTATGTGTGTTAGATAAATAAGTGTATGTGTATATAAATAGTGTAGTGTGTTCCACAGTTATTATCAGCTGTTCATAAGATGGACTGCCTGAGGGAAGAAACTGTTCCTGTGTCTGGTCGTTCTTGTGCTCAGTGCTCTGTAGCGTCGACCAGATGGCAACAGTTCAAAGAGAGAGTGTGCTGGATGTGAGGGGTCCAGAGTGATTTTGACAGCCCCTTTGCTCACTCTGGATAAGTACAGTTCTTGAATAGATGGGGGGGGGTTGTACCGATGATTCGCTCAGCAGTCCGGACTACCCTCTGTAGTCTTATGAAGTCAGATTTAGAAGCTGAGCTGAACCAGGTACACACACTGAAATTAAATGATTAATCTTGTATATTAATACTCTATAAGCATGTTCACACACACACACACAGACATACATACACACACATTTTGTTTCAGATATATATATATATATATATATATATATATATATATATATATATATATATATATATATATATATATATATTAGGGGTGTAACGATACGCGTATTCGTATTGAACCGTTCGGTACGACGCTTTCGGTTCGGTACGCGGTACGCATTATGTATACCGAACGGTTCGTTGGAGTAATTAATTATATTTGAAAAAAAAAAAAAAAAAAGAGAGAGATAGAAATATAATGATATGCGTTCAACAAGGTAGCCCAATAACCCAAACAACGTAACAGGCAACGCCCCTGACACTCCCGAAGAAGAAAAAAACACCATCTTATATGTTTATGTTAGGCTACTCAGTACGCGCTGAAGGCTCGTTGCAAAATAGCCAATGCGTTTAACAGACTAGAAATGAGAAGATCCTCCAATAACCAACAGGTCTGGTGTTTGGGTGCACTTTGGATTCCCTTTAAGCTATAATGGTGATGGCAAGAGAGTGGTGGATAAAAAAACAACGGTATGTCGCATCTGCAACATGACAGGGTACACCAGCGGGAATACAAAAAAATAAAAAAAACACCAGCGGGAATATCTGGGATATATGCGTCAGTACTATCTGGGAAAAGACGAAAAAAAAGGAGAAACATGCACGCAGCAAACTATCCCTGCAGCATTTAGACACTATAGCTTACAGGGAATCCAACCCAAACACCAGACCTGTTGGTTATTTTAGGATCTTATATTTCTGGTCTGTTAAATGCATTCGACATTTTGCAACGAGCCTTCAGCGCGTGCTGAGTGAGCGAGCGCCTTAGGGGCCGTTCACATATCGTGCCTAAAAACGCATGGAAAACGCTAAGCGCGTCTTTCTCCTCCTTTCCAAAGCGCTCGGGCAGAAGCGCTCATGAGGCGTCTGTCTTTGCTAAGCAACAATGACGTGCTCTCTCCATGAGACGCGGAAATTTCAGCGAAGGATAAATGGATTTGCAGCTCTAAAAATCGCTTGCAGTAGCTCTGCTACTAAATTTATTTCAAAATTGCAATCCATATACAACTATGATCAGCTGATCCTTCATCTTGGCTGAGCTCTCAACGTTGTTACGGGAAAGGATGAAGCTGATTGGTTGGTTCTTGTCACATGACCCGCGGTGCGCTTGCGGCATTCTGAAAAGTTGAGATGTTTTTACATTTTGCTGTATCTAAAACGTATCGAACCGAACCGAACCGAACCGAACCGTGACATCAGTGTATCGTATCGAACCGAACCGTGAATTTTGTGAACCGTTACACCCCTAATATATATTTGAAATAAGTGATATGTGACAAAACTTAGTGCAAGTATTCTCTTTTTAAGAGTCTTGATGTCATTATCAGATATCACTGTAATCATATTCTGGCATAATTGTAAAAACTGATGTGTATGTAAGAACAAAATGTTAAACTTAGACTAACAGTGATTTTATAATATTTATGCATGATTCCATCAAACCTATAACATTAGTGTTAAAGTTAGTTGAATGAGCCCATTAGTAGTCTTTCACTTCCATTTAGTGCAAATGCAATTTCATGCAACGTCTCATACAACAATGAGTTTAACCTTTATATTAAGGTGCCTGTAAAGTGACTTGTTCAGTTTACTTAGTTTTGTCGTGGACACGAAATAATAACTCGTGGGAACGTGATAATATGTCGTGGCCACGAGATATTAATTTGTGGGAACGTCATATTAACTCGTGGGAATGTCATATTATGTCGTGGCCACTAGATCATTTTGCCGAGGTAATGACATCCTTATGTTGTGGCCTCAAGATGCTATGTTGAGGGGTTATCCCGTTGGATAACCCAGTTCCAGAAAGGGAAATGGGTCAGCTGGATGCCTTTGATTTTTGGGGGTTCATTTTTTACCTACAACATTGGTCTCCCTGGGATACCCCAGCCACACCGACTCTAGACCGGGGTCTACAGACAGGTGGACCGCCAGCCCAGCACCACTGCACAATATGGCCGCCAGCCCAGTGCCACAGCACAAGGTGGCCACTAGCCCAGCGCCACGGCGCAAGATGGCCTCTGGCCTCTGGCCTCTGGCCCAGAGGCATGGCACAAGATGGCCGCCTGTCCAGCGCCTCTGCACAAGATGACAGCCACAGTTGACCCTCCAGAGTCGAGTCAGGTTCCCGTTGACCCTTCAGAGTCGAGTCAGGTTCCCGTCGACACTCCAGAGTTGGGTCAGGTACCTGTTGACCCTCCAGAGTCGAGTCAGGTTCCCGTTGACCCTTCAGAGTCGAGTCAGGTTCCCGTTGACGCTCCAGAGTCAGGTCAGGTACCTTTTGACCCTCCAGAGTCGATTCAGGTGCCCGTTGACCCTCCAGAGTCGATTCAGGTGCCCGTTGACCCTCCAGAGTCGATTCAGGTGCCCGTTGACCCTCCAGAGTTGGGTCAGGTTCCCGTTGACACTCCAGAGTCGGGTCAGGTACCTGTTGACCCTCCAGAGTCGATTCAGGTGCCCGTTGACCCTCCAGAGTCGGGTCAGGTTCCCATTGACGCTCCAGAGTCGGGTCAGGTACCCGTTGACCCTCGAGCCTTTTTGTTGTTGTTTGCACTTCCTGTCTCTGTTGCCTAGCCCTCCGTCCCTCCCCCTGGTCCTCCTCCAGGCCACCTCCCTCCTGGTCTCTGTGTTCCTTGGTTTGTTCTTGTGTTCGGGTGGAGAATTTGGTAGCTGCTCCGTAGAGGAGGGGGTAATGTCACGGTGTCTGGTCTGTGTTTCCCTGGGTGTCCACTAGTGGTCTCACTTCCCCATAGGCACCTCACCGCAGGCATTACAATTCCCACAAGGCCTTGTCCCTTCATCACAGTAATTGCACTCCTGTTAATTGCACTCAGGTGTCTTCACTTCATAGTCATTATCCTGCCTATTTAAACCGGTCTGTTTCTGTTTGTGTCATGGAGTCCTTACTTTCCGTCACCCAGTTTCCTCACGTTCCTTGTGTTCTAGTTTCTTGTTTCCTGTTTGTTTGTTTTGGACTGATATTTGGTTTGAACCCTGCTTGTTTTTGGATTTTGGATTACCCTAATAAACTCACACTGCTTTTGGATCTCTCGTCTCCCGTGTTCCCGATCGTTACAACAACATCCATTTCTCGTGGCCATGACTTCTTATGTTGAGGGAACGACATGTTTTATCCATCCTACAGTCTTGTAAGTCCATTAACTGATAGTCTTTCCCATGTAATATGTGTACATTATTATTATTATTATTAGCCTATTATTATTGGTTATATTTTTTTATTTCGATTATATTCATTTTTTTGCTTCAATTTCGATCTCTTTACTAAACATTCTATAATACTTTTTTAAATAATAGCGTTCTGTAAATGCTCGAGATTAACATAAAATGTCATAAATGCATACATTTAAATGTATAAATAATAAAATAATTACTAAATTCAAAATAAAATATAAATGATTCCATCTCTGATAATCCTGGGTTGCTATGGTCACACAGGTTTGTTTACGCATTAAACTCGTGGCCACGAGAAAAACATGTCGTTCCCTCAACATAGCATCTCGAGGCCACAACATAAGGATTTCGTTACCTCGAAAAAATGATATCGTGGCCACGACATAATATGACGCTCCCACGAGTTAATATGATGTTCCCACAAATTAATATCTGGTGGCCACGACATATTATCACGTTCACATTATCAAGTTATTATGTTATTTTTTTACCTAAAGAGTCTAGAGAATAATAATAATAATAATCCCAACAATTACAAGAGGGTTTCTACACTTCATGCTCGAATCCCTTGTTATTTATGGATTATAATAATCATAAATCCAGTTCAGAGGCTTTAATCATGTAGTTTGTTGTCAGCCCCAGGTCCCTGCCATAGACTTCATGTGAGAAAAGATGATACCACAGCGCCACCTACCGGACATGACGCGTTACTGTAATCATTGCCCTCAGCACACACAGGTTTACCTTCATGAGCAGAGCTGTTACCTGATTGGCGCACACAGCCATCGTCTTTGTGAGCATCAGTGATGATTATAGATTAGACACCGTCAAAACGATAGTACGATTAGCTACCGAGTATTCCCTTTCCATTTTCTCGTCTTCGACCGTCGACAGACTGTGTCGTGAAGAAGCGAACATGACCATAAGGAATGTCCGGGACCATGGGCAGCGATTCAGACCGCGTATGGCATGCCTGAAGAAGGTGGGTTGAGAGCATCATCCATAGCTCATCACCATCTGTGTTATTTACGTTCTCGCGAATGAGATAAGAATAATGCTACACTTGATTTCTATAATCTAACAAGGAATCCTTCATGCTTTAAGATCCAGGGATATTTCTGTTTGTCTTGCTGTATTTGAGCCCAGTAATATAAATAATCCATGTAGTGTTGTGGGCTGTCAATTTCACTTTCACTGGTGATCCCATCCATTCAGAATATTTAAAGCGTCTTGTAGCATATGTGCCAAAAAAAAAAAAAAAAGAAAAAGAAATTGCGTTTGTCTTTTTGTTTTGTTTATTTGTTTATTTATTCATTTACATACATGCATAATTTTTAATACATCGCTTTCAGGTCAAGATTTTTTATTGATTTGACTCTGTACATAGATTTTTTTTAAATTTACGTTTAAATTTTTTTTTCACTTCCTAAAATTTGTTGATTTGTTTTACAGTTACAAAATGAATTTTTATTATTACTAAGTGCTGACTCACAAAAATATTACCCCCCCTCTAATTAATGAATTAAATTAAATTTTAAAAAGTAAAATCAGTTGCTTTGTTACAATGACTGAAATGAAAGTGGTGTCAAAAATCTAACTTTTCAATCACTTTAAAATGAATTAATGATGAGGAAAACTCATAAAAACGCAATAAAAATGTAAACTCATTACATAATTTAGAAATTAAAGAAATGGTTAGATTTTATATGCATTGTAAATATGTTATGACATATGAATTGAAACAATTTCACAGTGTAAGTGTTAATTGTTTATCAGCAGCTTATTCTCAGGTAAGGTCAGTGTGTGCTAATGGTATTAGTCTAGCTTTGCCATGAGCCTCTCATATAATGCAGTCCCTATTTTATCACTATGATACTTCAAACTGCACGTTTGAAGTGATCCCCGACAGTGTGTTCCATTAAAATATGTTTTATTAGTGCATTGCTTTGCTCTTTGCCAATGCATGGATAATAATAACCCAATAACTCGGCCAAGAGCTTTCTGTGATCTAGACCAGGGTGCAGCAAGAGTTCACAAACAGTCTTCATAAGCCAGAGAGCCTGACAAAGCAAGAAAAACTTCAAACAGCTGAGTCACAAATCAATCACAGAGCATATTTCAAAGAGGTCAGTCGCAGCCCCTTCAGACCATGAACCAGCAGGGAGAGAGATGTGAGATGTGCACACAGCCTGCCACAAGCTAAAAAATAGATGTTTTTATATTATACATATCACATTTTTTGCATGTTAGGTGGAGAGCGTGGTGTTGGAGATGCAGGACCCCAAAACTGGAGTGAAGTCTCAGACCCAGAGGCTTGTAATCACCACCATCCCACATGCTTTAACAGGTGAGATCCTCAGAAATACCTGCTGCTATTACTCAAGAGCCAATCTTTGCAGGTTTCAAGCTGATGACATCTATGAGATGTAAGACCCAGCATTTGTAATTGAAAATAGTAGGCTCACCCACTCATTTGTATTGATTTGTGCAGTTAGTTTACTCTTCAGGGAGCGCTAGTCATCTGTGCGGTCCATGCATTATGTGGGTCTGAGACTGAAGAATCTATTGCCATGACAACCTCTGAGCAGCTGGTTGCAGTGACTGTCTCCAATAGGCTGCATGGTTTCAGGGAGGAGAGCTCTTGTAATCTCCTCGGTTGGTCTTAATGCTGTCAGCCAGCTACATGTAACATACAGAGTATGATTAACTTCAATTTGTGATTGCTTAAACTTAACTGGAGCCTCTGATAATTCAGAGCGGTTTTGATATCATTTATACAGTGGAAAGACACCTGAGGTTTTTAGTTAAAAATTCATTGAAGTGATCTGGTTTGCTCCTCAGGCTAGCAGACCCTAATGAAGCCACTCAGATTCACCCCTGCAGAGATCTTCTCATTAGTCTCCTATCACGAGGAGCTCAGCGGGACACACAGCGGTTCACCGAGTCATAGCGTGATACCTATTTTAAGAATGCACCTTTGTTTTGTGTCTTATACTCACTGTTGTTTTCACCTGAAATACGCTTTATGAATATCTCATTTAAAAGCCTGCTAAAATGATAAATCATATAAATTTGATACAAAATCATATAAATTATATACTAATTAATTACTTTGTAATTATTCTCTGCCTCCATTTTTACTTCCAATTGAGCTTTTTTTTTATTTTGCGTAGATTCCTCTCTGCCACTTAAAGATAGGGTAGGCAATTTATTATTTTTTTGTAGGCACCCATTTTTTATTATACTGGTTGAAGATCTCTTCAAAGCCTGATCTATCTATAATTTAAGTGCTCTATATATTCCGTATTTTCCGGACTATAAGTCGCACTTTTTTTCATAGTTTGGCTGGTCCTGTGACTTATAGTCAGGTGCGACTTATTTATCAAAATTAATTTGACATGAACCAAGAGAAATAAACCATAAATTGGTAAATCATTACCGTGTCCAGCTGCGAGAGGGCGCTCTATGCTGCTCAGTTCTCCTGTAGCCTACACTGAACACATAGAGCGCCCTCTCACGGCTGTAGACGGTAATGTTTTCTCTTGGTTCTTGGGTCTAAATAAATGCGACTAATAGTCCAGTGCGACCTATATATTCTTTCCTCATCATGACTATTTTTGGACTGATGCGACTTATACTCAGGTGTGACATAGTCAAATACGATATATAGCTATATATATATATATATATTCTATTTTCTGTGGAAGGCTCAGGACCATAATCAATGTAAAGCAAGGATAAACATTGGTAGAGTTTTTGCAGAGATGGAGGAATTAGATGGAAAGTTTGTTTAACTCATTATGAGAAACTTGCGTAGTTTCTTCTTGATAAGTTAAACTTCTAGTTAAAAGTATTCCTAATAGGTCGGACCTTTTTTTGAAAGTAGCCTATATTACTGGATAAGAGATGCCTTCACTTTCATAGACCCATTAGAGCTGTGTTTGTGATGTCGGGGGAGCATTTGCAAAGATTGTTTGAAAACGTGCTTTATTTTTTTAATATCCGCTCAGTGACACTCATAACAGAGAAAATGAGAACAGCTTTAATAGTTTCTCATTATGTTTCATAAATGCTCATATTAGTATTGACTTGCTGTCTGGATACTTCTATAGTTTTAATTTAGTAACATTGAGATACTAGTTTTTATTATTGTTATGATTTTTTTATTTGTATGTTTTTGTCATTTTAATATATATATATATATATATACAGTATATGTATCTATGGATTTTCTTTTTTTTTCTTCATTATTTTAGTATAGTGCTTCACTAAATATTTTTTTTTTTAATGTATTTCAAATACCAGATTTTTCATGTTTATTTTATTTATGTTTTTTATCTTAATTAAATTTTGTTGTTTTGGTTAACCATAATAACCCTGGTGTGTTTGTTTTGCTGATGACTCCTGGTGGGCACATTCAATCTGAAGGCCAAGATTCCCACCCACTGAGTCTTTTATTACTCTAAAATGTGTTACTTTAACTTCTAACATGTTTATTGTGTACATTATTCTTTCAGGGGAAGATATTGTTGCATGGATCGCTAATCGATTCAAAATAGATGCTGCGGGTAAGTCACATATCCCACTCCAGATCTTTTTAAATTATTATGCTAATAGATATTCTTGCTATGCAAATTGACGGTGTGAGATGCCGTACTGTTCACTTGGGTCTTGTTTAAATGCATTAAGTAACGTTCTCACTCTAAATGCTTAGAGGCCCGAGCTATGGGGACTATGATGGTGGCGTTTGGGTACATCTATCCACTACAAGATCATAAGAGACTCATGCTTAAACCAGACACATCCCTGTACCGCTTTCAGGTAACTTTCACAATCAAATTACATTAATTACCATTATGGTTTTCACAAAAATGATAAGCCACACAACTGTTTACAACTTTGTTTGTTTGGAAAGGTTTCTTGAGCGCCAAATCCGCATATTAGAATAATTTCTGAATGATCATGTGACAGTAAAGACTGGAGCAATGGTTGATAAAAATATAGCTTTGCCCATTACAGAAATGATTAACATTTAAAAAATATATTACAGTACGAAGCGGTTGTGATATTACTTATTTTACTGTTATTGATCAAATACATGCAGCCTTGGTGAGCATACAGGAGAGGAATTCTTCTTTCCATATGCTGTGTACTAATCTTTTCCATTTCTTCTTCTGTACATGTCTTCTTCCAGACTCCATATTTTTGGCCTGCGCAGCAGTGGCCGGTGGAAGACACAGACTATGGTGTGTAATCATCTTTCATTTTTCATGCATGCTGATGGGTTGTCATAGCAATAATTCACAGTGAGGTTATTCATCATTATTCTTCAAACAGCTGTCTGAGATAAAGAATGTGATAAATTGCTTCCATGTTGAGTCATATCACATCTTTAAATTGGCTTTTACTGGCAAGGTCAGATGTTTATATGTGTATTCCCAGCAATTTATTTGGCAAAGAGAAATATACGGAAGAAAGGGATGTTGGAGCTGTATGAACAGGTAATTGAACATCTTATCCTTCATCGTCTTGATACACATGTATTAAATATATATTAATGTCTCTGAAATCCTATGTTGTTATGCAGAGGAAGAGGAAGTCACTATAAAAAAATTGAATGATAAATTAAAAGATTAGACATAAAATGTGTCTGTTTCTCTACTCAGGAACAGTACAACAATCTTTACAAATGGATGAATCACAAGTGGGATTTTATTGTAATGCAAGCCAAAGAGCAGTACAGGTGGGTCACACTTTACTTTAAATATTGCAGAATACTTATGATTTATCATTGCTCAATCAATCCGTGTCTACACAGGTTCTCTAGCACACTCTAAATTTTTCATTTGACAGCTTTTAGCTTTGATTACTGTGTGTATTCGTTGTGGCACTGCTCCAACAACCTTATGCAACACCACATTTATTTCCATCAAGAGTTGCATTAAGTTTTGGCCCAGATCTTGTATTGACAATAGGATAGACAAACTCTTCTTTAAAGCCAACTTCATCTCATCTCAAAGACTTTCAGAAAGGTTACGGACACAACTCTATGGCGACCAAACCCATGTGTGAAAATGATTTCTCATGCTCTCTGAATCACTCTTCACAATTTGAGCCCAATGAATCTGGTCATTGTCATCCTAGACGCTTTTTCAGACTTGTTTTTTTTAATTATTATTATTAAACACTACACACTGCAACAATTCGAGTAAAAAGAATTGTTGCCGAAAATATATTAATCACTGCAAAATAATCCAATCCTAGACCCTTTAGTACTTGCTTATTTAAATCCAAATAGCAACTTTTTGGCAAGGCAGTGTGTATTTTGTTTATAAAGCTATTTTCTTCAGCATATACAGTGGTGGCCAAAATTATTAGAAGCCTTGGCAAATTTTAGAGTTTTCAGTTGTTTTTGTTGAAATGGTCATTACAATACCCATAAATCAGACTACTGCCAGAACTACATGCGGCGTAAGGAATCTTCTGGAACATTGAAAATGATGGACTCGCCCCCTCAAAGTCTGCACCTCAACCCCATCGAGAAAAATTTGGGGCGAGTTGGAAAATAAACTGGACAGATCTATTATACATTCAAAGGAAAGCCTTCAGCTTGAGTTGCAGAAGGCATGGGATGACTCAGGAAATATACTGCTCACTGCTGTAATTGCTCCAAAAGGTAGTCATACCAAATATTAAAGTTAAAAGTGGACAAAAACAAAACCGTACGACTCACTTCATCTGATATTTGTTGTGCTCAGAGCAACCATCTGCATGTTTCATGAGCATTATGAAAAGAAATCATGTTTTGGAGGCAAAAAAAACGATCAATATTTTTCTAATCATTTCGGCCAGCATTGTAAAATACACATTGCTTTTCTGTGTAGAGCGGGTAAAGAGAGGAAGAAGCCAGACCGGGTGGTTTTTGACTGTCAGGAACGGGCCTACTGGGTTGTACATCGGCCACCGGTGAGTTACCTTTAGACTGAGTATATAAGGTCAATTAAAGTGACATATTTCCCTGCAAAGTGACTTAAAGATGTGAAAGTACAATTGTGCCATTTCTACTCAACAGCCAGGAACAGTTAGTGCCATGGACTATGGACACGACAGGATGGTTGACCCTAACATAGAGGAGGTAAAGGTATGTGTGAATAATTACTTCTAAAGAGAAAAATACATATATTTTGACATTCAAAATGACAACTAGGCCTTCAAAATACAGTATAGTAGGTCTGATGAAGAATCTTGTAATAAGACATGTGGCTGTATATATATATAACACTGAGAGATTATATTTGTGGTGAGAGCTTGGGCTTATCAAGGATATTTCTAGTATGTCAGCTTATATCCAATAGGATTTCAATGATCGTAATCTGACTGCTTGCCACTGCAAAAGCTTGATCGTATTCGATAAAATAGCGTTGTTTTACACCCTTCTCTCTTTCTTTCCTACAGATTCCTAAACTTATCTGTTGAGAGACATGACAAGAAACAGCAGATGACTACAAAATGAAAGCACACACTCAGTGGATCATGAAATCGGATGGACTCTGTTTAATAGAAATATGAGTGCATGCTTTTTAAAATGACATTGCAAGTCCACAAAGAGACCTTGTTCACTCTCTCTTCAGACTCTCATCCCAAACATGCTCACATTTCAATCCTTTGCTTTCAACACTGTGCTTTAGAAAGAGTCGCCACTTCCTTTCTTTGCACTTAAACTGTTTCTAAAATTGTTTTACAGAAAAAAACACCTGACTACTACAGAAGAATTGTAAGTACCAAAGAACTTTAACCAACACAGATATTTAGATGCAAAAAGCAATGATCAAATTTATTCATTTATTTTTTGACCAATGAATTATTGCGCTTTCTTGCAGATTATGTTCACTCAGCAGTGTATCATGAGACCAAGGGTGAAGTCATCTGTCTCAATTGGAGCGTATGTTACTCTGATATAACTTATGCTATGGGTAGAATCCTGTATATTCAAAAAATAAACAATTAATTATATTATATTATATTATATTATATTATATTATATTATATTATATTATATTATATTATATATTATTAAAATATAATTTAAAAATATATATATTATTATTAATAATTTATGTCATTTTTTTGCAGACTTGTTAAATACACAACAACATACAAAGAGCACGACCCATTTCTCCACGCCTGCCTCCCAAGCAACCCCTGGTTAACAGATGATGTTACCTATTGGACCCTCAACATGCCAAAGTGAGCCAGATACAAACATTTTTATTTAAACAAAAGCTTGTTTTTGTCTAAGTTAAACATTTGATGAAATATCGTGTGTTTGGTTCATACAGTGTTGAGACGCCTACTAAAATGAGGGTGGAGCGCTGGACGTTTAGCTTTGGAGAACTGCTTATGGACCCGCGGGGAAGGGACGATTTCCGGCTTTTCCTTAAAAAAGAGTTCAGTGGTATGCATTTTTCTAAACTTGCTCCCGTAAGATGCTAACATTTGAACAATGTTGGCAACGGACTTATTAGGTGACTTGTTGGTTTAGGTCGACCCTATTTTAAAAATGCATTTTAATTGTTGATGTTCATATTCAAAACTGCAATGATTATTATTTATTAGAGGAGATTGTGACTAGAATCTGATTACTGAATAGGTGAGAATCTTGCCTTCTGGGAGGCGTGTGAGGATCTGAAATGGGGCGCTGCTGAGACAATGAAAGAAAAAGCACAGCAGATATATAAGTAAGGAACACGTTTTTGGCAGTTTACTTCTGTGAACAACCATTTTCAGCAGCTGAAATGTAATAATTTAATTGATTATATATATATATATATATATATATATATATATATATATATATATATATAATCTTTTCGAAATACAATTACATAGCAACAGTTTTTAGAGTTATAAAATATATACTTTCATATTATGTTATATAATATATTATATAATGTATTTCATATTTTTCCCCCTTAATTTTTTAATCATTAATGAAACTAATGACTAATAAATAAATTAATAATATCAGCATTTAACGCTGGCATTTTTTATTTTCATTTGATTAGGACCTTTCTGGCTCGTGGAGCTCCACGTTGGATCAACATTGATGGCAAAACAATGGACATAACAGTGAAGGGTTTGGCACATCCTCACCGTTATGTGCTGGATGCTGCCCAGACCCACATTTACATGCTCATGAAAAAGGTCTCTGCTCTTATGAAAGATTTTGCATCTCAAATGCCTTGTGCTGTTTACAAACTTGAATTTTTTAATTTTGGCTATGTTCTTTAATAAAGGACTCATACGGGCGATATCTCAAGTCCCCAGTCTTCAAGGAAACTCAGAAGAAGGCCATTGCTCCTGAACAACACAGATTTACGTGAGATGCACCTTTCTTTTTGTTCCAATATATATATTTAAAACTGCTTTATAATGCATAAATGACATTAAAAATATTCTTTACTCATTTCAAATGTCTCCTAGTGAGACGCAGTTGGAGCAGAATGCCAAAAGAAGGCGGCCCAGCCTGAGTCCCATCATCCTCAGACAGCAGGAGGAAGAACAGAAGGCCAAACTTGCAGCAAGTGGCCCGGTGGACATCACACAGGTCATGAGCAAACTGGAAAGGAAACAGACAAAGTGAACCTAGAGACCTAGAGCATGAAGAATAGATACAAGCAAATATTTACGATAATCAAAAAGGAAAACCACCTTTCTGATCAAAGCAATAAACAGATTTGCAAGCTAATTTATTTATATAGAGAGCATGTAATATATGTTTGTAATATTACACAGATATTTCTAGTTTTTTAGAAATATACTTGATCCATTTATCCTTTTTAGGAGGCCATTATGTTATTCTTTCACAGTTTAGTCATTCACAATCATTTTTAATCTTTGTCATATTTACGTTTTGTTAAATGTCATACATCTCTTGTGTGTCGAACTTCATGAAACTCTTTTTCATTTCATACAACCAAAAATGATCACATGTTGTCGTCCTCAAGTTTGTTTAATTTACAAGTGTGCTGTAAATCATGAATTTATTAAAATGCATACTAAAACCATTTATCCCATCTGTTGTCACATCATTTGTCTTTGTGATTGTTGTTGAGTGAAATGTATATATGTATCTCATCAGTTTGTGCATAACTTTGACCTCATATCATTAACTTAGGAAAGAAAATTCTATTCTGTCATCATTTACTCTCCTTCATGTATTTTGAAACCTGCAATGACTTGCTTCAAGAGTGGTCCAGGCTGTTTTTTTCTATACAGTGCGTGTATATACCATACCAAGAGTTTAAAATCATTTTATAGCTTGATTCTATTCAATTCCTAATCAAAGTGTGAAGTCAAAAATATATTTTTAATTAATTTAAACATGAATAATAGCATACGTTAGAAGCAAAGAATACAAATTACAGTAAGATTAAGATTTGCAAAGCACAGATATTAAATACTCTTTAATGGAATCAAATAATTATGTAAATCTATCTCAGAAAAAAAAAAGTATAACAGCTGTCACTGAGGTGGTGTTCTTTTAAAAGCTACTAATATGCACTCTTTAGGAACTAATTGGTACCTTTAAGGTACTAATATGAAAAGTCACTGTCCTAATGACAGATTTTGTACCTTTTTTTTCTGAGATTGTAACACCAACTGTTTTAAATATAGGATGCAAATATATAGTAAAAACAGTTCCTTGAAAATCTTTGAAGTGCATTGTATAATGATCACTAGATGTCATGCTTGTGCTGCTCTCACAAAGGCATTTTTTATTTTTTTTTGGGAATATATGTAAAACAGAATTTCTTTGTTATGAATAGACTGTTATGAAGCAGTTAAATTTAATCAGTATATACACAGAACACCACAGTTTTATATAACGGTGACCACTGAGGGACTCTTACAAAAGTTGCAAAGGTTCAAATAGTCACTGATGCTTGAAAAGGGAACAAGAAACATTAAGGAATGGGGGTAAAAACATTTGAATGAAAATGTGTAAATTTTTCTTATTTTGTTTATATGTATATATATATATATATATATATAGAATTTTTTAAGTGCCTTTCAGAAGCTACAGATAATTTCCCAGAGGACAAAACCAGTACAATTTTCCCTAAACATCAAATTGTGACATACAGCCAAGTATGGTGACCCATACTCAGAATTTGTGCTCTGCATTTAACCCATCCAAAGTGCACACACAGCAGTGAACACACACACACACACACTATGAACACACACCCAGAGCAGTGGGCAGCCATTTATGCTGTGGCACCTCGACAGCAGTTGGGTGTTCGGTGCCTTGCTAAAGGGCACCTCAGTCATGGTATTGTTGGCCCAAGACTCAAACCCACAATCCTAGGGTTAGGACTCAAACTCTCTAACCACCAGGCCACAACTTCCCCACAAAATACCTAATATACATTTCATTGTCTTTTTGTATCGACCTCCTGCCAGAAATGTACTGTATTGCATGGTCTATGGCTATTCCTAATTGCAGGTTACTCAAAACAAACGGTATTTAGTACTAATACATACTTTGCATGACCTGTGTCCCACAGCTCTGCCGGTTCACAGCACCTGTGCCTCATCTGGCAGTGTATACAGGCATTTGTGAAGCACAATCCACTGCCTCCCCTGGGTTCATGACTTTGCCCAACAGTGCTGCCTGTCCCTCTCCCATCAGCGTCGCCATCGACAGCACTCCAGCCTCAGAGAGGAGGTTTGATGGCAACGGAGGGCCTTCCTCCTCCCATTTCCCATCAATTGCAGAGGCATCAGTATCAGAGGAAGAGAACCAGCCACCTGCCCCAAAGTCTCGTATGGCTCTGTCACTGAGCAGACTCCTCCGCAGAGGATGCAATGCCCCATCTGTCTTTGCCAGCCTATCCCCAAAATGTGCTGTGGCTTCAGGAGGAGGCAAAGTACAGCCCCTGGGAGTAGAGCCAATTGCACAACCTCAGCCCAGAAGAATTGCAAAGTTAGTACTTGCACTTGCACTTTGGCCTTATTTCAATGTGATTTTACATTATATGAAAAATAACCAAACTGCTTTTACAGCTTTTTTCAAATCAAAGTTGACATCCCACCTGAATGCCGCATCTACCCCATTGATTCAGAAGATGAGGAGGATGACACTCCTGATACAGCAAGAGGAGGTGTGAAAGAAATCATTTGTCCGTGGGAAACTGTCACCAAACAAGATGGAACTGGATAGAAGAGTCATAGACGAGTAAGAAGAGAGGAAGGAAATACACTGAACCAATATTGTGTCATAAATATTCTGTCTTACAACCCCGAGAAGGCTGTGGTAGTAATGTATGAAGTAACCTCATCTCTAATTGACCTGTATGATAGTTTTGATAGCTATTAGGTAATGCCTACATGTTATTGTAGCCAATGATATGGGTATAATATGTTTAAATGTTGGTTTTATATACATAAATTCGTATTCTGATGTCACTGTTCTTTTATGACTGAAGGGGCCTTATTTTAAGAGATTTTTATTTTTTTGTTTTGTTTATCGTCAGTTTGTTTAGTGGTGCGGAAAAAAGATTTTGTACTTAGCTTGTTCACTGTTTTATATAGCTGCAAAACATGCATAAATGTGAATTGCTTTAAGAAATGTTATTTTCATAGAAGTAAATCTAGTACGGCAGTAAAACGGAATGTGGATACACATTTGCTGTCTTGAATGTATAACCTTTCAAATGTTTACAGTTCACTTCAGAATGTGAATTTGTTCATGACTCGTGTTTAAATTGTGTAAGTGCCTCAATAAATCATTCAAAGTTAGTTATTCTGATGTGCAGTTGGTACATGTGCTATATTCAGCACCCAGTGTTATTATTTGTGCATTGTTTTATTTACATTTTGTTTCTTTTCTTATAAAACGTCCCTACAGAGGGAACTGGAAAAAACTTGTGGTGATGGGGACTTTTATTATTATTATTTTATTTTTTTACCTTAATTTAATTATCCAAATTTCTTATTTTCATAGCAGGACTAGTCAACGCCATTGGTCTCGCAAGCACAAAACCACCAGTTATTGTCTGACTACATTGTTTAATTACATTTTACTTCATATTATTTATCATTATATATTTGTTATTGTTTGTTTATTATTTATTTAATGTAAATTTGTTTTGTTTTACATTTTATTATATTTTTACGTTTATCAATATTCGGAAGACAATTAATATATATATTTTTTGCATTCGTAACGTTACATCTTCATCTGCAGAGCATGAGGTTTTTATTTTAAACGGACTTTTATTTTCCGGAAGCGCTTTGGCTGTGCTGACTGGCTTCACAGCACTCTGCGGTTCAGCAGCAGAGAGTAGCCGGATGCCTCACTAAATTCTTTTGAGTACATAAACACCTTTGTAAAGCTGAACGGTTGTTGCGTTTCACTTTGCGACTCGGTAAGTCGTTCAAATCAAACATGTTCGCATGTGAGTCCCCCTTTAAACGATGAAAGTTTGAAAATAGTCAGAACAAGTAGCGGTATGTGACAGTTCATCCGTTTCTCATGTATTGTTGCTCAGCGCACATTTCATTTGATCCACTAGTGTCTGTTACTACATACACGCAGCTGTCGCGACGAGGATCTGACCAGCTATATCTGGACTGTTTAGTCTCGTTTAACATGATGGATTTTCAAATGTGTGAGCATCATAGCAACACAAGCTTCTCATTTCCTGTCATGCCGCATCAGTGATGAATGCATAACAACAAGCGATAAAATAATAAATGTAAAAAAGAAAAGAATCGGGGTTTTATTTTCTAAGAGAATTATGAAGCATTCGATGAGCTAGTGCTGGGACACACCTGCTAACCAACAACACATGCGAATCTGTCCCTTTTCCACTTGAAGGACACAGACTAGCTAGCTCAAGGGTCTTATTATATATATGAATAAAATCTGCCCTATTTAGGTCAATTCTTTGAACTGCATGCTCATGATCTGATATAAAAGAGGCATTTCTGATTATTACATAAGCATCTGCATTGACTGCTGCTATGGCAACACTTATCTGTAACTCATGGCGTAATTTAGATGCTTGGCTTATGGATATTGTGCAATGATTATGTATTTGGACAAAGTTTCATTACAAATGCTGATCCTCTCTTTCACAAAGCCTTCAAGATGCTCTTCAAACTGTGAGTGGAAATGAGGCTGAACTCTGTTGCTGTGGATCTCGTATTTAAGGTATTGTGCAATTTAACATTGATTTGATTATGAACTCATCTGTACTAGCATGGCACATTCAGAATTCCTGATCTACTCCAGAAGGCTGTGCCTATCCATATTATGTTATTCTGTCAGTTTAATGGGATATGGGGTGAAGATTTATGTGTTTTTAGTATTATTTTTGTGGCTGATGGTTAAAGGCAGGCGTGGACCTGCACGGTGAGGAATGTCAGAGATCTTTATGTCTTTCCCCTTGTCAGTGTACTGGACCTGAACACTGCATGTTTGAACACTGTTTTTCCTGTAAACTTGGAATGTTCTAAGAAGACAATCCCTTTCTCAGAAATATATAAGGAATAGTGTGCAGCCAGTCTGTCATTGCTACAAAGTACACTCCAGCAGCTTTACTGGGACGCATCAGTCTCATCTCGGTCTTGTATCACCTCGAAGGATTCATTTTTTAATGATAACCTGCTGACTGTACATTATTCAGCTTGTTGTATATCTGCTTGTCTAATAAATACATACAATAACATGGAACATTAAGTTCTTTTATCTTTCATGCATATTAATTGAAAGATTCTGTAAAAAAAAAAATTGTTTGTTTTGCTTACATAAAGCAGTGGATCTCAACGATTTATAAGTGTGACAAAGCTGCTTGTTTTAACTTTTTTTTTATTATTATTATTATTATTATTATCAGAAATTTGACCAAAAACCACTTGTTTTATTGGATTAATTTTGTGATTTTTTTTTTTTTAGCATTTCTGTATTAATTAGAGTTAAATTATTTGAATATACTAATAATAATATATTAATTTTAAATATTTTTAAGTCATCCTGGAAGTTTTCTGAGTCCCACTGGTTGGGAGCCTCTATTTATCGATTTCTGCTGCCAACCACAAACTTACTACTCAACTGCTATATTTGAACTACTAAGTTGCACAGTGTTGCCACTCAGCTGTTTTGATTTGCATTGGAATGGTGCAAAAGCAGAACCAGTATGTTTCCATGAGTAATTGTGAAAAGTACCGTTTCGCATCGTCATAAACAATATTTCACCTTAGATCAGAATCGAGTGTTCTAGAGAGCCATGTTATAAGCCAGACAGGTTTTAATATTAACGTGTTATTGATTTTCTTTTCTTTTTTTTCATAGTTGGCAAGAGACAATGTACTGTAATCGAATACAACTTCTCAAAGAAAAGGGCACAACTTGCCGTAATGCTCAGGCGTACAGCAATAGGAAAACTTTTAAATAGTCCCAAAAGGCTTGTCAAATATTAGGTAACTGTTTAAAAGGAAATGCTGTCTTTTTTCCACCCCACCTCTCTTCTCTTGGGATGGGAGGGTGGGATTGGCGTATCGATAGACTCTGGATGCTGATGAGATCCTAATGAAGAATGCATTAGCTAACAAGATGGACAATGCTTACTCGAAACAATAACTCGGATATATAGTCCGACATTGATTTGGTTGCTCTTTATAAGAACAGCATTTAGGA
The DNA here is from genome assembly GCF_023724105.1 of Carassius gibelio. Taxonomy (NCBI): domain Eukaryota; kingdom Metazoa; phylum Chordata; class Actinopteri; order Cypriniformes; family Cyprinidae; genus Carassius; species Carassius gibelio. The sequence continues at coordinate 12,974,470 of NC_068407.1, forward strand.
ACACTCCTCTCATATTCTGATCTATTTCCAGTAAATCAGTTCACCCATAAATGAAAATTCTGTTATCATTTTCTCACCCTCATGTCGTTCCAAACCTGTTAGATGTCATTCCTTCTGTGGAACAAAAAGAAGATATATTGAAGAATGCTGGCAACTGAATAGTTCTGGTTCCCATTGAATCACATCATATACAATATAGACAAAAATACAACAGGAGTCAAAGAAAACCAAAACTGTTTGGTTACCAACATTCTTCAAAATATATTATTTTGTAAATGGGTTAGTAAATGGAGACAGAATTTTCATTTTTGAGTGGACCGTCCCTTTAATGTCAGTAGATGTGCTACATTACCTCACAAGTGGAGAGTTGCATAATGTGCATTTGTGAATGCCATCTACACAGTTTTAATGCTCAGAATGACCATTGCCATCACTGTGCTCCTAGTCAGATGATACTTTAAGCTGTTTTAATGTGTCATTGGAAACTGCGTCTAATTCTCCATGTGGAGATTTTACCACTACGGGGGTTGACCTAGACTTCTTTCCAGGGTATATGCCAGAGTTTTTCTGCTTAATGCATTCGACTGTTGGGATGAAGAAAGAAAAGCACAATGAAAGCAAATAAATAAAAAGAAGGCTGAATAACACAATCAGCAACATTGAGATGTGGACAGATGAGTGGATAATTTAGAATAATCCACAATGTGTGTGTGTGTGTGTACCCTCTAAAATAAAAACAAAATGCTGCGAACACACTAAAGAAAATGTGCAGGTTGCTCAATTTCATTCAGCGAGTGACGACTTTTAATAAAAATAAAAAAAGAGACAAGTTATACATATGAATCATGTGCTTTACTCTTAAGTGTTCTAAAATCAACTGCATTTTTCTGAATTTTCATTCGCTTCTGAAATATTTTGGTTTTATTAATACCATGCATTGCGTTATACTGTGGTTTGCAGTTTTTCTTGCCATTTTCATTTTCAGATTATCCAAAATATTTAACAAATTAATATGCACGGACCAGCAGATGTGTAGAACTCTGACTTATTCTCACTCGCAGATTAGCCAATCAGTCTTTGTTCTGTCGAAAACGAGACCAGACAAAGTGTTTTCCAAAAATCTCCCTAAATCACGTACTGCTGGAGGCTCCGAGTTCTCCACCTGATGTTGTTTCACATGCTTGTGTAAATCGCTGCCTCCAGTCACATTGGAAGACATTGAGTGTGTGTGAGTTCCAGTGTGAGTTGCACAACACTTCATGTCTGAACTTGTAGTTTTTTTGTGCTTTTACAGAACATGTAACAACCACAGTGGTTTCACTGGTTTAAGTTAGCGAGTGGTAGCGAGTGGTTTAATATAGGGAAATGCATGGCACAGTTTTTGTTTTAGTACAGCCTGTGCTGCATCAAACATTTGCTCAGAAAGGTCATTTATTTAGGATGCGAACAAGTCTTTATTTGGTCTATTCCAAAATATAAAGATGCCTGATGACAGAAATATACCCATATGCTCTTTATATCCGTGTATTGCGGTTTCTAATTCAGCCTCGTCTCTGTAATGAACCCATCACAGGTCTGACTTCACCCAGCTGTCACCCTGGCAGCGCAGGAAGCCAAGCGTGGGGAGGAGCTAAGCCCTGGCAGCATGGTGTCTGCGGTGGGGAGCGGCTCTGTGCCCAGTCCTCAGAGCGAGGCGGTGACCAGTGAGCTTCAGGAACTCTCTCTGCGGTCTGTACCAAGCTTACCGCCCCTGAAGGAGCGCAAGAATGGTGAGTTATGGCACACTAATGCTAGTCCCTTACTGAAAGTTAAGTCATCCAAACACACAATCTGTCCATTCAATATCATGTTTTATACATTCAAGTTGAATGCTTGAATCTGATTGGCTGACGAACGTTCCGAGGTGTGCAATTATTTTCTGGGAAATTCACAGCGAACGTAGTTCCAGTTAGTTCTCCTGATCGCATTACAGTTCCATATCACTTCACATATAGTAAAGCTGGAATAACGGAAATTACAGGACTAACAAAAACAACAACATGACAGACGATTTTCCAAAAGTAAATACACATGACATTTCTCACTAGCGAGGTAATAACAGCTGCTGCAGTCTAATTCATATATGCTCTCTCTCTCTCTCTCTTTCTTTTTCTTTCTCTTTCTGTCTCTGTGTGTCTCTGTCTCTCTCGCTCTCTTTCTAATATATATTAGAATAATAACTTCATTAATAACTGCATTAGAATGCTATCATGGCTCAAGCCTCCATTACCAGCTTTAAAATGACGTTTTGGAACTAGCAACAGAGGCATTGGATGAGATGCGGAAGAAATAATCCTACTCACAATAGCGATTTAAGTACAAAAACCAGACGAATCCCTTTAAATATATCTTCTGATCGATGTCTTAGTGTGGTAGCCGTAGTATAAGCGGAATAATTGACACATTATAAACACATATATTAGCAAACAAACCTTTTTTGTATGCAATTAATCACAGTTAAATGGTTTGACAGCACTACTATTTTACAATATTCCTTTTTTCAATGTACTTTATACAAGTAAATGCAGACTTGAGCAGAAAAAAGTCAATTATACTCTTACTGACCTCAATTTTGAATTTTTTTACACATGGTATTTAGTTATTACCATATTCATTAGGGCTCATTTAAAATCTTCAATTATTCATGATCTTCGAAATAAAAATGCAATCAAATCAACAGCTCGTGAATCAAATTGAATCAGCAAATCTGTATTGATCCTCAGCGCTAATATTAAAGTGCTGTGGTGTTTACATTACAAAAAAAAGCTGAATAGTACAATGTAATAGTCTTAGCTTCTTTTCTTTGTAGAGGTAGCCTGCGTTTCATTAGCCACTAGGTAACTAGATGAAGAATGATTTTACAGTTTAGTGGTGTGGAGTTTCTCAAAGCAACAGGATGTACAGCCAGATATTTTCTGTGGATGTAATTAGATCAGTTGCAATGTTACAACTTTGTAAGCACAGAAGTGTTTAAGCCGATAACAAAGAGAACGCAGAATGCAGTTACCTTTATTACTGCTGCTATTTGCTCAGAGACATTGGGTGCCGTGAAATGGAAGGAAAGAGTGTCTATTTTTTTGGGAAACTATTCACATTGAAAATATGGAGGGTGTTTTTTGATATAAGTTTAATTTGCAGTGCTGATGTATAGTTGTGTGTATGCTAAATGTGAACAAGGAAATTCATAAGCATTGTGCAGATGGCTGATTCATTAAGTTATGTAATGCACAGTTTTCTTTACGTAAAGGAATGATTATTCTGGTCCTGTGGGAGTAGTACTTTACATATGGCTTGTTAAATCTGTGTGACATGTAGAAGGACTCTTTAAAGCGTGTCCGTTCAGCTCTCTGATCTACAGCAGACACTCGGTCTGACTTCAGGAAGCTTTGAGGAAAGGATGATTTAAAGAAGTGAAGATTAAACCGAGACAGCAGGAAGACGCACAGACGCTGCAGCATGGGATGATTTGACTCCAGACGGGTTGCACTTTCATTCTGAAAAATCTGTGGGTTGTTATTATGTAAGGTTTGCTTTGGTAGGCAGGTGAGCGGTGGGATGTTGTTGCTGTCTTTTCCAGAACTGAAGGAATGCCAGTTAAGAGGTAAACTCCCATGTGACAGCACCTCAGAAACTCACGGCCTGCGGTCACCACTCCCTTTTTTCAGTCTTCAGCCCCCCGAGCTGCACTTCATCGAGGGTTAGATACAGTAGCTGACATGTTGATGCAAGACTTCTCTCTTCTCTTGCACAAACCAGAAGTGATCGCTATAAGGTGCATTTTGTTATTAGCAAGTAAATAGGGATTTAATTTCAGACAGAAATAACCACAGAAACTGCAATTTAGCAGATCAGTTAACAACTGTTAACAACAGTAAAGACAAAGCAGTGTGCATTTGAAGAGATGCAGGCAAAGACTCTTTCAAGGAAAGTCTTTTCTCTCTGTAGCTGTATTTGCAATGCCTAATGAAAGCTATTTCAGCAATCCAAGCCCAAGTCCTGTCTGATGGAATGGGGAAATCCTGAAATCAAAAAATTGAACGAAATTCGATATTGACTGTCCTATAAATGTTGCTCAGATAGCATTAAAGAAAGCTAATATCTCAGGCTGAGCCAGCCAGTGTGCATGTGTGTTCCGAAGTGAGCATCTCTGTTTTTACGGCTTTTTATTATGACTTTACCTACTTTGTTTTTGTATTTCTGAAGTCTTTGATGCAGGTTTAATTAGATATAATGTAACTGACTGATATATTGACAGTAAAGTACTCCTATTTACATTTGATGCACACATACTACACTATAAAAAATGTAAAGTTGAGAAAGCTTAAAAGTTTAAGGCAACCAGCTTTTGGATTTTGAGTTTTCTCAACTTATTTTTGTAGGAAATCTTTGAGTTTTCTGAACTTTCTGTTGTTTAAGGTTAATACAGTAAAATGAGAAAACTCAAAAATGTCCTGAAGTTGGTTGCTTTGATTAATTAATTTTTTTTTACAGTGTATGCGCAACAAACTTTCTGTTCATAGAGAAATATTGTGGTCAAAATTCAAAAGTGAATACAAATTTGCATTTCTTTACATTTCCAAACAAGTAACATTCTTAAAAACAAAAATTTAATAAAAATTAAAATTTGGGACTTAGATGTTATTGTAAAATGGTATATTGAAAATTGAATTTCAAATGCCTTTAGATAGAAAATAGGATGTAGAATTGCAGTAGAATTATAATGAATTGATAAAACTAGAAAAAAAGTTTCATACAGATTTTATTTTAAACTAGTGTTACAATGACTATATTTGTCAGTTTTAGCACAGTTTCTGAAAAAAAAAAAAAAAAAAAAACTTTTTGTCTGAGAATTTGTCTTTTAGCAAGCCAAATAAAGCTGGACAATGAATCAACAAATAACTTTTTTGGAGGTAGTTTTTCAGCGGTTGTCAAAATTAGCAATGTGCAGCGAGTTTGAAGTGAAGAAGTTTGCACGAGAGAACAGAGCCCTGAGGAAGGATGTGTGTTGGGTAGCCGTCCTAAACTTGATTGCATAACATTGTGTACAGAGCAGAAATCCTGCCTAAGAAAGCAGGTGGTCAGGACAATGACAGAGGGCTAAAGGTGATCTGGAATGTGTTTTGACTTCAGTTTCTGGCTTGTAGCTCACACACGCTTACTTCTATAGTAAACCAGTGACCTCAAATCAGGACACAAAGTTCCTGATCTCTCCTCCCCTCTCTCCTGGAATGAAAAAAAAATGGCTTCAAGGAGCAGGAAAACTAGGAGTTGCTCAACAGCACAGCTGAAAGCGGAGCCTGAAAGCAGCACTTAAGCAGTAATAAGGAAGAAACTGGCTCCCACAGACACAAACACTTGTGCTAACACACCCACATCTGTAGGACGTGCACACACACGCCGGCTCTGAGTGGAGGAAGGTGAGGGGCACAGACACACCCTGCCGTTCTTGGATCTCTCAGCAGAGCAGTCTGGAGTTCAGTCATTCCGCTTCATTCATAGCTTGTTGTGTCGTTCGGTCTTGAAATGGATTAATAAAGATTGGCCGTGATCGTATCCATATTCTTCTGCACTGGAAGGATATGGCCATACATTCAGGTACAGTACTTGCACTCTTGGATTTTTATTTTTAATGTTAGATGATTGCTGATGTGAATGAAGTCGTGTTGAGGCGTGGTAACCGTGAGGTTGAGGTTTAACAACTTCGTTTAATAGCTAAGCCCGCTGTTTGTGAAGTACTGCTCAGGATTTATTGCCGTCTGAACTGAGGTCTCACTAAACCACAACATTTACTTAATCCTGAGCTCAAGCAGTTGACTGTTGAGGTTTTTAGCAATTAAAGATGCTTAACATTTTTGTGTGTTTGGAAAATACCTGGGCTTACGTTTGCAGATAAATATTGAAGTAATCAGTAACAGTTGTGGAATGTGGCTGATTAATTATTCTCCAAGAATATCCGTTAAACATTTAATTTTAACTTGATCAAAGATTTAGACAACTTTATTTTTTAATTGACAACTTTAGCTGTTTTTTTTTTCAGTCTGTCTGTCTGTCAATCTACCCATCTATCTAATGTGTGTGTATGTATACACACACACACACACACACACACACATTATTATACTATTTGTTAATTTATTTTTTAATCTTTAATTTATTTTAAAATTATTAATAAGTTTTAATAATTCAGTTAGTTGCCAAGGCAGCATTTATTTTCTTTTTTTACTAAAGTGTTTTCAGCTTTATTTAATTAACAGAAGTATTTTTTTTTTGTTATATTAATTGTTAATGAAGGCTTAATAACTAAAAATGAAATAATTGAAAATTATAAAAAATAAATGGAAAACGTAATTATTATTATAGGGCTGATCGAAAGGGGAATGCCAACAGGACGTGACCCAGATCGAACTCAAATTTCCTGAGCATCACAACAACTTTTTTATGACCCTCTTTTGCACATAAAACTTGCAAAAAGAAATGAAAGAATGGAATAGGCCCTATATAACCTAAAAGTCATTCATTCACCGGTGACACGCCCCCTAAAGCACACTTCTACTACTTACTTCTACTCTCTTTCTTTGCTTTCGTACTTGAAACTCTCCAGAATGATATGTTATAGAAACAGATCTGTGGAGAGCCCACCCTGGAACTGCTCCATCTGCACGGGGAGGGATGTGTCAATGATAGGGCTCTGTTGTTTAAACCAGCTGTTTTCTCCCTGAGGTCTGGCAGTGGAGCTCAGAGCCTCGAGGAAAAGACCAGACTCCTTTTGGGACAGAATGTCTGAGTCAACAAGACCAGGAAACGTACTATACCATGTTTGATGCTACATTATAAATCAGATCCAGGACAAGGAGGTTTGACAGAGTCCTGGCAGAAGTATGCGTAAAGAGTGACTGATTATCTGCGAAAGCCCAGTCCTCCAGATGGAGGTGCCTTGTTGTGAGATATTAGATAAAAGACCATTATGTGGACTTTTTGTGGCAGTCGCCATGAGATCCTAACATTGGTTTTTAAGTGCATCTGATGGATTGATCGAAGCTCTCAAGTCGTTTTCAATCCCACTGCTACAGTTAATATTGGATAACAGTGATGTTTCTGTATAAATGGTCAAGATTTAGACCGTTAATCCTCGTATTGCATCATTATTGGTTTCCAGAGCAAAGTTACTCTGCCGTGGGTTTTGCCCTGACTGTCTCTGGGCTGCTCTCTGGTTTTCTATGTTATGTAACCTTTTCGGAGTGCTTGCCAAGTTTAACTCCAGCGTGCTTACACAGGCCCTGAACATAACAGGATGGAGGGAGGAAAAGAGAGCCATTGCTTTGCATTAAATAGACATGACCCACAGCTGGCCTTAATCCCCCAGCAGCCTCTCGGCTTATCAAGGCATCTTCTCTCTCGCATACTAACATGTCAGGTGAATCATAACACTAGAAAACACATCTTGCTTATTGTGGTGATAATGATAAAGGGACAACAAGGCTGGAATCAGGATGGATGGGTATTCCAGGAACAAGGAAGCTTCCTAGAATTCTCTGGCTTAGTTGTTAAGAAGTATGTACTACTTGCAGGCACAGACAGAACCGTATAATAAAGTGGCCTTTATAAGATTACATCAGTTTAGCTGCTTTGATTTATTTGATTTGCCCAAGTGCAGTACGCCAGAACCAATAATGCGCTCATGTCCCTCAGCTATGAAAAGTGCTTTGTCAGCTAGACACATCCACAGTGCTGTTTGCTTTTTCACTGCACCACATCTACATAGCAAACCCAACAGCCAAACTCAGTGTGCCCCATTGATTTCAAACAAATACATAGATAAGTGAACTTTAATATATCATGATCCAAATAGTTGTAAGCTAGGAATATATATATATATAGAGAGAGAGAGAGAGTCAGTAAAATATTTTTTATATAAATTCTTATATTCAGGAAGGATGCATTAAATTGGTCCGAAATTACTGTATATTTGTATATTCTGTATATTAAAGATTCTATTTCAAATAAATGCTCTTCTTTAGAGATTTCTGTTTATCAAAAAATGTATCATGAATTCCTTGAAAATAAGCAGCGCTTAATACTGTCCTCAACAATTTCTTGAGCACTAAATCAGCATAGTCGAATAATTTCTGAAGGATCATGTCAGACAGAAGATTGGAGTAATGCTGCTGAAAATTCAGAATTGGCTGGAAAAATTGCATTTGATTGAGATTTGTCATCTTTTAAAATATTTTCTATTTTATTGCATATTTTAAAATGGGAATATCTTTTCACATTTGAATATTTTAAGTTATCATATTTTACTGTACTTTTGGTTAAGAGTGTTGAAAAAAAATATAATCTTAAATGATACTGATCCTACAAATCGGTATCATTTAGTTTTATTGTTTATGTTGGATCTTCTGGACATAAACACTGGAACACGATGGAACCGCTCCTATCAGTTGCTTTGTTTTGTCTGTTCTTGCCGTTCCAGCTTTATGACCGAATTGATAGTATCCACTGACTCATTCACATATCAGCAGCTGTAAATTGATTGATTGCACATGATTATATAAAGAACCTTTTGTCACAGACCAATTTGTATCCTTGTTAAATCTTTCCATGGAATTTCCAACTGATAAGGAGTTCAGAATTTGGTGAATAAATGCTTTAAATCTTATTAATTCACTGTTGAAGTAACAAAAACAGTAAACGTGTTGGGTAAAGTCAGAAAGTGACAAGGATTCAGAAGAGACTTAACTGACACTAGTGACTCTCCCTTAACAAGTCGAGACAAGCCAGGTGTAAATACTCATGTAGTCATTTTTCACGTTTAAAAGAATGTGCATTGTTTCATGGCAATTACTAAATGTCATCAGTACAGATCAACAAAACAACTGTGTTCTAACCGGTCACAGTCTGACAAATTCACAGCAACAAACGATATCTTCCCTACACTGTGTTACAATAATCAGAATTAGAGACTACCAGATATGGTTTTTTTAATGACCAATAAGATTTATTTTTGTTTATCTGTCCAGTAACAAATATGCAGAAACTAAAAAAAAAAAAAAAAAGCTTTTTAATTATTTATAAAAAAAATTTTTATTTCTGCTTTGTTTTTATTATTATTATTTATTCAAATTTTTTTGTGCTCATATATTTTTTGTTGCTTTATTGAAATCACATCTGGTAATTTTTTAAAAATGTTTTAACCCTGTAAAGCATAACATGACATAATAGTAGGAAGAAATTATCATATTTCATACTTAAGGCTTTTAGAACTCGCATAATGATATGCAAAATATCAAGCTCATACCCAAGGATCAGAAAAACACCTAACTGAGCAGAAATATGCAATTTGATGCAGTTGCAGATATTTATACGGCCAAAACACAAGATGAAATTGTAATTGTTGAATCAATAAAATTATTATAACCATATAGCAGACTGATGATATTTAAATGTTTAGTTTGATGAGCAAATCTGGTGTGGTTTTATTCAAAACACAGTGCAATGCGATCCAATGAGGACTGAGAGATTAACAACTATGTTTCTCAGAAGCCTGATGCATTATTTATGAAACTAACATTTTAATATAATCTTTAAATATTACTTACGAGTTAAAATATTATAGTTCGTTTACTTTTATAAAAATCAGATTTCATAGAAAAACTAAGAGAAAGAATTACTAAGAGGCATTTTACTTTCTAAAAAATTTATAAACCATTAGTCAGAAAAGTCTGTGTATTAAATATAATACAGTAGGCTTTATAAGGTTAAGGCACCTTTAAGGAAACGCTGTGGAATGGAATAAAATGCTGTTTGTTTCATCATGAAACACTATGTTAGATTGTCAAATGAAAACAAGACTCAAGATGCTGAAAAAACAGGGCAGGAGGTAGAGAGGTTTGGGTGAAATGATTTCAGAAGGATGTTATGTAACAGGCTCACAAAAACAGAAGAGCTTGGATGTGAAAATCTCTTTTTCTCTCTCGTTCCTCACATAACCTCATTTGCTGAGCTCAATCTAACGTCCCTTCTGCACTTCAGCAGCTTGTGTTTCTTGAGTCGGGCAGCTGGCCTAATTTTCCATATGCTCTCTTTCTCATGCCTTCACTTATTTCACTCTTTTGAAAACTTGCTAGTGGGGCCCAATTTGAATCAAATTGAGGAGATTAGTGGAATAATCCTGTTTTGTTTGTCTTCCTCTCGTGTACATATTGTTTTGATGACTTTAGGGCAGTGGGATTCCTTGCGTCATTGTAGACTGCATGAATACTGGTCCTCTAGGGCCTATTTTTCTAGCTAATGCTGGCATTTAAGCAACAATGATGTTGTTTTTCAGTGGGTTCAATTGAAAGCAAAAAGGAAAAGCAGCAGAAAAGTGTTGTATTGGGGTAAAAACAGTAAAAAGGTAAGAAGGCAGAAGGTGATTCTGAAAAAACAGAGCAGCATGAATGCAATAGAAAATCAACCTCTCCTTTTTAAGACTGCGGAAATGTTTTAATGACTTTATATATTTGAAAATAATTAGTGGTGGTTATGGAAATCTTAAATGTTAAAATAATGTTGTAAATATAAAAGCGGATGTAGCAGCTGTAAAAACTCAATTCGGGGCTACACCCTAAGTTAACTTTGGCCAGTAATGATCAACCAGCAATGATTCTGACAGTCATAATGGATTGTTTGCATGCTTGTAATAAAATAAAAACTACATGGCATTAGTCATTTGGGTGTTTTTGATCAGAGCTTGATAAACTTTGACTTTATTATCTGTGGTGCTTTATTTGATAAAGGCAGAGTTTTGTATTTTGTGCAACTTCTGGGTGTAGCGTAGGCTGGCAGTAGACTTCCTCTGTGGTCAGTGCTGGGCCCTTGTGGTCAGCGACAGCATGAGCATCAACTGCTGTGAATTCTCACTGAGTGTTGATGACAGCGATGAGCTCGTGGGCTAAAAGCAAATCACGGTAATGTTTTTTGTCTCTGGGGAGTCTGTGCATAGTGGTCTTCATTTCCCTATAATATAGAAAATATGATATGACTATTTACATTTGCATATGTAATCTGAACGTTATATGCAGTGGCCAGAAGATTTTTTTTTAATATGTGAACTGGATTAGACATGCAGGAATTCTTAAGGGGTAGTTCACACAAAAATTGTTGTCATAATTCATTCACCTTAATGTCATTTTTAGATTTAGATTTTTTTTTTTTTTTTGTCCAATGTTGTTTTGGACTCCCTTGACTTTCAAAGACAGTTGATAAACTGTATCAAATATTTTCTTTTGTTTTCAGTAGAAATTCATACAGTGCAGAGCAACATGTATGTGTGTAATTAATGACAGAATTTTCATTTTTGGGTGAGCTTATCGCTTTATATCCCTTTATTTTCAATGAATCCATCCTTTAGTGTTTTGCTTTCTGGAATTCTGTTTTTGTGTGTGTTTATATGAAAATGTGTGTGCGTCATGTTTGCAAGAACTGTACCGCTGGGATAGCAGTGGGTAACCCTATCCAGTGCTTGCACAGGTGATACTGAGCTGAATATAGAGCCTTTTGGCCAGTTGGCCTTACTATTTAAAACTGAGAGAGGACCCGGGTGGGGGTATGAGGGGGTTCGGCCATAGTCCAATAAGTGTGATGTGTGTGAGCCTGTCAAGTTCTGACGCCTCTACTTTATCTGCAAGTAAGAAAGGAAAGGTCAAAAGAGACCAACATTCTTCTTCTGACCCCCTTCCTTCCACTCCCATGTCTGTGTATAAGTGAAAGTGTTGTCACCGTTAATGAAATCTACATTATGAAATAAAAAGTAGCACTAACAATTGAAAAAAATAAATAAAATTCATGACTCTAAAATTAAATAAAATGTTTAAGATGGAAAATACTGTGAATATGCTTAATTCATTTGATCTCTACATTTGAATTCGTTTTGGTCTACATAATACATATTTTATTTGCAATTTAGAAGAAGCTGTTTTATTACATATTTAAAATAAATGAATACTTAATTCTACTAATACTATTATATTAAAGGGTAAGTTCACCCAAAAATGAAAAATAAATGTTTATCTGCTTACCCCCAGGACAACTAAGATGACTTTGGGTGACTTTGTTTCTTCAGTAGAACACAAATTATGATTTTTAGATTCAGTCGTTGCAGTCTCTCAGTCGTACAATGCATGGCAAGTGGTAACGGAATCTATGAGAGTGAAAAAAAACATGCACCCACAAATCCATATTAAACCCTGCGGCTCGTGACGATACATTGATGTGTAAAGACACAAAACGATCGTCTGTGCAAGAAGAAAACTGCATCATGCGCTTGCTGCTGTGAAGCTGTACTGTACTTTTTATTACATGAATGCAGCCTTGGTGAGCATAACTGCATCAGCTTACCTCTCATATTTTCTACCCTAATAAACCAGTTAAAAGAGCTGAGAGGGTGAATGGGGGTCTGCCAGATTGTAGAGAGTAAACGACAGCTGAGCTGAAGCAGTCATTGGCACTCAGCAGAGCCTCCTCTGTGTTTGAGGGTGAGAGACACGCTGTTCTGTGAATGTCTTCTGCTGAGTGCAGAGCAGGCTCTGTGCTCTGCCGTCTTCACCTATGTGCTTTAGCTGCATTTTCTGCCTCTGCCTGACGTAGCTGCAGAGCCGCTGCATCCACCTTTGAGAACCAAAGGAGACAGAACCGAGGATCAGATTTTGGATGTGAAAGAAACCAAGTGGAAGCTGTATGTTCTCCAATTGTGTGATTTGAAACACTGTAAATACTGTCATTGTGGACTAACATACCTGTTAGGAGATCTTGCACCGTTTTCCTCACTTTGGACCATTAATGGAATATCAGTTTTGACTTTGAGACTTTCAACACTGGATCCAAACATGCTGGACACAAACCACTGCCTTCATATTGATACTTCCTCTTTTGGGGATAAACCAATCCGAAATGGTCAAGATAAGCCATCTGTGAGTCTGGACTGTGACAGACATGCATATCATAGCCTCAAAGAAGGTGGGCATTGTTGTTTTTGTGCTTTTATAGAGTATAAATAAAGCACCCCCCAGGTGTGCACCCAATTTAATACATTGAATTTTGCTTCATTAGCGTTTATCCCGAGTCTTAACGCGTCAGACCCGATTATTCTAGTGTCTTAGTGCTGAGATTAACCCAGCTGCTGTACAGAGCCAAGAGCAAGCACCGGTTGACCTGTAAACCCTGCCAGGCCCAGGGGCTTTGAGGACATTCATCAAGAGGCATGTTTAATTAAGACCCCAGACACACAGGCTTTTGGGTTAACCCAGTTGTCTGCATGATTTGTTTTCTTTTTTCCTTTTATTTCAAGACCTGGATGTTGACGCCACACTTTCCAGGTCTCCCTCGGAATTTTCCATGCTTGCGAAGAGAAGATGGAGAGAGGGTTGGCATTTAAAAGTGTCTGATTGATTTACACTATCAGGCCAAGTTCTCGGAGAGGTGCAAGAGGGCTTGTGTTTCTTCTTCAGGGGTTACAAAAATAGTGCCTAGAAGCTCTAAGGAGTGGGTGGTCAAAAACCGCTGTTAAAGTGAAGTGGGAATAGGAAGAATTTAGAACAAATAGCGAAACTTTTCATATTCAGTTTGCAAGTGAGAACCGGAGTGGGTGTACTGGGATTTTATGGGAACTTGTGACAAAAAGGGAATCTTAAAAAAGGCTGATTTAAAAGTACAGGATTCACATCCTCACAGCTGGTCACTAAAGCGGTAACCATTGGTTTTGTCCCCTTACGCACTTCCAAAAGTGGTTTTCGCAGTAATGTCATAGAAGAACAATGTTGTGTTCCCCAAAGAAACTTTCAGTGAACAGTTCTAAAAAGAACACTTTTTCTAGGTGTGAAGTAGAGCCTTTTCCAACGTAAAGAACCTTTTGTGCAATGGAGAGTTTCCATGGATGTTAAAAGGGTTAGTTCACCCAAAAACGAAAATTCTGTCATGAAATACTCCCCCTCATGTTGTTCCAAACCCGTAAGACATTCGTTCATTTTCAGAACACAGATTAAGTTATTTTTGATGGAATCCGAGAGCTCTCTGACCCACCATAGACAGTAAGGATACTCCCATGATCAAGGCACAGAAACGTAGCAAGGACATCGGTAAAGTAGTCTACAAAGCTGCGAGAATACATTTTGTGTGCAAAGAAAACAGTAATAACATAATTTATTCAACAATTTTTCTCCCTGAGTTACAGTCTTCCCACATTTTGGAGAGTACCCCAGAGCGTAATCAGCATTGTTTACGTTCACCATGCATGCACTTTCTACTGAACGTAAACAACGTTGATTATGTTGATTTTCATTTTTGGGTGAACTAACCCTTTAAAGGTTCTTCATGGAATTACTGATGCCAATGAACCTTTATTTGTTTTACTTTATATAACAAAAAGGAGTGTTTGGTTTGCCTTGGCATGCGTAGCTGATGTTCTGGTTTCTTTATCCCCAGACGTTGTGACTGTGAAGGTCAGAACAGCTGACTGACTAGTGCATATAAAGCAATGCCATGTGGTTGATGATGTCATTGTGTCAAAACTGACAGGTGCACGCTTGCCTCTAAAGCCTCCTGGGATGCCCTCAGTATTCACGGGTAGGGAAGTAACGATTAACCACGAGCCAGTTAAAAATAGATTAAAATATGTGACCATTCAAATCAGTTGAGATGCTAAACAAATCGGGATTCAATTAGAGCTAGGAGTTTATATGAATGTATGCCTGAGGGGAACTTACTGTCTTTAGAACAGTTTAGATGGTTGTTTTTTTTTTCTTAACTATGTATAATGCGTATTAAAGTTCATAAGTGCAGCGCTGCTTTGTTTACAGTGGAAACCAAGGAAACACTTTTAAGCGCCACCTACTGGTAGAGATTCAGCTGTGAGTGTCTCATTCAGCTTTTATTCAGTTTTTGTTTCATGCAGATATTTTTTAGATATAGTGTCACAAAAAACAATCAAATAATTATGTTTTTGCTCAAATTTTGAAACTATACAATCTAAGTAAGATTAAAAACTTATCGTGTTGCATGTATGCAACATCTTTGTTTGGCTCATGATAAAAATGCTGTGGTTGCCTCTCATTTTAAATGGAAAGAGCACAGACAAAGCCTTTTTTTTATATGAAGAGATTTTTTTGTGTGTGTGTGTGTGTGTGTTACATTTATATTTAGATATTTGACAGATGCTTTTATCCAAAGCAGCTTACAAATGAGGACAAAACCAACAAAAGAGCAATAATATGAAAGTGCTATATTAGAATATTATTATAGTGTTATTTCAATTTCACAAAGAAACGTGCAGCATTTTGTCCAAGCAATAATAAAAGGAACCATTTATTTTTTTTATTAGTCAAAAACAACGAATTATACTATTTTGTAGTAAAACAAGAACAAAACTGAATCGAATCGAGAGTAACCGTATCCCTCCTCACAGGGTCACATCCCTCCTGACATGTCATTTGACGTAATAGTAACTGTAACAGCTTTTTTTTTTCACAGAAAAAAACAATAAAACAAATTCCTGCTGCCTTCACACCACCCTTTTTATAATGAGCAACTTACTCAGTGTGTTGTGCCAACCACGTAAGTTCCTGATTTGAAGAACGCATATTGCTTCTCTCTCAGTTGCACTTTTTGAATTCAGGAAAGTAGTTGAGTGTAGTAAAGGGGAAGTATGAAAAACCAAAACCAAAACAGACCCTCCCCTCAGCAATTCACCCTTTAGTTAGCAAGAAGCTGAAAAAGGGTTCTTTCGAGCTCTTGTCCTGACTGTGTTATAGTCATCTGGCTACAGCTGTCCCGATGTTAATATCGAATCTGTCATTCTCTGAATCTGAACCCCTTTCCTCTCTCCCCATGCAGTTCTTCAGCTCAAATTACAACAGAGAAGGACGCGAGAGGAGCTGGTCAGCCAAGGAATCATGCCTCGTAAGTCTGATTTTACTCTTCTAGTTACCAAGCATCACACGTTTGCATCACACTTTTTGCATATTTGCATTGACTTGCCACAAAAGCAGATTGCAAAGAATTAATAGTTTAGTTTTGGCAAAAATATATGTGAATATATGCATACTTGCTTCATAAATTATTTGGGCAAAAGTTTGTAAATATATGCATAGTTGCTTCATAAATTATTTGGTCAATTTATACATTTCTTGGCAAAACCTATATAAAAATTTCAAGCCAATGACATTTATAGTAATAGAACACAATAATATTATGCAAAATTATGAAATCAAAGCAAACAATCAACATGATAAAGTATTTGCTGAAAACACTATATTCTTTATGCCTTCTGTCCTCTGTTTGATAGTTTCTACTTCTTTAGCAAGTAAAATAATTGTAAAAATGTCCACCTTTAGGTCATTGAACAATGTCTGCACCAAATTTTATATTTTTTCTCAGTGGGCCTTTGAATAAAATTAAAATGCATTTTTTATCCTCAAGTATGAGCTCCAGATTCTCACTATATTATGTTATAGGAGCCATAGTATCAAATATGATTGACAAAACATAGAATCTGTATGCAACTTTTGTTTTTTAAATATATATGGTCTTATTTTTTCTATTGATGTCAGGCTTTATGCAACAAATTGGTTCAACAAATTGTTAATGTGTTAAACTTTACTTGTGGTTACTGAGAGTAAAATCCCTTTCGGACCAGTTGATTTAAAGCAATTGCAAAAATGGTCCCCTGCGGAAAATCTCTTGCATGTTCTCAGATTCCAGTTGCATTTATATTTTATATGCTGTGACATTCATATATCAAATGTAAGTACAGTGTCCAAAATCTTTTTAGGGCCACTGTATATTCCAAAGCCTAGGTGTAATGACAGTATTCTAAGATATTTGTAATGCAGTTTAGCCACATTGGCATGCAAACTCTTGATATGGCTCTATTGGATGGTATGTAAAAAGTTGCTGTTGTGGTGCAGCTATGGCTGCAAGCATTTCATGGTACTATTCGGATATTGCAACATTCACAGCCTATCATTTTACATGAAATCGACTATGAAATGGAATATTTCAACAATGCTTATGTAGTAATCAACACCCATTCAAAAGCAATAATAGTGAGCTATCTGCATTTATGCATTATGCTGCACATTGCAGCAGGAACATGTGTTTTGCTTATAGGCTCCAGCAGGCTTTAATGGAGGGGACTGTTCTCTAGATGTGGTCTGGTATAAAAGACTGATTCTTGACTCTTGATTGCCTACACACAGTCATTGTGAAAGGGCCTGTTGTTGTGTTATCAGTTGGATCTACTTCCCCTATTGTTTCCACTTCCTTATTCTATGTTCTGCTCATCAGTTGAGAGGATTTGCAGTCTTCACACTGTGCTGTGTATGTGGCCTCTGTGGGAAGGAGGAAGTGCTCAAGCAGCTCTAGCTTTGCTCTTTAAAAGCGACAGCCAAAAACTAAGCACGTATTACAGGATTACATTAAGATTTCCTAACGGTTTAATGTAACTGTATGAGAGTACAGTTGTGACTTTTTCATCAAAGATTTTAGATTAAAAAAAAAAAAATTAAATGTCTAAGGAACAGAAAGTTTATACTTTTAGATTTTTCGCCATGTTTTAATTCACCTTTTTGCCTTACTATGCAGGGTTTGTCACCTTTTTTTTTATGTTTTAATGTAATTTATCCACAACTCTACAGTATAAGCTTCAGAAACTTGCGTTACTAAATATCAGTACTACAGTATGTCTATATTTATTTATATTTTGCTCTCTAATGTAGCAAGGCTACATTTATTTGGTCAAAAACTAAACGGTAATATTGTGAAATATTGTGTAATATTGCAAGAAAAGTAATATTGTGAAATATTAAATAACTGCTTTATGTTTTAGCATTTATTTATATATTTATTCTTGTGATGGCAAAGCTTTGATCAGCCATTACTCCATCCTTCAGAAATGATTCTAATATTCTGATGAAACCTTACTGACCCCAAACTTTGTATAGTTCTTTTGGTTTATTTTTGTGAGCCTCTGCTGCGTAGTTGCCCAATCTTGGCTGTTACATCACATTGTTACTCCGTTATCCCTTTCATATTACGACTCAATCACATGTGCAATTTACAGTCCTTGTTTTTTGGTTCAGCCCTCTTTTAGAGAAATAATGTCTGCTGTTGTGGTAGTAAATATATACTTTACATACACCATACAAGTACAGTTTTCTACCAATATATGGAATATACTTGTTTGGTATAAATGATGATGGTGATAAATATCTATATATTAAAAAAAAAATGTAAAGAGTATATAATAAAATATCTATATTATTTTATATCTTTTAAAATACATTGCTTTTGATTTCCCACAAGTGATTTCAGGCAGAAGGAAACACACACCTGCTGTTATTAAACTGAACACCCTTTGTTCTCTCAGCAGGGGATTTGAGCCAATCTGATACACGACCATCTTCTGTTTTTTCACACGTAACCTTTTAGTGTGACCTTTAATGATGAGTTTTTCATTCTTCTTACATAGTTCCTCAATATCAAATAATGTTCATTAAGGGAAACAGGTGGGCACAGATACAAGACTTTGAAAACTTGGAAGTCTTGGCAGTGATTGAGTGGAAATACAGTATGTATTGGGACATTGTTTGGAGTGGTTAGTTCACACAGGAAACATTTTGGTGTTCTCCTGCACTCGGAACTTGAATGCTCGCTTAATTCATCTGTTGAGAACCTAACAGTCACACTGTGTGCACATCCCTATGACTGAACATAAAGCAAGACTGTCTCTGTCTCTGTCTCTGTACACAGCACTGAAGAGTTCTGCTGCCTTCCACGAACAGAGGAGAAGTCTGGAGAGAGCACGTGTGAGTGACCTTATCTCTCTCCTTTGAAGAAAAAGAGGTTCTTCCTTAAAAAAATAAAATAATAATAATAATCACATTCTTAAATTAACACTTGTTTTCTTTTTTTTACTGGTGCAGACTGAGGATTACCTGAAGAGGAAGATCAGGAGTCGGCCAGAGAGGTCCGAACTGGTCAGGATGCACATCCTCGAAGGTGAGTGACACGTCATTCTTTTTTAAATAAGAAAACAAGAGTAATATTGAATGATCGCAGTATGTTTCTGTCTCTTGCAATGGACTTTCTTTAAAGGGTCCATCGCTATAACCTTATCCTGACCTGTTCCTGTTCAAGAGTGACGGAGCTCTTTATATTTTTCTATAACCTTTGTATTTTTTTTTTTTTTTTTCATTTCTGTTAAAATAGAAAACAGGTAGTTGATCATCATGCAAAAGTACTAATTGAGTCAGTATACTCTTATAGGGGAATTTAAATGCTATTTACATCAAAGGATGTGATTCAGTTGTTAATAAGCATATTTCACCCACAGAGACCTCAGCCGAGCCCTCACTGCAGGCCAAGCAGCTGAAGCTGAAGAGAGCGCGACTGGCAGATGATCTCAATGATAAGATCTCGCACCGCCCTGGTCCCATCGAGCTGGTCCACAAGAACATCCTCCCTGTGCACACGCTCATCGGTTAGTCTAGAACCACTAAAAACAGCATTTATGTTGCGTGCACGAGGATCACAATATCAGCTTTGTCAGTGTTACTGTTTAAACACCATAAGCATTTTCGCCACAGATGACAACAGTGCAAACCTATTATTTGCAAAGCTGACAGAAAAAGAGGAAGCTTTACCTACATATACTGTCAATAAAGTTCCTGTGTCATTTTAGTTGCATAGCAGTTCAGTAAACTACAGTGAACAAAGTCAGCTTTCCCACTTCAAAGATTTACTCACAGTGATTCATTCACGACTCGTGTTCTGTTAAATGTAAGAGTAGTTTGACTCTCACCAATGTCTTAAAGGCATAGTTCACCCAAAAATGAAAATGATGTCATTAATTACTGACCCTCATGTCATTCCACACCTTAAAGACCTTAGTTTTCGGACTATTTTAATGATGTCCTTACTATCTTGCTGTGTCTAGGAACATTTCAGTTGCACCACTGTCTGTGCAGGGTTAGAAATGAAAATCAGATTTCATCCAAAATATCTTCATTTGTATTCTGAAGATGTATGAAGTACCTAAGAACGATCCCTTTAAGAGGATAGTTACCCATAATGAAAGTCGTGTCAACATTTAATCACCTTAATTTTCACAAGACTTCGATTAAACCACTTGATTCATATGGAATAATTTTACAATGCCTTAATGGCCTTTTTGATTCCTTTAAGTTTTGGTTACCTGGACTTTCAGTGGAGACACTGAACTGAACTATCCCCTTAGATGTGTTCATGTATTTTCAGGTACAGAGTCTCCAAAGGGTGAGAGCTCCTCATTGGACGAGGACAGTAGTGATGCCCTGTCACCAGATCCCCAGTGCAGTCAGGACTCTCCGTTGGGTCTTGCCCCTCAACACTCTCCCTCTGATATGATGAAACTGAACGGAGACCTCTCACCATCTCAGGTATATTTTCAGTTGTTCAAGACGAGATGAATGAAATATTGCTTTTGTGCTTTCAGTAAGCTAGAGGGCAGCACTGCTCTACACATAAAGGGACCGTTCATCCAGACACCCCCGTCATGTCATCATGTTGTTTTAAACTTGTGTGATTTCTTTTTTCAGTAGTAGACGAAAAGCAGAATGTCCATGCTGCTTTTTTCCATTCGTATTTACATTTTTGAGTGAACTGTCCTTTTAAATTGTTTTATATTAAAAATGACCTCATTATTATGAGCCACAGAGCCACATATGCAAGTTTAAGAACAGAGAGGACAATGTAAGAGACACATTTAAGAGCACATACTGTATTTAATCAGTGTGTTTGTTGTAGTTTCTCACTCAGGCCCCACCTCCTCCTCTCATTGCGTCTGACGCCTCTCCACCACAGAATCTTACCAGTGAAACTATCATGAGAAACTCTTCCCGTCCACCGACGGGACATACAAAGGTAAAGTGAAAGCCATCAAACCATTAATATGTAAAAAAAAAAATTCAGTCTAAATAAGAAACATTTTTTATTTCATCACTAATTTTTCTTTTTATATTCCTTTGTCTTGAACTTAAGCAGCAGTCCAAGTCCAGCACAGATCGGACATCTCATCGATCCAAGAAGCCCAAAGATAACAAGCCCAAAGTGAAGAAACTCAAATATCACCAGTATATCCCACCTGACCAGAAGAACGACCGGGAGCCGCCTCCTCAACTGGACTCCTCGTACGCTAAAATCCTCCACCAGCAGCAGCTTTTTCTTCAGCTTCAGATCATCAACCAGCAACAGCAGCACTACAACTACCACACTATCTTACCCGCACCTCCAAAGTGAGTACAACCACACAGTTTATGGACAAGCTTTACTGTGTTGTGTATAATTGACCTATCGGTAAGCCCCGCCTCCCTTAGTTACTAAGTTGCTCTAGTCTCAGCCCACGGATCGTTGGCTAAACGTCTGATGCATATGTGACACAAAAGTGAAAACACTTCAGGAGTGTCGAAGTCGTCATCGGATTGGTTCAATTACACAGGATTTCCACAAGTCGCGTTTTTTAATGATCCGCCTGGAAACAAAGATACCATGGCACCAAACCCTGCTCACGAATGAAGAAAGCCGGCGTGTTTATAACTGTGACGACAAGTGCTTATAAGGATCAACTAAACGCTGGATTTTCAAATGTATTTACACACTGGTTTGTTTTGTGACAAACAAACGGAGCTGTAACAGCACTCAGTCTGAAAACCTTGTCCCATGATTTTTTTTTTAACCATTTTGGACACAGAAGGGCCAATATTTAAGTGTTAATTAAATATTACATGGAGGGGTAAATTAAATATTAAAAAATAAATATGTTGGGTAACTCGAAGCGAGTTTACAGATACAATGCAAGCGTGAAACTCTCATATTACGGTCATCACAATCCCGAATGACAACATGCAGGATCAACACTGTTCATGTATCGCAGGGTACGATTAAATTAATGTACATTTAACTGTTTGATATGGAGAGGCACTGAAATGTAGACCTTGATTTATGTGTTTTTGGCCTGTACATGACGTGAGAACAGTCGGCTATTTAGGTTTGTACATTAGCATGGATGCACTAACTTTAAGGTAAGTTTTAGCAAGAGATACATGACTGGGATTGGCTCATCTGCGTTTGATGGGAGGGGCTTATCGACAGGTCAGTTGTGTCATAACTGTGTATGTGCATATTATTTCTGTGTCTGGGGTTGATAAGATTTTATTTTTTTAATAATAAGTATTTATGATATTATGATTTTATTTAAAAAAATAATTAAAAACAGTAAGGTTGCATACTTTTAAAGATTTTAATTTATCTTAAATTGCAATTTTATTCCAGTAATGCAAAGCTTAATTTTTAGCAGCCATTACTCTAGTCTTCAGTGTCACATGATCATTCAGAAATCATGCTAATATGCTGATTTGGTTCAAAAAAAGTTACTTATCAGTAATGTTGAAAACAGTTGAGCTTGTATTATTTTTGTGGAAACCATAAAACTTTTATTCTTTGCTCGATAAAAAGTTAAAAAGAACAGGATTTCTTTGAAGTAGAAATCTTTTCAACATTATAAATGTCATTTTCAGTCGGTTTAATGCATACTCACTGAATAAAAGTATGAATTTCTTGACAAAAGTCTTACCAAAAATTGGTCACACATCCGTTTTGCCTGTCACAACAAAAGATTCCAATGTAATATTAAATAAATATTATTAATATTATTAATATTAAATAATAAAAACAGACAAACTATACAAAATAAAACAAAATATGAAATATTAAATGCAGGTTACATAACATACTGGGTTCTGAATCACAACTTGTTGAAAGCCACTGTTCTAGAAAAGTGTAGACAAACCTGATTTAATTATAAATCAAAAATAAATCTGTTCAAATCCAGACTTTCTGCTGAAAAGGAAGGTGGTGGATCCACCAATCCAGGCCCCTCCCCTTCCCAGTCTATTT
The DNA here is from genome assembly GCF_023724105.1 of Carassius gibelio. Taxonomy (NCBI): domain Eukaryota; kingdom Metazoa; phylum Chordata; class Actinopteri; order Cypriniformes; family Cyprinidae; genus Carassius; species Carassius gibelio. Next base: position 12,997,474 of record NC_068407.1, read on the forward strand.
CCACATGCTCTACAGTCTCCTCCAATCAGAATGGGCACAATCGACAGAGCCAGCCTATAGTGGGAGGAGCTACACCCAGCACCTTGCCTGCAAACCTGGATGAATTCAAAGTGGGTAACAGTAGTAATTCACGTACTTATACTAACGCAATAACTCTGACAACTAATTTTGGCGTTTTTGGTTCAAGTAATTTTCCCACTTTATGGAGATTTGTAAAAACAAAATCCTCAATATGGGATTCTAAGCCATGAACCAAACCAACCAGCTCTGAAATGAAATGATGGGAATTGTTACTTTTAGATCCCAACTATTTCTTGTGGATCTCTCTTCCAGGTTGCTGAACTTAAACATGAGCTCAAACTGAGGCGGTTGACAGTATCGGGCACCAAGAACGATCTCATTGAACGACTGAGGAACTACCAGGAGCAAAACAGTGGTTCGACGAAAACAGCTTCTGCTCATTTACCACAGGTGTCAGTTCATTCATCTGGTGCCGCCCCAAATAAAGCCCCGAAGTCAATGTCAGCTTTTCCCGTAGCGGCTACCACTAGGGTCCACAGTACAACTCCACCTCAAATCATGCGCTTCAGCAGCACTAGCTCCTCTCCTCCTTCATCTCCTACCCCCTCTGATCGCTCTCTGGCTGGATTGAGTCCCGATGAGACCAGCTGCAATGGGGATGTGTTTGGAGAAATGGTAGGTCTGTGGGTTTGAAGATGCACAGCAGAAATCGTGAAAAGACAATTAGTGGTTGCGGCCCTGTTTACTTTCTTTTAAGAACTTGTGTTTCTCCATTAACAGGTCACATCACCTCTCACCCAGCTCAGCCTGCACCCCTCTCCAGACCACCCCTCCCCAATTAAAGAGGAGTCCCATGGGCAGGCTTCCTGCATCTTTTCCCATCTGGGTCCGCTATCTGCACAGCCTCACGATCCAAGTCCCGTGGCAGCATCAGGATCTGCTTTGTCTCCTCTGGACAAAGACCAAATGCTTCAAGAGAAGGACAAGCAGATCGAGGAGTTGACACGCATGCTTAGGCAGAAGCAGAGACTGGTGGAGACCCTGCGTTCTCAGCTGGAGCAGGGTAAGCGTGGAGCTGCCGCAGAAGTAACAGACAACACGGGTAACGCTGAAATACCGTTGCTGTCTAACGGAGTGGAAGTGAAGGTAAAGGAAGAGATTAAGGATGAAATGGACACAACAGAGGACCTGCAGAAGCAAGTCCAGCCCCAGAAGAAGATCCAGATGCAGTGCTCGCAGCAGACTCTGCTCAGACTGCAGCAGATTCACCGGCTGCAGGTGCAGCAGCAGCAGCAGCAAATGCTGGTGGACCTACCAAACGGACAACAACAAAAGACGCAGTTACTGCAACAGCATAAACAACAGCAGCAAATGGGTCCGCCGAAACTGCAGCAAGAGCAAGGAAAAACGCAGGTGTTGCTGTTGCAGCAGCAGAAGACACAGTTACTGCAACGGCAGCAGAAAGTGCAATTACTGCAGCAGCGGAACATAAAGTTACTACAGCAGCAGCAAAAGAAGACACAGACACTGCAGCAGAATCAGCAGCAGCAGCAGCAAAAGTTGCAGCAGCTAATCATCCAGCAGAGGCAGCAAAAGCAGCAACAAAGCAAGCAGCAGAAGCCGCAAAATCAGCCACAGCAGCCGTTACAGACACCACAGGTCCGCAGCGTTTCCAGCTTATTAAATACCTTCGATATTGATTTGGATGGCATTGTATGTTTTTTTTTGTTTATTGTTGTTCTTGTTTTACATTGTTGTTGTTTTTTGCAGGTTTCACAGGTGTTTGTCAGCCAGCAGTCTAGTTCTACGTCTTACCCACTGGATCTCCTGAAAGCTCACCCCACACCCACTTTGGTCACGGACATCAATGGCAACCGTTATCTGATTGCACTCACCAGTAACAGTGTTGATAGTCTGTCTGGAAATTCTCCTCAGAGCAAATCCAATGGACGGATCACTCTACAGGTGACTAAACAACAGTTTATCTATTAATATCTTCATTTCATTTAGGTATACTCTGCTCTTTAAGTTTGGGGTCTGTATATTTTTTTATGGTTTGTGAAATACCGTTTTAATGTAAAATATCGCATCCATTTTAATATGTTTTAAATGTAAGCTGATTTTTCAGCAGCCGGTACTGCAGTCTTCAGTGTCACGTGGTCATATATGCTGATTTGGGGCATTCACTGCTGACATTTGGTTCTTATACATTTAATAGGAGTCATAATCGTTGGTTTGTTGTGTTTCAGAGATTGCAGTCGACCCCTACCAAGCTCCCTAGCCAGTCATCTACTGATATGGCTAGTTCTGCCAACCAATCACAGACTGTCAGAGAGCCCATCAACAAAGTATGTGCATATAACATGCGGATGTGCTTTTTTCAACTTAAATGAAAGCATGAAATAGAGAGCTCTCTGTTGATTTGAACTCTGAAGTCTTTAGAGGTACATGAAATACTAAGATGACATACAGAAAAATAATGATGAAAAACAATGAGCATGTTATTTTCAACCTATGAGCCGAAATTGGCTACTTTAAGATTTATTTGAATATTTTACAAGTTTGAAATCAATATAGAGTGAGCATCACATGGATTTGAATGACTTGTATCAGTATTATTCATAAGACAGGATCTTTCTAAAGCAATGTCATGGTCCAGTAGTACAAAGGAATTGCATGTTTGCCCTGTGATGTGCACTCAATTACAGTTGTGCATTAAATTATTGATAGAAAAAGGTATAGAAATACATGTGTGGATTGTATTGAGAGCTAACAAAACCGTGTATATGCATTATAGTCAATAATTACTGGAATATAAGGGGATGGGCTGCAGATGGTTGTTTTTTTCTCTCCTCTCCGCAGCTGACCCATGTTAAAATCTCCCATTTCCAGGTTCAGAAAGTAGGGCTCCACTTGGAAACCCCCAGTGTTAAAGAGTCTAGCCAGCCAGTGTCTGCACCTCCCAGCTTTGTGCCCTTCTTCTGTGAGGAATCCAACCCACTGAGCAAACCCTCCTCACCTCCTTTGTTTAAGGTATTGCACATGCGTTAATAATGTTATTACCCATTTTTCTTTTTTGCCTTTTCTCCTCCTTGCTTTGTTTCGAGCTAAAGCTAGTATTTATTTTTCCATCCTCCTCTACCCATCATCTCCATCAATTCTAGGAGGACATTTGCCCAAATTTTGATAGACACACTTTATTCACCCCTTCCTCCCCAAAGCCAAAGCCGATCACTCACCCTCCTCAGCATTTCAAAGTATGGCTTTTACTCATTCATTCTTTCTTCTATTTTCTTTATCTTCATTTTTCACCTTCATTTCCTTTGTAAACAGGGTTTTTTTCTTATTGTAACATTGATTGTATTGTCTGTTTAACAGGATAATGTCTCAAACAACCAGCAAATAGATGATCTGTTTGAAATCCTGATCAAGAGTGGAGGTAAAAGTCTTTTTTAATTTAGAAATTGATTATTTTATTCAGCAAGGATGTGTTAAATTGATCCAAAATGACAGTAATTTATAATATTTAAAATAATGTTGTTTTCAAATAAATGCTGTTCTTTTGAACTTTCTATGTATCAAAGATCTACAAAAAAATATCATGCAAACTGTTTTCTACATAGATAATAATAAATGTTTCTCGGGGGCCAAGTCAGCAAATTAAAATGTTTTCTGAAGGATAACATGACTGCTGAAAATGGTACTAAGCAATTATTAGAATAAATTACATTTTAAAATATATTAAAATAGAAAACGGCTATTTTAAAGTGTAACCGTATTTTACCGTTTTTATACTTATTTTGATCAAATAATTTCAAACTTGGTAAGCATAAGAGACCATCCAAAAAAAATCTTGAAAGGTAGTGTGTGAATATATATTAAGTAATAATAAATCTCTCTTTATTCTCAGAAATTTCATCTGGGTTTAAAGCCAGTCAAGACCCCTCCCTGTCAGACCTCCACTCAAGCCCACCCACTCCATCTCCACCTCCTTCTCCGCAACACCTCTCACCATCCACACATCACCCTGACCCCGTCCCCGCCCCTTCCCAGCAGCTCTCAGACACCCAGGACAGGCCTTGCTCTGGAAACGGTCGCCTGGAGGACTTCCTGGAGAGCACCACTGGTGCTCCTCTTCTCGGCGTGGAGCCGGATGGCCCGTTAACGTTAATCGATGACCTCCACAATCAAATGCTGAGCACTTCCAGTATTCTGGACCATCCACCATCTCCAATGGACACCAGTGACCTGAGCTTCTCGCCCCACCCCGCCAGCCTGGACTTTGAAGACCCCACCTTGGATGGCATGGATTGGTTGGACATACCCGTGGTAGGAGGGGGCAGTACTTCTAACAGTGGGGGTATGGTTCTTGCCCCTTTGAACTCGCACGCCCCAACCAGTGTATTTTCCACAGACTTTTTGGACAGTTCGGATCTGCAGCTCCATTGGGATTCATTGTAGCTTTTGGTCTTAATTGCTTGACGACACACAATTTAGCACCTTTAACCTTACTGTGTATAGGCTGTACACTCCAGATGCACATGCTGTTTCTTATGCTGAAAAGCTTCGATTTTTCTTCATATTCCAATGCCAAATTGGTATTTAAACAGTTCCTATCAGAATAGGTTCTCTTAAGCACTGAATTTGAAGCTTTCATTTACTTCATCAAACCCAAATGTTTTACATCACATGACGTTGTTGCCTTTGCCAATAGAGAGACCAATCTGGACCTCACCACCATCAACAGCTCAACTAAAGAATCCCTAGCTTACTCTACTTTTAGACAAGTTGTCTATGATGGTGGTTAGGATCATTTTTTCACTTTAAGCACACCAGTTACTATACTCCACTACCTGTCTTTGGCACCACATAGTGTTATTTCTATCCATTTTAATAAAGCTATGACCTCAGAACCATGATATGAGGCTATTTCTGCTCTACAGATTTCACACTTTTTATCCATCAACAAACTAAATGGAGGGAAAATTTGAGATATAAAAGTCATCCTTGGTTTTGGCTAGTTCTTCCAACATTGCACTTAAGTCGACCCAACTTGTGCTCTGGTCTACATGACCCAATGCAGGGAACCAGGTTTGGTGACGTTCACCGGATCTCTATGCATTGCTGTACTTTAGGATCATGTATTGATGAAACCTTTGTTCCTTTCCCTCTGATTGTAGCGATTCGCTGGTGGAGGTCAGTGCTGGGGTTCAGGTTTCAGAATATTTGGAACTTCTTGTTTTGTAAAAAATAAATAAAAGAATAAAAATGCAGTGTGGGGTGTGTTTTGTTGTTGCATCTGCACTCACACACAATGGTCATTTCTTATTCTGCTATTGAAGCAAACAGGATTTTACTACCGTACACTTCTGCCTGTGGAGGCTAGTCTATACTATTAAAATAAAGTATTTAGATGTCTTCAAAATTGTACTAAAAAATAAAAGCCTGACAATTTTTTGCCACTAGTGGATATTCAATGGGTACCAAAAAAAGCAAACAAGGTTTAGAGTATGTAGTGATATTTAAAGTAAATATAAATTTTAAAAAGCAATTTTACATGCGTATCATAAAAGATTTTACATCTGCCTCATACAATTAAATGAAGATAAAGAGTCTCTGCAAAATGTGCTCCATAAAAAAAAAGAAACCGATTTACATGAAAAAGAAAGTGATGAAATTATCAAATATATTTTTTATAAATAGCATATATTTTTTGTATTTATTTAATATTTTAATATTTTATCGTGATACTACACTGCGGTATATCGTCGGTGACCAGAAGAGAGCGTAAGAGATCTACAGCCCAGATGATGATATAACAACCTCAGTGGTGCTGCTGTGTGAGCCAAACGAGGTTAAATATTTCAAATATGCTGCTGTTTTCTGCCTCGACAACCATGAAGGATTTTTTCCTGCCTGTTGTGCCTGGTGAGTGTTGATTTTTAAGGGAGTTTGGGAATTAACGGGTGGAAGTATAAATATAACAGTAACCAAACACGCAGCCTGCTAAAAGCATTACGTTTGAAAAGTTTTATTCTGTAAAGAGATATTGTTTGAGGTAAAAATACACATTTGAAAACGGATTCATCATTTCAAGCATTAGGGTCATTTTTCAATTGCGGTGGCAAGTGGTGTCCCTCAACTTTACCAATAAATTATAAAAATTTTATATTCTATAGGGTTAACACAATTTGTGCACCATTAATAGTTAACTTTTAGTTTTAAAATACGTATTTAATTGATTTTGGGAGATTGCATTTGTAACAAAATAGGCATGTTCCCGCCATACCTTAGAGCAGTATCATGGAATGTAATTGCAACAATGAAACGTTTTTAACACAAATAAAGTGGTTATAATGTAAATATAGATTTTATTTAACATTTTAAATTGTTTAAAAAAATACATATTTTGTGATATTTAAGAAAAAAGTTGTCATTTGCCATCCCAACTGAAGAATGATCCATTACTTTTTGGGGGGGTTATTGATGGTTACTCATATAGGCTACCCAAAATGATATAAAACCGTAAATTTCCTTTCAAAATAGCCTTTCTTGTTTTATTTATTCAATCAATGTTAAAAACCTTTATATGACTAATTAAATTACAGTTTTTACACAATAATGTAGGCGTTACCAACGTAACAAATAGTATTTATACTAACACTCGAATTTTCAGATATCTTTAAATGTTACAAAGCGTCGATGTAGTACCTAATTATTCTCTAATTAGATAATACAATTATGTACATAAATATATATTTACAGAAATATTTTTAATATGCTTAATATACATTTCTAAACAGAAAAAGCAGAAGTGCCCAGTTCACAGGAAGGTCGAAGAAAAGCAAAACACACTCCGTACAGTAGCCTATAGGAAGCACTTATTAGTTGCCTACATATATTTTAATAATAAAATCTTGTAAGGAATATCATAATAGCAAGAGTGTTGTTGATCAGAATGATAATGTGCTAATATTCAGTGAGTGTGATTTATTACTTTTATACAACAGTTTTTAACAAGTAACAGTGTGGAGTAACACTGATTTCCCTTCATTGTTCAAAGAGTTCTCTAATCACCATGGGTTTTTCCATTTCCCAATCCCGCTAGCTGGGGATTTTAGTCATACCAGAATCTGAACTGAATCTCCAGGTACTACTGCAGATTATTAGCTAACGCAGTTAGCTTGGATTCAGAAGTGTCATACTTTTCCCCATCAGACTCTCTAAATGGTATTTGAAGTAGATCTTGTTTTTGAATTTGGATACATTGTTTCTGAAGCAAAAGTTCTGGTAACTCTCTCCAGTGATCCAAGTGAAAGGAAGGATGCACAAGTACAAGGTAGACGGTGCAAGGCTTGCCTACAAGAGAGCTAGTGCTTGTGAGATCTTGATTTCAAGGATGGTTAATTCACAAGAGCTGATATTTTTGCCATTGCATAGCTTGGTTTACAAGAATGATGTGTGTCATTCCTAGTTCCAAGGTCCAGACCATTGCTCAGAACTGCTGGCATCATTTCTTCAGCCTCACACCATGAGGCAATCTGCCTTGGTCAACAATCTGTAAAGTGAGCAAGACAGGGAGGACTGGACACTTTTAGTCAGGCGGTCTTGTGAAGATTGCAGGAAAGTTGAAGTTAGATTTTTGAGAATGTCTTCACTCCATGACTGGAGTTATCTAAATGTAAAAACTATAATGAAGACTCATGAAACAAGCTTTTCTTAATATTTCTACTGAAAATTAATCTAGCTGTTAGCCTTGTGGGCAGCATTCTGCCATGTAGTTCATCATCTGATCAGAGTTTGACTCCTGTTTTGGGGTCCTTTCTCAATCCCAAATTTATTTTGCTTTTACTTTGCTTCATTACTTTCCTTCACATTGTGCCAAACCTGTAAACCCGTCATTCAGATTCAGAACATAAATTAAGGTGTTTTGGATGAAATCTGAGAGATTTCTGACCCTGCATAGAAAGAAATGGGACTACTACATTCAAGGCCCAAAAAGATAGTAAGGACATTGTTAAAATTGTCCATGTGACATCAGTGGTAATTTCATGAAGCCACAAGAATACCTTTTGCATGCAAAGAAAACAAAAATAAAGACTTTATTCAACAATTTCTTCTCTTCTCGGTAATTCTTTGACACATGTTCACAAGAGTACCACGACACAATGCATGTGCAGTTCTCTGCTTGCAAACAAGCCACAGCACATCCAGGAAGAACAGAGGAAATATATTTTTGATTTCTTTAACCACAAAAAGTATTCTCGTACCTTTATAAAATTAGAGTTGAACCACTGATGTCCCATGGACTGATTTAACAATGTCTTTACTACCTTTCTGGGCCTTGAATGTGTCAGTTGTGTTGATGTCTATGCAGGGTCAGAAAGCTTTCATCCAAAAATATATTTGTGTTCCTAAGATGAACAAAGGTCTTCAGGTTTGGAACGACATGAGGGTGAGGAACTAAATACACAATTTTTATTTTTGGGTGAAGTATCCCTTTAAATCCTGTCCCAAAAAAGGCAAACATGCTAATAATAATAATAATAAATCTGTATGCAGAATAAAAAAAAATGCTTTAAGAAATGTTTCATGGTTCTTTATCAGACTTGTCAAGTTAGTGTTATATTCGCTGACAGATCAACTTCATTCTTTTGTACAAAGGTTATTGTAACCCACAGGAACCGGATTGGTATGCCTTAAGTGTTTTTTTTTTCTTTTTTCAACATCAATCCCCTAAAACAAATGAGTAATTTAATGAGTGACATTCCCAAAGCGAGACTACCCAAGTCGGAGAGGAAGACCGTGAAATTTGCTCAAGCTCGAATAACCTTTCTTCATGAGCACAAAATCCTCAACTCACTCCGCAAAGCTTATACTTAAATCCTAGTGTGAGACCAGGCGTCTGGGTGTTGCTCTTTTCCTCTCCTTGGGCAGGAGAACGAGTTTGCTTTGTGTCTTTTTTCACATAAGGAATCCTGAGGTTGTGTTTATTTAAAGATGGCCAGGATAATTTCCCTTAATGACTTAGATTTAGGCTGACGTGATGATGGCATTGTCCTCGTTGAGCTAATGTGGCTTCGGACGCCATTCCTGTATTCTGATGTGAACACTCACCTTGTTATCAGAGACAAAGAGGCAAGAGATAACCTCAGAAAAGTGGGACGTATAGGAAACTATATAAAGAGGGGATTAGCACTGAAAGTAGAAATGACTACATAGTCGTGAGATTGTAGTTTTTGTGCATTCAGTCTGATAACAGTCAGCAGTGTTGTTTGTTTCTTTCCCATTTCCCTCAGACAGTGACCTCCGTCTTGCTGTTGGTCTGGTAGGCCTTACGTTTGGGATGTGGCTGATACAGTGGTTGTCCCGCATTGCCTTTGGGCTGGGAGAGGAACTCCGGTAGTGTTTCTGTGCTGTACTGTCTCCTGCTGCTGTAGGTCTGATGGCGAGTGGAATGCCCAGGATGCGAAGTCTGCCGGTGAACATGTCTTTGTCCAGAATCCCAAGCTTTGAAGGCTGAGCTGGAAAGCTGAGGGTGAGTGATGGTTTTTGGGATGCGGGTCCTCTCCAGCTGGCTGGTTGGGATTGAGATTGAAAGGGGGGAATGGATGTCATGGGAAGGGAGGACCTGGTGGAGGTAGGACTTGTCGTTCTGGTGTATCGGCATTGGTTGGAAAGGTGCCGGAGGGGAATGATGCTGAGAGAAATCCATTAGTGGATAACTTTTGTAGTAGCCCCTGCTCGCAGTATCGGCTAAAAAAGACCAGAAAAAAATGGAAAAAGTTAGAGAGGGACAAAGATTTACATTGCACAATTATAACTGAGCTGCACCAGGCACATTTACAGTCAAGCTATGTGACTACTTCGCATGTAAACAAACATGAGAAAAATTATATTTTATTACTTTTGTGTTCTCTCACAAATGTTTTGAATTTCCCTAAGAATCTTTGCGTGCACTTGCAAAAGTTATAGCACTAGAAAAAAAGAGCAGCACTAGAGCAGTTCACAGTGTACTTTTTAGATTTCTTCTGAAATCCTCCACCTTCCCCAGCTCCACCTGTATGTTCTGTTATGGGGTATTATATGCTATTTGTGCAGCAGCAGTATGTCTTAAATACTCACAGCACAGTATCGGCATACTGGCAGTAACAAGTGCCTTTGCCGCAGCAGCAATAATCTACAACTACAGCAACAACGACCAGCAGCAGCATTGCAGATCTGTTCGACCAAGACCAAACACATTTACATTGTCATATTTATCACCATGCTAAAATCATCAGAGGGTTGTCATGATAGAAATGATATTTTGAGCATCATTGGAAATCCGTTTAATGAAACCATGAGTTTGACGTATCACCTTTCAGTTGAGTTTTGATGAAGCAGTGTCTGTATTTCTGTTGAGATGTCCACTGAGAGCTTGTCCATTTTTATTAAACACTGACTTTATGCTGCCTGAAATATTTAAAGGTCATGCCTTGGACATGAGTTCTCTTTCTTCTCACGGTATTTACCTTCGAGCTGCTCGCTCCGTCTCATCTAATTAATGTCTGCTAGCTGTTCTTGTTCTGTTTGTTCTTGCCTTGCATTAATCATGAGGAATTGGAAGGTGTGTACATGTGGGTATATCAGGGGACATATTAGATATCGTCCTACATGACTGAATAAAATAAAAAATAAAAAACACTTCCTGTGGATGTTCTTTCGGTCTTAGCCTCATCAAATCCAATATCAAATGTATAAACCGATGTCAGATGGAGTTCTTTCAAATAACATAATCAAGTTATTTTTTCCCTTTTTCTCATTCATTAATTTCTTTTTGCCACAATGTGATTCAAAAAGAGGACATCTGAACGGCCTCCAGATTACTTCAAAGGCTGTACTGTTAGCCATCATCATCATTATGGTGCGCTGATGATTGCAGATCATCCTGGCATTGGATCATTGTTTGGTAACAATCAGATATAGACGTGTTCATATGCGTAAGTAGCTAATAATGTGACAGAATCATTGTGATCCAGACACTATTGGCTTAATATGTTCCCAGCATGTATAGCAGGCTAATTCTCCTGGCTGAAAGTAAATGGACTACAAGAAGCACCTCTCAAGCCCACAGTCTTTCTTTGGCAAAGTGCAATGAGATCTGTTTATCATGTTTATTAAACTTGGGAAAACTAGAACAGTAACGAGCCACTTTCACACAAACAGCCTATTTTTGTGAATTTAACACCATTTCATGTTTGGAGGTCATGTGTGAACAACACCCATTGTTGAAATGCAGCAAATAAGCACTCCACTAATTTGCTGGACAAAGCATTTTTAACACCGCTCCAAAAAAATCTGTATTCATATATGTGAATAACTGCCATAAGATAAATAAGATTTAAGTATACAAGTAAAAAAAAAAAAAAAGTACCACAAAGTATTAAACAACTACTGTATAATGATAAACTGCATCAGTGTTCAGAACAACAGTTCTGTTTATTATAATCATGCACTGCAGTTATGTTGTCAGCCTGTCTTAAACGCTTGAGCTCTTCAAAGATGGATGGATTTTTAACTGGCTGAATTTATTCCATCATTATTGTTCCTCTGTGTTGCTATTGTTATAGTTGTGGCCCGGACTTCTCTATTCTAATTAGAAAAATCATTCAAATTTACTTTTAGGTATCTCTATGTATGTTATTGTACTTGGTGAGAACAGCCCTTTACTCTACACCATGTAATTTGTTATGCAGTAGAACATTTTGGTTATCTACATTGTGGGAAAAATGCATCAGATGAGACAGAACTTGAAAGAAAATAGATTTTCTCCATGAGAGAAGATGAAGAAATTAATCTACGGATTAAAGGGTCTAAATAAAGATCATTTTTAGCTAATTTTAAAAGCTTCGCTGTTGCTTGTTTAAACCGCAGACGTGGTGATTTACCGGAATACATCATTTTAATAGGTTTTGTGTACGGCTATTAACTACAGCTATTACCTTCTAAACAAAAGATAAATATTAAGCATCTTGAAGAATAAAAGCATCAGTTCGAATGAAGATATAAAATGCTAAAAATAAAACTCTACACTTCTTTTGCCATTTTAAAAGCCATTTGAGAAAATAACATGCAATGGATTTTGTGTAGTGAGGATTATGTGTGTAAATCTGACAAAACACATGAATATGCAACTTTGTCTAAATGTGTAGTAGTCACCAGCACTGGGATGTTACATTGAGTACCGGGGGTCGAGCAGAGTAACCTTTTAGTTCCCAAACTGTGGTCCTCACCACACCAGAGGGCTTCCCTGATTCTGTCAATCTAACTTGGGGACTGTTGTTTATGGCATCCAACAGAGCATGAAATAATTCAACATCTGTGAATGAAGTGTGCTTGTGTAGTAACATTTACCGACTGCTTTCAGAGAGTTGTACTTATTCAGCGCCGGGCCTGGTATACTGAGGTTGCATTGAGGATGAGAGAGTCTGGCCGATGTACCAAAAGAAAAGCCGGCGTTGTTTAGATGGTACTGCTCTGAAATACAGAAGAACAGTAGAAGAACGTTAAAAAGACTCTGTATGTGATCACATCAATATTTCATGTATAATAATATATACTCATGTATTTCATAAATACCCTAGTAAAAACATCTGGGCTTCTATTCCAAAAAATGCTGTTCAACAATGTATCACAGTTTCCAACAAATTAGCATATTATAGAATGATTCCTGAAAGACCATGTGACACTGAAGAATGGAGTAATGACTGCTGAAAATTCAGCTTTGCATCACAGGAATTCAAATAAAAGAAAATGTAACAGTAATATTTCATAATATTTTTTTTCTTTATTTCTGAGCAGATAAATGCATTCTTAGTGAGCATAAGCAACGTTACAAATAATAATAATATATATATATGTGTGTGTGTGTGTGTGTGTGTATATAGTGCCATTTTAAATTCGGGTGAGAACACTGGTACAAACTACACTGTTACAATGCAGAAAACCATGCTGTGTCTGTGATTAAGTCACTTTGTTGAACTGCAGTAGAGACCAATTTAAATCCGCTTTATATTGCGATCCTGTATTGACCAGTGAGATGTGGTTCAGCCTGAATGACCTATTTTATCTTGTAAGCTGTGGGTGACAGCACAGGAAGGACATTGATGGAATTAATGAATGTTAGATGTTGCTTTTCTTCTTTCCTGTTTGTTCCATTACTCATTAGTCACATTTCATTTAACATGAGCAGTGTGTTGAGAGATGTGAACAGCCGTTCTTTTAGGGTGAACACTTGTTAGATATTCTGAAATCACCCTGGCATTTCCTTGTAGCGGTAAATAGTGTTTTTAATGCTTTAACTGAATGTTGCATGAAAGCCAAGAGCATACCCTTCAGTGTGTTAATTTGGACAAGTACGCTTAGATCCAGATTACCCGAAAACCCAGCCTGAGACTGTTCTGATATCCTTATGTGGCATCAAAGGCATGTCTGGGTAATTCTGATGTTTATTTGCATGCAGTTTTCAGTGGTTGAACAAAGTTTGCTCAAGATCATTTGCAGCATTTCAGTGCTTTTAGTTTCTGCAGGTGTAGATTAGTCTTTTATTTTGTTAAGGGAAGTATTAACCTTTTCATCAGTTCTCTTGATCAGTGTGGTGCCCTGAGGACATTAGCTTTAATACAACATTAGAAGTGCCGTTAACCACCATTTACTAACTGTGTGCCCTCTTGAAAATCTCTGCTGTGTTCGATAATGATGAGGAGTAAAGGAAGAAACTAATGAAAGGGGCTTGTCAGGGTAAAGCATCTCCCAGAGTGCAAGACATAGCATGACAAAGAGAAATCAAACCAGATTGTTCAGAAGATTAAGTGTATGTGATGTAATTGTATGAGAAGGGTAGAAAAGAGGGTGATGTCCTCTGTGCACGTTAACGTCTTCATTAGGTATTTCTGACTAGACCTTTGAAGTCAAAATCATCGTCAGTAATTCCAGAGGGTGTAATAGCTTTTGATGGACTATGTAATTTTTTTAGGGCTATGTGTATTGCGTACTGAGAAATTTAGGATATTAATAAAATCATGCATATTTGTAAAGCAGTTGCCAAACAGTTTTCAGACTCTTGAAGGTCCTAGAGCACAGCATATGATAAAATGTTATTGAAAATAATAGTTTTTATTAGTTGAAATGAAGTGGGAATAAAATCAAATATAAAAAAACTAAATGAAAATTAAGTGGGAAAATAAGTTGAAATTGAAATTGTAAAATTAAAAAACAGAAGTAAACCTAAACAGAAATTGAATTTAAAAATAAAATAAAATATCCAAAACAAAATGACAAGCATTTAACAAAAAAAAGTAACATTTAAATCAAAGCTAACTGGTGAGTTTAAGAACCCAAGTGGAGCTTTATTCCAAAAGTAATCTAAAATACTGAAATAATCCAAACAGAGACTTGACTTGGCATGAACAGACTCAACTCACCAACAGCAGGTTACAACATCAATACTTGACAAAGAACATGGGCAACACGAGGCTTTTTATATCAAACAAAACAGGTCACATGACAAGAACCAACCAAAGAGAACATGACACATAAACCAAACAATCAATATCAGGATAACCAGTGATGGGAATAACGGCGTTACTAACGCCATTACTTTTTCCAGTAACGAGTAATCTAATTGATTACTCTTCTCATCTTAATAACGCCGTTACTGTTACTGCCAAAAAATGCGGCGCGTTACTATAACTTATGAAGCTGTTTTTTTTTTCATCAGACCAACTAGATCTCTGAGCGAGAGGCAAATACTTTTTTTTACTGTTCTTCCTTGGTTAGTGGGCAGAGCACGAGACAAGCGAATTGCGAATCGCGAACGACTCATCAAAAGCTAATTCGCGAACGAGTCGATCCATCATCACTAACGCTCATGAATTGCGACCAGGACACACAAGGAGACTTTTTAGCCTGGGGAAGCTAGTCTTGACTCCACTGAGGAATAGGCTCTCTGACCAGAAGTTTGAGAAGCTTTTGGTTTTGAGATACAACCACTGGTTCAATGACAAGAATGGGTGGATGGATAGCTAGATAGGGTTGCTTGGATTAATGGGGAGAATAGAATGATGGATGGATGGAGAGAATAGAATGATGGATGGGGAGAGTAGAATGATGGATGGATAGATGAATGGATAGAATAATGAATGCATGGATGTATAGATGAATGAATGTTCAAGAGCTAAAGTTGGATACAGTATGTCTAAAGTTGTGTTGCATCTTTTTACATTTGCAGTTTTGCACTAAAAAGAGTGTTTTTTTTTTTTTTTTATACATTTTTGGTACATTGCTTAAAGAGCATAATTTAATTTAGATTTATTTGTTGGCTGGTTGCAGCCTCTTGATGTAAGATTGTCAATGGCCAGAGTACAAGATTTGTTTTATGGAGATGTATTTTTTATTTTTTATGTATTACCTACCTGTTTATATCCTTCGTTTTGCTATACATTGCACTTTCCAGTTACATTGAAAGCACCTAATATTGTTACACGGTTCTACTTGAAGTACAGTATTTTTTTCAGTAAATTGTTGTTGTTTTATTTGCACTACAAAGAGTGTATATATTTGTTATTTCTTTTGGTATATTGCTTAACACGCTTAATTTAATTTTGCCCAGTTGTGGCCTGTTGAGGGGCAATAAATATCAAAAGTTCCAAAACATCTATTGTGTTATTTGCATTGATCCACTATATAAACATAATATCTACATACATGGCATTTGATTGGAGGCTAGTCTCACTTTGTCCCACAGCAACATTTATTTTTTTAGATGAGTGTACAATGTTTCATGTTTCTGTTAATAATGTATTGTATTAAGTGTCCATTTCATTATAATATTCAGATTTATCATAAATAATTGAACATGCACATGTATTTTAAGTTCCGTTAAAGAGGGGTAGAGGCGGGGTCACATTTGAGCATTTAAAATTTAACTTTACTTGAAAGTAACGCAATAGTTACTTTCTTAAGTAACTAGTTACTTTTAAAATTTGTAACTGAGTAACTAATTTAGTTACTTTTTGGAAGAAGTAACTAGTAACTGTAACTAATTACTTTTTAAAAGTAACTTGCCCAACACTGAGGATAACATGAAGGCAAGGGAATCAAATGACTAGACAGGGATGTGACGGTCACGGGAAGACCGCACATTCAACATGGACTTTAATACACACACATACTCACAAACACACACAGAGACTGTTTAGTGATAAGAGTTTATTGTAATTATTGATCAGAGTGAATGGAATACCTGTAAATGATGTGTATTGTTCCCGTGTAGCATTTGTCCCGTGATTTTTAGAGTCCCGGTAGGAAACCATGGCAGGAATTATTGGTTCCGCTTAGGGTGGGAATCTACCATGTATTAATTGAGCGAGGGGGTTTCAGGGGCAACGCGGCCGAGTTGTTGCTGTTATTTCCTGTTTAATGTGAATGATTTAATAACATCAAAGTAGATTTATTAATTATAACATCATGCCAATATGTTTCTTTTAGACGCTGTATATTTAGGTGAACATGTGTAAAGTGTTGTATGTGAGTTTGTCCCTCCCCATGGGGTAATGGTGCTGGCCACCAGTATAAATGTGAATGACTTTGTAATGGAGGGTAGTCTGTGTTTGTTGCTGCAGTGGAGAGTGTGGCCTGAGGGTTGTAGGTATTGTAGGTATTGTAGGTATTGTGGGTATTGTGGGTATTTTGTTTAGTTATTTTGAAATTGACCTTGTTGTTAAGGAAGTTATTTTTGGAAACTTATTTTGCATTTGAAATTAATTTGGATTTTTCTTTTTGGTTAAGACTTTGTTCCTTCTATTTTTTGCCATGTTTAATTATATTATTGGGCTAGGATGATTGCCCTTTTGTAAGTTTAAATAAATATTTGTTTACATTTCAAAGTTGTGTATTCATACTGCCTCTGTTTAATTTGGCTACAAAATTTGTGGTGCCTATTAGTAGGCTGACCATTACACTGGTGTCAGAAGTGGGATAGCCAGAAGAGAGCAGTAGGGATTTTTTTTTTTGTTTGTTTGTTTTATTTTTAACTCTCCACTGCAGTCAACAGTGGCATAGTGTCGGCTCAGAATGGCTCCTAAAAAGGTGCGGACGGATCAAGCTGAGGTGGAGGAACCCGGTAGAGCTGTTGGGGAAGGTGATGTTAGTGAAGTGGAACTGGGGAGCGTCACTGAGGATGTCTCACTTGCAGAGTTGAGAGACCTGTTCCGTTCACATTTCGCACAGCAGCAGGCTCGAGACCGTCGCCTGGAGCAAGAGGCTGACCGACAAGATGCTCGGTGGAGAGCAATGCAGCATCAGTTCTCTCTTCTGCAGCAGGAAGTGCATGTAAGGACGACGCCAGATCTACGGCCTGGTGGTGATATTCAGACTGGCCTTTTATCACAACCAACAGTCCAGCGAGTGCCCTCAGTGTTACGGGATACATCAGTCAGCCGACAGATGGAATCACCAGCTGCATCTCCACTGGAAGGCCAAGGCCAGAGTCCATTGAGAATTGAGAGAGAGCCACACCTGCAACGACTGAGTGAGACAGATGACGTAGAGCATTATTTAGCTACTTTTGAACGAATAGCGATGGCGTGTCGGTGGCCAACAACCGACTGGGCAGTTAGGTTAGTGCCCCTCTTGTCGGGCAAGGCTAGGGCTGCATATGTATATATGGACATGGTAGACTCACTTGATTATGACAAAGTCAAAGCAGCCATTCTTGCTAAGTATGACATAAATGCAGAGACTTATCGGCTTCAGTTCCGGTCAACAGAAGTGAAGGAGAATGAAACCCCAAAAGAGTTGTATGCCAGACTAAAAGAAAACTATGCCAAGTGGGTGCAGCCACAGCATCATACTAAGGAGGAGATTGGGGAGACAGTCATTTTGGAGCAGTTTTTGCGCATGTTGGCCCCTGATCTGCAAGTATGGATTAAGGAAAGAGGCCCTGTCTCTGCTGCAGAAGCTGCCAACTTAGCAGACACCTTTGTGGCAGCGCGACGCAAGACTCAACCATGGACATTCAAGCGTTGGAAGGGGAGTAAAGATTCCAACAAGTTCCAACACTCCTTCCCCACTACAGTAAGAGCCATCCATGAAGGTAAGTCTGTGAGTGATAAGGTTGGTTCGGCCAAACAAAGCCCTGGTTTGAAATTTGGTGTGAATAGGAGTTTGATATGTTACCATTGTGGACAAGAAGGTCACAAACAGTCAAGGTGCCCTAGTGATTCTTCTACCCAGATCAATATGTGTACATTTCCAAGATCTAGCGGTGTAGTAACCCCAGTTATATTGCCTTGTGTTGAGGTAGTTCTTAATGGACAAAAGGTTAGAGCACTGGTAGACACAGGAAGTATGCAATCACTGGTGCGTTCAGATTTGGTCTCTGTAGATTTGGGGAGTCACACTTCTATAGCACAGATTTGTTGTGTTCATGGAGAAGAAAGGCAGTACCCCACTGTAGGTGTTCAAGTTAATGTACGCGGGCAGGCTTATATATTGGAGGTAGGTGTAGTGGATGGTTTGCCGTATCCAATGATTTTGGGCAGAGACTTGCCTGTTCTAGTAGACCTACTCAGAGATGACCATGAAAGCATGATGGTAAAAGATTGTAGTGTAGCTTTGACCCGGGCTAAGGCTCAGAAACAAAATGCAGATAGTCAGTCCTTGAGTATGTTACCTTACTTTGGAGTAGATTTGGAAGCTCATCCAGGTAAGTCGAGGAAACCTAAAAGACAAAAAAGATTAGAGAAACTTCGTTTTACTGTGACGCATTGTGAGGAACCTAGTGTAGAACAAGGGATGGCTCCAGTAGACATACCTCAGGGGATTGGATTGTGGCAGCAAGAGGATTCAGTGATTGGTTCGCTATATAGGCAGGCTCAGGAAGAGGGACAAGATAAGAACTCTACCGCAGGTGGTTTAGGGAATTTGATGTTTGTTAAAGATGGTGTGTTGTATAAGGGGAAGGGGATAGAGGCTCGCATAGTGGTCCCTCAGAAGGCAAAGGAGATGGTGCTTGAATTGGGCCATTCTATTCCCTGGGCTGGCCATTTAGGAAGGCAGAAGACTTCAGCTCGGATTAGCCGACATTTTTTCTGGCCAAATATGAATAAAGATGTGGCAGAATTTTGTAGAACGTGTCCTCAGTGTCAGAAGACTTCCGGTAGAGGTCCCCCTAGAGCCCCATTAGAGTCACTTCCCGTAGTTGGTGTGCCTTTTGAACAGTTGGGTATGGATGTGGTAGGGCCATTAGAACGAAGCAAAACTGGAAATCGCTTTATGTTGGTTATGACCGATTATGCAACAAGGTACCCAGAGGTTTTCCCTCTTAAGACAGTCAAGGCTAGGACCATTGCAATATGCCTTATGCAGTTGTTCTCCCGAATGGGTTTTCCTAAAACTATCTTGACTGATCAAGGTTCCAACTTCATGTCTAAGCTTTTACGACAGGTGTACCGCTTGTTAGGTATTAAGGGCATAAGAACCACACCTTATCACCCACAGACTGACGGTTTGACAGAGAGGTTTAATCAGACACTTAAACAAATGCTGCGGAAGTATGTGAGTGAATCTGGAGCTGACTGGGATCAGTGGATTCCCTATTTACTATTTGCTTACCGGGAGGTCCCTCAATCTTCTACTGGCTTTTCACCTTTTGAATTGTTATATGGCCGGGAGGTGCGAGGTCCCTTGGCTCTATTGAAGGAGTGCTGGATGGGAGGCCAGGAGGCTCCAGAGACTCAACATGTCCTTTCTTATGTTCTTCAAATGCGAGAGAGGCTGAAGAGCATGACTCAGCTAGCCCAGTCAAACTTAGCTCAAGCACAACAACGTCAGCGAAAATATTATGATCAAAAGACCAAAGTAAGAAGTTTTGAGACTGGAGAAAGGGTGTTGGTAATGTTACCCAGCGATACCAGCAAATTGCTCGCTAAATGGCAGGGACCTTTTGAAGTGGTCCGTAAGCTTGGACCTACTACGTATGAGGTTGCCAACTTGGGGAAGAGGCGCTCAAGTCGAGTACTGCATGTTAATTTGCTTAAGAAATGGCATGAGAGACTGCCTCAAGTGGCTGGTGTGTGTTTGATTCGTCAGGTGGAGGATGAAGATGAGGTGGAGGAGCAATATTTACCCCGGCCGGTAGTAGCCACAGTTGACCTCAATCATCTTTCCCCCCTTCAACAGTCACAGCTTCAGAAGATTTGTCGCCCAGGGGTGTGCCAAGAGAAACCTGGACGCACCACACTGATTCATCACAACATCACATTACATGAAGGGGCTGCCAATCGACGGAAGAGCTACCGTATCCCTGAACGGTTATTACCAGCATTGAAGGAAGAGGTGAATCAAATGCTAGCCATGGGTATTATTGAACCTTCTAGCAGTGAGTGGTGTAGCCCTGTAGTCTTAGTTCCAAAAAAAGATGGAACCCTACGCTTTTGTGTGGACTTCAGGTATTTAAATTCAGTTTCCAAATTTGACTCCTACCCTACTCCGCGAATTGATGATTTGATTGACCATCTTGGAAGGGCTAGGTGGCTGACCACACTTGATTTATGCAAAGGCTACTGGCAAGTCCCTTTGAGTGACACTGCAAAAGAGCTGACCGCCTTTAAGACCCCCTGGGGGCTCTTCCATTTTTGTACTATGCCGTTTGGACTGCATGGGGCACCAGCGACATTCCAAAGGTTAATGGACCAAGTGCTAGGTGGGCTGGAAGGATACGCAGCAGCTTATTTGGATGATGTCATTATCTTCAGTTCATCTTGGGAAGAACATCTTGAGCATCTCAAAGTGGTGTTTCATCGTATTCAATCAGCTGGTCTTACTATCAATCCCCGTAAATGTGCCATAGCAAAAAAGGAAACTGAATACCTAGGATATGTTATCGGTGGTGGTGTCATTAGGCCACAGATACAAAAGATGCAGGCAATTCAAGACTGTTCCCTGCCCCAAACGAAAACTCAAGTGAGAGCATTCTTGGGTATGGCTGGGTGGTATAGGCGCTTTGTGCCTAATTTTGCGGTTCGAGCAGCACCTTTAACTGATCTGACACGGAAGACCTGTCCTGTCCAAATTCAGTGGACTGAGGAGGCAAAGCATGCCTTCCAGGACATTAAAAATGCCCTATGCAATGATCCTGTGCTGTCTTGTCCTAATTTTGAAGAACTTTTTGTTTTGCAGACTGATGCTTCTAATACTGGCATTGGGGCAGTGCTGTTGCAAGGGGCACTGGGAGATAGACATCCAGTGGCCTATATAAGTCGCAAGTTGTATCCCAGGGAGGTGAGATACTCCACCGTTGAGAAGGAGTGCTTGGCCGTTAAATGGGCCCTGGACACGTTCAGGTACTACCTTCTTGGCCGGGAGTTCCTCCTTGAAACTGACCACCGGCCACTGCAATGGATGGATCGAATGAGAGACTCAAATGCACGAATCACTCGATGGTATCTATCTATGCAACCTTATCGTTTTATTGTCCAGCATGTTCCAGGAAAGAGTAATGCTACAGCGGACTTTCTTTCTCGCCTGCCGGCTTGAAAATGGGTGGAGGGGAGTGTGACGGTCACGGGAAGACCGCACATTCAACATGGACTTTAATACACACACATACTCACAAACACACACAGAGACTGTTTAGTGATAAGAGTTTATTGTAATTATTGATCAGAGTGAATGGAATACCTGTAAATGATGTGTATTGTTCCCGTGTAGCATTTGTCCCGTGATTTTTAGAGTCCCGGTAGGAAACCATGGCAGGAATTATTGGTTCCGCTTAGGGTGGGAATCTACCATGTATTAATTGAGCGAGGGGGTTTCAGGGGCAACGCGGCCGAGTTGTTGCTGTTATTTCCTGTTTAATGTGAATGATTTAATAACATCAAAGTAGATTTATTAATTATAACATCATGCCAATATGTTTCTTTTAGACGCTGTATATTTAGGTGAACATGTGTAAAGTGTTGTATGTGAGTTTGTCCCTCCCCATGGGGTAATGGTGCTGGCCACCAGTATAAATGTGAATGACTTTGTAATGGAGGGTAGTCTGTGTTTGTTGCTGCAGTGGAGAGTGTGGCCTGAGGGTTGTAGGTATTGTAGGTATTGTGGGTATTTTGTTTAGTTATTTTGAAATTGACCTTGTTGTTAAGGAAGTTATTTTTGGAAACTTATTTTGCATTTGAAATTAATTTGGATTTTTCTTTTTGGTTAAGACTTTGTTCCTTCTATTTTTTGCCATGTTTAATTATATTATTGGGCTAGGATGATTGCCCTTTTGTAAGTTTAAATAAATATTTGTTTACATTTCAAAGTTGTGTATTCATACTGCCTCTGTTTAATTTGGCTACAAAATTTGTGGTGCCTATTAGTAGGCTGACCATTACAAGGGACCATGACAAAACTCCAAAATAAAAGACCTGAGAGCAATGAACATGAAACCCAAACCCCACATTACACTAACATATATTAACCTTTTTTAAAATCTGAATAAATACTTAAAATAATAATATTTACTATCTGTCCAAATGTTTTGAAAGGTAAGATTTTTTTAATGTTTTTTTTAAAGAATTATCTTCTGCTCACCAAGCCTGCATTTATTTGATCCAAAATACAGAAAAAGCAGTAATATAGGGATTTTTTTTCACTATTTAAAATAACTTCTTCTATTTGAATATATTTTAAAATGTTCTTTATTCCTGTGATCAAATCTAAATTTCAGCGGCATTACTTCAGTCTTCACTGTCACATGATCTTTCAGAAATCCTTATAATATGTTGATTTGATGTTCAAGAAACATTTATTATTAATATTATTATTATCAATATTTAAAACAGTTGAGTAAATTTTTTCAGGATTTTTGGATGAATAGAAAGATCTGAAGAATAAAAATATTTTGTAACATTATACACTATAGCATTCAAAAGCTTGGAGTCTGGATATTTTTATTTATTTATTTTCAGCTTTGAAATCACAGGAATAAATTACTTTTCAAAATATATTCTAATAGAAAACATTTATTTTAAATAGTACAAATATTTCTAAATGTTACTGTTTTTGTTGTACTTTGAATCTAATAAATGCAGGTTTGGTGAGAAAAAGGAATTCTTTTCAAAAACCTTTAAAATTGTATTGTTCAAAAACCTTTGACTGGTAGTATATAAGTGCAAGACTCTCTCACCACTCAGTCCTAACATTTACTTTGACCAGAGTACTAATCACCCACACATGTACCTTATTAATCTGCCATCACGTACCTTACAAAAGCATACAGCTCACATTTGTTTATTGTCTGGTCTCACATTCAGCTTCTGACTGCTTACCTGTTCTCTGTGTGCAGTACGACTCCAACCCTATGCTTCATCCATGTCTCCTTTGTTCCCTCCTTGTTATCTGTGTGCTCCATGTTCCTCATTGGATCTCTTGCCCTGTGAATTCTCTACTTACCTGAATACTAACCTGTTTCCCTGAGGTGTGCGCTCTCCAATTGCTCCAACATTCACAAACTCTCTATTAGCTGCAATAAAAGTGAGACTGTTTAACTCTTCATGCCTGATATTCTTCTGAATTCTAACCTGTTTTAATAAACTGTAATACTTACCATAATCCATCAAATGCTCTCTCCTCACAATCTACTAACAAAGACTGAATCTAGGGGTTGTGGATGCAGCTTTCCATTTAAAGCGACAACATCAGGGTAGAGAAATTCGTCCAACTATCCATCCACGTGGCTCATCATGTACTGCAATGTAAGGATGAGATGCAGAGCCAACATTCTTCTTCAAGTACAAAGCCTATTACATAATAATATTTTAGCATACAGATACATAATACATATTACCAGATACATAATACATATTGAGGACACCTGGTGCCACACTCTAATCAGCTAATTAACTCAAAACACCTGCATAGGTCTTTAAACGGTCTCTCAATCTAGTTCTGTAGGCTACACAATCATGGGGAAGACTGCTGATTTGACAGTTGTCCAAAAGGCGACCATTGACACCTTGCACAAAGAGGGCAAGACACAAAAGGTCATTGCAAAAGAGGCTGGCTGTTCACAGAGCTCTGTGTCCAAGCACTGCATTCATCTTGTTACATTCATTTAGTTGACAAGTGCTATGTGCTGTATTAACAAAAACATAATTGGCATTAATAAAAACACTAACACTGACAAGCTACGCAATATCGTGTTCATAATCGAATGTGATTCATCTAATGAGCGCGATTAGCATAGATTGTCATTGATCTATGGCTCTGTGTATTAAATGCATCTGAATAATTTCCATTTAAAAGCATGTGTTGGAGATTTAACGGTACTATTAATCACAGAACCAGCTTTAGTGATGAGATGCGCATGACAATCACATGTGATTTATCGTTCAGCCCTTGTTTTTTGATCACAAAGTACAAAGTAGATGAGGAAAACTAGGATGCTGGGTGTATTAAAAGTGCTGCCATTACTGTCTAGAGTGCGTGGAATGGTGTGCTGTGATTGGTTGAGAGGATATATTGCATTCTGCAAGTTAACATGTTATCGCATTAACATATTAATTGATTAATGCAGACAATTATCACGTATTACAGAATAGCGGACCGAAAAAGTCAGTTTGGCGCCGTTTTTCTTACCTTTTTTTTTTTTTTTTTTATCCTGGTATGGATTTACCAGATATTCAGCTCCTATGCCTGGAGCAGTTGACCCGTTCGCTGGAGGACCACACTAGGGACTTTTTTGATCCGGCATGCCTTACCTACTTCCTAGACCGCTCGCTCTGTGCTTTTTATTATTACAGCCTGAACGAGCGAGCCTCCAGCCTTAGAGCCCTGGACTCCTCCTCGGTCCTTCAACCCATCGGCTCCGCCTTTGCACTTAACTCCCTTGTCTCCACCGTGGCCCGTCATCCCACCAGCTCCACCGGGCTCCCTCGTCCCTCCGGCTCCACCTTGGTCAGTAATCGACCATCCACACTCCTCTGCAATCACCTCGTCATTTCATCCCTCTGGCACTGTCAGGCTCCTCCTTCTTTCTGGGTTCCACCTCCATCTTCAGTCGCTCCGGCTCTGCAGCGGTCTTTCAGAGCCCCGCCTCCACCATGGTTGCCTGTGCCTTCAGCGCCGCCTTGGCCCTCTGGATCCTCCGTGTCACTCTGGCTCTCCATCTGCTCAGCTCCATCTTGGGCTCCTCATCCATCGGTGCAGCCTCTGTCAGTCGGCCCCCTGGTGTTGTGGGGTCCTCCTCCACCATGGCTCCTCCCGCCATTTTCCACCATGGTCCACTATCCTGGCTGGCCTCTGGATGACCATCTGGCTCCTCCTGCTCTGGGCTCCTCCCTGGCTCCTCCCTCCATCCACTCCACCCTGGTACTGTGCTCCATGCTCCCTCTCCATAACCTGCACCTTGCCTGCCCCACGCCCACCTTCTGATTCCCCCACCCTCCCTCCTCTGGACTATCTCTTTTGGTGCGACGACGCGCTGTTCCAGGAGGGGGCGAACTGTCACAGTCATAAACATCTGTTCCTGTGTGTTTCCCTATTTTGTCATGTTCTGTTCCTCATTTTGTTAATTGATTAATCCCCACCTGTTTCCATTCCTCTCATTACTTTCCTTGTGTTTTAAAACCCTGTCTGTTCATTTAATGTGATATATGATTATTTGGATTTGTGTTTGGATGTGCCCTTTTTCTCCCGTGATCATTAAAATAACTCTTTATATATATATCTCCCCTGTCTCTCTGAGGTGTGTGCTCTCCAATCACTCCATCATTCCCAAACTCTCCATTACCTACATGATCATTGAGAACATCTATAATTCATGTGGGATATTCTGTTGAATTCTTGTTCAATATTTTCAATATGTATTTCTGTATGTATTGTCAATAAAATATAATAAATGTGATATTTGAAGTATATAAGAACACATTTTAAATATTGGAAACCAAACATGATTGGAGCAAACAGAAACAATGAATGTGCATTCCAGTCAACAGTAAGAGGTTAATAAATACAATACATATAATATTCTAAGAATACTGTATAGCCCACAAGTCTCAGTGTGGCCTATAGCCACTCCATCCCTCCAAAACTATGTCACATTTTTCCAAATGCATCTGTGTTATGACTGGGGTGATATTATGTAGTGAACTGCTGATGGGTTTAAAGTGAATAACCATTTAGCTGAGTTTGGCTTCAGGGACAGACTGATGTATAACTCAAAAGAAAAAGAAAAAAAATTAGTGAAAAAAGTGAAATCTCTTGTCCATATATGCTCAAAGGTAAACATCCTTCCAGTCATATTTGGGAATGGCAATGTGAATTGAATGGGGGATTGAGAATGTGCAGCAGAGATGCACTAATATGGGACGGGATGGCATCTGTGTATTTGTGTGTCATTGTTCACACTCTTCATTTGAGTGCCACCATCTCCCACTATGAGGAACTGTTGTGTATGTTCTTAGCCCTGAAGCAAAAAAGATGTCTGTGATGCTATAGTGTGAGGTGTGTGTGTAGTGGCATACATAAACAAAGCCTGAAATGCCAGAGGCAGAAAATTAAAGAACGGACTGCATGAGCGTAAGTCTAAAATTGGATGGTTCGTCTTTGTGCATGCTGTAGCACATGTGCTCACATAAACACACATGCTGTTTTACAAGCTCTTAAACCTTATATTTACCTCTAAGGTTTTTGACTGGTTCCTGTTATTTAAGGTCTATTGTCACCCTCTGAATGATAAAGGTTAAAAAATGTTTTTTTTTACATTGATACCATATTGGATGCCATTTTAGGTAACTCATAGAACCTTTCAGTGAACAGTTCTTAAAATAACCGTTTTTTTTTCTTAATGTGAAGAACATTTCAATAATCTAAAGAAGTTTTTTTCCCACTATAAATAACCTGTTGTCCAATAGAAAGTTTCCATGGATGTTAGAGGTTATTCATGGAACCTAAGATGCCTTTATTTTAATTTTATTTTATAAACCTTTCTTTTTAAGAGTGCGAGGTGAAAGAGGGTGGAAGTATTTTAACTATGTCTGATTATGCTTGCAAAATTACAGTAAATGCATACAATATTTGTGTCTTTAGGCATTTTGGTATAGAAAATGCAAAAAGAAAGAAAACAACAAATTATGCAAATGAATGAAAGAATATGATACATTCTTAAAATAACAGTTCCAAAGGGGGGGTTCGCAGTGATGCCTTGAAAGAACCATTTTGGTTTCCCAAAAGAACATTTTCAGTTTTTAAAACAGGCATTTTATCCTACCATGAAGAACATTTAAATAGTCTAAAACCTTTTTCCACTATAAAGAAACTTAAGGGAGCTCTTGCAGTGGAAAAGTTCCATGGGTGTTAAAGGTTCTTCATAGAATCATAAATGCAAATAAATAACCTTTATTGTAAGAGTCTACCTAAGTTCAGTGAATGAATTTCACCAGATGAGTTTAAGGGCTATTTGAAATCTGAGTAGAAATGAAGGGCAATTGAACATTCCAGCTTGTGAGAATATCTGAAAGTGATGCATAAGAATCTTCTAGCAGTTTTATTCCAAGAACAAATCAACATCACATAAATTTCTGGGAAAGACAGCAACATTCATGCTAAATTTGAATTGCATGCTGATTTGACGCAATATTTTTTCTCTGTTATGTAATGCATTTTTTATTTGAATCAGAATATTCCATGAGTAAAAATATGGGGCAGGAGTTGGTAAGAGTCAATGCTGAATGGAATTAGAGCAAATGTCAGTTTGCCTTAAAATTATGCATACATACCCACTTTAGCCCCTTTCTCAAAGTATACAGTTGTATCTGCTATGCTAATATATTTATGCCACCTCTGAGCAGGATCAAAGTCTTAGTAAAGACACCTAAATGCCACTTCAGACGTACTTCTGTGACATCTTTGCATTGTAAATTTAGCATAATATGTGTGACAAATTTAATCTGTGTGTAAGAATTAAAGTGAACATCAGCATGCCATGCTCATGGAGAAGTGACGACATTTCTCAAAATATCTTATTTTACCTTCCACTGAAAAATAAAGTTATATAAATGTGTAACAGCAAGGGTTATTATCTCTTTTTGTTTCAGAGCATGTTTTATATTTTGATTAATGATTAATGGGGCAAACTGATCATTTTTAATCATTTACTGATTAATTGTTCTCAACAAGGCCAGAAGTTTTAATTAATTAGTTTATAAAGTTAATTCTGATTTCATATTGAGTGAAAGGAAAGTTGATGTTCTTGTCCTTAATGCTAAATGCAACATTCCGCTATTTGTGCCATAATATGTAACATCTTTTCCAGGCTTCTTGTGATCACACAGCCTCAGGACCTTTAACCATCTAGTTCTCATCACACTTGCTCTTTCAGAGAGCGTGGCAGTTTAAAATCCCCTATTTAACCCTACACAGAACAAAGCCAACGTGAAGACATGTATTTTGAACCCTGGCATTAAATGTCACCTTCCCAGTGCAAGACCTTAAACTGCTCAAGCGTTATAATCTTCACACCATTATTGGGGACACAGAGAGATGTGTACAATCACATTGCTAAAGCCTCTGAGCACTGTGGAGCGAAACTTAAATCCTCCTCATGAAGAGAGGAGAAAAGTGTGCCGCTTAAACCTGGCATAGACGCTGGTTATTAGCAAAAACCACACATCAACTGTCGGTCTGAAGCCCGCTGCATCTCACACAGATGAGACAACCTCACTAGCGTTCATAGATGAGTGAGAAAACAAGGTTATAGATGTATTATCCTCTGGCTCTTGAGAAGAAATGGAAATTATGGGGGAGAAAAGCAAAGATGGTGTATAGATGTAGAACATAGAAGACTGTGGCTTTTTAATGTTGTCTAATATCTTTTATTTTCAACAGAATAAATAACAGGTTTGAAGTGAAATGACGGTGAATGAATAATGACAGAACTTTATCTGTATTTTTTGCTATTAACGAACAGAGAGAAGTGAGCAGCTGTGAGGCAGTGGTTCACAGTGTGTGTTGTCATGCAATACTCTTGGGAAGTGAGCCTTTTGGGAAGCTGTGTGAGCAGATATGTACAGGTGATGGATCCATAAATGTAGAACCAATAGTGATTTATGTTTATATGTGGGGAAAACAGCCGAGTAAGTGATCTCACCACTGCGGCTGCGAAGCATCCTGGCAGAGATACCGTTTGCTCCGATAGATGTAGTGCTGCTCAGAGGTCCATCCATAGGCCTCACATCCCCACCTGGCTGCTTCAGCAACTCCTGCAGAGTCCTGCGAGTAGACAAGAGCAATCATTTATTGGCCATTATATCCAACAGGGATGTTATTCCAGATTAAATCAAGAATGCTTCTTAAGTTATTATTTAAACCGACCTTTTGCAAAGACCCTTTGTTACTTATGCTATGTCCGGCAAGCCATGGCACTCACAGAGCAAAGAGTAAATGAAACGCAGTCTTACCTTTCAAATTTGATTTTTTTTTAAAAATAAATTAAAACAATAAATACTGTTTTGTGGCTCTTTAATGTGTCGTGACAGATTGCTGTAGCTCTTCTTCCTCTTTGCTAGTTATAATATGAAATAAACATGAATGAACATCAGAAGTTATATTGTTTATTGAAAGACCTCAATACATAAATTTTTTTTATACGTTTCAAGTTCACCAACGTTAATCTACTCTCTTTTCTGGTTTGTTTGTTTGACAAATTCTGCGGATTGAAGTTCTCAAATTAATTTGAGGTAGTACAATTAAAATACTATTTTACATTTATAAATACATAATTCAGAATAAAGTGAAACCATTTTTCTTCTTAGAAGACAGTGTAGTAGTGTAACAGGAAATTAGAAGAGAAATGGGAGGAGAAGAAGATCAGGACAAGTGCGCTACCATCTGCATCACTCAGACTGACAGAAATATTAGAATTTGAAGTATGTTTGATTTTCTAATCCCTTATAATAGGTTGGATCAGAAAATGACCCTAACTGAATTTGATCTCAGGTTGCTGACATATTGTCATAAAGCACTTCATCAGAGCAGTGTACTGGATTTGTATGGCTATGTATATCAGGATATTATAATGTGGAGCTGTGAGCCCTGAGGCTGACAATCAGCATATTGTCATATTTTATCAATACAGTCATTTAGCATCAGCTGTTTGTGTAGCAGATAATCAATGAATTCACACTCAATATGTTCTCTGTGTGTACACTGGATGTACTTGATATCAATTACACTGTTCACATAAAAAAAAAAAAAAAAAAAAGCAGTTAGCAACTCTTGGCATCCACGGGACTGCCTGTTTTCGAGGGCTGTGCTGCTTGCTCTTGTCCCAGAGTTCACAATCCTGTTCCTGCATCCCTGGGTCCTCCTGGGTGCTGTGTTCTTCAAATTCTTGACACTCCATTATTGCTCTATTTCCTACAGCCTCCACTTGGATCCCTGGTGAGGTCTCTAATTCTGTCCAACACCCTTTAACCAACAAGGGACTTTGATGAGATCTAATGTGATTGTCAAGCACAAGCGCACTGGCCCTTGGCCGGCCGATGCCATTAGCAGTAGGCCACCACGGTCTAAGAAAAACAACACTAAGGCATGAGAATATATTCACCCGGTGATGGCGTTTTCCATGGAGGACAGAAAATGCATATGCAGTGGAGCAGAGAAACGGAAAGCAATGAAATTGGATGGTAACAACCGTTCCTGTGCCAAATCTCTGTTTGGATCCCACCCTAGTGCTTTTGGAGTTCTCTTAAGGAAAGTAAAACTCAACTCAAACTAGAGGACAAACATCATCTGTTTGTTCTAGATCTCTCTGGGGAGCTCACAACTGTTGGTCTTTGGGCTGCAGGATCCTGAACAGCTGTCCTCCTCTCCCAATATGTCCACGATACGAGTGCCTGAGCATTTTTGGTCTTTTTTGGCAGGACTGAGTAGACTCAGAGACAGAATAAAATGGAATAGATGGTGGCTGTTTTGAAGTTCTGTCTCTTAATTAATTGAACAAATTAAATGTTTGTTTACTCTATATGTATGAAAATGAGCTGAACCAGCCTAAAAAAACATGTGGTTATATGAGCTAAAATGTATTATGGTTGTAAGACTCCATTAGATTTTTATTAATTATATATGTATTATTTTACGTGAGGAAAATGTATATTTCAATGGTGTTCCGTTTGCTTAAAAAAATAGCATTTCACAGCAAAAAGGTTTTGTGTTTCATCAAGAAACGTTGGCATTCACAATTCCCTGAAAAACTGCATTTTCTCACAAGACAGTCTTAGAAAATCTGCAAGACTTTCGAGGAAACGCATAATTTTATTGCATTTTATTTACTTACGGGGTGTAAATTGGCATACTTGTAATAAAATTAAAGCAAAATACACAAATCTCATTAAGATTGTGTTTCTGATTCAATAAATCAATAATTTATTTGATTTTAGTGTCAGAAACTATAGCTTACATGAATAAAATTCCCAAACATGACAGATACATTCATTAATGTGTTATATATTTTCTTCAAATGGATTATGAAAACTTAAATACAAGGGCATCTAAAAGATTTAAATAATTTTTTCAACTTCCTTGCTTTAGACCATCTACACATGTTAAATCTACAAAGAAAATGCTAAGATTACCCCTGTATCTGAGTGCTCTAAGACACTTTGAAGGGACTTGCATTGTTAGTTTGCCTGTTAATCAGTGTTTAAGGCTTCCTTTTATATTTTTCTTAACGTCTGTCTCCCTTATCAAGTGAATGTGACAGTTGCTTTTATGTCTTCAGTCCAGCTGTGTGTTTACCAGCTAGCGCTTTTGTCTTCTATGGGGATAACAACTTCTAATCAGATGGTTATTTCCAGTCATGTCGACATGATTGTCCTCATAATTGAGGGTGACTTTGAGGATGTGCCGAGCTTATGCTCAGACAGTTGAAGTCATCGGCTCCAGATGTCCTGCTGGGCTTTCACCCTTTGCCTCTCAATCCTGACTCCTGCTGCCATGATGTCTCACTCACACACTGAGTATGAGTTGTGCAGAGTTGGCACACATTCATTTCGCCCAAAACAAAAAATAGACCAGGGTCTAGGAGACAGTGAGATCTGAAAACAAGGACATCCTGGGATAGTCCTTCCTAAGGGGTTTAGATATGCAGTGTCCTGGCAGCCAGCCACACTGGGTCAGAAGCAATATTATCTGACATGATCGTTCAGTCACAATAGGGACAATTTGTATTGCCTTTTCATCACTACGTCATCCTCCTTTTCCTATTGCAGCTATATGGTGCATATTTTTACTTACATACTGCCTCAGCTTTTTCTTAATTAAGAAGCAGACTAGCTGATATGGACGCAAGAGAATGTGTTTTAGTCCAGATGAACTTAATAGTCTATTTGAAGAGCAGGTATTGTTGGTAAGGCAAATAATATTTGTTCAACTTTTATTTTTGTACTCAAAAGTATCATAGTACACAATATGTGAGAATTCAGATTTGTTTTAGCCTTTGTTATTTCACTTCTTTTGCATGCACACAGTAGATATCTATAAAACAAAGGGAACATAATGACCCTTTTTAAAAAGATCTGATAGCTACACTAACACAAATTATAGAGCTATGTTTGATTCAAAGGTATAATTAGTATGACTGACTCATTTAATAGTAATTTTCATTACTGCATAATTTATTGCATACTATAACTGGTTGTAACACAGTTATCCCAATGAGAGTTTGTACGGGCGACACTGTCACATTTCCTCTGTGCGGTTGCATGTTGTGTAGAACAGGATTCTGGATCTTTGGATGTGTGTTGAGTAATTTTATCAGTATCGAATTATACTGCAGGGAAAACAGCTTTGCATCACTTACTGCAATGTAGAACTGAATTACTCTTGTAATGCGTATCCCGCAGATAACCAATGAGTCAAATTCACATTGTGCCATCCCAATAAGCCCTCATGTCATTTACTTAATGTGAACAGATTCATAGAATTATATAGAAATTCATAGAAGTAGGCCAATTTTAAATTTGCAGCAAAAGTACAATTATTCTATTTAAAGCAATTTTTGGGGCATGGTAAAATCTCTATGGTGCAAAGCATTACACACATTATGCATAGTATAATGTGTGTGTGTATGTGTGTGCATTCCCTGTGGGGAACCAAATTTCCCCATAAGTAATAGCAGTAAATTTGAACCTTGTGGGGACATTTGTTTGGCCCTCATTAAGAAACAGGCTTATAAATCGTACAGAATGAAGTGTTTTTAAAATCTAAAATTGCAAAAAGTTTTGTGTGAGGGGTAGGTGTAGGGTTAGGGTAAAGTGATAGAAAATAAAGTTAGTACAGTAGAAAAACCATTGCATCCCCACAAAAATATTAAACTGTTTATGTGTATTAATAATGAGTGTTGTTATTCATTTTCAAAAAATCAAATTTTATTTACTTTTAATTGAAAATTTAAATGTATTTAATTTAAAAATAAGTTTCTCGTATATCTCGTCTATGTAATTTGTCCTGTCCTCTTATTCTAAACAACTAACACTAGATGACTCCTCCTTGTGATTTCACAACTCTTACAAAGAATATAGTCTTCTGTTATTTCTGTATATACTGTATTGTAAGAGTCAGAAAGTTTTGTATTAGATCATCATGTCAAGTACAGCAGCCCGCACAAATCCCTCTCAGCCAGAGGACAAACACACGGCTAGGGAAAAGCCCAAAGAGAGAGGTAATGAGTAGTTTTGTCAGAGAGCACAGAACCTCACGTTAACCTGAGAGGAACAGGAGGGCCTTGAAGTCACGATGGAGATGAGAGAGAGGCGGGGGGCCAACAGGACGCAAATGTCAGTGCACATGCACCCACTAAGACTCAACCATGCGGGAGAGACGTCTCCAGAATCTGAGAGACACAAAGACACACTT
Source organism: Carassius gibelio (assembly GCF_023724105.1). Taxonomy (NCBI): domain Eukaryota; kingdom Metazoa; phylum Chordata; class Actinopteri; order Cypriniformes; family Cyprinidae; genus Carassius; species Carassius gibelio. The sequence continues at coordinate 13,031,437 of NC_068407.1, forward strand.
GTACATAACACACGAACACAGTGCACAGCAATGAGCAGCCACATCTCATTCAAGTCAAATGAGTTCAGACAATTTAGAGCCACCGGAAAGACACAGGTTAAAATCTGACAAACAAGCTCAGGAGTATGAAGGAGTGGGGGATATATATTTCATATATATCCTGAGTCCTGTCAGTGAATTGCCTTTCTTTTATAGCCTTGAAGTTTTTTCATCTTTTTCTGTTCTGCAGTATCCAGAAGAGTGACCTCAAAGACCGTTCCAGGGGTTTTCAAACGGTTTAATGCCAAGGACACCCAAACATGAGATATGATTTAGACAACTATATGCTTTTATCTAAAGAGACTCGTGTATGAAAGACAGTTATGGAAATAACAGATTGATGTTATAGTGACAAAGCTGTTTTCAAAATTGGGAATTATTAACATTCGACTGTCATTGTGCTATAAAACAATTAATTAATTAATTATCAGAAAAATATTTGCATGTCATGCCATGTATATTTTCTTTCTGCCTGTAATATTCCAATATAAACTTGTTAAATGAATTTGTAGTTTTGATTCATTTGTTTAGCACTTTTCATAATATCATTCCTTAAAAGAAAACAATGCCAAACAATAAAGATGACAGTGGCAAGGAAAAACTCTACAAGACATTATGTAAATCTAGTGTTGTTTTTCTTATACATTTTGAGCTGTTTCTCCTCAAATTTCCACAGGCTCTGCAAACTTCTGAAGGGCATTCAAGGAAACCCAGATTCAATTAAAAATGCAACTGTACGTGACAGCTAGTGATCAATGGGAAAAGACATTTGGGCTTTGACTTTTTGAGAACTACTCATGAATTGTATGGAGAGTAAGTAAACATAAGTAAACATATTCAGTTGTCTGTTTTAAGCAGGTGTGACTTGATTGGAATGTGAATATGTGTTGTTTCGTCCACAGTATTTTACACACTTTTACCTACAATAATCGTCCAACCTAATTATCAGTATAACAATTTTAGGTTGCATTCAAAATCCAGTTGGCTAAACTGAATCTGTGCCAGATCCGGAAGGTCTCACATTATATAAATGTGATATCTCAAGGATTTCTGCCCCTTAGGACACCCATATGGTGGAGTCCCTTGACCAGCATGACAATGATTTTCTTTAACTGTAGATTGGATATTGTATGGCATAGAATCTTGCCTTTGGCCTTAGTGTGCTGTTGAAGATGTGATCTGAATCATATATTACAGTATCTACAGTGAATTGTCTCACATAATCATGACTCACATTCTGTGTGTTGTCTATGTTCTCCCGCCCCCTTCTTATGTCCGTTATTTAAATTAATGTAGGCCATTCCTGTACCTACATGACTAAACTAAACTACAAAGTATAGATGGAGTGTATACGTTAAGTCTGACAGAGAAGATCTGCTTTTCTCTTCTCTGTTTGACTGTGGTTGGAGAGTTTGGGGTAATATAATACATTCGTAAATATTAAGGCATGACTGGAAATGGAAGTGGGAAATTATTTAGGAGCCCAATTCAACAACCATTTGACATGTGGGCAAAATGTTTGCTGTTCTTTTTAATGGTGTGAATAGAAGTGTATAAATTAGTTCTGCGAAGTCTAGCAGTAGCCTCAAAAGGAGGTAATCTGTAGTGAAGTTGGTTTAATCTTAAAGCAGAGTCTTAATCATAGCAGAACTCTTAATCGTGTAAGAAGAGTTAATCTGGTGTGCAGTGTTCAGCGTGTGGGAAATGCTTTTGGAGAGGTGTTAACCTCGGAAAAGTGCTAATCTTCGGATGAGTAATTTTGTCCTCCAAATGTGTTCATCTCGATAGGGCTGTTTGCATTATTAGGTCATTTCTTGTCTAAAATGGGGTATGGCGAAATGCTGGGAGAATTATAAATTCTCTCTATTTTGTTATATTGCTCATGACAGTTAATTTGATATTCATGAAGGGATTTTGAATATGTAGAACAAAGGTTTGATTTGATGTTTGGAGAGAACGGAACAGAGAAGGAGAACTGAGACATAAGAAAGAAATATTCAGGTTGGATGGGGTTAGCTTTTTAATGTGTCATGAATATTAAAATAACCTTAGGACAACACTCTAAAAAGATTATCCCACTCTTTTTATGTCTCTAGTACATATTATTGCTGAATTCAGATGAGCAGCATTCATATGAATGGCTTGGCTGGATGCTGTTACCTGGTCTTTGGTTTACTACTGTATATGATACAGATGTTAAAGCTGGCTAAAAAATATGCTTGACCAAAATAGCCAAAACACACTCCATTAGCACTTTTAACATCAAAAAAGGCATTGAATCTTCTGTAATTCTTCAGCTCTGCTCCAAAAGTTAGTGAGCTGTCTATCTAGACAGCATTTTGAGACAAAGGTCTGCTTCTGGTATGAAGTCTTTTCCAAAAAAAAAAAAAGGAGGGCAGCATACTTATGTTCCTTCAATTTACTTTCTTTAACCCAAAATTTAAAGGGACAGTTCATTCAAAAATGAAATTTGGTCATTAATTACTCGCCCTCATGTCGTTTCACATCCTTCTTTCATCTTCAGAACACAAATGAAGATATTTTGGATAAAATCCAAGACCTTTTGACCCTCCATAGACAGCAATAGAAACTACCACCGTCAATGCCCAAAAATGTGCATCAGTAAAACAGTGACACCAGAGGTTCAACCATACTTTTATGATGCTATTTTTTTACATGCAATATTTCTGCAATAAGTTATTGTTTTTAAGTACAGGTGCTTCTCAATAAATTAGAATGTCATGTAAAGTTAATGTATTTCAGTAATTCAACTCAAACTGTGAAACTTGTGTATTAAATAAATTCAGTGCACACAGACTGAAGTAGTTTAAGTCTTTGGTTCTTTTAATTGTGATTATTTTGGCTCACATTTAACAAAACTCACCAATTCTCCAATTTCAACCAATTAGAATATGTTGACATGCCAATCAACTAATCAACTCAAAACACCTGCAAACGTTTCCTGAGCCTTCAAAATGGTCTCTCAGTTTGGTTCACTAGGCACGATCATGGTGAAGACTGCTGGTCTGACAGTTGTCCAGAAGACAATCATTGACACCCTTCACAAGGAGGGTAAACCACAAACATTCATTGCACAAGAAGCTGGCTGTTCACAGAGTGCTGTATCCAAGCATGTTAACAGAAAGTTGAGCGGAAGGAAAAGTGTGGAAAAAAAAGATGCACAACCAACGGAGAGAACCGCAGCCTTATCACGATTGTCAAAATCGATTCAAGAATTTGAGTGAACTTCACAAGGAATGGACTGAGGCTGAGGTCAAGGCATCAAAAGCCACCACACACAGAAGTGTCAAGGAATTTGCTGAACCACAGACAACATCAGAGGCGTCTTACCTGGGCTAAGGAGAAGAAGAACTGGACTGTTGCCCAGTGGTCCAAAGTCCTCTCTTCAGATTCATTTAAAAACCAATGTCCTAGAGTGTGGAGGAAGTGTGAAGAAGGTCACAGCCCAAGTTGCTGGAAGTCCAGTGTTAAGTTTCCACAGTCTGTGATGATTTGGGGTGCAATGTCATCTGCTGGTGTTGGTCCATTGTGTTTTCTGAAAACCAAAGTCACTGCACCTGTTTACCAATAACTTTTGGAGAACTTCATGCTTCCTTCTGCTGACCAGCTTTTTGAAGATGCTGATTTCATTTTTCAGAAGGGTTTGGCACCCGCTCACACTGCTAAAAGCACCAAAAGATGGTTAAATGACCATGATGTTGGTGTGCTTGATTGGCCAGCAAACTCACCAGATCTGAACTCCATAAAGAATCTATGGAGTATTGTCAAGAGGAAAATTAGAAACAAGAGACCAAACAATGCACATGAGCTGAAGGCCACTGTCAAAGAAACCTGGGCTTCCATACCACCTCAGCAGTGCCACAAACTGATCACCTCCATGCCACGCCGAACTGAGGCAGTGATTAAAGCAAAAGGAGCCCTGACCAAGAATTGAGTACATGTACAGTAAATGAACATACTTTCCATACTTTATTATTTTTTTATTGGTCTTATGAAGTATTCTAATTTGTTAAATGTGAGTTAAAATCATCACAATTAAAATAACCAAAGATTTAATCTACTTCAGTCTGTGTGCATTTAATTTATTTAATAAACAAGTTTCACATTTTGAGTTGAATTACTGAAATACTTAATTTTCCCATGACATTCTAATTTATTGAGAAGCACCTGTATGCTAAAGTGTAAATACTTTTCACAAGGGAGTCCCAGAATGTACTGTGAAAATGTCCAAGAAAGGCAGTCAAGCCATGTGACATATCAATTATGTTCAGTGTGGGGGGTAAGTTACTTTTAAAAATAATATATTACATTATTGAGTTACACCCTAAAAAAGTAACTAATTGTGTTATAGTTACTTTTAATGGAAAGTAATTTGTTGCATTACTTTTTCTTTACTAGTTCTCATCTGGACTGGGCTGGCTTGTTTGTTTTTAATATAAAAAAGCTCTTGTAGCAGCTCACTAGATTTTGTTACCGAGCTCATTTCCACTCACCTGGAGTTTCTGAGATCATTCTGGACTCCACGGCTCTTCTCCAGCCCCAGTTTGGTGAAGATACCCACTAGGACCATGATGGCCACCACACCGCAGATAATGTACACAATCATGTGAGTCCGATCCCGCTCATGGTCTGGCTGCACCTCAGTGTTGGTGGCCACTGGTTTTCCTGTGTTGGCCCAAATTGGAGTATCATAGTTGGAGCAGGAAGTCTGATCCAGTCGTTGCTGACGGAACTGACAGCAGAACCGATAGAAACAGGTGCCGCAACAGTACAGGAAGATACCTGCATTACAGTTAAAGGGAGGGTCCCACTGACCCATGACATCATAGTAACCCCGACAGCGGGTGCCAGTGGACGGCACAGTGTCCTCCTCCACCTCTGCAGGTGTGGTCGAAGTTGGAGGCCCCTCTGATGTCACAGAAATCAACAGAGGATCTATAGTCTGATTGGCTGTTTGGATGTCCATATCAGTAGAAGTCTCGTCCTGTGCTTTAGCAGCCCGTCCCACGATGGCAGTGAGCAGAAGATGTAGTAAAAAACTATTTCCAGCCATGCTTCACCCGACACACTGCGCCAACTGCTTCACCTCACTTTGAGAGAAGAAACCTAGCAGAAATATTAAAAGAAGAGTTCTAGCAAGTGCTGAATTACTTTCACACAATTACAGCTATGGTCAAAGAAATGTTTAAAAGATTAATTCATGGATTTAAAAATATTCTATTTTAAAAAGAAATGTATTAAAAATGTGTTATAATGAATATTAAATATTCATTTTTTTTTAATGAATGCTTTCATTTAACTTTTTTTCAGTTCATAAAATTTTAATTTTAACCAAATATAATATGGTTTAAGTACTTAAAACTGAAAAATGGTATAGTAAAATAATATTTTTTTCAATTACAACAATTACCTTTGTCTTTTGAGAAAGAAAATAACTATTTGGACATTTGCCGTCTCGCTCTGGTGCTTTCCAGATATGCATCTCGTTTTGTATCCATTCACTGTTCAACACTTGTTGTCCATGCTCACCAGTGAAACTTCTGTAAACAACCAGTCAAAGTAATTTACCATTAAAAATCCTTCCCCGAGGAGCAAGTGAAGCCACAGACAGGTGTTTTAATCCACAGCGATCCACTCAGACTGCTGTCTCTGAGCCTTATGTAGGGCAACAGTACGGGATTCAAATTAAAACTCCTCCTTTCTGTTCTCAGCATATCACAGAGAGAGAGAGAGAGAGAACGAAAGAGAGAGGGGGATTGAGAGAGAGAGAGAGGTGGGGGCAGCTGCTGGTTATAGGGTGAAAGGGGAGGAGACACTGAAGAGCTTAATTGAGAGTGAAATAGAACATGCAAAAAATAAATGAATAGTTTTATTGTCCAGCCATCTCTATCATGACTTAAGGTTCATGTTGTGTATTATTATTTTCTGTGTGAGTTGGTTTTGTAATATCTGATTATCTGATTAATAGCAGAAAATAGATTATAGCTTGTAAGGTTTTATTCATGACTAACTCTAATTACTCTAAAAATGTAATTTATGTTTTTAATTCTACATGTTTAGAAAGGAATATACAAGATACAGGAAGAGCAAAGCTGGCTCCAAAAGTAAAAGAAAAATTTATGTTTTCACCACAGGTGACGTCTTGAGCTTAAAAGCTTTCAAGATAGCACCATTCAAAGTTTGGGGCCATTAATGTTTTATTATTATAATATTTTTTTTAAGAAATCAATCTTTTTTCTGCAAAAGAAGTGTTAATGCAGATTAAAATGAATTGTATTTAATTTTTTAATCAAAAGTGACAGTTAAGACATCAAAGAATTCCCCAAAAATGGATTACGGTTTCCACAAAAATATTAAAAAGCACAACTGTTTTCAAAATGCATAATATTAAGAAATGTTTCATGAGCACCAAAACAGCATATTAAAATGAAAGACAAAAACTGGAGAAAACTGCTTTGCAGTAAAAATATTTAACAATATTGCATTATATTTATATTTAAATAAATGCAGCATTTGTGAACATAAGACTTTTTTTTTTTTTTTTTTTTTTAGAAAAGTTCAATCTTACCAACCTCAGATGTTCGAAAATGTACAGTACATGAAATATGTAAACAAAATCACTTTATCTTTTGTTGGTGTTTTTGTATTAATTTAATTATTAGTTTTTAGTTTTTAATGTAACTTGGTTTTAATTCAAATTGATCATTTAACATAAATTGTATTATAAACAGCTAGTTTTGGTTGCTTGTAATGTATACTGTTCCACACGCCACAATCTGAAAACTGTGTGAACATCAAATAGACCAGGAACATGAATTTACATCTGACATATTTTGATGCCAAAGTCCTCTTGAAGTGTCCCCCACCCCTGTCCATCAGAACATCAGTATTCACCATGCCTTATATCCATTCTTCTGCAGCGCTGTATGAACTAAACAGAAACACAAAAACAGAAAATGTCCTTACTGTCCAATGTCAAAATATCAATGATTAGACCAACTATTTGAATTTTTACAAGGTTATTGCAGTTTTTCTGCAGTCCTCTTCCATTCTTCACGTACAGTGAGGTTGTGAAGGGCTCTGAGGGGACTTGTGTCTTTGATCAGCTCTCTACACAGGGTTTGAGATGTGACAAACATAACCTGGAGATCTGAAGAGAGGAAGGAGGACAGGATGAATAAGGCATCTCAAGGATCTCTTTGGTCGTCTCAAACTAAATTTTTTCTTTTTTCAATCTATATCTCCTACTTTGCCCTTTTTTGTCTCTCCTTTTTGAGAACGCAAAGCATCTTGATGACCTTAAAGTCGAAATACTTATACACGGTTACATTTCTATTAAACTGTCGTCCTACTTTATTTTTGATGATTACAAGCATTATTTGTCTTTTTGCCTCATCACTCAGACTTCTCTGTCATATCCAGGTCCACACAGATTTTTTTTCTCAGCAGATTTTTAAGAGTACTTCTGTAGAATTAGCAAACGGGTATCAAAAATGATTTAAATTAAGCTTAGGGGACTGACTACACACTTACTGATAACTGAAGGCATTGTCAGATTAGTCAAAGTGTTAAATAAATGAACACAAGGGGTGTATGAAGACTTGGGAGAGTCCAAATACAGCGCATGAGTCATGTGGACCGATTTATGATACTTTGATGGTGCTTTTCTGATGTAAAAACATCTTAGACCAGCCTGAGCTGTTTTGTTGATCTTAGCCTGGTCAGACTATAGTCTGATGGATGGTTTTAAAAAGGTGCATCAATGCAATGCAATGCATCAAAAGACAATAGAACCCATTATTATTAGTGATCATGCTTATATTTGTGATTTACTCCAAGTGTTCACACTACTTTCTGACATGAGGGAAAATTAAATATTCAATGGACATGTTGTTACGCACATTATTATCCTTATTCATTGTAATTGCATGGAAAAGAGTGGCCAGTATAGAGTTCAGAACAGTGTCTTTTGTGTTTGACAGAGAGATATTAACAGATGCACAGCACTCTCCTCTCTAGATATTTAGTTATATGGAAGATATATTATTCAGTCTCTCTACTGCATAAAATGAAAGGAATATGAGATCAGGCTATTTAAAAAAAGAATAGATGAGGAATTGAAGCAGTGCAGTAGTGTGTACTAGTATTGATGGAAAGGGCAACAACTGTAGACTGTTGTGATTTGTAACCAAGATTGAATTATACATTGAATTATAAGGTGTCGTTGTTACAATGTAATTACATAAATAGTCATTTACCACATCTTCTCATGCACATATGTTAGTTGCTTGTAATTATGCACAATTCACTGTTATTAATATAAATAATAAATTTAACATAAATTGTAATATATTTAGCAACGTAATTATATTCAGGTGCAATGTATGTGATGTCATATAGCCTAGTCAAAGAGAATTTGCCCTTTTCTCCCCAAAGTCCCAAGTTAGCACAACACCCACTGTTCTTGGGCTAACTGCTAATGTACAGTAGTATTGACTATCAGTCAGTGCTGACACTGCTGAATTATCTATATCCAATTGCACATGCTGCATGTGAAGCAGTAGGGCCATTCTTCCATTCAGTACACATACACTGATGCTACCAAGGCAAAAGAAAATCGGGAAAACAGAGTCGAAGAGAGAATGTTAGAAACAGAGAGAACAGAAACATAACTAAGTAAAAAATTACACACAGTAGCTATAGGTGGAAAGAAAGAAAGAAGAAAGAAAGAAATAAAGAAAGAAAGAGAATTTTCAGTGCAAACATTTTTGATGATTAAACCAGTCATATGCCCTTTTATGACTATAAAACCTCTGGTGAATTGTGTGTATTTTAATGTCTCATAAACAGTCAGGTCTGTTTGAGGTCTCTGCAGACTCTCTGTCAAACTTGACCTTTACCAAGTGAAAAGAGATGCAAATAGCCAGTCACTCCTCTGTGCTTGAGTTCTTTATTATTGTAAATTGGTTTAGAAGCACCTGGATCCATTGAGAAAACCTGCCACTCATCTCAGAATTTCAATAATATGATTTACTTGCTCTTTTTACTCGCTCCTAACAACTTTCCTAGGTTTCGTTTGTTTTAACCTACACTTTGATGGGTCTAAAATCTTAGTATCGCTTCACATGGTGATTATAGCAAACTACGGGATTAGTTTCACAATAAATGCACTTGCATCAGCAAGTTTATTTTAGCCTTGGCCTGAAAGCATGTTTCAAATGTCCAGCGGAATGAAAATATTGAAGACACGTGGGATTTCTATACTAGGGGACTCTTCTTTTTTCCCTGCGGTTTAAGAACTAGATTAAAGCAGCACTAAGGTTTAAAGGTTTTCAAGTTTTTAAAGGAAAATATTGAGTCATTTTAATCTCCCAGTCTGGAATATGTACATCTTAAGCGCATTGTCACACCTGGACTCATTTAGTGTGTTTTTGCCCGTGACCCAGTTTGTGTCTTTCCGTGTTTGGTTTGATTAGTTCCCAGGTGTGTCTATTCTATTCCTCATGTGTTCCATGTCCCTGTTAATTTAGTCATGCCATCCACCTGTGTTTCCCCAATTATCCTTTTGTACATAAGCCTTGTCCTTTCAGTTCTGTTTTGTCGGGTCGCCTCACTTGTGACTAACTCACTCACTTACATGTGTCTATCGCTGTGCTCCATGAGTTGTATATATTAAAAGCCTTATTTCGTTTATCCTCGGCTCCGTGTTTCTTCCGGCAGCGTAAAACCGTGACAGAATACCCGACCTAAAAAAGAAAGTTTAAAACTGCGTGTTTTCCCCTCCGTTTTGTTTTTGTTGTTTCACAGTCCTTTTGTTTCGTAATGTCGATGGATCCCCTCTATAGCCCCGAATTCCTTCTCCTCATGCTGGAGCAGGAAGGACATTCTCTCAAGGACCATACCAGACGGTTTCTTCTATTAGCTAATGCCACCAGCTACCCGGACGACGCGCTCTGCACAGCGTTGTCGCCCGAAGATGGTCCTCGGGGGGATTTCGCCGCATTCGTGGAGTGGACTCTGGCAAGAAATGGCTCACCTTTCACCGTCTGCCCGATAGTGGATCTCGCCAGTCCCACTCCCGACCCAGAGACCAGCCAGCCACCATCACGCCGCACGGAGCCAGAGCCCACCGCAGCCGCAGAGCCCGAGCCATCCACTGACAGGGAACAGGATCTCGAGAGCGCGACTGACCAGGTGTGTGAGCCGGCAACACCGTGCATCGTGGGAGTCCTCGTGGAGATCGAGGGCGTGGAGGAAAGCCCTGCCCACACTCCTGTGACTGAGGGTGAGCCGTATACAGTCTCTGAAAGTCATATGGAGCAAGTTCTGGATCTGATGGACTGGTCTATGGAGGTAATCCCTAATTTTCCTGTTTCCCCGCTGGTTCCGTCCAGCCCTGATTCCCCTGTATACCCTCTCAGTCTCCCACTCCTACCTCCTCCAGTCATTTCCTCTGCTCCATTTCCGCTGGTTCCGCCCAGCCCTGAGTTTTCTGTTTCTCCGCTGGTTCCGCCCAGCCCTGAGTTTTCTGTTTCTCCGCTGGTTCCGCCCAGCCCTGAGTTTTCTGTTTCTCCGCTGGTTCCGCCCAGCCCTAAATTTTCTGTGTCTCCGCTGGTTCCGCCCAGCCCCGAATCTTCTGTGTCTCCGCTGGTTCCGCCCAGCCCCGAATCTTCTGTGTCTCCGCTGGTTCCGCCCAGCCCCGAATCTTCTGTGTCTCCGCTGGTTCCGCCCAGCTCTGAAACTTCTGTATCTCCTGTGTTCCCTCCCGGCCTCCCTCTCCCACCTCCTCCAGGACCTGCTGGTCCCTCTGCTCCACTTTCGCTGGTTCCGTCCAGCCCTGATCCTCCTGTCCTTCCCATCCTTCTCTCTCCTCCTCCTAGACCAGCCAGTTCCTCGTCATCCCTGCTGGTGCCAGTCAGTCCTGCAGCTCACCCTCAGTCCGCGCCATCGGGGCGCGATGGTTCGCCGCTGGACTGCCAGTCTCCAGCTCCGCCTTGGCGCGTTAAGGCCCTGTCTCCGCCTCCAGCCTCCGAGCCCTGGACTCCTCCTCGGTCCTTCGACCCAGTGGCTCCGCCTTGGCTCTTAGCTCCCTCGTCTCCACCGTGGCCTGTCATCCCACCTGCTCCACCGGGCTCCCTCGTCCCTCCGGCTCCACCTTGGTCAGTCGTCGACCATCCGCCGCCTCGGGACTCCTCTCCTCTGGTTCCACCTCGTCACTCCATCCCTCCGGCTTTGTCAGGCTCCTCCTTCCCTCCGGTTCCACCTCCATCCTCGGTCGCTCCGGCTCCACAGCGGTCTGCCAGGACCCCGCCTCCGCCTTGGTCGCCTGAGCCTTCTGCTCCACCTAGGCCCTCCGGATCCTCGAGGTCACCCTGGCTCTGCGGCTGTGCTGCTCCATCTTGGGCTCCTCACCCACCGGTGCAGTCTCCGCCTGTCGGCCCCCTGGTGTCGTTGACCCCTCCTTCACCATGGCTCCTCCCGCCGTCGACTCCACCTTGGATCTCCGTCCTGGCTGGTCTCTGGTGGACCATCTGGCTCCTGTCTCCTCCCTGGCTCCTTCCTCCGTCGTCTCCTCCCTGGCTCCTCCTTCTGTGGTCCCTGTCTGCTGGCCCCCTCCTGGGAGTCCGTCCTCCACCGGAACCTCCTCCCAAGTTCCCACCCACGCCTCCCTCTGTTGTTTCTACGGTGCGAGGACGCACCTACCGGGAGGGGGGAGTACTGTCACACCTGGACTCATTTAGTGTGTTTTTGCCCGTGACCCAGTTTGTGTCTTTCCGTGTTTGGTTTGATTAGTTCCCAGGTGTGTCTATTCTATTCCTCATGTGTTCCATGTCCCTGTTAATTTAGTCATGCCATCCACCTGTGTTTCCCCAATTATCCTTTTGTACATAAGCCTTGTCCTTTCAGTTCTGTTTTGTCGGGTCGCCTCACTTGTGACTAACTCACTCACTTACATGTGTCTATCGCTGTGCTCCATGAGTTGTATATATTAAAAGCCTTATTTCGTTTATCCTCGGCTCCGTGTTTCTTCCGGCAGCGTAAAACCGTGACACGCATTAGACAGGGGACTTTGATTGAATTATCTATTTCGTCATCTCTCTAAATTGAGCTTTACACTAGCTCATCATTACAGTGACATGAGATCTACAACTTTTTCTCTCTATTTTTAAAACCTTCTTTTACTTTTATTTTATTTGTTTAAAATAATAATAATAAATAAATAAATAAATAAATAAATAATAGTGCTGTAAAATGATTATTCACGATTAATCTCATCCAAAATAAATGTTTTTGTTTACATAATATAGTTATGTGTGTGTACTATGTATATTTATTATGTATATACAAATACGCACACATACAGTTTATATTTAGTATATATTAACATGTATATATTAATTTTCATATAATTTAATTTATATATAGATAGATAGATAGATAGTAATATTATACATTTTATTAAAATATTTTTAATATAAAAACATAACATATTTTTATTAAATATATACATACATGTGTGACTATTTATATAAATGTAATAAATATAAACAGTACACATACATATATTACGTAAACAAAAACCTTTATTTTGGATGAGATTAATCGTGATTAATCATTTGACATCACTAATAAAGACATAAAAGATAAATAAAAAAGATAAATTTGAAATGAAATCTGAATTAATAGTATGGTAGTGATCATCTAATTTTACTACACATATATTTTTCATTGTGCGTATGAAAAAGCATAATACAAAACGACTCATAAATAGTCGAATATATTTAAAAAAATTAATTGCTTTAGAACTATTATTAATAAGTTGTTGTTAATGTTATTATTATTCATGCTTACTACATATCTAATAAATACAAACAAAGTAAAAGTTTCTGAAAATGTAAGGTCAGATCTCTTGATTAATTTTAAATCTCTGAAAATATACATTGATTCTAGTGCTGATAGTAATGTTGAATGAGTCAACATAGTTTAGTCATTGCACTTAAAAGAATTGAAAATAGTTATACTTAAGCTGCACATAAGGAAGACTGAGGCCAGTTTGAGAGCCATTAAAGGTATTTTTCAACTATTTATTTAGAATTCTGACAAGTGCTTTAGTGCTGAATTTTTCACATATTTAGAGTGCATGTCTGATATCTCTTTATGTCACACATTTAAATCTGAAGGACTGAGGCATAAACTGCTCACTTTTCATCATCTTGATCCAAAATAATTACTCTAATTATATACATGCAGTTATTTCAGATTTTTAAAAAATGCAGCTTTTTTTCTTTGCACATCATACAGTTTACTGAATATTATCTAGCATCACATGATAATAAGGACTTTTGTAACTGAAAGATGCATTAGGTCATATAAATTAGGAAAGGACACTATTCTTGTGATATCATCTGTGTTTCTGCATTTCAGACAGGCTGTCGCTCTGTAAAGTAGTTGTGGTGTTTATTTTAGTGACTCTTTTTGCTGGTTATATCATTGCACTACAAAGTGATGACAAGTGTTATTATGAACGAGCGTCTGAATCATTCATTTAATAATTTTGTTTAAAAACAGATTGATTCAGAAACTAAACACACCACTGTGTGTAGACATGCAACATGATTTTGAATTTGTTTGGAACTATTTTTGATAGTGGAGCAAAAATAGAATAATAATGTGTATAAACTGTTAGTTTCTTCATATTCTTATCCATCCCTATTGTCTCTCCTGAACCTGTGACAATGTTTCTCTTCCTGTTTCATCACCTAGAGGTTTGTTGCAGTGGGCTTTGGGGAAAAAACTGGCATGAACTCACTTGGGAGTACAAAAGTAACAATAATTTATTAAAAATAACACAGAGCTTAGTTTATCTCATCTTTATTAAAGCCTGAGTTAGACACAATAAAAGGAATACTTTACCCAAAGATTTTAATTTGCTGAAAATGTACTCAACCTCACTGCATTCAAAATGTAGATGAGATTTGTTTGTTTATTGGAACAGATTTGGAGAAATTTGGCATTACAGCACTTGTTCACCAATGAATCCTCTTCAGTGAATGGGTGCCATCAGAATGAGAGTCCAAACACCTGATACATCATAATCAACAAATAATCCACACGACTCCAGTCCATCCATTAACATCTTATTGTTAATTGTCAATTAATCATCTTATTGTGATTTTTTTTATTAGCTGTTTGAACTCCCACTCTGATGGCACCCATTCACTGTAGAGGATTTACATTTACATTTAATCATTTAGCAAGATGCTTTTATCCAAAGTGACTTTCAAATGAGAACAATAGAAGCAATTAGACCAACAAAAGAATAAAAACAGTATATACAAGTGCCATGACAAATCTCAGTTAGTCTAGCACAAAAATTTGATAGACAAGAAAAGAAAAGGTAAGTGCTAGTATTAGTTGGTTAAGAGCTGGCGAAAAAGATGAGGCTTTAGATGTTTTTTTGAAAATGAGTAAAGACTCAGCTGTTCGAATTGAGATTGGGAGGTCATTCCACCAGCTGGGGACAGCCCAAAGGTCAGTGAGAGTGATTTTGAACCTCTTTGGGATGGCACCACAAGGCGTCGTTCACTTGCAGAATGCAAGCTTCTGGAGGGTGCATAAGTTGACTAGTGTGTTTAGGTATATTGGTGCCGTGCCAGTGGTCTTCTTGTAGGCAAGCATCAGTACCTTGAATTTGATGCAAGTAGCTACTGGTAACCATTATAACCTGATGAGGAGAGGAGTAACGTGAGCTTTTTTTGGCTCATTGAAGACAACCCTCGCTGCTGCATTCTGGATCAGATGTAGAGGCTTGATAGTACATGCAGGAAGTCCCGCCAGGAGAGCATTACAATTGTCCAGTCTGGAGAGAACAAGAATTTGGACAAGAAGTTGGGTGGCTTGTTCTTACAGGAAGGGTCAAATCTTACTAAGGTTGAGCAGAAGGTGATGGTCATTCATCCAGCTAAAAATGTCACAGACAGGTTGCAATGCAGGCAACTACCTTCAGGTCATCTGGTTGGAATGAGAAGTAGAGTTGAGTGTCATCAGCGTAACAGTGATAGGCAAAGCCATGCTTCTGATTGACAGATCCTAATGACATCATGAAGACGGAGAAGAGGAGTGATCCAAGTACTGAACCTTGAGGAACCCCAGTAGCAAGTTGTTGTGACTTAGAAACATCACCCCTCCAAAACACCCTGAAGGATCTATCTGAGAGGTAGAACTTAAACCTGTCATGGTTGGTAACCGTGATCTCGGGTTGTTTACACTTTGTGGTGAATTCTGTGTGTTCTGCGTCTGCACTGATTAGTTGTGGGCATCTCCGTTAATTATATCAGCAACAGCTGCCACTCATTACCCATCTCCTATATAATGGCTTGTCTCAGGCTTGTGTTTGTGAGATCGTTGTTTCATGTCGTTGTGTTTACCCCCGTCTGGCTTCTGTGTAGTTTGCGTTTGGATGTCTGTGTTTCCACTCTCTCCGATCGATCACTCAGCCATGGACACTTACCTTCGGCTCTGTTCCCCGCAGTTCCTGTGCCACTCTCTCCTGCTGCCTCATGCCGTCAACACCCGGACTCCTCACCTGCACTCCATTACCGTCTGGACTTCTCACCGCCGTAATCATCCCTCTGGAGTGTTTCCGTATCATCGTCTTTGTGTGTCTTTGTAACATCATCTCATTAAATACGTTAACTCGCTATTGTTTCCAGACTGTCCTTTCACCAGCCGTCACAGAACGATCTCACCTAAACATGGAAGCAGCGAGCACCAACACCCTCACCGATTTCATGCACCACAGCGTCAAGAGAATGGATCAGCAGCAGGAGAGCATCTCGAACATCGGACGCGCTGTCCAAGCACTGGTGGCACAGGTGTCCGAGCTCACCCAGCAGATCCATCAGCTCACGTCTCCCACTGTGCCCATCGCGCCGCCTGCGCCTACCGTTCCCCCGGGGATTCCCCAGGACCACTTCCGGCCAGAGCCGCGACTTCCGGCGCCAGAGAACTACGCTGGTGAGCCAACTTTTTGCAGAACATTCCTTAACAAGTGCTCGATGCATTTTGCTCTGCAGCCCCGCACTTTCGCCACAGAAGAATCCAAGGTAGCGTTCACGCTCACACTTCTATCTGGCAAGGCTGCCTTATGGGGAACGGCGGTGTGGGAAAATCAACATCCGTGCTGTGCCTCGTTCCACCGCCTATCTGAAGAGATGAAGAGAGTTTTCGACTGGGCCGCGACCGGCAGGGAGGCCGCCCATCGCCTCTCGGAACTCCGACAAGGACATTCATCTGTCACCGAGTATTCCATCGAGTTCCGTACCCTGGCGGCCGTGTGCCAGTGGAACGAGGCGGCGCAGTGGGATAGGTTCCTGCATGGGTTATTCGCCCGTGTTCAGCAGGAGATCTACCTCCTCGAGCTGCCCCCTACTCTCAACGAACTCATCGACCTGGAGTTGCAGGTGGAGGCCAGGTTTAATCGCCTGGGCCGCCAACACAGTCCTTCCAGACCTCCATTCTCTCCCAGTAGGGGGTACTTGAGTCAAGAGAACACGGTCGGTTCTATCGACGATCACGAGCCCATGCAGGTGGGTCGAGCTCGGCTGTCCCGGAGGGAGAGGGGACGGCAGAGGTCCCAAGGACTATGTTTATACTGTGGAGGCTCTGATCATAACAACTACTCTTGCCCGGTAAAAGAGTCAGCCCGATAGTAAACCTGAGGCTACTATCGGGTGGGATCTCCGCCGAGAAGTCCTCACCCACATCATCGACCCTCCTTCCGGTGAAACTGCGGTGGAAGAATCACCATAATGAATGCCAAGCTCTTCTGGACTCCGGAGCCGAAGGTAATTTCATTGATTCTTCACTTGCACATCACCTGAACATTCCTGTCCTTCCTGTGTCTCTCCCCATCCATGTCACCGCACTCAACAGCCAGGAACTGCCTCATGTCACCCACCATACTGAACCCATCACACTCATCACATCTGGCAACCATCAAGAAACCATATCCTTTTTTCTCATGGATTCCCCTGTTGCTCTCATTGTTTTAGGTCACCCCTGGTTGTTCAAACATAATCCACGAGTGGAATGGGGTTCTAACACTATCACATTGTGGAGTGAAAGTTGTCATGAGTCTTGTCTGGTTTCTGCCTGTTCTGTTATTCCTGTTTCTGTTTTTCAGAAGGAGACCATGGCTTTGCCAAACGTGCCCGTTGAGTATCTGGACCTGAAGGGGGCGGGGTTCTTTTTTGTGGGTAAGAAGGATGGTTCTCTGCGACCTTGCATTGATTACAGAGAGCTGAACAACATTACTATTAAGAATACTTATCCATTACCACTCATGTATTCAGCTTTCGAGAGGTTGCAGGGAGCATCTGTATTCACAAAATTGGATTTACGTAACGCTTATCATTTGGTCTGCATCGGGAAGGGGGATGAATGGAAAACTTCCTTTAATACCCCTAGAGGGCACTTTGAATATTTGGTTATGCCTTTCGGGCTCTCCAACTCGCCCGGGGTTTTTCAAGCATTCGTGAATGACATGTTGAGAGATATGGTAGATCAGTTTATATATGTTTACCTGGATGACATACTGATTTTTTCTTCATCTCTCCAGGAACATGTTCAACATGTCAGACGAGTGCTCCAGAGGCTATTAGAGAATGGGCTTTTTGTCAAGGCGGAGAAGTGCGTATTCCATGCACAGTCGGTCCCCTTCCTAGGGTATATCGTGTCGTCTGAGGGAATACGAATGGACCCTGACAAGGTAAAGGCTGTGATAGATTGGCCATCTCCAGATTCCCGTAAGGCCCTACAGTGGTTTCTGGGGTTCGCCAACTTCTATCGGCGTTTTCAGGTTCTCTAACCTGAAGAACTGCTTTGTTTCGGCTCCCATCCTTGTCGCCCCTGATCCCACACGGCAGTTCGTGGTGGAGGTCGACGCATCAGAGATGGGGGTAGGAGCAGTGTTGTCCCAACGTGCTGCTTCAGACGATAAGGTCCACCCTTGCGCGTTTTTCTCTCATCGATTATCTCCTGCCGAACGTAATTATGACATTGGCAATAGAGAGTTGTTGGCGGTCAAATTAGCGTTGGAGGAGTGGCGCCACTGGTTAGAGGGTTCAGGGGTTCCCTTTATTGTTTGGACCGATCATAAAAATTTAGAGTACATTAGAACTGCCAAAAGACTCGATTCCAGGCAGGCTCGGTGGGCACTTTTTTTCGGCCGTTTTGAATTTACCCTATCGTACCGCCTGGGTTCCAAGAATGTTAAACCCGATTCTTTGTCACGTCTTTTTGATCCCTCCGCCCGTCCCGTTACTCCTGAGTGCATTTTGCCTGAGAAATTAGTTGTCTCAGCACTCATATGGGAGGTCGAGTCGAGGGTCAAGACGGCCTTAGAAGGGGTAATGCCTCCGTCCGGTTGCCCACCGAACCGCTTATTTGTGCCGGAGGAGTTAAGGTCCGAAGTTGTCCAGTGGGGTCATTGTTCCAACATGGCTTGTCATCCAGGGATAAGTAGAACTAATGGGTTGGTTAGACAACGATTCTAGTGGCCACGTATGGCTCACGACGTCCGCAATTTTGTTTTGGCTTGTTCAGTTTGCGCCAGTGGTAAGTCATCTAACCGACCTCCTGATGGGCTCCTTCAACCGCTGTCTGTCCCTTCGAGACCCTGGTCACATATCGCTCTAGATTTTGTCACCGCCCTCCCGCCCTCTAATGGCATGACAGTCGTTTCTCGAAGGTGGCACATTTCATTCCCTTGCCCAAATTACCGACAGCCAAGGAGACAGCAGTTACTGTTTTAGACCACGTCTTTCGGCTTCATGGCATCCCGGTAGACGTGGTTTCAGACAGGGGATCCCAGTTCATATCCAAATTTTGGAAAGAGTTTTGCAAGTTATTAGGAGCGTCTGTTAGCTTGTCGTCGGGTTATCATCCCCAAAGCAACGGACAATCTGAGCGAGCCAACCAAGATTTAGAGAGGACGTTGAGATGTTTGGTCTCCAAGAATCCTTCTTCCTGGAGGCAACAACTCTCTATGGTGGAGTACGCCCACAATTCGTTGCCAGTGTCAGCTACGGGCCTCTCTCCGTTTCAGTGTAGTGTAGGGTACCAGCCACCAGCCTTTCCCAGTCTGGAATCTGAAGTCGCGGTCCCCTCTGCTCACGCATTTGTCCAGAGGTGCCACCGCACCTGGACCAGAGCCCGTGAGACTCTGGTCCGGGTGAGGGAGCGCACTAAGGCCAAGGCCGATCGCCACCGGTCAAAGCTTCCTGTCTACGTCGTGGGTCAAAAAGTGTGGCTTTCTACCAGTAACATTCCATTGCGATCCGTTTCTAATAAACTAGCTCCCAAATTTATCGCCCCGTTCACTATCACCAAGATCATTAGTCCGGTGACAGTCCGCCTCAAACTACCTCCTGCGTACAAGAGGATACACCCCGCCTTTCATGTGTCCAAAATTAAACCCGTGTTTTATGCACGTATTAATCCGCCTACTCCGGTTCCCCCGCCGCCGCGTCTCGTAGATGGGGAACCGACTGAAGCAGCTTGGCCTGCGGATGTATAGGCTCTGCCAGCCATGGCGGATTTGGGGGGAGGGGGCAGAGGTGAGCAGCCATGGACTCGTCCAGGGGCGGCATTTGCTCATAGCCCTTCTCCTGAGAGCCGTTGACTGAAGTGAGGGCTGCAGAGGAGGTAGTGCGTAAGCAGGCCGAGTAGGGGGGGGCGCCAAGGCTTTGTCAGCTCATTGTGAACTTCAGGTAAGAGTGGTGCAAAGTGCTGGCAGGGGGCCTGGCGGCGTACTGGCAGGTACCATTCGTCCAGCCTGCTGCGCATTGGTTCTTCAGGTGGAGCCCACTCTAAATCGAGTTCCTCAAAAGCTTTGGAGAAGATGCGGAAAAGCTCGCGTCCATCCCAGCTCTGGCGTCGATGGGCTCAGGTGACGGAATGTGGGCGGGGTCAGGATCACTGGTTCAATCCTCCGTTTAGGAAGCCACGAATGACATGGAGTCGTCAAGTGGCATGTCGTCTGATCCGCCAAAAGAGACAAGGTCACCCGCTTCATCCGAGGGATGCTGCTCTGGGTGTGAGAAAAGGACAGGGGGCGGTTTCTCATAGTCTCCGCTCATTTCATAAGCATGGTGTCACTCTCTTGCTCTCCTTTGCCCTCTCATTTTAATGGTACTGGAAGTTCACTATGCACATCATTAGATTTAAAATCTTTTTATCTGCTTGTGACAGTAATATTTGCTGAGAGTATCACACCCTGAAAAGCCAGATGGATAATTAGTGACATAGCCCATGAAATCATATAAATGATTGGGTGAGCGGACAGATACCAAAATGAAACTACCATGTGAATACCAACCATAAATTATATAAAAATGAGAGTCTGGCTGTATATGATTTGGTGGATTTACAAGCCTTAAATTCAAAACGAGAAAACTGGACATTTTTAAGCAAATAATTTTGTGAATTATAAGTGGATAAAGTGTACAAATAAAAAGTAAGCTCTCTTTTTGTCTAATTAAAGACTGCCTTAGTTGACCTGTCATCAGCATATTTTCATAAGAACTGCTAAGAAGATGTGAGCACAATGATTCAATTCAAATGAAAATGTAAAAGTACAGACCGTTGCAGTTGTAGTTGTTTTTGTGTGTAAATTTTTTAAAGAGAATTGTAACTATGAAAAACATTTTCTATGGGTGACAGTGTTTGATGATTGAAAAAATCATGAAGGTAGATAAATGCATTTATAATTCAATCATACAGCCTTCATTTAGATGTATATTGGAGGTCATTTATTACATTTAATAGCATTATATACTATTAAACAGTGTTATAATAGTTTGTTAAAACAAAAAGTAAAAATAAACCATCGAAAATTATGTTTAATTTAAATAAAAATTATTATTAGCTGAAATATAATAAATTATAAAAACATTTTCAGTTTGCCAAAGCAACATTTCTCATTTTAAGTTAAAATAACTTGTTGGAACTAAAAAAAAAAGGTAACAAAATTAATAACAAAATAAAAATATGTAACAAAATAAGATTTTAAATGAAAATATTAAAACTAATTAAAAATATAATAAAAAATTTAATAATAACTCAATTATGCTAATATAACTGACTACAGTTTTTTTACAGTCACTTTGTCACCAGTTCCAGAAACTTGATTACATTTTTCTAGTCTAGATACTCAAAACTCATTATTTGTAACACGGGCTGTCCAATGTTCAAAACTGCATGTTGCATTCATAATTTTAAGAAGCCTTGCATTTGCAGAAGCTGTGGTTCAAATAGCTCATTTATTATGAAATATCATAGGAACATTAGTTTAGATCACCCACACTCACTGCTAGTACAATAAATTAAATATAGTTGTTCAAAATATGATGCAGCTTTCATTATGGTTCTACACATTCATACCTTTAGAAAATGATTGAAGAAATAATCAACTCACAACAGGTTTTTCAAAAACTTTCAATAAGAAAAAATTAGATAAGAAAAAAAAGATAAGAAAAAACTACAGTACGCTTACAGTAAAATGTCAACTGGAGTGTTCCTCACTGTACTTATATATTTTTATCATCCCCGTCTTGTGGATTTGGACACAGGTTTTCATCCCCATTATGATGAATGTTTTTATTAACTAAACCTCTTGTAAAAAATTTGGCATGGCAAATCCAGGCCTGACATTGGTCTCCTGGGATGTCATTGCATATATCATCTATGGCCTGTAGAAGAGGGCCTTTTATGAACTTTCCACCTCCATTTAGTTAACAATTCTTCTGTCGGACTATAGGGGTAAATAAACTGGATGGGTCTGAAACCATGATTGCACTCAGTGTTGTTGCTAGGAATTCTGGGCCCATTGCACTGATTCTGCTATAAGGCACCCTCAAAATGACAAACAGTTGAGCTGTTGTATCAATTGACAGTTAGATCATTGCAATGAAATGAATAGACACTCAACTCAAATGTAATGTGCAAGTTGCATTTTGAAATAGTTATACTTTGATATTAAGATGTCATTTTGAACCTGTGATTTTAGTACAATGAAAGAAAAAATCTTTGGTTTGTGTATTGTATCCAAGCATTTGGAAAAAGTGTTAAGTGTTTTGAAAAATTTGCATTTTGGTCATCCGTTGTGAAGTCAAGAGTTTTAAAAATATAACACAAAGGTTCTGTTATTAGTCCAAAAATGATTGTTTAAAAATTAAACATAAAACACCTAACCTGCCAATCAAGACCAAAGCCACCCCATTTTCATACTTTCAGAATGTCTTTATTTATTTAGAGCTGAGATACAATGATATTTAACAGAACACATTTAAATGATTTAGGTTTATTTGAGGCAGGAAAGCTGTAAATATTTTTTTTTTTAACAACAGTAGCACAGTTCAGACCATTTACCACCAAACCACTTAGTTATGGATTTCATACTGCTAGGTGAATAATTACTATTAATGGTCACCAAAGACACATTCCTACTATATTGGAAGCAATTGGACAAGAGTAAAAAGACTTAAAATACAACAACTTTCATATTGGGTCCATTGCTGGTGACACCTGCACATTTTACACAACATTCATTAGCTTCATCTGTGGACACTGCGCTTCTTGCGACATCACTGATCCCTTAAACCCTCCTCAGTATATATTCATGCCACTTTAGGATCGCTATAAATGTTGTTCTGAGTAAAGGTAAGGTTTAGATAACAACTTACAACACAGAAAAAGGGTCAACAGCATTTTTTTTTTTTTAAATTAGCAACCTAATTCTCATCCTCTATTGACCTCAAAGCATCTGACTAAACAGATGATGTTGAGGTAGAACAGAGACACCTACAGACTGTTGAGGGGAATCCTGATACAACTTGCTTTGGTACATTTAAAATATTTAAAAAGTTGGCTGGATTTTTTTTTAAGATTATTTCAAACTCTTGACTAGTAATTATATGCCACTTGTAGTTTGTACCAGAGGAACTGTAAATCCTGTCATGAAAAGTCAACTATACAGACAAACCGGTCCATTTGTTTACAGCCCAGATCACTGAAGGAAATTTCAAGAGACTAAACAACTCATCACTTGAGTTTGAAGGCACTGAGCAGAAATCTGGAAGACCTGCTTTTATATAAATGCTTTTTATATAGGCACAATGGGTGAAACATAAGTAAACTTTTATTATTATTATTACTATTATATGTCTGATACACAAGCTTCATGACTGCTGTAATAATATATTTTTAGATGCAGCCAGATCTACCACTGGCCATATCCATGCATTCCATTATCCCCCGATGGAGTGATGGTGACTGAATCGAGAAAAGGACGGAGCGCTTGTCCAAAAGGTCTATGGAGAAGGAAATCCAGTTATTACTAATAGTGCCACTAATGTCAACAACAACAACAACAAATTTGATTGTAAAGCTGAACAGACAAACTTACGTAGCAAGCACCTCAGATGGGAGGTCAGTGATGTATGAGGGAATCTTAGACCCTGTTAAAAACTGTGCAACCTCAGCGCTAAAGGTGTTACAGTTGTGTTCAAAGAGGTGGTATTTTTCAGGTCTGTGAAAAACAAAAAAGGAGGTAGTACAGATTTGCACATGTATATTGTCATTTCTGTAGATACAAATTTAAGAGATTTCTCAAAAACCAATGCCATACTTTGTCTTTGCATACTAAACTAGGAAATATAATAATATATATGCAGTTTCCTGATAAATGCAAGGAAAGAAAGATATTCTGACCTGTAAGTAGACTCCCTGAGCGAAGACAGATATTCCTGAAAAAGGTCCCGGGGAACTTCTGTGTTTCCAAGGTCCACTGTGGAATCAGACATACCTAGAATAGTACCACCCTGAAACATGACAACATTTCATGATTATGATGGGTAACAGACGAACATAGCCTTTTACCTTTCAGATATCTTGAGGAACATCTGCCTCTTACCGGAAAGCAGCTCATAATGCCTCCTCCTCCAAAGAAAAACTCTTCCCCGTAAACCACTATAGATGTGTGCCTTCATTAAGTAATCCAAGAATGATACATTAAAATAAAGACTTGATCAATTGAACTGTTTATTAAGTTTAAACAAATATAAAATATAAGCAGTTTCAATAGTGGACTCAAACCTTTGGACTCCTCTGTATATTAAATTCTGCTGCCCGAGAGTCTCAAAACATAAAATAATAATAATAATAATAATAATAATAGAACATACTCACCATATTCCCTCAACTTGCTTTCCTGTCAGTGTAGATACAGAATTGCAATCAGACATTTCTTAACAGACTTCCAAAGGTAAATTTTTCTCCAGAATTTATAAAACATCTTATTTCACTTTGACTTTATGAGAAATTAACAAAAACCATTTCAACAACACGAAAACATATATGTGACCCTGGACCACAAAAACCAGTCTTAAGTCGCTGGGGTATATTTTTAGCAATAGCCAATAGAACATTGTACGGGTCAAAATTATAGATTTTTCTTTTATGCCAAAAATCATTAGGATATTAAGTAAAGATCATGTTCCATTAAGGTATTTTGTATATTTCCTACCGTAAAGGTATCCAAATCTTACTTTTTATTAGTAATATGCAGTCTTAAGAATTAATTTGGACAATTTTCTCAGTATTTTTTTATTTTTTGCACCCTCAGATTAAAGATTTACAAATAGTTGTGTCTCTGCCAAATATTGTCCGATCCTAATAAACCTCACATCAATGGAAAGCTTATTTATACAGACAAACAATTTTGAGAAACTGACTGGTTTTGTGGCCCATAGTGACATATTTCTATTCTAGAGACATCACCACCACCTCCCCTGAACTTAACTTTAGCTGCAGAACTCACCTAACATCATTGGACTCAGCTGACGGGCCAGTCCTTTTGACATGTCATAAATGTACAACTTCACGTTGAAAGAACTTCCATCAGCCATCGCTACGAGTTTAGACAAACGTGTGTTTACAAACAAAAACGAAACTCTACAGTTAGCAAACTGAAATGTAGCTCGAGTTTCTCGCTCTGATTGAACTCGAAAAAAACAATACTCCAGTGTTATTTTTGCTCACATTTCCATTATCGCTTTAAACATTCACACAAGGAATGCGTTCGTTGTCGTTTTAAATTATTTTAGGAAAGAAATAAATCCGCCGCAGCGTTCACGTCCGCTTGGTCACAGTGACACAGTGATATTTTGATACCGGTTATGACAAATGTGCTTATTCATTGTGGACCCGACCAATAGCAGCACAGATACATCTGTCAAATAGCTGAAATATCCTCCAAAACGCTAGATGGCGAATTTGAAAAGAACAAACATGCTGGTTTTTTTGTTTGTATTTTTTTTAACTCGAGGAACTATTACAAACAATGTTATCAAAAACAACAACATAACAATAAGAGAATAAAAAAGAGAGAAGAACGAAGGACAAAGCACAACAAACAAAAACAGTTGCCAAGGGGAGGAAAGGAACTTCAAAACAAAAATAAAATAGATACATACATGTGTCGTGTACGTATATATAAAATAAAATAAATATATTGTAAAGTTCACAAACTTTCAAAGTTCTTACAACTTTCTTATTTACAGAGTCTCTGATAATGTCAATATATATATACTTATTTCAGAAAACAAAAACAAACTTGCTGGTGTTCATGGCAGACACGCCCAGCACAGAATCTACTAGTAAGCGGAAGTCATTCTCGAGATTCGGTTCGTTTGAACAGTTCATTTCAAAAAGCCAGTTCAAAACTCCCGATTCAGCAACTCCTACCTCATTACGTGGTCGCTGACATCCCGACATGTCATAAACATTCTTTACATCTTTAATAAATCCATATATGGACCCATACTGATGTTTATTATAGTATTTCGAATAGCTTTTACAGTTTGCCCCATCAGTCGGTCAAATTGTTCGGTTCACTCGAGAATCGCTGTAAACCAGTTCGGTTCATAGACAAATTGTGCAGATAGATTGGGAACCGAGTCAATCTATTCAAAGAAAAGAACCGAGTTACATAAAATATTTGTTTATGGCAATGAAAATGTTTGAAAAACATGTCTGTTTGTTTTTCATTACAAATGGTAATTAATTATAATTTTGTTAAAATGTTTACGCGCTAAACAGGAACATTTGTTTACTTCCTCGTGCATGGATTAACCAGTCACTCCGCTCTCGTCTCGCCATTGGTTCTTGCCGTTCAATAGTCGTCTCTGATACGCTACTGGAGCCGTCATTCAATTTGTGGCGCACAGACTGGATGCGTGCGTGCGCGGTTGTAAAAGAAAAGCAAAGTTCGATTGCTGAAAAGAAAAAAGTGCCTAAACTTAAATGTAAGAAAATTTGCTTTGTTTTCCCCAACTTTAATTGAAAGCATCTCTGAAACGGTTTTTGGACAAAGCGACGAGTAATGGCGGAGTGGAGACAGTACTATCAAAACGAAGACGATGAGGTAGAGGAGGACGAAGAGGATTCTGGAGGTTAGCACAGCTAACGTTAACTGCATTAATTGTCGTCTGTTATATGAGTTGCACGCTTTATACTATTTTAAACTTAACTTATATTAAATTAAGATGTAATTAAATAAGAAAATCTTAATTACTTTTAAATTATTAGGTGATTACAAAATCAGTGGCCGCGACAGCCTGGTGTTTTTGGTTGATGCCTCCAAAGAGATGTTCATCAAGGGAGAGGATGGAGAGCCATCAAATTTTGACATGACTATGCAGGTGAGTCAAACTGTAACATTTGATTCATTCATTATCTTTTTTTTCAGTGCATATCTAATAGACCTTATTTTCTGTTGTATCTAGTGTGTACGTAGTGTGTACACTAGTAAAATCATAAGCAGTGACAAAGACCTGGTCGCTTTGGTGTTCTATGGGACTGAGCAGAGCAAGAATCCAAGAAATTCCTTCAAGCATGTCTACGTCTACCATGACTTGGATTCCCCTGGTGGGTAACTGACTCTGTGTGCTTTTCAAATTGCCTATATAATGGTGAATTTATCACGCATACTGATTCCCTTTTCAGGATCTCAACGTGTACTGGATATTGATAAACTGTTGGGTGAGAAAGGAGTTCAATTTGCTGAAAAGACCATGGGCAGTGGCGAAACGTCCCTCGGAGAGGCTCTGTGGTGCTGCTCCAACCTTTACAGTGACATCAAGTTGCGACTGTCACACAAGCGCCTGATGATCTTCACTTGCAGGGATGAACCTCATGGAGGAGACGGTGCTAAAGACAGACAGGCTCGGACAAAGGCTGCTGACCTTAAAGAGACAGGTAGGCTGAAAAGAAGTGGAAAATGACGGTCTTACTGATGGACAATTGAAAACATATGTCCTGTTGTTCCTCAGGTGTGGTCATAGACTTGATGCACCTTACAAAGCCAGGAGGTTTCGATGTTTCCTTGTTCTTCTGTGACATCGTAAGCCCTCCAGAAGATGAAAGTGAGCTTGGCCTCCAGACTGAGCCCTCCAGGAAACTGGAGGACTTGCAGAAGAGGGTCAGGGCTAAAGAGTTAAAGAAAAGATCTCAAAGCAGGTAAATGCACTGTTCCAGTCAAATCATTCACCAGATTGCTGGTCCTATACAGCAGGTAATATTTTTCTCTAGTGTTTGTAATTAGATTTTAATTCAATTTGCTGTGGTCATCAGTTCCTTTCTTTCCTACTGTGATGTAAATCCAAACAAGAAAAAATATAGCTAGTGCAGGACTTGTCCATCAAGAATTGATGCAAAATTTCTCACATGATACAGAATGACATCTACTGATACTTTAGTTTACTCTAATAGTGTGAATTATACAGGAAACCACTCATTACTATAATATAAGAGTTTCCAATTAAAAACAGAACCCAAACCTTTACATTCAACTTCTAGTTATTTTCAGATATAATAATAGCATTTAAAAGCTCAGTTGCACATAAAGCAGTTTTCCTAATAACTATTCTTCGGGACAGATATATAATAAATAGTAAATAAGCTCCTCTGTAGTTTTTTTTTTCTTTTCTTATATATCTAACTAACCAACTAGGAACACTTTATAAGGTTCCTGAGGTAAATGTAATTTTAAGTTTCAAGTACATTGTTCACAAGCTATTTATTAATGTCTTTCTCTGATTGGAAAAACTGATTGAGACTATTTCTACACACAGGTGTCCTCCCCTTTTGATTTACAGGATATAATTGGCCCTGTTTGTCGGCTGTTTTTTATCAATCGGCCATCTGGTGCAGATGCTTTAATCAGTCGATACATCATCAGTGCACCCCTATTTAATATAGTTTTGCAATATTTATGGAAACTTTCACTTTACTTCACCATATGTAAAAATTGTGATGTATAATTTCTGGATCAAAATAGTTCCAGAATGTAATTCTTAGATTTCTATATTTTATTTTTATATATATATATATATATATATATATATAATTTTTTTTTTTTCTCACTGTGTTCTAGGTTAACATTCTCTCTCGGAGAAGGTGTCAATCTGGCAGTTGGTGTGTATGTGTTGGCCAGGACTGCCGTCAAGCCTTCTGCTGTCAAGCTTCACAGAGATACTAACGAACCAGTGCGCACTAAGACCCGTTACTTCCATGCCCATAATGGCGGGATACTTTTGCCAAATGATATGAAGAGGGCACAGGTAATCATAATCAATACTATCACAAAGCTATACTGTAATTTGCTCTTTTTATTTGTGTCTTCAAGTTTTCTTATCACACAAAAGTCTACTTTCTTTGAAGGTTTATGGGAAGAAACAGATCGTGATGGAAAAGGATGAGGTGGATGAGATTAAGAAGTTTGATGATCCAGGTTTGGTTCTGATGGGGTTTAAGCCCATGGACCATCTCAAACTGCACTATCATATACGCCCCGCGCTCTTCATATACCCTGAGGAAGAGCAGATATCAGGCAGGTCTTCATCTGCTTATGAAAGCCTGAGAACTTTCAGTGCAGTTCACTTGTTTTAATAACTGATTTTTTTTTCTTGTCATTTTGGAAAGCTGATGTGCAGTTCTTTCTTTTTTCTTTTGTTTACCCTAGGAAGCGCCTGTGTGTTTACAGCTCTGCTTTTGAAGTGCAGTGAAAAAAACGTATTTGCATTGTGCAGATACATTCCTCGTCGTAACACTCCACCTCGGTTTGTGGCACTAGTTCCTCAGAGAGAAGAACTGGATCAGAGTCAAACTCAGACAACACCTCCAGGTAACTGTAATCAAGACTGGACAATTTTCATTGACACTGAATGCTACTTTCAATTGTATGGCTAATTGATCTTTGTATATAGATCAAAGAGTAATATTAAATTGTGGGATTTTATATTTTAGGCTTCCATGTGATATTTCTTCCCTTTGCTGATGACATACGCACTGTGGATGCTCATGAGGGTCCCAGAGCGTCTGATGAGCAGGTGGACAAGATGAAGGAGATTGTGCACAAGCTCCGCTTTAAATACAGGTTAGTGTGGTTTTCTACATGTTGTTCCCAGTGTATTCTTCTATCATGGAGTTGTAGTTAATTTGTACTGTAAATCTTATGTTTTTATAGGAGTGATGCATTTGAAAACCCAGTGCTACAACAGCACTTCAGGAACCTGGAGGCTTTGGCTCTGAATATGCTTGAACCCGAGCCCATTGAGGATTTAACAAGTATTTCCTAAGATCTGAAATGTTTTAAATGGATTATTGTTCTGTTTTGAAATCTATTACTGTCTCACACTCTGTGTGTTCCCTCAGTGCCCAAGGTACAAATGATGGATGCTCGTCTTGGTCCACTGGCTCAAGAGTTCAAAGATTTAGTCTATCCTCCTGATTATAATCCTGAAGGGAAGCCTGCAGCTAAACGCAAAACTGGTGGGTGAGATTTCAAATGATCTTACATTTAAAAAAAAAAACACTGCATTTTCAAATACATTTATTTCTTGTATGAATAGTTTCCGACAACAGTGCACAAGTTAGAGGCACCATGGACTGTAAAAAAAAAAAAAAAGGTGGACGACACGTCTCCACTTCCTTCTACTAGAAAAGTGAAGCCAACGCATCTCAGCATGGCTGTTGCGATCTTGAGTAAATTACGTCATTTGGAGCCACAGTCTGGGCGGTAGAGATTAGTTCGGAACAGATTAGTTCGGAACCAGAGTCTGCGCAGTAATGTCGTGAAGTGGAGATTGGGTATCAAACTCCTGCAGACCCAATCAACCATAAAGACATGCGAAATGTGAACAAAGAAATTAAACGTATATCAGCGTGATAACAACTACCTTAAATGACCAAAACCCTCTTTCGGAAAATTGTATGGGAAGTGTAATTCAATTTTTTTATTTTGACTCCAGTCTCATTTGTTTACATGGAGAGGTTTATGACCTGTACTGCAGTCAGCCACCAGGGGGCAATCAAAGAGCCCGCCACTTCACTTAAAAAAAAAAAAAAAAAAAAAATGATGACAGCGCGTACAAGGCACACCTGAGTGGCACCATCAAACCGCAACTGCAAGCTCGGTGCAGAACACTCTTAGAGTCTCAGCCAGGGTCCACAATTAACAAATCAGTGTTGGCAAGCAAATGAAGTGGTGATAGTTGCCAGCTGGCAAGTGTGGCACTGTGTTCATTTACACGCGAGCAACCCAATGATCCAGTGATTTAGTGTCTCTGAGTGGCTCTACATGAACTCCATTTCTGCAAGTGCCGGGTCACATATAATGTGCATTTTGAAAATGCAGCACAGGCCAACCGTATCCCAAATTTGTATTGAGAATAATTTATAAATCTGTCTTTATACTGTGATTTTTACTAGTGTAAAATAAAAAATTATCAAGAAATATCAAATAATCATATTATAATACTTATTTTAAAGTATAGTAGTATTATTGCAGCATTAATGTATTTATTTGATTTGTTTTTAATTATAAAATTAATTATTATTAATATGTAGCCAAATTGTTTTTTGTTTTTTTTCCTTTTAACATGGCTAATGCATAATAATACTATGCAATACTGCAAAGACATAGCATCATGGTTCAGTGTGCATTGGAAATGACTCCTGTCTTCTTTTGGTTACAATGCCACTACATTCAGAAACATTCAAAGTTGACAGTAACAGAATCTTGACTTGAGATGTATCTTTCTTTTTGCCCAGCTGAATCTGGTGGTGGTGCTGAAAAGAAGCCAAAAGTTGAGATGTCAGAGGAAGATCTGAAAAACCATGTGGCAAAGAACACCTTGGGAAAACTGACAGTGCCTGTGCTAAAGGATGCATGCAAGCAGTTTGGAATACGTACAACAGGAACCAAGAAACAGGAGCTTATAGATGCCCTGACCATGCACCTCTCCAAATAAAAGTTATTAAGACCTTGTCCACATTTGGCGTAGAATAAAACCTTGACACCTTGATTACTTGATTAGTCACCATACTGCTTCATAAAATAAATACCGAGAGATTTGTATTTCTGCACATTCCAAATTACTTTCCCGTCTAAAGCAAAATTCCATTCAGCTTTGTGACTGTTGTCATAATGGATGTAATAAAAGTAGCTGTAGTTTTAACAGTATCATTTAACATCCTTATTTCACCTCATTTTCTTGCTATTCTTTAAACTTTTGCTCTTTATTCCTCATTTTTCCTTAAGCCTCAAAAGCATCAGCATGATTTAATACAAAGTAGTAAAGAAGGATATTGTATCAAACACCTCAAAACACTGGTTTAATTTAAATTAGTATGGAAACTTTTCTTAATATTGTCCATTGATACTTTGGAGCTTGGTAATGTAAATAACATAATGTATGCCTGATAAGTTGAACGCCTATTGTGAATGTATTTCTACAAATCAACTCTTGCTTGTATGTTTGGTAAACATTTGGGTTGAGCAACTAGTTTGTCTAATACTCTAAATTCAATCCACTGATTTTACTTCATAATCGGTGTAGAAATAATGGGAAGAAAAACACAGATTCTGTCTTGACTCTAGGCATCTGATTCTTAATTTGTTAAACAACATAAACAGTGTGGGTTTCCAAAAACTGGCATGAAGTAATCGGGTATTGTCATTTGTATTCTCATTAGCAAGAAATTTAAGCATACATAAGGATGACAATCATTTGCCACATATGTTTGTAATTGCAGCATATCTAAATGTAGATATAAAGATAGTTTATTTTCTGCTAACGCTATAAATGGCTGTTTATACAGCCCAGAACAGACCCTACACAAACCGGAAAAAAAATATATATATCAGATGGGGGAAAAAATTGGAAAATTAATGTCTCCAAAAAGAAATAGGAAGTCTCTTATTAATTTCCTAATGTGGGCGAACGATACATGTTTGACAGTCCCATGGGACGCAACCTGCTCGTGACGCAAACCAGCGGAAAGCCAATGACGTTTTGCGCATGCTCACGTTGAGCCAGAGAGCTGCAAGGAAAAAGTACAAGAGACAAAGGAATAAACAACTCCGGGAGAGGACGCGAAAGCGCCAAGTTAGAGGAACGAAAGCAGCCGAGCTTGTAACGTATCGTATACGGACAGAGGTAAGTGCTAGGAGGAGAACACTGACAGTTTGAAAGGTGTCATTTTGTCCTTTGCTATCAAACGAGTAGCACGTAGCTAGAGTGTCAAATTGGTCTGAACGCAGGAGTTCAGAAGCCCAGACAAAAATACTGCATGCCTTGAGTTGCTCTTATTAAACGTGTGTACGAAGTGTCGTTTCCGTCCTTCAGTAAGTCATAAACACCCATCCAGTCAGCTGCCAGGAAGTTCTGTACAGCCATTCCCAATGCAGTCATCCTGGGCACAGCTGCACATTAGGTGTCTAAAGGGTTCCTGTTTAGACTTGCCACTCGGTTAATAAACGCTAATGTTCAGGATTTAATCATTTGCCGTTTTGTTTTAATTATCTGATTAATAATCACTCTCTTGTTGTGTTTGTTTTCGACTCTAAAGCCAAGGTTATCTCTGAGGTTCTCACGGTGGTCTGCTCTGACAGTTGCCAGGGTCCTGCACTGCTGACCCATTTAGTCCCAGTCAGCTGTACAAGTCATGCTTAAGTCTTTTCCACCCTGATGTCGTCCAAAATGGAAAGAACTGCTCTGCCCTAGTGGTTATTATGTTGCTTGGCAAGTCTTTGTGCAATAACAAAATGAAGAGCACAGAAAGGGGACCCAGTCGAATCTGCTTCTGAGAAGATCCATCGGTTCCATTTTTCTAATCTTTTCACTGATTCACTGCAGGGTGCACTGGCTCACCTTTCACTCCAGTAACTACCTCCCCTCCCCTTGCCACTCATCCCGAGCAGCTGAGAGGTTGCTTTGGAGATGATAGTGGTGACATAGCAGCAGGAATGGGGAGTACTCCATGTTCTGGTAAGGGGAGGGGGGTCGGGGGGTTTCAGGAGCTGGGCTGTATGCCATGGAAGGTCAGCAAGCAGAAAGGAGAAGTTGTCGGTGGACTTGGGTCCGAGCTGGAGGATAGGCTGAATGCTGGATCGCCCCCCACCTTGTCACAACCTCCCGCCATTTATCACGAAAAGCAGCATCGGGAGCTGTGCGCTCTGCACGCCCTAAACAATGTCTTCCAGGACGGAGCGGCCTTCAGTCGGGATGCACTTCAGGACATCTACCAGAGGTCAGTGCTAAGATTATGTATTGTTGAGGTGATCTAATTTTGGATTTTTTTTTATTTTTTTGGTCACACTTCTGCTTCCTCTTTCTTTTTCAGGCTCTCCCCTAGCACTTTGGTAACGCCCCACAAGAAAAACATGCTGGGAAATGGCAACTATGATGTGAATGTCATCATGGCTGCATTGCAGACGCGTGGGTTTGAGGCTGTTTGGTGGGACAAGAGAAGGTATTTTATTATGCTGTTGTAGTAAATATAGTCCAAAACTTGAATTAATGTTTGTTTCACATGGTTTTGACAAATTTACATATCTTTAATTCAGCATGAAACATAATTTTCATAAGTTTAGCATGTTTGAGTTTTGAAATACATTACAGGGGGACATAAAAAAGCAATTAAAAAAATAGAATTGTGAATTGAGTTTCTTTGTTTTATGTTTCTTTTAGAATGCTTTTTTTTCTCCCAAGATTATTATTTTTTTTTAAATGTCTTGAAACATTAATTATAAATTTTACTTTTTTGGTCACAGCATAAGATATTTTATAACACAAACTAACATGCCTAACGTCAAGTTATTTTATAATTTAAGAAACATATTTACCTTTACATACAGTGGGTCTGCGAGGTTCCGCTTTATGACATAACTTCCTGTTTTATGCACGACTTGACTAGGGCAAAAAGTTGTAAAGGGGCCATATGATGCAATTTCAAGTTTTCATTTCTATTTGGATCGTTACGCTCTTGGTGCATAACGAAAATCTGTAAAGTTGCAAACAATAAAATCTCAAATTCAGAGAGATATTCTTTATAAAAGTCTCAACTTGTCCACACCCCCCTAAAACGACTCATTCTAACACGCACTCGTCGGAAATGTAACGCCCCTTTCCATAATCGTGAACCTCCAACTTTTAATAATAATGTTCTTAGTTTTACCATCAGTTCAAGCCCAAAAGTGTAACAGAGTGGCGGGACCGACACCGTGACAAGCCATGGTTAAAACGGCTGACTCCACTGGAATGTGACACACACACACACACACACGATGTGCAAAACTCCACATTTGACCATTCAATAGCAAATGCTTAAACTAACAAAAACATACTTCTAGTAGCTGATTCAGAAGCACCAGATTGTCATAACAAAGTCTGAATTACCTCCTCTCCCAGGTTCATGAAACGATCATCCATAAAATGCATTGCTGTTCTGTTGTAAGTAATCTTAAAGGGTTAGTTCAGCCAAAAAGTGTGTCAAAAATTATTTCATTAATAACTCACTCTCATGTCGTTCCAAACCCATGAGACCTCAGTGTGAATCACTCGATGTAACCAGATCTTCTTGAACCAGTTCACCGAATCGAACTGAATCATTTGAAACGTTTAGTGTCTTTAATAAGCATTAATCCACAAATTACTTAAAGGTAGGGTTAAATGCTCGTTTTCACTCAATATCCTGTTAATCTTGAGTACCTATAAAGTAGTACTGCATCCTTCATAACTCCAAAAAGTCTTTAGTTTTATTATATTTATAAGAGAAAGATACTCTGTACCGTTTTTTCCCGGAAAAACACGAGTGGCTGGAGGCGTGACGTGTGGGCGGAGCTAAAGAATCACGAGCGCGAGTAGGCTTTTGCGTTGAGAGCGTTTGAAAGCTGTGACCGTATACCGTACACACACTTTCAAAGGAGGGACTGAGAGCTCTCGGACTAAATCTAAAATATCTTAAACTGTGTTCCAAAGATGAACGGAGGTCTTACGGGTTTGGAACGACATGAGGGTGATTCATTAATGACATGATCGTTTTTGGCAGAACTAACCTTTTAAGGCCGGGACACACCAAGCCGACTTCAAAGAACTAGTGGTGACGAAAGCCGACGGTGTTGTCGCCTCGCGTTCGGCATCGTCAGACCAAAAAGCTGTGCTGGAACCCACCACACAGACTACAGCCGACGACAAACAAACAGTTTGGTGTGTCCTGGGCTTTAAAGATTCCTAAATGCATCTACTTTCAGAATACCAAATAAAGTGCTTTTGCCATACACACAGCATCTCCCTGACACGGCTGCTTCAACACTTACTGCAGTTACTGAAACCACACCTTCTTTATTTGCATGAACATTTGGGCAGCATTACGCAAATGTTTCCACAGTGACATAGACATGTGGGGGGCGTGTTAGAATGAGCCGTTTTAGGGGGGCATGGCAGAGTCTTAACTTTTGATAAATAATATCTCTTTGGATTTGAGAATTTAGCAACTTTACAGATTTTCTTCATGCACCAAGAGCTTGTTACACTCCAAAGAGAAAGGAAAAATGGAAATTGCATCATCTGACCCTTTTAACACCAGGACTGTGGAATCCATTTTATGAACACCAAATATAGGAAAATACGGGGATAGTAAAAGTTAATGCATACATGTCATTCCAAACCTCTATGCATTTATTTCATTTGCAAAACACAAATGAAGATATTTGTAACATTTTGGTTAGCAAACAGTTTTGGTTCCCAGTCACTTTTATTGTATTTTTTGTCTATATAATTAAAGTCAATGGGAACTGAAACTTTTTGGTTACCAGCATTCTGCAAAAGATCTTATTTTATGTTCCACTGTTTCTTTTAAAGAGGGGGGTGAAATGCTCGTTTTCACTCAATCTCATGTTAATCTTGAGTACCTATAGAGTAGTACTGCATCCTTCATAACTCCAAAAAGTCTTTAGTTTTATTATATTCATAAGAGTAAGATAGTCTGTACCGATTTTTCCCGGAAAAACACGACTGGCTGGAGGCGTGACTTGTGGGCGGAGCTGAAGAATCACGAGCGCCAGTAGGCTTTTGCGTTGAGAGCGTTTGGAAGCTGTGACATTACCGTGAGGAAAAAAACATCCAAAACAAACCATGGCTAACAGTCAGATTCAGCGTATATTTATGATCCAGAATCAGATCCCGAGGTTGAAACTGAAAGAGAGCAGCTGCAGCAACGACTTGCTCTGACCGGGGCTCGAACCTGGGTCTCCGGCATGGGAGGCGGAAGCACTAACAAGGAGGCAGAGATATTTGAAGCAGTTTTACTCACCGCCTGCGGTTCCAACACACGATCGTGACCCTTTATCGTTGGGATTGCATCATCCTTAAGAAATAAACGATACGCAAATCCGTCGTCAAACTGGGCCTTGTTTGTAAAACAAGCATCTTCGAAATGCAGGGAACAAACAAAAACACTTGCACAACTCCGTTGATGCTCTGTAAAAATAAACTCCATCCACTGGTCCCTTAATGCTGTTTCTCTTTTGGTAATCTGTGCAGGGTTGTCTTGCCCTGGCAACCAAAAACACACTCCTTTTTGTGACATTTCGCAACGCTCTCGCTCTGACCAGTGATTGTCTGTGCTCAGCCTCTCAGTGCTCTGCTATACAGGAGCGCGAGCTCTTCCGGCAGACGTGCCCTTAGGACCCATATAAGGAAATTCCGCTCCATCTAACGTCACACAGAGCCATACTCGGAAAAAACTTATTTTTGGAACAGAAATACTCCTTCAAACGTACAACTTAATTTTTTAAACTTTGTCCATGTTTAGCATGGGAATCCAACTCTTTAACAGTGTAAAAAACTCAGTATGCATGAAATAGCATTTCACCCCCCCTTTAAGTTTGGTCAGTGTCAGTAAATAAAGGAATTTTAATTTCACAGATGTGACATTTATAAAAAAAAAAAAAATGTATTTGTCATGCTATAGGGATGTCGGCAGCATTTCACTGCCGAACGTCACTGGATTCATCTTGAATGTGCCATCCAATCTGCGCTGGGGGCCATTACGACTGCCCCTCAAGCGCCAACACTGGATTGGAGTTCGAGAAGTGGGAGGAGTCTACTATAACTTGGACTCCAAACTGCGCAGTCCTCATGCTATCGGAACAGCTGATGAACTGAGGTAAGTGTGAAATACTAAAGGGAAAAGTAGCAGTCGGTTTCAATGCCAAGCTCTTTTTTTCTCTTTTTCTGCTCTAGCTATTATTTTGATTATTTCACAGGAAGTTTTTGCGTCACCAGCTTCGAGGGAAGAACTGTGAACTCCTATTGGTTGTGCCAGAGGAGGTGGAAGTCCACCAGACATGGAGGTCTGATAACTGATGAATGTTTCGGATTGTTTTTTTTGTTTTTTTGGTTTTTGTTTTGTAGGTTTCTTAAATTCATGCTCAGGAGGGAAATGTGAGGTTCAGTCAGGGACCCATTTAAAGAGCAAATGGAGTTGCACTCAACTGGTCATGAAAGCACACTGCTCAGACTTGTTTACACACACACACTCACACACGCTGGACTCTTGCCATGGAGACTGAAGCAGCAAAGGACACACACAGGGTTATCACAAGACAACAAAACACTACGCAGAGAATTGTGTTCATTATTTGGGATTCTGATACATTTTTTATACATTGATTATTTCTTTTACTTTGTACTGTTTTTGGACTTGAAAGTGAGAGGTTATGGAATGATTAGTGATGTGTTCTCCTCGTGCATCACCTGTCATCCTCGCCACTTCTCTCTTTCCATGTGATTTCACGTGCATCCATGTGATCATCTGAACTGTCCACCACACATTACAGGTCACCGAAAAAGGTATTCGTTTGACCAACTAGATTTTGTTTAACACAGGGGTGCATATGTACTTATTAGTGCATGTACTTGAAGATTTAGAGAAGGAACACCAGTAGCCCCTGATTAACTGTTTCCTACATATTAAACGGCATAGTGACAGATGAGATGTTTCCTGTGTATCACAGTACAGCATGGCACCACAGTAATTGGATGTTTTGTGTTCGTTTCCTATACCATATGTTACCAAAACGGTCACCTGTTAATCTCTTGCCTTTAACCGTTTCTCTGGACACCCTTTTCTTGTTAGACAGTGAAGGTTAGACTTGTTGAATCCTAGACTACATGTAGGAAAATAAAACCGAGAGTGTTGGTGGTTTAAAAAAAAAAAAAAGTTAAACTGCCAAAACCTGTTGTTAATTGAAACGGCTGTATATACTTTTAAAATGGCACATGCTGAACTAAGAGTTAGAAAGGTTGAGGTATATTGCAAAGTTTATTCATCTTTGATTGATATTGGATTAACATGGCCTTAAACTGTTTACAGAGGGAGCCGATTTACACAAAGGGAAGTCTAATAATGCATCTCAGGTTATCTTCAGATTCAACTTGATTAAATTTCACTTGTTAAACCCTGATCTTCAAAATATTATGGAAAACACTTCAAATAGATTATATAGACACTCAAATCAGATGCTACAACTTAAAAGGAACATTCCACATGTCCATACACAGGGTGCTTTGTAATACTGTAGAGATTAATAGATTTCTTTGCCATGACAATCTAAATCTCCACAACCCATTTTGCAGGGGGACGGGGATAACATGTGCTCATGCCATTGTTTTCCATTCAAATAAAATGCTTATTATGGCACTTTATGTATGGTGTAAAACGTGCAGTGACATCATTAAAAATGTCTTTATGTATAAAGTGTGTTGCTGCTTTTTATCTTGTTCATGTAATTCACACCAGGGGATTTCATTATTCTAGATGCTTTGGACCACCAAATGTGGTCATCTGTGTGAGGGAACATCATCCTAAATTAAAGGGCAGATATATATGCATGTATTCTGTGATTTTTTTTTTTTTAATATTTAATAATAATAATAATAATAATAATAAAACTATATATATATATATATTTGTTTCATCTAAAAAAATTGAATAGAATCATGAAAAAGGTCTTTATTTTTGTAGTTTAAAAAAGCTAACTTTCCTATATTCTAGATTCATTGCACACAAACTGAAATATTTCATGAGGTTTTTTTTTTCTCTCGATGGTTACAACTTACAGCTTAAGAAAATAAAAAATTCATTCTCAAAAAATTTTAATATTCAATTTTGGGCTTGATTTGATTAATTTTGAGTATAAATGCTGGGTACATTTTTGGGCTAGTTTAGAACATGCAACCACAATTATGGGAAAGACTACGTAGTTGACAGTTGTCCAGAAGAAAATCATCAACACAAGGTCATTGCTGAAAGGGCTGGCTGTTCACAGAGTGCTGTATCAAAATATATTCATAGAAAGTTGACTTGAAGGAAAAAGTGTGGTAGGAAAAGGTGCACAAGCAACAGGGATGACCACAGCCTTGGGAAGATTGTTAGGAAAAGTTGATTCGAGAACTTCACAAGGAGTGGACTGAAGCCAGAGTCAGTACATCCAGAGTCACCACGCTCGGACGTCTTCAGGAAAAGGGCTAACAGCTGTCACATTCCTAGAACCAAGCCACTCCTTAACCAGAAAAACACGTCAGAAGCATTTCACCTGGGGTAAGGTAAAAAGAACTGGACTGGAAATCAAGGTCTGGAGAAGCACAGAGCTGCTTGAAGTCCAGTGTGAAGTTTCTAAAGTTAGTGATGATTTGTGGAGCTGTGACGTCTGCTGGTGTTGCTCCATTGTGTTTTATCAAGTCCAAAGTCAATGCAGCCATCTACCAGGAGATTTTGGAGCACTTTATGTTTCCATCTCCTGACAAGCTTTATGGAGGTAATGATTTCATTTTCAGCAGGATTT
Organism: Carassius gibelio; assembly: GCF_023724105.1. NCBI lineage: Eukaryota > Metazoa > Chordata > Actinopteri > Cypriniformes > Cyprinidae > Carassius > Carassius gibelio. The sequence goes on from NC_068407.1 coordinate 13,071,749, forward strand.
TAGCACCTGCCCACAGTGCCAAAACCACTTCCAAATGATGACCATGATATTACTGTGCTTGATTGGCCAGCCAACTCACCTGACCTGAACCTCACAGAGAATCTATGGGGTATTGTGAAGAGGAAGATAAATAACATCTGAAAAACAATACAGAGGAGCTGAAGGCCGCTTATCAAAGCAACCTGGGCTTCAATAACGCCTCAGCAGTGCCACAGGTGATCGCCTTCATACAAAAGGAGCCCCAACCATGTATTGAGTGCATAATTAAATCTACTTTGGAGATCTTGAACATTTCTGTTTTGTAAAAAAATCAATTTTTTTTCAGATACTGAATTTTACATTTTCCTAAGCTGTACTTCATAGCCATCAGAATTGAAATAAAAAAACTCTTGAAATTTCAGTTTGTGTGCAATGTATCTAGAATATAATAAAGTTAGCTTTTTTTAAATTGAATTACGAAAAATAATGACCTTTTACTTAATATTCTAATTTTTTGAGATGCACCTGTATTAAAAAATGTTTCTTGGGCACCAAATTAGCTTATTAGAATGATTTCTAAAGGATCATGTGAGACTAAATAAGTCTGATCGTTTTCTACACCATACTGTTTCAGTCTATTTATTAACTATTATAGAGTCCATCTTTGTGTGAGAGATTTGAGATCTATTGCCCACAGATAGCCTACCGTTGTAGTGCTGCAAGTAAGCAAACTCATTTATTAATTCCTTTATGTAATATTTAGGAGTGCAAAACTCAAATCTGAATGGTAAGCAACATAAACCACAGAAATCCTGATTAAAACTAAACTAGTGGGTTGTTAGATGCTAGTTGATAATCCGACCAACAGTGGCGCAAGTCAATCCTCTGTGTGGCGTACGGGGGCGCGCTGCGCGCTGCAGATGTGTCGCAGATTTAAAAAGTCACTGTACTCATCTAGTACAAGGAAATGGAGCAGTGCAAAGCATAAAATACTCAATTGTAAACAAGGCAGCGGAAGAGCGGGAACCCGTGCAGCCATTCTAACGGTGCATGGGATTTGCAATTCATAGTTACTTTAACGACCAGAAGGGAAAAGCAAAAAGATAGACTGACAGCTACTTCATTATTTTAGGGGAACAACTTATACTGATGGAACTGTCGGCAATCGGTGAGCAAGTGTTCGCTGTGGAATCAATCATCAAGAAAAGATTTCGAAAGGTAAGTGACATGCGCGCGAGGCTGCGTGTTTACTGACAGTTCAGTGTGTGCAATCCCGCTGCACACATACAACATGTTCGAGGGGCGAGGACACACACAAGTCCCCTTACAACAGCAGCGTGGAGTGTGTTTGTAGTCTAATAACTTCGATGATGACGCATGTCGCACAGCACGCTTCTTGAACAGGGTGGCGAATGCGATCCTATTCGTAGTCATGGAGACTACGCAGTTTTATTTCCCGGTGAGATCTAATAACTAACGTAAAGTTTGCCCATTTAGATACAGCTGCCGAGGTTTTTTTTTTTATATCTTAAAACGGCGTTTGAGAGGACGTGGCTCTCAGTTACTTTTAAGTTACAAATTGAGACACGCGGTTATCTTAAAATAACGCTCGTTAAATGACCGTTACTTTTGGTCCCACATGAAATGTCAGGATTGAAGTAGAAAGGAGGAGCTGTTAGTTTAGGGGTCGTCCCTCTTTAATGCTTTATTACGAAATCTTGTCATTACGTCATCGCACACGTACAAGACAAAAACAAAACATTCAGAAGAAATGTGTAAGACAAAAAAAAACGTACTTAAATTTTAAATGCAGTATTGGTTTATATATATATTTTTCTTTTTGTTCTAATCTTTAAGGGTCATGTCGAATATTTATTGAAGTGGAAGGGGTGGCCTCCGAAGTAAGTATTATTATTATTATTATTATTATTATCAAGGAAAATTGCAGCATAAGATTAATTTCAACATTTCTTAATCCTTTTATTTCCTGGTAGTTTTACTATATTACTCTAGCCGCTAAGATGTTTTTGTTTATTTATTTGCGCGTCACGTCAATAAACATGTATATGTTTTAATGACTTTATAGGTACAGCACATGGGAGCCAGAGGAGCACATTCTAGACCCTCGACTGGTTTTAGCGTTTGAGGAAAAGTGAGCCGTTCTATAAATGAAACCTCCTTTTTCATTCTTTCACTTTCAGTCACTAGCACATGAAATCATCCACACTGCATTGTCTCATTATTTCTGTCTGCAAACAGAGAACAGAAAGAAAGGTCAGTGAGGTGGCGCAAAAGAGGCCCAAAACCGAAAAGACTCTTCATGCAGGTAATGACCACTACAGCATCTTCATTACTGGGATTGTTTCCCTGCTAAATTGTCATTATAATATTGTCCAACATATTATTTTAGGATTATTTATATACTATTATAGTTTTCATTGATATTTTGAACCTTTATTTTTTATCATTGACATTTTTGGTAATTTTTCACGTTTTTTACATTTAAAATTTTATACAATTTGTGTGTGTGTTTGTATGTATATGTGTATATATATATATATATATATATATATATATATATATATATGTACAGAATATATATGCAGGGGCGTAGCAACCGGGGGGGACGGGGGGGACACGTCCCCCGCACTTTTAGAAACAGGTGATTCTGACCCCTGCTAATTTTTTTTTTTTTTTTAGGATCCAGCGTGAAAATTTCCTGTAGTGTTGTCTGATTTGTTACTTAGATTTGAGTGAAGTAACATTCAGCCAATCACAGAGCGAATCATCTCCTGGGCGCGTCTGCTATGAGCTTCAAATCTCTTGTTGCTCTTCTGAATTTTCGTTCGTTCGTTTGTTCACTTTGCTATTAGGCCGTTTGGGATAAAATGCACCCAGAAAAAAGCAAAGGACGATTACATCCTTTTTTCAAACACACACTGTAAGTATGTTACAGTATGTCGCGATGACACGAATCGCGCGATAAAGTTTTCATGTTATGATTTAACCTATTGAACCCGTATGGACCTCGTCACGTCGCGCCGGATTCAGTGTGTTAAATGCTCTCCTAATTGTCACTTTGGATAAAAGCGTCTGCTAAATAAGACGTAACAATATTATTGGTTTCTGCTGTCTTTTGTTTGTCTACGTGCTGCTCGCGGAGTAAAATTATCATTTCACAATAAATCATATTTGTTTTGCAACGAATATCTTAAAATACTTTATCAAATTTTATTCTTTTAATTCATAACTGTTACTTTATGTCCTAACTAGTCTGTAGGAAAGGCAGGCTGTGACGTCACTGGCGGAGAGAGGGGGCAGTTGCTCAACCTCTCCAGAATGTGTACAGGTGAGATTTGTATATAAAAAAAAGCAGATTGACTATCTTAAGCTGCAGTAGGGAACTTTTGACGCTTTAGCGGTTAATACACAATTACACATAACTGCTTGCGTCTTGCGGAAGAACATCGTAGCCGGAACTACTTCTCTCTGTTTATGTCTATGAAGAATCACAAAGGTACTGGGTTACTCCGCCGCGGTACCCCCGAAGCAATCTAAAATAGTCCGAATATAAACACTTATTATAGGTGCACCCTAGTGATTCAGGACAAGCCAAAAACACGGTTTGGAAAATAGATTAATGTTGTACTCGCTTATTATATACATTTTTCTACATTTTGAACACAAACAAAGTTACGGACCGCAGCTCTGATTGGTTGTTTTTTTACCGGGAGTGATGTATTTCTGCAAATGGCAATATGACCACTGGGAGGAGCCAGAGGAGCTTGATTTTTTCACAGATTATCTGTCTCTTATTTTTCATAAAATGTATGTTGTATAAAATTACTGTAGATGTAATCTGTATACTCATTTAACACCTGTTTTTGTCCAACTGTTAAAAAAACAGTTATTGTTCAAATGTAGTGCAACTGAAATATTGTAAATATCATAAAATATCTTTATTTCATTAAAAAAAATTATAGATGGTCTCCCATTGGTCTCAAAGTCCTGCAGTATTTTTTAATTTCGAGTATGATTTAACAAAAATAGGTTCCTGTAAGCTATCATGTCATGTTCCCAAATTTGAAAAAGTAAAATGCCAAATGGTATTCTATTTAGAATTTATTATGAACATCAGCTTTGGGTCAAATCACCATACAGCTGTCCCCCCCACTTTTAAAATGGCTGCTACGCCCCTGTATATATGTGTGTGTTACTATTTAGGTCTAATATATTTCCAATTCAATTTTAATTTTAGTACAGTTGTAGTTTTTATTTCCAGTTAAACTAAATGAAAAGTAAAGTAAGTTTTCTCTCTAATCTTTGTTTTATTACAGCTTTATTTTAATCAACTAAAAATAGATAGAATTTTTTAATTATTAATTACAATCCGTTGTCCACATATTGCTCTCTTGAAGAGAAACATTTACGCGATGGATCTACGCAGCGCACACAAAGATACAGAGAAGTCTTCGGCACATCTGCCGCTCTCGCTTGACCCGAGGTTCCAGTCCACAGGGGCTTGTTTATATCGACAGTTAACCCACCACAAGAAAAAGAAGAAAGCTTCCAGAGAGACTTCTGAGGAAGAATGGGATAGAAGAGAAGAAGAAGAAGAAGATGATGATGATGATGATGAGGGGGTAATGGGGGAAGAAGAAGAAGAAGAAGAAGAAGAGGACACAAGACATGGAGGAACTAAAACCGGCAGCAACACTTTAAACAGTAAGTATGTTAGCTGGTCCGAAGGCAGATAGTTGACACTTTGACCTAAATCGATATCAAGACTGCAGTGCTCTTCGTCAGCCTTACTGAAGAAAAAAACTCACTGAACACTGCCCTCACAGGAATAAATTAAATTTGAAATTAAAATTCATTCAACAACAATTAATTTAATTATTTTAAGTTATATTAACATTTTACACTATTACTGTTTTTACTGTATTTCTGATGAAGTAAATGCAGCCTTGGTGAACAATAGAGACTTCTTTAAAAAGAAAAATTATATTGTGTTTTATTTTGCATACTTCTGCATTATTCCTGTCCCTTTTAATACAATTAATAATTGGGACACAACTACAGTAGTATTACATTATTTGTATATTCATATATTTATATTTAGTCATTTAGCAGATGCTTTTATCCAAAGCAACTTGTTTTTAAAACCGAACTTAAGCATCTTAAGCATTTAAAAACGAAAAAGCATCTAAAACAGCAACTTGTTTATAGTCAAGATTCGCTCATATCTAGAACACGATGAAGGTTTAAATATGTACAAAATGTACTGTGTCTCAGAGCGTGTCAGGAGAGGTCGCTGGAGTCCAGCCACTGGGTCAGAGGCAATGACTATATCTCCTTTACCTGAAGACTGGAGTCCAGTTATGGGGCCAGAGGAGGTCATTGTGACAGATATCACCATCAACTCACTGACTGTGACTTTTAGAGAGGCCTTGGTAGCAAGGGGCTTCTTCAGGAGCTGGGAGATGGAGATCTGATATTACAGACACTGAGGATGGTCAGAGCGACGAGGAAAGAGAATTGGTACATGCTTTTTTGCATTGTTGTTTATGTGCTTGCACAACTTCCGCCAGTGTTTCAGACTGTTTATTTGCACTATTAGTTCTAATTGAGTTCAAAATGTTGTTTCAGTGATTACAATCAGTCAAAGTAATAGTAGCAGGTCACTATTAATTTAATAGCAATAACTGATAAAACAATGAGATTTTGAACTTGTGTTGGCCAGGAAAAAAAACCAAGCGAGTTCTCTGATACTGGTTTTGATGGTGTTTCACAGTGAAGTTTACAGATTCAGCTAACTGGGATAGACTTCATTTGGTCTGGTCATGTATTTGCATGAAATACATAATGCTAGTTCAGAGTATCACAATGAAGTATTTCTAAAAGCCAAGCTGTCACATATATGTCTATACATACTCACATTACATGTATGTATATATATAAACTTGATATACTTGGTGAACATATTCTAATCTTGACCTTCAATTTAAATTGCACACCTCACTTAGCAAATTAGAATTAGTGGCCTCTTGATAATCAAAATATGTGAAATACAACTTTGGGAAGATAGCATTTCAACACTTAGGGTGCCATCCTTGACAGTTCATAAAATATTACAGTGTGAGAAAAAAAAATTCTGGTTTCCTTACACAATTATGTTCTAACTTTTGAGCATAGTTATGTGTATGGAATAAAGTTACATTTTATTTTATTTTCCAACACTATGGCTTGCTAGTATCTCATCTATTTGCAGTGTTTGTGCAATTTTTTTTCGTCCTGCCAAGTATGACTTGCACCATCTTGCACAGTAGTCTATTTTGTAGATTTAACTTGACTGCTGTTTATTTTCTGTGTTATTTTAGTCCAAGATGAAAGCTGAGACCTGAAAAAAAAAAATCTACATTGAGGGGAATGTATATTTAGCCTCTAGGAACATCCATCTCTGGGGGCTCAACTGTTTAATATTTGACTTCATGTGACCTGTATATACTTGATAGACTATGTCTGTGCTAAATGTCTGTGGTTGCTTTTGCTATTCAGAGTATTTGCACTTTAAAATGGAAAACTTGGTATTATGATGCCAATAATAAAACCTCTGTGTAACTCTATCATTATCCATTACTTTTTATATTTCATCAGCATTACATACACTGTCTCAAACCACCTTGGGCTGACATTGTTCCAGATCCACATCTACAATGTAGGAAGAACACCACACCAGAAGCCAATTATTTGTGAATGGTACAAACATATTTTAATGTACAATTAAATAATTGGCAAAAATAACTAACTAGAAAAAAGAACAGACAAACAACCAACCAAACAAAAAGTAAAACTACTGATATCAGAACAATAGTTTTTGCTCCTCTCAGCAAGCACCAACATGTTAGCAAGAGAACAGTGGCCAAAACTAGGGACCAAAAAACTGTATGGTTGGTTTTCCAGTCCGTTTTAGAAAAAAAAGAAATTGAGAAAAAGAAATTTAAAGATCAACGCAAATTTCCAATGGTTTGTACAATGAATCATAATCTATATACCTCTATATGCACTCATAAGACATTTCCTTAAAATGACATATTTCTCATTATTCCCAAAAAAGTGGGATGTATATGTTACGACAGCAGTGTCATGTTGCATCAATACATCTTTGAAAAAGTGTCATTCAAATTCAACTTTTGAATTAGCTTCAAGTTTTTATTCTCAAAAATAAAATTAAATACATCTATAACAAATATTGTTCTCCTTGTCATTTATAAAATAAGTCTAAAGCCATATTGCCTCTTATTTGTATTCATCCAGCACCCCTTTAACCAAGGAAAACAATCGTCATATCATCAAAAACACCAATCACTTTTAAAAACTCTCTCTTTACCACTGTCTTTGTGCACAGGATGGAGAATGACAGTCAGTGTTGGTTTATTACACACTAATGGAATCCTCGTAATGAAGTGCACATACAAAGGTACATCGGTGCTTCTCTGAATCACTCCTTATATGTATAAAAATCTCTCAGGTTGAGTCTTAGCTGCCCATAGTTCTTCAACTCAAAGGATCTTAAATCAAGATGAAACGTCTGTCCATTAACTCCATTCATATACATTATATATATTTTCAGTAATTTATTATCAGTTTTTGTTTATACATTAAGAAGATCACTTAAATCCCAAAGTTCAGAACACTAGAGACGCGTGTGAAGAGTCAGAATGATTCCTTGCTGGGTAGATGTGAGAGGAAAGAGAAGGACTTGGAATCAGAGATGTAGTTCCAGGTGATTATTTGCAAAATCCCAAAATTCTGCATCAACATTAAGTCTCAGTAGAGTTCCCTGCACTGTCCTAATCACACCTGTTGTGTCACCAGGTTCCAGTACTGAGAAGAAGGGCATAGTGAAAACACATTCATGGGACGGGTGTATAAGGGTGGGAAAACTGCGACATGCATAGGACAAATATTTCCCATGCAACAAGTCATCAGAAAACACATACTCATTTACCAAACACTATCAAAACTTAATTTAAGCCCCATCCATCCCTCAAAAAAAAAAAGCAGAGAAATAAAATAGAAAAAAGGAAAAAATAAAGCAGAATAAGAATATAAATTCTTCCTTTTATAATCAGGTTCTATCAATAACAAAAATATACTCTTCAAAAATCGTAGGTTCAAATATCATATGCCATACACTGTCAAAAACAAGAAAATATCTATTAGCCAACAAAAAGAGCAGAGTAATAAATAAGTTATTACCAAAGCCATCATTTTCATAATCATTACACTGGTAAAAATAAATCTAATACGCTCCAAAACTGATGACATTCTTGACTGTGTCAAGGAAAAAGAAAACAAAATAGTCAACTTTGTTTAAGCATTTTGCTTTTTAATTTCATGCCACTTTTAAAATCTTAAAAAATGTCTATAAAAAAAAAAAAGGCAGACTTTCTTAACCACAAAAATATTTCTGGTCATATACCAAGAGGAAATATTTCCCATCCCTTAACCATAAACCATTTGAACACAAATGGCAAAAATATATTTATATATATATTTATATATTAACAGCAATAACTTACCATTCATTTAACTTAATTTGTTGACTTGCACATGTAGTATCTCCCATAGGAAGTTCAGTTCTTTTCAATTACATAAGAAAAATATTAAATAATAATACTATCGATGACAGCCTTTGTAAATCCTAGAATTGCTACCAAACCCTGGCAATCAGGACAGTTCTTTGAGCACTGCAACATTACATCAAATCTAACGAGGGATTCATATTCGACCCCATATCTTGGTTATTTGTCAGCATGTCATTTGTCCCTTGCCCATGCAAGGCTCCCATCCCACCTAGCTGTGAAAGCATGGCACCCTGGTCCATCGCATTAGCCTGTTGCTGCTGTTGGGATGTCTGTGGCTGTTGCTGTGGAGGTGGGGGTGCAACCATGCCTCCATGATGCTGAGGGAGATGACCTGGATGAGGGGAACCCGTCTGGGTCTGCGGTGAGATGCGATGGGGTGAAGGCAGGGGCTGCGAGCGAGGAGATGGACTAGAGTTTGGTGGCTGGGACTGAGGCCGAGGCGAAGGCTGGGGTGAGCGGACTTGGTTGCTTAGGGAATTGGACAACTGCTGGCCCTGCAAATGGGGAGACTGGGACATCTGTTGCTGGGGCTGCTGAGGGCTCATGGGATTGTGTTGAGCAGGAGATCCTCCTCCTAGGTGTGACTGTTGTTGCTGGAGGAGCCGTTGCTGCAGAGCTTGCTGAAGCATGACTTGAGATTGGGAACTAATTGGAGCCGACTGCATGTGTTGGTGCTGGAGTGGACCACCACCTCCAGGACCTCCATCAGCACCCTGGAGTCCTGCTAGAGCACCCTGCTGCTGCTGCTGCTGTTGTTGTTGTTGCTGCATCTGAAGTTGCTGTTGTTGCAACTTTTGTTGCAGAGCTGCTGCAACCTGCTGATGGGACATAGACCCAGAGTAGTTTTGCTGGGGAACTCCCTGTTGTTGCTGGAGACCACCAGGCTGAGGTTGGCCAGGCTGCTGTGGGGGCAGTCCAGATTGCCCAAGATAACCCTGCTGCTGGTGTTGTTGAGGATGCTGGAACTGAGCATGGTTTTCCATTTGTTGCTGTTGCTGCTGCTGTTGCTGCTGCTGCTGCAAATGCCGCCTCATCATTTCTCTGAACTGGGGGGAGATGTTAGACATGTTGGCACCCTGATTGGGCATAACACCTTGCTGCTGCTGTTGTTGCTGCTGTTGCTGCAGTGCTGCTATTTGCTGTTGTTGCAAATTTCCACCCATTATTGACCGCTGTTGAAGTTGCTGCTGCTGTTGTTGTTGCTGAAGCTGATTCATTGGTATGGTAGTTCCTTGTGCCATATGCATACTTCCTTGATTTGTCCCAGAATTTACATTCATTTGCTGGCCATCAATGATTCCTGGACCTCCACCAGGTCCTCCTGGTACACCAGCACCTCCTGCTCCAGGCCCACCTCGACCAAGGTATCTAGGAACCCGCTGCCTGATAAAGGTTGCCATGAGCTGAGGGTTCGAACGTAGTATATTCAGGACTTGCTGTTGTTGATGGGGAGAGCTAGGTAACCTTAAGGTTCTTAGGAGGTCCTGTATGGCAGCCTGAGGGTGATTTCCAGGGCCAGTACCTACAGGTGCCACCCCTCCTTGGCCCATCATACCCATTAAACCAGAAAGCCCTGGCTGCTGATGCTGACCAACTGGCTGCTGCTGCTGTTGTTGAGGTGCAACCATTCCTTGCAGACCCATTTGGTTCATAACTCCAGGTCTCTGCTGAGGCATACCAGGACCATTCCACTGCTGCTGTGGTGGCACCTGAAGTTGGGGTGCTCCTTGCTGGCCCTGCTGTAACTGGACTTGCGGGAGCTGAGCCTGAGGTCCTGTCTGCTGCTGCATGCCTACTGTAATCATTCCCTGCTGCTGATCCATGTGAGTTCGAGCAACTGCTGCTTGTGTTTGGGGTGGCATTCCCTGAGGTCCACCCATTGCAGCTCCAGGATGGTTCATGCCCATCTGGCTTTGAGTTTGGGGACCCTGATGAAGGCCGTGTGGAGGCATCATTCCAGGACCCTGGTTTCTTTGCAGTATCTTTTGCTGAGCCATTTGCCGTTGAGTCTCTGCGACTCGTTGGATCTTCATGGCAATTTCTACAGCGGCAGGTGGGGGGCCAGGTTGCTGATGTTGCTGCATCACAGGCTGCCCTAGGTTTGACTGTTGCTGTTGAGGGAAGCCTCCTGGCACCATGCCTGGCTTTCCCACTGACTGAGGAAGTGGAGAGGAGCCTGGAGGTCTTTGCATATATGGAGGAAGGTTGTTGGCATGCTGAAGATGCTGAACTGATGTTGGCTGTTGCTGCTGTTGTGGGATCAGGGGCTGCTGCGGAGAGTTGATCATCCCACCATTTCCAGTCATTTGCTGGTATTGATGGGCCATCCCTGCCAACTGCTGCTGCTGTTGTGATGGAACACCTCCAATGCCAGGTTGAGTCACTGGAGGCTGACACTGCTGAGTGGGCGTCTGTGGGGTAGGGGGCTGAGTGCTTGGTGTTGGTGTGCTCGGGCCAGTAGTACTATTGTTCCCAGGAGATGGCAGCCCACCATTGCCTCCTGGAAGCTGCTGGCCTGTCCTTTGCATGCTGGCCATTCTTCTACGCACCATCTGGGCCTGCTGTAGCCTGTGCTGGAGCTGTTGTTGCCGCAGTTTCTGCTTGATGTTGAGGCAGAATGGCACAGGGCACTTATTCTCTTGGCAGTGTTTTGCATGGTAACAACAGAGTGCGATGAGCTGCTTGCAAATAGGACAACCACCATTGGTTTTACGCTTGCAGCCTTTGGTATGTTGAATTACACGTTTCATTTTCTGACAAGATGGAAGTGAGCAGTTAGCATTGCGGCACTGGCAGGCATGCACCAGAGACTGGATGCACCGCTGAATACTGAGACGCCTTGAATCTCCAGGATTCTGCATTGAGGAAGAAGCCTGGTTGCCGCTTTCGTCATCCAACCCCAAGCCCAGTTTTTCCATCTTGTGCTCGTGACCTTTTGTATTGTAGCAAGTGATGCAGAGATCATAGTCCTGTGAAGTATAAGTCAGAATAATCATTATATAGTGTACTGGATGAAAGGACATTAATTACCAGGATTATTAAGAATGACTATACGTATAACTAGAGTGAGCAGACATCCTGTTTTTCCTGGTACAAATTTTGAATAATTGAGGATATCAGCTTTACACATAAAAATTCATAAAAATAAGGATATTCAATATGTGATCTTGTGCCATCTTCCCACCCTTCCCATTCTATAGTCCTCACCTCACAAACAGTGCAATGGAAACGAGTTTCAACATGGAGCTTGCACTCATTGCAGGTATAGACAAAGCGGTCCTGGCTCTGGTTATGCAGTTCCACCAACATGCACATGGTGCTCCATTTGGAGCGCCGCAATGAAGAAAACTCCAGGTGCTTATCCCGTGCAAGTGTTAAGAAGGCATCACGACCATCCATCAAATCACATGCCATCAAAGGATCTGGGTCAACAATGGGCAGGAGAGAATTGGAATTGGGTGCCGCAATCAATCGGATAACGAAGAACACCTAGAAAAGAAGAAAAATTGTTGAAATAATAATAATTAATTGATTAATTAATTATGCCAGAGCATATATTGACATTGTACAAAATATATACCAGGATGCCACCAAACATGAATTCAAACAAGTCTGATGAAGTTTCTTGATTAAACAATCATATTACGGACACTGAATCAGGCTTTAGTCGTCTTCATACCTCTTTGTGCTTTTCCATTGTGGCATAGAGTTTCTGTGAAAGGTCATTGGACACATTTGGCATGCCCGGCTTCTTTTTATTGGCTCGGCTTAAGCTGCTCTTGTTCTTGCTCGTCTTCTTGTTGTTCTTTTTCTTGGCATTTTTGCTGTCACCTTTTGTTGTCTGGAGAAACAAAAAGAAATGTTCACAGCTGTGTAAAAAAGCACTTTTAACAGGGGAACAAAACCTAAGATAAGCGAGAGCCTAAAGACTAACATCAACACTCTCATTGGATGTGCTGTTCTCCTCCCTCTTCCTTTCCTCCTCTTCTTGCTCTAGTTCTTTGATACTCTCTTCAAGCACATTGGGCCAGAAATCACCCTCAAAATAGGGCAGTTCTTTGGCACTGGTGAGGCGATCTTCTGTTGCTTGTTTGAAGATGTCCTGTAAATAAATAAACAAGACTTTAACATTTCTAGATCTCACTCTTGTATGCTGAAAACAAATATAATATTTTTTTACAATAACATAAAAATGTCCAAATTGTACCTTGTAGTCATGCACGATGCGCTCAGCTACAGATTTATCCAGCATTTTCTTATACCACTCCTGCAGCCGCTTCGGCTTGGGTATCTTCTGGTCTGGAGGGTGACAGTGGAAGATGTAATCATCTCCTTCACTAGGAGGGCAGGCCCAGATGTGTCCAGTGGTAAACCTAAAAGAAAAAAAACCTGAAAGGTTTAACTAAGAATTTCACAAGGCAATAAAGTATGTGTACATCACTTATTTGTTGAAATCTGCTGAAACAGTAGGATAGAGAGTTATCATCTTACCCTTGTTTTTTGGCATAGTCCAGATATCCTAAAAGAATCTCATAGTACACACTTGTTCTCAGATAACGTGGCTGAAAGAAGTGGACACTGTCCAGGTAGGATATGTAAACCCGTCTAAAAGATGGGGGGAGGGAGAGGGGGGTTTAGAAGGAAACCAAACAGGCCCATCAAATTATAAAAAGCAGTTACAGATACCTGACCTTTGATTAGGGGGTGGACAATCTGAGCCATACTCTTGCACGTGCATCCCAAAAAAACAGACATCAACACCATCCACCTCCTCAAACGCAAATAAAGCTTTCGTTCTGTATGGGAAAGACTCTGCCATCTCTCCACTATCCACAAACCTGTGAAAAGGAAAGGATGTCATTAAAATCCAAGCAGACAAACAAGTAATGACGACAATTATTACAAATTATAGGCCTGCCTCGGTTTTGTAGCTTTACACTATACATGGGAGTAAACATCCAGCAGTGTGAGTGTCTGGTCTTAATCTATCCGGTCTCACCTAGACTTCATTCCTGGTTTGACTTCCACCACTTTGTCTGAGACGTGAACAACACGAATAGTGACTTCACCAGATTCTGGGTGATTCTGTCGCTTCAGAAAGTCATTAAGCCGCATTTCCAAATAGTTGCCTAGTTTGGTCTGTGGAAGCCCTGAAGGACAAAAAAAAAGATTTAAAATGTCATTACTAATTGGATTATCAGTGAGAAGAAAACAGAGAAAATGGAATTACATACTTTTAGCAGCATATTTGTTCTCTTTACGGGTCTTGTTGGACTTCTTCAAACAGCCATCACACACAAAGCTAAATACAGGGAAATTAAAAGGAATCTTGGGGTTAGAAACAACAAGCAGATTCAGTAGACAGTTTCTTTGCAGAAAACTCACCCTGATGGCCATATAGTGTCATGGTGCAAAACACAGATCTGATGCATCTTACGACCACAATCCATACATTCCACAAATCTACAGAGAAAATGGGGATTAAAAAAAAAGTTTTATTCTTGAGAATTTTGATGAGAAAACAAAACTGGAATTAAGGTTATATGAACTTACAGCTCAGGGTCGAGCATGTCATTTTTCTTCCTTTCAAACTGATCCTTGTTGATCGATCTGAAAATACATGCAAATTGTAGCACTATTAAAACAAGAAAATGATTCTGTAAAATCAAATGGTGCATTTATGGTCTTGAAAAAAACCTTTACTTGTAAATGCCCTTTACATGGCAATTACTATGGCACTCGACTACATAATGAATTGTGGGTGCATTTACACTTAATTTTTGTGTAAGGATCACGACTAAAGTCAAATGGGAGTAAATGCTTGTCCATATTACTTGTGTAGATGAATGAAGATATTAAATTAGCAACAAAAAATTAGTGCTTGGCAATGATTACATTTTTTTAAATCGCGATTAATCACATTGTTATGCATAAAACGAATGATACATTCAAAAGTAGTTTACTGTACACTTCATTTAAAAGTACTGCTTTATGAACAAACGTGCAATAACATTTGGTTTGCAAACACTTTAAACAAATATACATAGTATATAATATTTATAATATTTACATAGTAGCAGTTAGAATATTTATTGTAAATCTTAACTTATAACATTAATGTAATTAAATTAAATATAAAGCAAGCTATTTGTCCCTGCCAGGACATTAAAGTTTTTATAGAAAATAGTTTGTTATAGAAGTCCAGAGCCTCGATCATAACATTATAACAGGCATCTTCCAAGTAGAGACTTGCACAATCACGGGACCCAACGCAGTAGAGTGCAGCACGGTACAACACTTGATGGGTGAGTAGAGAGCCATGTGTGCGGGATGTGGGAGAATAATTAGGGTGTGCTCACATTAGGCAATCTTAACCCTCATAGACTGGTTGGTTTGACTAGTGTGATTGCTCTGTTTAGCAGTCCCTGGCTCGGTTGGAAGAGGTGGGCAAGAGCGCGGTTCAGTAATATATAGATCAGTGAGTGTGAGCGCTAACCACACCGGAGCGCAGACCTTCTGATACATGGTGCGCGATTGCGTGAATATTTACGAGCGGCAAAAGCAGTAGATGTGTAAAGCAATATATTGTGAGAGAGCAGTGTGTTACTGCGTCCCATACGACTCAAAATAATAAACCACCAGCTTAACAAAATGCACTCCACTTTGCGGAGCAAGTTGCTGTCGGAAGCTTCCTATTTTTAATTTATGAAGTCGTGATTATGAGCTTGTTGAATTCTTTTCTGTTAAAAATAACACTGAACAGTGGTTTGTGAATGTCATTCTTAGCCTAAATAATTAACCCATGATTTGTCTGCATGTGTATTCAGAGCCAGTAAGCAACGGACTTTCATAATAATAAAATAAACTGCATTAACGCAATAAAATAATTATCAGTGTTAATCAATTAATGCATTAACGCGTTAATAAAAATATCTGTCAGTCTGACAGAGTGATAGAAAATTTACTACATAGTCCATTTTTATCTATCGGTAAACTGTGTTAACTCTTGGTGTGTGCCATTGTCTTCACAAGAACTTATACTGCAGACACTAGAGAAAAAAAAACAACAAACTTGTTTTTCAATGCAGAAAAAGATCACACTGTAATAAGACACTGATTAAAAACAATGGAGAAAGAGAAGTCGCTTACGTTTGAGGTTGGGATGGGTCATCTCCCAAGGACACACTCTCACCCTGGATCTCATTGAAACACTTCTCACAGAAGTGATACCTGCCAGCAAGAAGCCCATATTTTGGTGAACTACACCATGTGCCAACACCACAGCCAATCACAGTGAGGTAACGAGGAGGTAGCCACCAATCAGTGCAGGACAAGGCAGGGCAGGGCAGACAGGCCAAAGGGGGAGTGCAGGACAGGGTCGTCGCCAGAGGAGCCAATCATGATGCAGGATTATTGGAGCAGGGGTTTTGAGCAGGGAGGGGTTTAGGTGCAGATGATTGGTCAGATGAAAGCAGGCGATAGCAGACACGACAAAAGTCATAGTACAGGGGGGGAGAAAAGGGTCGACAAAGAAAAACATTAGACGAGACAGGAAAGGATGAATAAGGAGGGAGACAACAACAGAGACAAGCAGAAAGCCAAAGCAAAGCACAGATTAGCATTTACATGTATAATGAGGAAAAACCATTACAACAAAACAGGAGCAGAATCAATTGCGAAGGGTGTTCAGACTTATGGACACATGAGCACATTAAACACAAACAAAAAGACTGCAGCCACAAAGTCAAGCAAACAGGCATTTTAAAGGTGTCACTTTATAAAATAAGATTTGCTCCTTTCATGACACTGGCATTAATCAAAGTTGTATATTTTGAATACATTTACAAGCAGTTATTGATATTAAATTACTGAAATAACTGAAAACCATGATAAGACATTAAAGGGTCATACCACGAGAAATACAACACTTTTACACATTTTTATGTATGCATTATGAAAACATTAGCATAACCAACCACAATTTAAATTCAAGTAACAGAAATGGTGAAAATGGCCTTGTACAAAATAATTAGATGTGGCAGAAAAGGAGCACACTTTAAAATGCCAAGTATTTCACACACAGAATCTTACAAGGGACCGATTGGTGGAAAAGGTGGGATAATAAGACACTCTTATCAACTGTGGTGCAATTGTCAGTTCACTTTATGCAGCCAGGTACAGTGGGTGAAAAAAAGCTGTTTAACCTGTTTCACGTGCATGTGCTTATAATAAATAATCATAACAGGGTCATTCAGGTATACATGTATGCCTGTTGATATTAGCCTCAGTTTTAAGTTCCTTACCTGTTCTGATAACTAAAGTAAGCAGCATCTCGTGGTATAGTGCATAGCTGCTTCCCATAGCAGCACAGAGTTTGGGGAGAAAACTCATACTGTGTGTGAGAGAGAGGGAAAGAGAACAAAAAAAGAAGCATTAGCCAGTGTCATGTTGGCAAAAACATGACAAATGTCTGTTTAAATGTTCGTAAATACAGATACATTTCAGGCATCTTTCAGATCAATATATTCTTGAATCTGTGCTATGACACAAAACCCAATGTTATGACTAACTCTACGGACAAGAAAACTAAGCTGGTTTGCTCAAAGCCTACACCATAACACCTATTACTGCATCAGCCCCAAACTCTTATTGAATCCGTCTACAAACAAAGAGGAAAGTATTGATTCATAGATCAAGAACCACCTCAACCAGTACAAACACTCCTATGCTCTCCAATGTACCTTTCTCCCACAACAGTAGCCAAGGCTCTGCATGACCGGGTCGATCTCCTGCTCAAACCCCTCCGCCAGCTTGGAGCAGTACTTGTAGACTCGTGACGTCTTGCGATTGTACAGCCAGGCGTTGTTGAACATGAGCCAGATGTCATCCACGTATTGCCACGGTTCTTGGTACTGGCCCGTGTCAAGCTTCCGTTTGATAGTAGACAAGTCCATGGGATTCTTCACAATGTCAAAATAGTCCTGCAATTTGTAAAGAGCGACAGTGTTAAATATTAGTACAAATATCCATCTACATGGGACAGAATTAACTTAATATTCATTTTCAGCATTTAGAAAATGTGTTTGAAATCCCAATCGCCAATCTTGAAATATTTGCTAAATGATAAGAGAAAAAGGAGTAAAGGGGCTGTGGCATTTTCCTTTTGATAAAAACTTCAACTTTCAATTTTGCAAGTTCAATCTGTAGTTTCAACAAGGTGTCAAGAGTCTGCTGGATGACACAAACGGGCCTATTTTGCCTCACAAGCCTGACTTTTGCCGGTAAATGGGGATTTCTGGGTGCAGGTAACACAGAGACCGGGTACACCTTGTTCATGGGCATACAATATCAACATTTTAACAATGCAAAACTGTTTTAAAAAAATCAGCCAATTATCTTTTAATAGTATGGCTATGTGAAACAAAACCCAGCACTGTATTAAGATGGCTGTGAGCAGACAGCAGACGTACTGGTATTCCCAGTAGTGAAGGGTCCACAGGCTGGCGGAAGGGCAGAGACTCTGGGTCCTGGCGGTAAAGAGACTCCAGTGTGGGCATCAGGGCCTGCCTCAGCTCCTCTGGTTTAAAAACTGGTGACAAAGCAAGTAAAAGAAACCGGATTACGATAAAATCAGTTCTTAAAATCCCTGATGCAACAGTGGCTCTTTAAGCTATAAGCTGTAAATCAGCAACAGGTCACCTATGGCATGCATGAAAATATTTGAAATCAACACTTCAGTCATTACTGATGGGTAGATTCAATGTAAGCAAGACTAAAGCATCAAATTATTAACTCATCTGTTGCCAACTAGACAACCTTAGCAGCTAAAACACTAAAGTGTGTTCTGATCATACTTTTCTTTTTGTTAGGGACTCCAGAAGGTGAACTGTGTGATGTTGTAGACCCTGAACCTTCCTCCTCTTCTTTAGGCTCAGTCTTTATGTCTGGCTTTTTGTCCCCCCCAGCTGCAGCTGAAGAAGTCTCCATCGGCACACCATCGCTCGGCTCTTCTTTCTTTATCTGATAAGTTACCAAAAAAACAGTTGATCCACATGGAATACATTTTTTAAGAAAGAGGGGAAAATTAACATTCTTCAGACTTTGATTCTTGTTTAATAGAAATAAAACTTCCATTTATTACCTCAGGCTTTTCCTCAGCTTGAAGGTCTTCTCGTTTGCCTGTTTTTCCACCTGTCATGCCTTCTTCATCCTCATCCTCATCCTCTTCTAGTTTCTGCTTGACCTCCACCTTAGGCTCAAGGCTGTTTGCGGAGTCTGAAAGACCTTTTTGAAATGATGTGTCCGCACTGCTGACGGAGGCAGGGGTAGCAGGCTGGCCATCCACTGGTAGAGAACCCTTATGAGACAACTATAAGACAGGAAAGAGGAAAACAAGGTCAAAAATTAAAAGATCCAAAACTAAGGCCACCAGTGAAAATGTCACTGAAATTAAATAATTATGTACATTTACATTTTTCTATTTAAACTTGATAATGAGTGCCATAGTTCTGAATCTGAACCATAACGTGTAATTGAATTTAAGATGGACAGAAATTTATAAAATTAGAAACATTTTTGTGCATTTTTCTAAGCATTTCTGAATATTTCAGAAATTGTTGAATGGGCAAGACTTTATAAATGAGGCCCCAGCAGTACTCACTGGAGTGCGGGGGTGCTGGCTGGCATTTGGCGTAGAGAGGCCACTATGAGACACAGCAGGAGAAGTTCCTCCTAATGGCTGCTGCTTAGGCTGCATGGCACTGTCAGAACTGGCGGACAGAGGTAACTGCTGCTTACTGCCGCTCGTTGCTAACTGGGGTAGGCCGGGTGTGTGAGGCTGGGGTGTCTGAGAGCCCGGCGTGGGCGTGGGTGTGCGGCTATGAGCTGGGGAAGGAGAATTCTGGTGGAAGAGTGGGCAGTGGTTGATGGACTGTGTTGGGGTGGACGATGGAGGGACCCCACTCATGCTGTTGGGACCCAGAGAGCCCACTGAAGACCCGCTGCCTGCCCCTCCAGCAGACCCAGGCTGGGCTAAAGGACTTCCGATGGGTAAAGATGATAAAGTAGGCATTTGCCCCTGCTGATATATATATATAAAAAAATAAAAAAAGATTAAACACTGAGAATGCATTCATGATGCAGTTCAGAGCAAGTAGCACATATGATGCATTGCGGCGCTAGAATGTTAAATGACTACGACTAGGATCACGCTTGATCCGTGAAATACAGGAACTCATACTTGGATTGTACATTAAGAATCTTATAAATCTCAGAGAACATCTATGCTCTCTTACTTGAGTAACAGTGCTGTCATTTCCTGGGTGTGCCATGTCAACAGATCCAGCACCAAGAGCAGGATTTGAACCTTGAAACTGTCCAGTTTGCATGTACTGATTTTGCATCTGTGCAACATTTGGCTGTGGCATCCTCACACTGCCCATGCTTCCCTGAAACAGCCAAAACATTCAGCATTTAGAAGAAATATTTTGTGCACACATAAAACAAACTTTAATCATAAAACTACAAAAAGGATCACTTCCAGTGACAGTAATGACCTGGTTAAGTGGTGTGCTGAGTGGAAGAGGAGGTGTAGATCTCTGGCCCATCGACTGCATTCCAATGTGGTTCCCAAAGGGATTCATGCCTACAATGCACAGAGAAGTAGAGAAAATTTATAAATGTACATTAAAATACAGTAATATTGTCAAATATTAGAAATAAAACAATATATTTTTTTTTTAATATATTTGAAAAAGTAATTTATTCCGGTGATGGCAAAGGTGAATTTATAGCTGCCATCACACCAGTCTTAATATTTTGTGGAAATCGGGAAATATTTCTTCAGGATTCTTTGATGAATGAAATTAAATTAAATATAAACTTGCTGAATAAAAGTATTTCTTAAAAAAGAATAAATAAAAAGAATAGAAATAGTAAAGATAAATATTTAGAATATCTTAGAAAACACGTGTGTGTGTGTGTTTGTTTTGCTCCTTTCACACTGCACATTGGACCCGGAAAATTGCCAGAACATTGCCGGGTCACCTTCTGTGTGAATGCAAACACTTCCCAGGATTGATTCCGGGATTGATCCCGGGTCGGAGACCTAGTAACATTGCCGGGTTCAGTCCCAGAACGAGCGTTGTATGAACAAAAGCCAGAACTAATGCCGTAAAGGGTGTGTCGTAGTGTGAAAGTAAAATCTAGCGACCTGGGAAGAATTGCAGGGACACATTACCCGTGTATTTTCCAGAATCGCAGTGTGAAAGGGACTTTTGAGTGTTTACAGATTTAGATATCCAGGTGGGAACTTAAACGTGAATAAACACAGCTTATAAATCATACATATTACATTTTTATGAGAAAGTAAAATGCACAAAGTTTCCCGTGATGGGTAGATTTAGGTGTAGGGTTGGTGTAGGGCGTAAAAAAAAACGGTTTGTACAGTATAAAAACCATTATGCCTATGGGGAGTCCCTACAAGTATAGCTAACCATACATATGTGTGTGTGTGAGTTGAGAGTGATGCAGACCAGCAGCATTCTGCATCCTGTTCATCATCTGGTTTGGACCAGTAGGCCGCACCACTGAAGGATCCGAGAGAGGGCCATCTTCAGGTAGAGGGGCAAAACAAGAAAATGAAAAGATCTTAAGTTATGAAATTGCTTGACAAGAGCAGTTTTCTGTTCTGTTGGCATTGTTTGGGTAGGAGACATTTAAAGGCTTGTCCCTTTGTTTAAGAGCAAGTAGTTTAGTTACAATTTACCAGCTAACTGGTCGCAAAGAGAGACAATTTTGGTGGATGAGTACTCACTAGGAGGCAGTCCTGTGGGTGGCCCTGTCTGACCAATCCCAGTGGGGGGCATACCAGGCTGAGTGGGCATCATGCCCTGCTTCTGTAACCGTGTCCTTCGCTTCTCTTCCAGTTCCTTCTGGATCTTATAAATCTTCTCTGCCAGCAGGTGATAATACTCCGCCTGAAAGTGTTGAGTGTAAACAGTGACATAAATCAGCGATTACAACAATAAACACAAATCATTACAGCCAACGCAGACAATATACTCACCCTGCTGTTAGCGGACTCATACATATCCCCCTCAACTTTACGTGCATAGGCCACTAGATTCTCCATCCGCCGGTCCTTCAGTGCAGCTGGGTCTGGAGTGGGAAAAATGGCCTGGACTCTGAAGAAATAGAACGGCATTAAGGGGCATGGAAATGAACATTAAATTAATATCTAAAGCCTTTGTTTTCACTGGTTATTTATTGGTAAATATAATTATTATTATGAAGCACTTGTTCCTCCACGGTGACTTTTTTTAAATTTGTTTTATTGCCATACTAGCATCTACGGCTATTTTCATGGCAAGATCAATCTATTTTAAAAGAAATAAATAGCAATAACACTCTAGTAATGTAACACAACAACTGACAACCAACTCCAATGCAACCAATTAAAAAATTTTAATGTGACTTCTTCAGGCATAATTTTTCACAGCAGTGTACAACTTACAGTTTGTGCACCAGGTGGCTGCGTAGATCCTGGGTGATGTCCTCGTGCCAGCTCTTCCTCATAACACCAGTGGCAGCTGGGTTGGCCACAGGCATAGACCCCACTCCGCCCACAGCATTGTCATTCATCAGACTGGAGACATTGGAGTGAAAACAAATGAGGACCACTCTCTGTTTATATATGAACTCATCAAAACTGACAGACACCTGCTGCTGCGGACTACTAGTACTGTGAGATTTTAAGAACATCTGAATGTGGAGAAGTGAATGGTGATTAGTTACACGAGGGTTCTTTACCTCTGCGCGGTCATGTTCAGATGCAACATTGTATCCTGGAGAAGGCTAGCTTGCTGATTCTGAGACTGACCACCCAGTGCTCCATTTACTCCCATGGAATTTGTTCCTATAACAAGAAAAATCACAAGAAGAGGTACCATCATTTCCAAGTATAGTGAAGATTTTTGTGCTAATGAAGGCTGCATTTCTTTGCTCAAAAATATTTAAAATAAATAAAAAATATATAGTAATATACTATAACAACTTCTATATATTTCTATATATCTAATATTTCTATTTTAATATTTTAAAATGTCATTTATTCCTGTGATGGCAAATTTATTTTTTTGTGGTAACTGAAGTACTTTAAGGATTTTTTTAAATAATAAATAAAGAAGTCTTTGACTTTTGATCAATTTAACATCCTTGCTGAAGAAATGATTAATTTCTTTAGAAAACAAAAAACAAAAACACACACCTTACTGACCCCAAACTTCTAAATGGCAGTGTACAAAAAAAAAAAAAAAATCTGGAAAGTATTGTCCAAATCAAATTTGAAGCCTGTTTGTCATTACCCATTGTGTTTACTGCGCGTTGTGTTTGTTGGACAGGCTGAGGGGAAGCCTGATTTCCCTGGTATGTAAGGCCCAGCGCTGCGTAAGCCCTCTCGATGGAGCTGGGGTCTATCTGCCCTGGGGTACTGAGATGGGGGGCACTGGGTGGACCACCAGTTACATTACCCAAAGAAGAACTCAATCCCACACCCCCAGTACCTAGGAGAGCTGAAATCATTTGGAGACAAAAAGCAGAAATAAAATCAAAATAAATGACAGTTTCCATCGAAATCTGAAAATAGAAATGCGATTGTTGAAATATCTTATTTTGCAACACTGAAGACAAACAGAAAAACATGACAAGGTTACAAAGTAACTTGAGATGTATGAAACAGCAAGTTTTGTATTACTACACACACTCACTCTGTTGATTCCTCTTGTCCCCTGCGTTTTTCAGTGGTAGACATACAGGACAGTCATGCCGCGTGCAGTTCTTCCAGTGAGAGATGATCTGTCTGGATGAGGCACAGTGCGCCACTAGAAAGCAATAAAAACACAAACCTAGTATTAGTAATAGTGCCATGTTGTATAAATTGGCAAAACTGCTGAACAGCAGAACCAAAAGTGGCACATTGTTTCAGTTCTGTACAGTTTATACAATCACCTTGGCAAGATTTGCCAGCCTGGCAGTGCGTCATGTGGTTGAGGACGTTCTTCATGGTGCGACAATGGGGCAGGCTACACTGCCGTACTTCCCCATTGGCCTGCTCCCTCCGCTGGCACTTGTGGGCATGGAGCAAAAGCACCAGCTGCTGCTGTATGAGTTTGCGCTTTTCTGGGTCGGCTGCTGGAGGAACTCCTCCCACCGCTGTTGCAGACATGGCTGATGGAGCGGATCCGGGCCCGAGAGCTCCTTGGGCGTTAGGCACCATGCCGGCTACTCCTGCGCCTCCGGCAACACCTGCTGGAGGCTGGGAAGCCTGCTGTGCAAAAATTAAAAACAGACATTAAGTTATTTTGTTGATTTCATTAAAATTAGTCTAAAATCTACATGACTGAACACAAACCATGCCAGGTAAGCCCTGCACAGGCTTCTTGTCGAGGTTAAACTGGGCCGGACTGTTGGGGAGACCTGGTTTGTTCTGGAGCTGAGAGGCCAGCGCTGCAACACCCAGACCCTGACTGGCAGGCTGACCATACGGGCCTCCATAGGGGCCTGAACCTGCATTCATCCCCATCTGCAACAAACAGACAGAGAGAGATGAAATGAAAATGCTTCTACTGTATCCACAATGCGGACAAAATCTTGGAATCCAGTCATAAAAAGGGAATTTACTGTACATCGATATCAAAATTTGGAAGAATACATCAAAGGTGGACTGTATGTTTAATCAAACTGCAATATGGGCTAGTGTCTGTGTCCGCACAGTTGAGTCTTCACACTGAAGCATGCGTGATGCTAGTGGTGTTTTCAGCATCTGCCTCAATCTTGATCTCAAGAGCTGCACTGCCAATTCACTTTATTGCATTTTAACATTTCATTTGATAAAACTATCGTCAGACACACATAGCACATAGGTCTTTACTAGAAACCCCAAAATAAATGTTTGGTTTAATTCAATTAAATTATGATAATATATTACTGTATTATATACAGTAACATGTACTTCGCAAAGTAATAATAATACAGCTTACTAAAATATTACGTAAGGAATGTCACTATTTTCCACAGATGAATTCATCCTTTAATTTAAACAGTTAACCTGTTGTACAGCTCTTTGATTGTGGAGAAATATTTCTTTCTGCAAAGTGCTGTACAACAGGTTTAGTGATTCAATCATTTATTTGATTACATTTTAAAAGATTAAAATAATTGTTCAAGGTTTCTAAAGTTATTTAATTACCAACGGCTTTGATAATAAATGTATATTAAATCATAAAACTGAATCAAGAAAGTTAAAAGACAACACAGCAACACAAAATCTTCTGGGGGGGGGGGGGGGTGCTAATATCATAGGGTACTAATAGTAAAATAAATGCATTTTAATTGAATTATTTATTAAACTGTACATTTTTTTATGAACTCAGCAAAGAAATTTGAATTTGGGAAAAATTAAGATTTTATGCCCTATAAAAGATATGAGAACATAAGGTATTTGATAAGGGATTATGATATTTATTTATTCATAATCATGTATATTTAAAGCTGATTATAAGGATCTGACTGTTAAGTACAAATCTACATTCTGTGAGAAAAACATTCACCTTTCCAAGTCCAGATCGCCATGTGCTTCAAATGAGAAAGCTACTTTTAAAATTAAAGTTGGCATATAACAGTTTTGATCATCTTTCTTCTCTATTGTAATCTATATCATGGTAAAACACAAACAGGAAAAAAAATGTAGGCAGACTAGAGGCTTGATTTTGTCCATATGGAATTTATTTAATTGCTGCGATCTCATGAGAATAACAGGCTGCTGGAAAGGAGGGATTATTACCCCAAAAAGCTGTCGTCATTTGGCTATAATTTATCATCTTGAATGTATCTGTCCAATACTGAAACTTAAAATAAAATGACATTTACCTTGTTCATTGCTCCAGGCTGCTGTGCCCTCGGTCCACCCTGACCTCCTACTGTCTGCTGCTGTTGAAGAGCTTCTGCTAACAAGTTACTGCTGCTGCCCATGCCTGGATTGTGATGTCCTATTCTGGGCGACCCGTTCAACATCTGCGCTCCCAGCGTGTTTTGCTGCTGAGGCATGGGTCCTCCTGGCTGTTGCTGTCCGTTGCCTTTCTGAAGTCCGGGCATATTCCTGTTCATGTTGCCCACCATCCCTGCCATCTGCTGTTGTTGCATAAGCATGGCCTGCTGCGGGGAAAGATGCTGCTGTCCTTGCGGGCCCATGCCTTGAGTACCTGGAGAAGCCTTCATACTCCCAAATACACCCATTGAGGCTCCTGCTGGGCTACCCATCGCACCCTGCTGCTGTGCTGCAGATGCGGATCCATGCCGGAGGAGTTCTGAGAGCTGCTTGTGTTTGGCCGCTGCATCCTGGCCACTGGACACAATTCCTCCGATGGCACCGCCCCCACCGCCCAAATTGCCATGCAACTGGCCGAGGTCCCCTCCATTTGCTAGACTCAGCTCAGAGGAACTTATCAGCTCATCTGGAAGGTCATGCTCCAGGTCAAAAAGCGAGCCAAAATCTGTAGCAGGAAATGAGAATTTAGAAAACAAAATTAATGATGAAAAACAAAATGCAATATATTCTGGTCTTGGGATAGATTCAGTGATATACTAAACGCTGTACTAAAATTGCATTGCAAAAACACATATCTCTAGACCTTACGTATTTTTCCAATCCACTGACTTTACACAAAATACACAAACACATTATGTTAATGGCCCCTAAATCAGTTTACAATGTCAGTAAAGTAAAGGCATGTTCACACACCATGGCTGATGGAGTCCACAAAATAGCTTTAACAATAATGACACTATAATATTGTTGGAAATGCTTTCAGAAAAAAAAGTGTCCAGCTAAAGAACGATAAAAAAAGAGCTAGACGTAACTACAGCATACACTCGTTATAAACACAGTTATTGTGCATTGGTGTGAAAGCTTTATAACTATTGTTATAGTTCTTGGTGAGCGGCCTTTCACATAATATTACATATGAAGTTAAATGGCCTCCAAAAATTCTTCAGAAGAGACCTCGGTATGAGATTGAAGAGACCACCGTGACCACTTTCTATCAACATATTATGAAAACACAGTTTGTGATTTATGCATTTGTACGTCAGAAGTACATCCTAAAACTGAGTGTAATGAAATTGGCATGTCCTGTCATCACTATGTAAAGCTGTCATTCGATCCGAAATGATGTGCCAAACACTTCCACAGCCACTTGGCTGGATAACTGACAGCTGTGTTTATTAATGACTATCTGAAATGGCTGGCTGTGGTTTTTGACAGGAAGCCAAACGCAGATGATTGCATGTTGTTGAATTAGGATGTAATTTTTTAGGTAGTCGCTACTTAGACTCTGTAGTAAATAAAAGTTATTTGCTGTTGACACTTGCTCATTTTAAAAAATAGAATGCATGTTTTTTTTAATGCATGTAATTTCCAAACAAGTGTACATTTTATTGATATAAATGTATATACCTCCTCGTCTGACAAATCAGCTATTGGTTAAACTGGTGGAAGTGGTCAAATTGCTTCAGAAACTGCTGGTCTTACAAATGAAGTGAAGCAGCCGTGATGGGGGCCACACATTCACTCCACAGACAAAACAATTGGATACTGAGCATATTTTGTATAAAAACGCTAGACTCGGATGCATTCACATTTAAACAACGCAATAAACTCCCTTTAGTATCAAAACTGCATCAAACTCGAATTTGAACAAAAGGTTGAAAACATTAGAGACATCAACAAAGAAACGTACTTCGCTATTGAAGATACGTTCAAGTATAATAACTCGAACCTTTAACGTTCAATAAGAAACGACAGGACACTTATGTGGTAATGATTCGTATTGCTAAGCATTAAATGTGTTTAATGGTTTGTTTTTAGGAGACAGGCTCGTCAGTTGTGTTATGGCTGAACAATGGAAATCAAGATCCGAAAGAAAAAAATGACCGACGCACTAAAAGGCTATTTGAAACAGCAAGCTAACTCACTCAAACACAACACAAGTGCACTGGTATCACAAACATATCACACAAACATTAAGACTCTTTCATTCAAGCTCCATAAACAAGCAAATGAATTAAACTAACCAGTGAAAAATCATCCGGACCTTAAAATAATGAGGAATTTGTTGATATGCATCTAACATTAGCTAACAATGCCTTGGAGTTGTTGTGCGGGCCTTCAGCATCAGTCTGTTATTAGCTGACCAGCTAGCTAACCAATATGAATTCACATTTATTAACATTAAAAATAACAGAAAAATATGTCGAGTAAAACAAAGAGGGGCCGCGGCTAACGTTTGTGCTCGCTGCACATGGACAGTTTGTGAAAACAACTGTGTTCAAGTGCACTCAGAAAGTTTTGAAGTTGATTGACACACAGTTTAGCCAATTTATGTTACTGTCGATTACGTTACTAGGAAATCAATAAGTACTGATGAAATGTGAAGACTAGGCTCTTAGCAGCTATTAGTAGAATTTTAATTATGAATACATTTTTTATATAACGTTACATTATTATACATCTTATCTGAAGAAGTGATCCAAACACTTTGCAAGTGGGAACTAAACCAGAAACAGGCGCTTCACAGAAAAAATAAATAAATCCCACTACTGTCATTGCCACTGTAGATCCAATTTATTTTTCATCATTTACAGCAGCTGACACCAAGCACAGACTCGCCGAGAGAGAGCAGCGTGCAGCCGCTGTGACTGAATCCCAACATCGACAGAGAAGCGCTAATGCTAAGCTAGCTGGAGTGACAAGCTAAAGCGATCTCGTGCGGATACGCCGTTAGCTTGCCAAACTAGCCTGACAACAAAACTAAAAAGAAAATCCCATTCCACGCTTAAAGACTCGTTGTGCGTGTCTAAGCCGAAAACAAGCAACCAGTAATTAAAACATCTCAGTATCGTAAAAATTAAACGAAATACATAGTTACCGTTTCCATCGCTGGCCGAGGCAGATAGCGCCGGGGAGGACAGTTTAGGCCTCTTGGCTGAAGGCGGGCCAGACTCCAGAACGTTCTCGGCCATATTTTTTAACGAATTAAAATATATATCCTCGGAGATAGGCGCCTAAGCCTATTTGTAATCATCGAATTTAAAAAATATCACTTTTAAAAATATGACATTTCCCCCTCCTTTTTAGGGACGAAGGGGGGGAAAGTCCCGTGTACAAAATACTCCTCTTTCCTGGGTTCGCCTCTCGATTTCAGCTTCGGCGGATCAACCCCCCTCACCAGCCCGAGTTTTGTTCTTTATACAGTTCTGCAAGCGGAGGAGGAGGTAGGGGGAGTCGGCTCGGCAAGAAAGGATAAAAAAGACGCTCGCAGCGGCTCGGCAACTCATCCAGTCCGGTCAAGAGTTAGAGAATTGAGCGATGATATGTTTGAAATGATTTTGCTCGTCTGCCACATCTGTTCGCAACATAGGTGTGTTTTGTAGAATGTCGTACCGTCATGTTAATATCAAATGGTATCAAAAGTTCAAATTGAGCCAAAATATGAACTTTATTTTCTTTCTTGGTATCTAAAAAATTTCTGAAAATGTTAGCACAGAATTATTATATAATTATTATATTAAATTTGTTGTAAAAAAAATAAATAAAATAAAATAAAAATAATACAAATTCACATTGTTTTATGTTGGAATTTTACTGGGAAATGTTCTTAAATTCAAGCAGTAATTGAAATCTAAATCAAATCAAAAACTGGAATAAATAACCTGCAATATCCCACTATAATGAGCATTTTAACTTATTAGACACTATGCACAAAACCGTTAAGAAGTGATTTAAGAATCACATTTGATTTTTATTTATGTAAGAATTGCATGCGGTGGAATATGAATTACAATTTTTAACTACAACTATACAACTGTCAATCAGTTGTTTTTTTAAATTGCATTCATTACACTAGAAATTAAAAATGGCTAATTTAGAAAATATTAAACCATTATATGTTGTGGGCCTACTCCAAAAATTTATATTGCATGACCGCTATATGACACCTAAATTGTAAATTGTTTGAATAAAGATAAATGTTTTCCATTAATAAAGGTACATGTTTTACATTAATATTTAACACAGATTGCCATTTTTAATTATTATCTAATTTATTTTAGTGTCAAATTACTAAAAATACCTTTTTAGATTAGGCCTCAATTGCTTATTGGCTGTAGCCAGTATTTTTCAGTACGTCGTTCTTTTGAAAGAGTTTGGAGTGAAAATGTTCTCTAGCGCTTCATTTTTATAAAGCAGTTTGCTATTGATAAATGTATTAACATTTTGTAAGCAGTGCTAATTTAGCAAAATGTAGCACATTTAAGCAGTTCATGGTTATTACAATTTTCATTAGATGAAAGGAAGAAGTGCTTAAATATAGACCCAACAATGTGGCTAAGCGAATCAATAATTTGGAAGCTATAGAACAGTTATTCACACTCCCAAAGGACTTTAAATATCGCCTCTGAGGCTGGCAGTCTATAATTAAAATCAATACATTATTATTAAATTCGGATTAGACAGAGATATTAATTATTAGACCAAAAAACGACATAAAATCTAGTAGTCTACAGTTTGCAACTAGACGGATGTACTGTTACTTCCTCTACAGTCACAAATCTGGGTGTTATATTAGACAGCCACTTGTCTTTTGAAAACCATATTTCCGATGTTACAAAAACTGCATTCTTCCATCTTAGAAACACTGCCAAGCTACGAAACATGTTACCTGTTTCTGATGCAGAAAAGCTAGTGCATGCATTCATGACCTCTAGACTGGACTATTGTAATGCACTTCTAGGTGGTTGTCCTGCATCTTCAATAAACAAGCTACAGGTAGTCCAAAATGCAGCAGGTAAAGTCCTTACCAGGTCAAGAAAATATGATCATATTACCCCAATTTTACAGTCTCTGCACTGGCTACCTATTAAGCTCCGTATCAGTAACAAAATATCATTACTTACCTATAAGGCCCTAAATGGTTTAGCTCCTGCGTACCTAACTAGTCTTCTACCACGTTACAATCCATCACGTGATGATTTGTATCGCAAAAAGCTCTATACAAATAAACTTAAATTATTAAAACTTTGTTTCCCAATCCCAAACATCTATCCTTCATTTACCATCTGTCTACCCATATTTAAAAATGTAAGCCTCAATCTCTCTTTTTTCTTCATGCTAGAGTCTTTACTTTACTGAAGGCACTGTTCACTGACCATCTGATGAATACTCACACAAAAATGTCAAGAAATTGCAAGACCTAATGTGAGTTGTACAACAGTATTCAGAGTCGGTGCTAAAATTAATGGGGCCCTGGACAAAGTGGCTATAAGATCTATGAAAACTGATGATATTTGTTCAAACAACTTTGTATATAAAACTTACCAATTCAATTTAACAGTGATTTCTGAACAAAAGACTCTGCTAGTAAGTTTCCTGCTGTTTAGAGAACTTGTATGAATGCAGTTGTTTAATGAACTTCTTTAACATAATAAATAATCTTTATCATTCCACTTACAGCAAGTTTTAGTAATGTAGGTTACATTACTGACCCAGTTCAGCATTGCAAATAGGAGCCATGAGTACAGGTACAGTCATGTGATTTCTGCATTACAGCTTCCATTTTTATTATTTATATGTTTCGTTTAATTGTAAGTAGAGTATAAGCATTGTGAAACGCACTATAAAACACAACGTGCTTAACTTTTTTATTATTATTATTGCTTAATGTACCTCCAGAAGAGAAAACAAAAGTCAGGTTCCACCGAGATTTGAACTCGGATCGCTGGATTCAGAGTCCAGAGTGCTAACCATTACACCATGGAACCGCGTCATGAGTTTTGTGCATAGACAACTATTCCAATATTCAATAGTTCGATATTTAATAGATCAAATAAATAGGTTTCTGTGTTAATAAGGCTTTAATCAATCACATCGCATTACAAACGACCAGCGTGTAAAATCATACAGGTTAACAAAACAAATTTGTATTGTACTTGTTCCGGTTCTCCAGTACGGATGATGGCGATAATGCGCTGTTCACGATAGGCAAACCCACAACGCAAAGAAACAGTTAAGGGTTTATGATTTTCTTCTCAAATATTTAAAAGATACAGAATTGATTACAAGAATTTAGTTTTTTTTTTTTACTATATAATATCTTCGTTCATCGAGGCCTCACACTCCATCCCAGTAGGTGGCGGGAATGGACCTTAAAGTGGTTTGCCAACCGCCATTAAACACAAACGAAGAAGAAGAAACGCAACCCACAGCACACTTACAGCACATTGTATTTCCAAGAGGTAAAACAGGTGAGAAGTGTTTTGTTGTGGAGTTCTGTTTTCATTTACACACAACAATGTGCATACTTTTGCTTTGAGTTTTGCTTCAGTGTTTACCATTTATAGGGAGATCTTAGATGTTCTTCAAAGCTTTGTTTATATGCGTGCACCATTGAACGATTGCTAGTAACGTTAACCGTAAAGTTTTAATGTTATCTGGTGGAAATATGTAAATGTTTTAATGCTTATTGAATGTAATTCCCAGACGACATTTGGATCCAGCTGCAAACTGTATTGCTGAATACGTTGTGGACTTTTATTTGATCCCACATCTATATTAAAAATTACAAATGCCTCATCGATGTGTTGCTTATGGCTGTGGGAAGTTCAGAGGGCAAAATGTCACAATGTTCAGATTTCCCAAAGACCCCGAGGAGTTCCGCAAATGGGAGAAGCAGGTCAAGAAGACCCGAAAGAAATGGGTCGCCAAGACGTACTCCCATCTGTGCTCGGAGCACTTCAGCAAGGACTGCTTTGACCCGAAATCTTACGCCGCTGCAAAGACGATGGGATTCAAAGGTCTGAAACTAAAGGATGGAGCTGTCCCCACGATTTTCATCCGACCACCGTGCAGTAACTGCGGAGGAAGCGGTGTCTCCTGTCCCTTTTGTCCGAAGAAGAGACGCAGAGCGAGTACTGAACCTCAGCAGCTCCCATCAGTGAGTGTCCCTGTCCCATCATGACTCCTACTACTTCAGAGCAGACTCTTTGGAAAAAAAAAAAAAAATATATATATATATATATATATATATATATATATTTTTTTTTTTGAAACTTACTAAAGTTTGATGCCAGTAAGATTTTCTAAAGAAAGAATTTAATACTTTTATAAAAAAATGACAGTGACTGTACAGACATTTATAATCTAGGCCTATGTAAATTAGTGCTGTCAAACGATTAATCGCATCCAATTAAGTTTTTGTTCACATACTGTGTAGAACCATATGTAATATATAATACACACACACATGCTTTTCCATATGTATTTAAGAAAAATATGTTGTTTATATATTAAATAAATATTTATATAAATTACATGAATATAAATATATAAACATGTAAAAACATAAACATTTTCAAAATATATTCTGTATGTGTTTGTATTTATATAATGTATTTCTGAAAGACAGTGTAACACTAAAAGACTGAAGTAATGGCTGCTGAAAATTCAGCTTCACCAAAACAGGAATAAATCAGATTTAAAGAGAGATAATATATATATAAAAACTGCTTAAGACCATTACTTTTAAATTATAATATTTCACTGTATTTTTAATCAAACAAATGCAACCTTGACAAGCAAAAAATACTTGAAAAATATATTATTCCAAGCTTTTGACTGGTGATGTGTTTGTGTTTATATATCAGTATTTTATTACTAGTTTTGATTAATTAATAAATAACTTTGCTTTTCCCAAAAAGGATGAACAGGAATGGACATTTATGAATGATGGAGAAGGAGGAATATTTGACGGAGAACACCACAATCGGCAGAAATCCAGCGATGATGATGTTAATAATTCTGTGACACTTTCATCCTGTGCAGAAAGTGATGGAATAAGTAAATTCAGCAACACTTATATTAATAAACATGCACATGTGCATGCCACGGACAAGTATATGTAACCTCAACTCTATTTTATGTCTCCGCAGTTACATGTGAAATGTGTGGAACCAAAGGCACCACGGAAACCTTCTTCTCCCGGTCCAAGCGCTTCTGTAGTGTGTCATGCTCACGTTCATACTCATCCAACTCAAAGAAATCCTCAGTTCTTGCAAGGCTGCAGGTGGGAATGTCTGGCAAAGTATTTATACCCACATTTATTCGAACGGTGATTCCATTTTTGTGTGTCTTTTACTCAGGGAAGGCCACCCACTAGGAAGTCATCACAAAAACTGTCTCTGAAATCACAGACTGAGGCTTCACACTCAAAAGAGAATGAGCAGCCTCAGGAGAGCAGAGCATTTGGACAAGATGGTAAGAAAACCCACAGATTAGTTTTAATTTTCACTACAGTGTGCTATACAAATATCTAAACGTTGATATGGTGCTGTCTATGTCCAAGCTACTTTGGCTGGGTTCGACTGGGGTAATTACCTTGAGAAAAACGGCCTCCTCGCTTCCCCAGTATCCTGCTTCAGACATGTGAGTGTTTTCTATCCACTGTGGTTCTTGAAAAAATGCTCCTGTGAAAAATAAATGCGGTGAATGTTATAACAATGTCCTCTTTGTTACTGTTGCTATTGAATTATGATGGTCAAATCTGTAACTCCCCATATGGCAGGTACCACTCTGCGCTCAATGGGACGACATCTATGTGGGGTTAAAAGTGGAGGTTCTCAACACTCACACAGCCTTGCCAAGTAAGGTGTACTGGATTGCCACTGTTGTGCAGCTGGCAGGTATATAACTCCATATTATTAATATTAATTATGCTATTATTCAGATGTTTGGGGTTGGTAAGATTTTTTTTTGTGTATGTGTTTTGAAAAATCTCTTATCCTTACCAAGACTGCATTTACCTGATAAATGAAAAAATACAGTAAAAACAGTAACATTATGAAATATTATTGCAATTTAAAATTACAGTTTTTTTTTTATTTTATTATACCATATTTTTCTGACTATAAGTCGCACCTAAGTATAAGTCGCATCAGTGCAAAAATACGTCATGACCAGGAAAAAAACATATATAAATCGCATTGGACTATAAGTCGCATTTATTTAGAACCAAGAACCAAGAGGAAATATTACCGTCTACAGCCGTGAGAGGGCGCTCTATGATTTCAGTGTAGACTACAGGAGCTCTGAGCAGCATAGAGCGCCCTCTTGCGGCTGTAGACGGTAATGTTTTAACTTGATTAATTTATCTTGGTTCATGTCAAATTAATTTTGATAAGTCGCACCTGACTATAAGTTGCAGGACCAGCCAAACTATGAAAAAAAAGTGCGACTTATAGTCCGGAAAATACAATATTTTAAAGTGTAATTTATTCCTGTGAAGGCAAATCTGAATTTCCAGAAATCACTACTTTAGTCTTGCTCATTTGGTGCACAAGAAAAATTTCGTGTATACAATTGTGCCCCTTATTATTTGTTGTGGAAACCAGATTTTGTCTGGAGTCTTTTAAGAGTAGAAAGTAAAAAAAATTAAGAACCAATACTAATTAATCAAACAAACAAACAAGCCTGGTTGCACACAAAAACAAAAAGTTGTCTGACAGTGGTTACACTGACTAAATGTTTATATGACAACATGTTTTACATGTAAAACGTAATTTTTTAGCGTGCAGTTAAATGTAATTATGGGCACCATTACACGATATTGTGTGCTTATTAGATCTGTTGTGTTTCTCTCAGGCTATATGGCTCTTCTGCGTTATGAGGGTTTTGAGGATGATGACAGCCATGACCTGTGGTGTAATTTAGGCACGGCTGATGTTCATCCTATAGGCTGGTGTGCAGTGAACAGCAAGCTTCTGGTGCCCCCTCAAGGTGAGTGTTTATACCAAAAGTTCACCGGGTATACGTTCAATAAAAATGCTAAATCTTGATTATTTGTTTTTTCCTATAGAGGTCCACCAGCATATTAAAGACTGGAAGTCCTACCTTATGGAGAGACTGGTTGGAGCGCACACTCTTCCTGTTGACTTTCATGTCAAGGTGACAGCACTGGCAAATTACCATTCCATTGATACCGTCGGTTTTTCTTTCATTCATGCAGAACTGTCTGCGTTTCAGATGGCAGACAGTTTGAGGTGTCCGTTCAGGCAGGGGGTTCGAGTGGAGGTGGTCGATCGCTCGCAGGTGAGCCGTACTCGTTTGGCAGTGGTGGATACTGTCATAGGAGGCCGACTCAGACTGCTGTATGAGGACGGGGGACTGGGACCCTCGGGTGAAGTGCTCTCAGATTTCTGGTGTCACATGCAGAGTCCTCTGTTACACCCTGTCGGCTGGTCTGAAAGAGTGGGCCACTCAATCAAACAAACCGGTGAGAAGAAACATAGTACAAACATACTGATCCCCCACACATGACACACATTTGGATTTTCATGATATTATTCATAATTGTCCAATAAAGACTTGGTTTATAAGAATAATTTGTTCCCATGACATTTGTTGGCTTGTTTTAGTGAAATGAAACTATAGT
This sequence comes from Carassius gibelio, assembly GCF_023724105.1. NCBI lineage: Eukaryota > Metazoa > Chordata > Actinopteri > Cypriniformes > Cyprinidae > Carassius > Carassius gibelio. The sequence continues at coordinate 13,107,915 of NC_068407.1, forward strand.
GTAACTCAAACGATGGAGTGAATTTGTCACCATCATCATTTTTGTAATGTGCAGGGCTCCGTAGAAAAAAAGGAAATTTGTATTCTTTACTTTTGTAAAGATTATTAGGTTACAGTGTAATTATACTTTTACGTAATATTAATTAACTACATGTACTTACTATATGCTAAGGGTTAGGATTAGGGTTTGCCTTAGTGTTACTTGCATGTAATTATGTATAACTTATTATTATAATAGGAAGAACAGGTAACAAGGACACCTTAAAAATAAAGTGTTAATGATTATTATTTTCAAAAATGACAAAATTACCTTTTTTTCCTACTTGTTGTTTGTCTTATGCTATTTGTAGAAAATAACATGCCTATTTCTCACACAGATACAAGTGTCAACATGAGTAGCCATCCAGCATTTCGCAAAGTCCTTCAAAACAGTGTGCAAGATCAGTTCAAGAAGGTCCGTGCATATACCATTTCACTAAAATGTGAAACTAAAATAGTCACGATTTCTTTTTGTTAGTTAAAAAATCTTATGGCATTTAATCATTTGCGATGTATAATTCCTTACCCTATGCAAACAGTTGAGGACCGTTTACATGGGAGATACGTTTTTTGAGGAAGGCATGAAACTTGAAGCAATTGATCCTCTGAACCTTGGGAACATCTGCGTTGCATCAGTCCGTAAGGTACAATTCAGCCGGTATTTATCACTTGAAGTGAATAATTTCATATATTTGCATTGACCTGGCTTATCTTCTCACTCAGGTGTTGCTGGATGGATACATCATGGTAGGCATCGACGGTGTCGAGATCGGTGATGGCTCTGACTGGTTTTGTTATCATGCCAGCTCACATGCCATTTTACCAGTTGGATACTGCAAGAGCAACAACATACCTCTTACCCCACCTCCTGGTAAGGTCTTCAACTTCTAAAAATCTATATTTAGGTACAAGAAATAGTTGAAAAATTATTGAAATTGCCTCCTTTCTCATCAGGTTATGATCGTGCCACATTCACATGGACAGAATATTTAGAAGAAACAGGAACTGTAGCTGCTCCACGAAGACTTTTCAACACCGTAATCTTTTTATTTTGATTGCTGAGCCATATACAGTATGTTAATGCATATGTGAGTTTATGTTTTAAGCACATCTTGTGGTCCCTCCCTCATACGTCTGTCCCAGGATGATGTAGGCCATGGCTTTACCTCTGGTATGAAGCTAGAGGCAGTGGACCTCATGGAGCCACGGTTGGTGTGTGTGGCCACTGTTAGGCGCTGCGTTGGCCGGCTTCTCCTCCTTCACTTTGATGGCTGGGAGCCTGAGTTTGATCAGTGGGTAGACTGTCAGACTCCTGAAATTTATCCTGTGGGCTGGTGTGAAATCACTGGCTACCAGCTGCAGCCACCCATTGGCCCAGGTAAAATCATTGCAGTTTTCAAAGTATTCATATATGCTGTCAAAAGTGTGTTTTTTTACATGTTATATTTTGCCCTCTTGTGTAGAACCACCTCAGGGTCAGGAACGCTTACACACAAGCAAAAAGGCAAAACCTTTTATGGGAAAAAGGAGTAAGTTTAATTCTTGGTCGATTGAAATATTTAAAGCACATGATGGTTACATTCATCACATTTCTCCTTACTGGTTTTATATCGTGTTGCCAGTCGCTCCCATTCATTCTCTTACGATTCTTTATTTTTCACTTTAGAGCGAAGATTTATGAAGAAAAACATGAGTAAATGCACATCTAAAACCCAGCCCACAGAGAATCCAGAGAAGAATCGATCACAAGAGGCATCAAACCCTTCTGTCACTCCACTTACCTTACAAATAAAGACTGAACCTGAGGAAGAAAGTATGTAGCAATCTCTTTGTTCGTAAATGTATGTAAAAAAATATATGTATATATTTATTTCTTACATGATTTGCCTGTCTCTCTACAGTTATTGCCGTAAAAGTGAAGGTGGAGGAAATGGAAACCCCCTTATTATCCAGTGCACCAACCAAAGAAAGGGACAACCCAGAACCCTTCACAACCGTCAAACAGGAGGACTCCGTTTAACACTGCTCTGCTAATATATATATATATATATATATATATATATATATATATATATAGGCAAAAGTGTGAACCAGATTGTCTTTTTTGTGGATTTTAGTATTAAAACTGGTAGTCTGTTTATTAACCATTATGTTTTTGTCCTAAAATAACACTGGTAGTTATTTAACTCAACCAAGCTGTTAAGTGTAAGCTATAGGAACAGTTAAGTGATTATATTATTCCTTTATTTTTATACAGTTCTCATTTTTCCACATGACCGAAATCTTGCAATATTCTATTAAAATGTCCTCATTTGTGTTAAGGCACTTTCTGATTAATTTTTTTTGCAACAGAATTAAGCCTTAACGATCTTCAAATTCTTGTTGATTTCAATGTATATTACAAGTGTATAATTTTTTTTACTGACCACTGAACTAACATAGTACATTTCTTTGACAGTCAAGAAGGTGATTTGAACACTAAACAGTCATATATAAAACAAGCACCCTTAATAATAAAACAGTTTAACAAATCGGTTTTGGGTTATATTGATCTACATCAGTTACAGTGATGTAAATACAGTGGAATCACACCAACTTCCTCTTCTTCGCTGTACGTTTCTGCATTGTAATATGTTTTGCACTTTTGTTTTTGGCTTTGACTATCTTGATGACTTTTGGAGGACTGATAAGAGCAGATTCGGTCTTTGTGGCCTTGGTTGGTTTTGGGTGCTGAATAAGAGGATGCTTTTCCCCTGGGCAGCTCTTAAAAACATGGACGTCTTTGACCCTTTGACCTCTGAGTTCTGGTGGGTGGCCACAAGTGGCTCTGACCTTCAGATTCACCTGCTCGATCCACCTAGTGGCAGAAAGAACAACACAAGGGTCAAAAAGCAATAATGGAGGTCAGTTCAAGCCACTATGATGAAAAGTCTGTAGGATCATAGCAAACTCCTTTCAACCAGAGCAGTAGTAACTGTTTTGTGTTTTTAACAGCTAAAACTCGTCACAAGGAAAAAAATGTCTCAGTCTTTTAAGATACAAAGTGTTGTACAATGGATGTATACTTGCTGCATCCCCAATGATGCACTCTACACTTCTACACGATGTACTTATTCACTCAACCAAGCAGTGTATTAAATATAAAGTTATTTTGTGATTCAAGATCAGAGTCTGACAGCCACTCACCCTGTGTTATGTAATTTAAAGCTAGAACAGTTGAGTGCATGTAGTGTCCAACATTTCATGCTTCGGTTTTCTTAATTTAATGCATCAGGTATGCAAAGTACACTTTATTTTTCAATGTGAACCCACTACTGATTCTATTTATACTACAAAACTGCAGAGAATAGTGCATTAATATGTGAATTAGGACGCAGCTGGTGTAACTTGTAAAACTAAAAATAAATGGAACCTTACTCTAAAGTGTTGCCCACACTTTTGAATGGTGATGTTGATTTTAAGAATGAAACTCACTTGCGAAGAGGCAACAGTGGACAATCGCAGACCAGTGGATTCTCTGCCAAGTTTATAACCTCGAGTCCTGTAAGTGGACCCAAGTCTGGCAGCTCCTCAAGTTGGTTTCCTTCAAGCAACAGACTCCTCAGACCGGACCCCAGTCCTGCTAGTGAATCTTTAGAGACCTTCAAAAGGTAAGAGATAGAAGAGAGATTTAAATGTAGATTGGCATTCCTCTTGTGGCATTAGAAAAGGTTTTGTCCTTACCTTTTCTAAACCCATATGATTCAGGTAAAGATGTTTAAGTGTGGCAGCAACTGGCTGAAAAACCTGTGGTCCGATCCAGCGAATAGGGTTACGGGAGAGATTAAGCTCTGCTAGGCTGCTGGCTTTAGAAAGAGCCTCACTTGGAACTTCTTTGAGTTTGTTTGTGCCTAGATGAAGAGTATCCAAGTCCGGTGCAGGATCAAAGGCCCTGGAAGCAACCGCTGTGATGGCGTTGGAAGTGAGATAGAGGCCCCTCAGTTTCTCAGCACCGGTCAGGATCCCTGCTTCTAGTTTAGCGATAGCATTATTCTCCATGTGCAGAGCCAGCAGACCAGGCAACAGCCTGAATGCTCCTTTGGGGAACTGAGTGAAACGATTCTTCTCCAGATGGAGGTAAGTGAGATGGGGCAACCCCTTGAATGCCTCGGGACTCAATGAAGTGAGGTCATTTTCTGAGAGGTAGAGGTAGACCAGACTCTTCATACCATTGAAAGCCCCATCTTCTACCTCATGGATCTTGCAGCGCTGCAAGTGAAGGGAAACCACTTCTGCAGTGCCTGGGAAACTGTTTGCAGGGACGTAGTGGAAATGGTTGCCCCGTAAGTCCAACAAGCGCGTGTCCGGTGAAAATCCACGGGGGATCTTGGGGAGGCCTTTGTTTTCACAAGATGAGTGCTTGTTCTCAGCCTGCAAAATGTATGTGGGTCAATGATAATAGTTTTCAATTAGTTTTTATTACTTTATACTGTTATAGTTTTTGTTAATCTTTTGCATTACAATTAATTTTTATATTTTCTGGTTTTACCTTTCTGTGATTTTTTTTTTAAACCTTTAAATATTTCAATAAAGTAACAGTTTTTCATTTTTAGTTTATTTAGTTATTTTAATATTTCAAATCAAGTTTTTATTTTAAGAAATTAAAATGATTTTAGTTTTAGTTACTGATTATAATCCTGAATAGAGTTCAAGATAAAGAAAAAAACATTTTTTGTAAAACATGCCAGTAAAATAGAAATGTGCACACAATGTTAGTTTATGATTTTTTTTTTATACTATTTAAAAAAATGCTGTGTGGTGAAAACAAAATAGAAAGTAATAACCTTCAGTGAACTATCAATCCTTATTTAATTAAAAAAGGTTATACACCTATTTTCCATGGTATTTTCTGTTCTTTTCTCAATCTCAAATTATCAGGTTTTAGAAGAGCTGCACCACATGACATGACTTATGAGAATGCAAATTTAAATGATTAGATATCATATTAATAATAACAATAAAATATAAAATAATAAAAGAAAATGGCTTCTCATTTGTGATTTATTAAAAGTCATTGTAAAATAAATTATGTAAATTAAACTAAATGGAGTGTCTTATCACTGACCTATGCAAAGTCTTTTCACTCACTCTATTTTTGCATCCACCCAGTAAGTTTTCACTCACCTCACACTGACAGTTGGCTGGGCATTTGACTTTATCTGGCGGTGGGGTTGTGGGGAGTGTGGGCAGTCTTCTCAGCTCCTCCAGCTCGGCCTTCATCATGGCCTCCTGGCTCTGACAGCGCAAATCAGCGGGATTGACCGCCTCCAGATTCTCACCGGACAGATGTGCAGGACCTCCACACGTACCACCCAGGCGAACACGCTCCCGCATCGCCCACTCGCGCAGAGGCCGCATGTAGCAGCTGCAGTAGATAGGGTTGCCTGCCAGATTGAGGCGACTCAGTTTGGGAGAGCCGGGGGCCATTGGCTGCAGGATGCGCAGCTGGTTATGACTTAGGTCCAGATGAGCAAGACGAGGAGAAAGCAGGATAGCTGCATTTGAAAAATCCTGCAGGGAGTTATGATCCAGGAGGAGGTGAGTGAGTTTGGGCATAGATACAGACTCCTCTCCAAGGTAGGTCATGGGGTTGTAGCTTAGCTCTAAGCGAGTTACTTCTGGAAGTCTGGAGAGAAAAAGAAGAGTAAGAAATAATGCTAGGTTTTTAAAGTAAGTTTATTCGATTATTATAAAAACATACATTGTAGCATTAAAAATATTTGATGAACATTTATTTACTGTAGAAAGTTTTTCCAGCATTTATTGATCAAAGTCATTAGTTCTTAACCTATTTAACTCCAGTGGCCCATGACTTTTCCATATTTCCCCCTAATTTGTATGATTTACTTTTACTTACAGTGGTGGCCAAAATTATTAGAACACTTGGCATATTTGTAGGGGTCATATGATGTTGCTAAAAAGAACCTTATTTTGTGTATTTGGTGTAATGCAATGTGTTTATGCGGTTTAAGATTCAAAAAACACATTTTCCACATACTGTACATTATTACATTTTACATTACATTTACATTTTGCTGACGCTTTTATCCAAAGCGACTTACAATTGCTATATATGTCAGAGGTCGCACGCCTCTGGAGCAACTAGGGGTTAAGTGTCTTGCTCAGGGACACATTGGTGTCTCACAGTGGATTCGAACCCGGGTCTCCCACACCACAGACATGTGTCTTATCCACTGCACTAACACCATTACTGTTTCGCCTCTATATGCCCTGCCTTTCTGAAACGCGTCGTTTTTTACAAAGCACATCATTTTGAAAAGGGAGGTGTGCTCTGATTGGCCAGCTATCCAGTGCATTGTGATTGGCAGAATACCTCAAGTGCCTGATGGAAATGTTATGCCCCTTGCTGCCATACTGTGATGCCTGTCCTGGCCAGAACACCGGCACGTCAAAACAAAATCGATAAAATCCATTACAAATGAGCCATTTGTTGCATCCAGTGAGGACATAATTATGAATTATAATGACTTGCACGGTTTCACGCGTTGCATTGCATCGTGCCGCGTAAACGTAAAACCATGTCTGCATTTGTGATCGGAGAAACCTCAAACAACAAGCGCTACTCTACACCAGCAGTTCTCAATTCCAGTCCTTGCACCCCTCTGCTCTGCATATTTTCCAAGTCTTTCTTGGTTAACACACCTGATTCAGATAATCAGCTTGTTAGAAGTGAGCTCCGTGCATGAACTATGTTCCCATTGACGTGGTCAATATATGTGTTATAAAATATGGTGTTATTCATGGATTTGTGTGACATCATATACCTCTGTAAATAAATACAATTTAAATTCACATCTCGCAAACTTCAATGCACTTTGAATGGAATATATGTTTTCTTTGAACTGGAATCATGGTGGAATATCCTGTGACGTCCCCTTCTCAGGGCACTTATGTTCGAATAGAACAAATGTTTGAAACCGTAAGAGAAACATACAAAATGTGCAGAGCAGAGGGGTGCGAGGACTAGAATTGAGAACCACTGCTCTACACTGCTCAAAACTTGTGTTTGAGTTGTCAGTGGCAAATCCTTTACATATGTAAACGTACTTACAGACTGTGAGTCAGAACAGCTGGCATTGTAGTTTTCTTTCACAGGATCAGGAAACAATACTCCATGAAATGTGCTGCACACATCTGAATATTTGGGTTGAATTGCTCTGGAACAGTGTAAATACAACTTAACCACTGATTCCTAGTTGTGTCCTCTTTTGGAAGGCCAAACAAAGTAATTTTCACTTTCACAATGAAACAGCGACTCCACAACAGCGAGATTTAAAAGTTTGACCTTCTTTCTTTGCCTTCTTTCATTATGCAGATCTTCCCACATTGTGACATAGACACGATTTAAACGAGGCATATTAGGAGGACGGGGACAAGTCTTTACTTTAATAAAGAATATCTCTTTTGGTTTGAGACGTTAGTCTTTGCTTTAAAGATCTTCTTCATGCACCAAAAGCTTGTAACACTCCAAAGAGAAAGGAAAACTTGAAATTGCAGATTATTATTATTATTATTTTGTTGTTGTTGTTGAATTGGCCATTACAGTGCCCATTAAACAAATGAATTATCTAAGTCATTTATCTACTCTATAAACCATATAATAGAGTCATCATAAGGAGATTTAGGTAATTTTCCTAAAAAACTGAGTAGGCCTATTACACTGTCATTCACTGAGTACATTTACATGGACAACAATAATCTGATTTTAACACAATTAAAACAATACTCCGAATCTTAAGAATCAACCATGTAAACATATTTTTGATTACCTTAATCCTTAAAATTACCTTAAGTCATATTCGAAGTAAAGAGAAATTGAATTAAGACATGTGGAGTATTCCCATTTTAGTCCCATCATTTAAGTGCAGTATAGACATGTAAAATCCCTGGCAATAATTATGGGAAAACCACATTTAGAAGATGTTCACCCAAAGTTTTGACTGTTTTACAACAGGGTCTATAACTTACACTAAACCTCTGTTTCGTTTAGTCAAATGTACGATACTTTCATTGCCTTGGTCGTTGACAAGTGTCCAGATGCAGTCTCAGATGAAAGTATTGATAGTTGCAAGGTGTGGACTTGCGATCATGTTCTTCTGGGATTGAAGAGTGTTGAAAAGTCATTTGTGGATTAATGCATATTTGAGAAACGAACCGTTTAAAATGATTCAGTTCGATTTGGTGAACTAGTTCAAACAGATCCGGTTACATCGAATGATTCGTTCGCGAACCGGATATCACTACACTGTTGTGGTTTGAACTCTCTCACAACAGACACGGAAGAGAAGACAATGCTGAATAAAGTCGTAATTTTTGCTATTTTTGGACCAAAATGTATTTTCGATGCTTCAAAAAATTCTAACTGACCCTCTGATGTCACATGGACTACTTTGATGTTTTTCTTACCTTTCTGGACATGGACAGTAGACCATTCACACAGCTTCAATGGAGGGACTGAGAGCTCTTGGATTAAATCTAAAATATCTTAAACTGTGTTCCGAAGATAAACGGAGGTCTCACGGGTTTGGAACGACATGAGGTTGAGTTATTAATGACATAATTTTTATTTTTCGATGAACTAACCCTTTAAGTAATTTTTCATTCTCCATAAATGTGCATACTATCCATCCTAAATTCGATGTGATATTAGTCATTTTCATTACTATTTAGAGCAGACAGGGTGGATAGTATGCACATTGGGATGCAGAGCATAGCTTCAACAACGGCATAATATGTTTGCATGTACAGCATGACAAATAATTAACTGCACTTGAAAATTTTGTAAAATTAAACACCCAAAACTATATATGACACTATCAGAAACTATATGTTTATACGTGAAATTATATTAATCCATTAATCGTTCTATGTACTATAACATAAAACAGGAACATGAAAGGAGTATTCTAAAACCAACTCATGTAAACGGTCTTGTCAACTTAATCCTAATATTGTTTTATTTAGATTAGAGTAAATAATTAGATTACTGATGTCCATGTAAACAGTCACTGTCACACAATCATGTTTCTTCACAGAAGAAGCCAAATTACTTGTGTAATCATTGTCAGGTGTGATCGCGGTTAAACTGATGGTGGTGCAAGAATCTTAGGACACAGCTGCATGATTCTTTTGAATTTACAAGTCCTATCCTGCCCATTAAGTGATTGGTAACATCGGGGGTTTTGTCACTGAGGTCACACCACCAATTGGTATAAATTCAAAGCCTCTAGAAGTTGTCTTGAACCATATGTTGCTCTTTGAACATGGCTGAAGAAGAAGCTAACGAGTGAGCTATAAAGACCCTTTTAAATACTGGCTGGAGTTAGCGCCATACAGCCAAGGACGTGAGATGCAGTCCAAACACTGCAAAGTACACTTTAGACCACCACGATGCCACCACTTCACACCAGAACCGAAAGGAGAACGGTAGAAAAAGAAACTTTCAGACACACAAGTGAAGCATTTCAAAATTCTCAGTCTTAAGGACTGAAGAAAGACCTCACGAGAACTGTGTGATGAAATCAATGTCAGAAACTGGGAGAAGGAGGACTTGTTGGCAGAACAGCAGCAAAGGAACCATACCTGAAATAGAAAAATAGAGTGAAACCCCTGAAATTTGCTAAAGAACACAGGAAATGGACAAAGAAACATTGGTATAAAGTGTGTGGACTGGTGAATCCAAGAGCCTAACAGTGTGGCAACAAGCCAAGAGTGTATGTTCGATGGACAGATGGTGAGAGATATAAAAAGGAGTGTCACTTGCCCAGGGGTTAAAGCCTTTAGGAACAGGTGACTTGGTGAAAATTGATGGCATCATGGCTAAAAAATACCACAATATTTTGTTGTGGCACCATCTGGGAGTCAACTTATTGGGCTTGGATTTATTTTCATCATGACCATGACAACGACCCTAAACATTCTTCTAACTATTGCCAGAACTACCTAAGACAGAAGGAATCTTTTTGAACATTGAACATGATGGATTGGGTCCCTCAAAGTCCAAACCTCAACCCCATCAAGCAAATTTGGGTTGAGCTGGAAAATAAAGACAGATGGATCTATTATACATTCAAAGGAAAGTCTTTGGCTTGAGTTACAGAAGGCATGGGATAGTCTCAGCCTCAGACATCATGCCCACGGACCGTCGGCTAAACATCTGATGCATATGGCACACAAAAGTGGAAACACTTCAGGAGTGTTGAAGTCGTCATCGGATTGGTTGAATTCTACAGGATTTCTGCGAGACGTGTTAGTCACGTTCTTTAATGTTCTGTCTGGATACAAAGATACCATGGCAGCAAACCCCCCTAACAAATGAAGAAAACCGTAGTGTTTACAACTGTGAAGACGAGCGCTTATCAGGATCAACTAAACGCTGGAGTTTCAAAAGAATGTGAAATATTTAAAGCTTGTGGCATATAATCTTTCAAATACATCCAAGAGTTTTACTGTTATTGTGGCAACATTTCTACGCCCTGAAACGTGACGATGAACAAAACGACTGGTTGTTTGACATGTCGTTCAAATGGCCCCATGAGCGTGCCTTGGCTAATGAAAGCTGCCATGAATTCATGCTATGCGAGACTAAACATGGGATAACATTAGTGTTGAAGTTCTCAGGAAATATACTGACACTATGCCAGAGAGAAGCACTGCTGTAATTGCCGCAAAAGGTGGACATACCAAACATTAAAGTGAAAAGTGGACAAAAAAAATAGTATGACTGACTTAATCTTATATTTGTTGTGCTCAGAGCAACTATCTGCATGTTTCATGAAAATTATGAAATTAAATCATGTTTTGGAGGCAAAGAAATTATCAATAGTTTTCAATTATTTACTGTTCTAATAATTTTGGCCACCACTGTGTTTTTATCTAGCCTAGAAATCAGTTTTAAAATGAGGCTTCCTCATTAATCAAGATTTTTCAAGACCGTAAGAATTGAACTGGTTCTTCAAAGAAAAAAAGAAAGTGGTTGGAAAGGTCAGTTAAAATAAGACGATTTTTAATTTGGTGTTGTTGGGCATTTTTTAATACTTGTTTGAACTTTAAACCTTTTAAATAATTTTGAGGTCCCTCTGGACTCACTGCGCAAGGTTGATGTTAATTTATAAAGTCTTATATTTTTATAAGTAGTTCATTGTTAGTTCATGGCATCTTAGTCAATAACTTAAACCTGTTTCTTTAAGCTCACCTTGTCATCGTCTCAGTGGGGAAAAACTGCAGTTCATTGTTATCCAGGCTCAAACGTGTAAGAGTGAAGAGGCCAGCAAATGCTTCTGTTGCCAGATAATTGAGAGAATTTTGACTGAGACGTAGCCATTTGATGTTCTGCAAACCCTGAAATGCCATGTTAGGTATGTACACCAATTGGTTGTGTGTGAGTGAGAGGAGGTTGAGAAAGCCAAGCTGTGAAAAGGCTCCAGGCTGGATCTCCTCCACTCTGTTTCGGTCAATAATTAGCTGCTTCAGTGATGTAAGCCCATCAAATGACTCCTAGTTTGTTAGGAGATCAAATAATGAGATGCATGGAAAGATTGTCCAGGATTACAACTATAAACACCAATCCATTGTGTCTTGCTTGCCTTACCTGGTACAGGATCTCAATCTTGTTGTTGGCCAGGTTAAGTAAGACCAGCCGGCCAAGTCTGCGGAATGCACCTTCCCGTACCCTTTGGATGTTGCTGTTCTGCAGCGACAGGTGGGTGAGGTAAGGGGTGTGTGTGAACGCCCCTGTAGGAAGCTCCTGCATGTCATTTCCTCTCAGGTCGAGTTTCACTGTTATCTTGGATATATACAAACGGCAGCATAAAAGCAATGCAAATATAACATAAATGTATAGAAATTCAGTTAAAATAAGGCCATAGTGATCAGGCTGGTGCACAGATTACCTCATCAATGGTAGGCGGCACCTCAGTGAGATTCTTGTTGACACAAGCAACCGTGAGCTGGATGTTGTCACAGATGCAGAACTTTGGGCATTTGCCTGACTGCACAGTATGGAACTCCAGGGCAAGTAACATTATAACCAACACTGTGGGAAGGCTAAACATTTTGGTGTTTCTGTGTAAAATAAAAGGTAGAACACCCAGTAACAACTTAATTGACCTTATTCAGTTCACTTTGTCAGGAAAACAATCTGCAAGCTTAATTAAAACTATGCAGTTTAGTTTGCCAACGCTGCATGATTTGAGGCTTTAGTGTTGAGCTCTGCTGGTATGTTTGAACTGGCTGGATTGAAGGCATTCACATAATTTATGGTTGAATGCAACTGCTTCATTGCCTCAAACTGAATGTCAAAACAGGCATTTCATCCTCTTATAACCGCTATATTTCTACATTTATTCCTTCAAACGAAAAACAAAAACAGGTATAAACAATTTATGACAATAACACTGGGATACATTACAAGTGTCAGCTTTATATTAAAGATATTTCTACCCAAATAGGTGAGCTGTGGAAAACGGTATATTGGAAATGTTGTTTCAAAATGTTATGAATTCGAGTAAATCAATTATTGATCAGATTTGTTGTCTAGAACAATGTTCTGTTATTTATGTAAAGTCTGCTTCTTCGATAATGACTTTGTTTCGGTTTTTACAATTAGGTTTAAACCTTTTAATAGGCTACACTGTTTGATGACAGGTTCTCAGTGTGACTATACCTTGCTACCGAGTATGAAGAGTTTATTTTTTTACAAATTGTGAAACATACTGCGTTTAGACTCAGCATCACAACTCATTAAATGTATAGTATTTTATTTTGTTTTTTTATTTTAATAAAACATTCAATAACTTGCTCTAAAAACGAACTAAAATCTTCAAACATTCCTTACCTTTTCTGAATAAATATGACTCTCTCGCGGTCCTTATTAACAAAAACACGCTCCGTCATAAACAAAATACTTAAGAAATAAAATTTCGAGCAAATGTTGAGAAAAAATAACAAAGAGTTTTAAAAGTCTACTTCTTAACAGAGCACCGACACCGAAGCAGCCGAAAAAAAATGATTTTCCAACTGCGAAATATGTTCGTTGAGTCCCACGAGACTTCAGACCACGGCTCTGCAGCACACAAAGAAGCGCACTGTTCTCAGTCTGGCCATCAGTCTCTCATAAATAAACCGCTGGAGGAGAGAAGGTTCCCTGCGAGCGTTTGGTTCAACACCTATATTCTTTTCAGTGTCAAGATACTGAGAAAACTGCCCAACAGGTTTGCTGGACCGCTCAAGGCTCAGTGAACTTGGGGCATTTGTGTCACTCAGGCGTTTGGTGAAAGCGCAAGGCAGTGAGAGCTGAACTACAGGACTTTATAACTTCATGCAAAACGGCTTTAAATTTTAAAATGGTAAATGTTACACTGAAAGAAAGACAACATGATCTCCCAAGAAAGAAAACTGTTTAATATCAACAAAATGGAATGTTGCAAATATGACAATATCCAGTGCATACCAGTTGTAGCATTAAATATACTAATGTCCAAAAAATTTTCCACTTAACTGTCAATGCCTTCTTCATTTCAACCTAAAGACTTTTAGATTTTGATATGACTTGATTTTGGTTTAAACTGCACCACCAATATGGCACATCTAATAAAAGGCATGAGAGAGTGAACATGCTCGTGGCTCCATGTCAATGTGACAGTTCAAGTATTGACAACTGTTCAGAAATATCAGTTATAACATTACAATCATTTAAGGTTTAAGCGATAATTAAGCCCTAATTATCATCCAGTGCCTTTTTTCCCCATTTTCCCTTTCCACGTATAAAAATAGAACCAATATTACTAAAAAGAGTTGAAAGAACAAAACTCTTATTCCAAGCCAGCTGTCTACAGCTGATCTGTAAGGAAATTCAGTTAATTATCATGAGGCACTAGTCATCACTGTACTTTGCCAAGCTTTGCAGTCTGAGATCTTACATAAACTAGATCAAGAGTTAACAAAGTTTCATGTATCCAGTCATGTTTTTTTTTTTTGGAATGACCCGTATTAAGTACTTTCAGTGGCTATATAATGGGGTTTAAGAATTAAGCAGTGGTCCTTTTCACTAATGTGGTCTTGAGAACATCTCTGGCATTGCAGCAGGATTCTAAGACTTTGCCATTTCTGGAAAACAAAAATACATATATGTAAGTATGTCTTAAGATTGTTATGGTACACAGAAAAAAGGTACAAAACTGTCACTAGGGTGGTAACCTTTTCCAAAGGTACTGATATGTGCCATTTTAAGTACTAACATTTACCATTTAGGGGTAAAAGAGGTACAAAGACGCATCTTTTAGCTTTTGTAGCTTAAGGTAAATACCCTAAACTAGCAGTGATACTTAAAGGGGGGGGGTGAAATGCTATTTCATGCATACTGAGTTTTTTACACTGTTAAAGAGTTGGATTCCCATGCTAAACATGGACAAAGTTCAAAAAATTAAGTTGTACGTTTGAAGGAGTATTTTTGTTCCAAAAATACTCCTTCCGGTTTGTCACAAGTTTCGGAAAGTTTTTTTTTCGAGTATGGCTCTGTGTGACGTTAGATGGAGCAGAATTTCCTTATATGGGTCCTACGGGCACATCTGCTGGAAGAGCGCGCGCTCCCGTATAAAAGAGCACTGAGAGGGTGAAAAAAAATGAAAAAGGGTCACGATCGTGTGTTGGAACCGCAGGCGGTGAGTAAAACTGCTTCAAATATCTCTGTGTTGTTAACTTGGCTATCAGCGCATAAGCACACAAGTAAACAACATGCGATGTTGTCATCAAACTGCACTTTCCACATGTACAGCTTAAAAAAAAAAAAAAAAAAGACGACAATGTGGAACTTTGTCATTTTCCAAAACCGCTAAGCAAATATATACAGTTTCAGTACATACCACATAGAGACATCGTTGCTGATGCTGCTCTAGTTAAATTTCAGCCTCTGGATCTGATTCTGGATCATAAATATACGCTGAATCTGACTGTTAGCCATGGTTTGTTTTGGATGTTTTTTTCCTCACGGTAATGTCACAGCTTCCAAACGCTCTCAACACAAAAGCCTACTCGCGCTCGTGATTCTTTAGCTCCGCCCACACGTCACGCCTCCAGTCGGTCGTGTTTTTCCGGGAAAAATCTGTACAGACTATCTCACTCTTATGAATATAATAAAACTAAAGACTTTTTGGAGTTATGAAGGATGCAGTACTACTCTATAGGTTCTCAAGATTAACAGGATATTGAGTGAAAACGAGCATTTCACCCCCCACTTTAAGATTTATTTTGAGTGCATAAGTGGTCAGGAAAATGCAATAAAACTGGATATACATTATATTTTGAACCCAAACTAACCGTGACACAAATTCTTCCAGAACTTCAGCCTGATCTGCTGGGAAAAACTCTTGTGCAGCTGCGTGCTCCAAAGCAAGTAAGTGTCCAGGCAGTACAGCTACCTTCTTTATCTTCTTATCTTCACTCTGGAAAAGCAAGCAGCAGTAATGAACAACACTGAAAAAAAGAGAGACTGAACTGAGCATCACAATTAGTATAGTACCTTTAAAAGTCCCAGGTTCACTATCAGTGAGGAGATAAAAGAATAGGATTGAGAGTGGGAGTTGGAAAAGGCTTTCCTCAACAGGGCATCTGGGCAAGAAGATGAACGGCTGATTAGTCACACAGGTTTGGAACAACATGAGGTTGAGTAAGTGGAGACAGAATTTTCATTTTGAGGTGAACTGCTCCTTTAAATGTTTAATTGTATGGTATTAAGTCATACCAGTGCTCTCAAATATTGCTTGCTTTACTTCTGGTTCATCTTTGTATACTGATGAAATCTTGAGAAAAATTTCTGAAACCTTGCTAGCATCGGAGACGTCAACCTAAAAAAAAAGGAAATTATTTCATGTGGTTGGAGAACAAGTCAAACCATCCTGATGTACAACTGGACTTAATGAATCAACACTGTACCTGCTGCTCTATGAGCTGGATCCTTTTGGCTCCAAGGGAGATCAGTTTCTCAGCTGACGGTGAGATGAGGAAAGACGTGAGCTCAGAAGTGCAGCGAGGCTCCTCCTGTGGCAAGAGAACAACGCAGGTAAACTCCAAATTGTTCATTTGATGGAAAATAGAAACAGGTTCAGGTTTAGCAGTCCATTCAGGCTTGCAGATGTTTTCTGCGATCACCTTTTCTTCAATTACATCTTTTGTTCCATTGACACCATTTTCCTCTGTATGCACTTCATCTTCCTTCTCTTCTTCATCTTCCTCCTCCTCCTCCTCCTCATCATCATCTTCAGGCTCTCCTTCATCATCACTGCATTAAAAACATCTATTTATCATTAGTCTAACTGTAAAAGTATTTCAAATACAGGAAAATATGAATTTCCCTTTAATTTATTCATACAAGAAACATCCAATACAACCCAGATTAATACCTGAGCGTGCCCAGCAGATCTTCCATGTTCATGCTCTCCATCACTTCCCTGAGAGCCTCACAGCCTTCCTCTCCAAAGCAATTTCCTAAACAAGCAAGCAGAAAACATTACCACATAATAACAACTTTGACACCAAATTGAATTCCAAATTCAACAGAACAGAGACACTATAGTGAGTGCAAAATTATTAGGCAAGTTGATATTCTGATTTTTTTTTAAGTACATTTGACCAATTCCAAACCACATCAATCTTAATAACTACTATTAATTTTGTATTTAATCATTTATAAGTGATAAATAATTGTCCATGAAGGCTGGAAGTGAAAAACTATCTATATTCTGGTGTGCATAATTATCAGGCAGGTTTTCTTTTACAGATAAAGTGAGCCGAAAAATGAGTTCATTTTAGTCCATCTCTGCAAGACAGACTTTTCAGGAAAGAAGATTAACTAAAAATGGACTCCCAAAACTTACTGCCAGATTCTTGAAAGAGTGGTACAAGTGGATGTGATGCTGGTCTTTCAAAATCAGACTTCATGTAGTTCACAACACTTCAGCATGTTATTCTTATTAAATGAGGGTCATTTTTGGGGATTTTTGTACCCAAGCAAAGTCTCTAAGAACTGAACACATTGCACTTCTGGAGACTTCAGGTAGGTTGCAGTTCTGGGAAATGGTGGCACTGGAGACTAATTGGTTCCTGATGGTTTTACACCTAAATCTTAACCTTAATTAAACTCTCTTGCAGTTAACATGTGTCTTCACTTGTTTTTTCTGACCCTGCTGACTTAATGAGCATTTCACTGTCCAATGGTCATGCCTTAACTTTGCAGATTCCAGTACTGCATCCTTCTCATTTGCATTTAATCATTTTTTAATTGCAGTTTTTCACTTCCAGCCTTAAGGGAAAATTATATATCACTTATAAATGATTAAATACAAAATGAATAGTAGTTATTAAGATTGATGTGGTTTGGAATTGGTCAAATGTGCTTGGAAAAAAGTATATGATCCAATTATCAACTTGCCAAGTAATTATGTATGCATTGTATTTTAAAAAAAGCTGTCACAAAGCTTTTAGGAGGCGGACTAAGGTTGTACTGTGCAGTCTAACTCTGGTCCACACTTGTTCAGAAAGATATGCATGTGAATTAGTTGATATTAAAAAAATATTATATTCATAAAATTCATAAAAAAGAAAAAAAGAAAAATTGCATTCAAAATAAAATGTTATGTTTACGTACCATTTGTGTGTGTACGGTGTATTTTCATTATGAATATATAAATACACACACATACATATATACATTAAGGATAGAAATATGTCAGATTTATATACAAAATATATCAAAGCTACCAATTTCTGTTAATAAAAAAGTTTGAAAGCAAGCAGCTTGTCATAATTACGATGGAAATACCTAAAACCGTATGTGAGGAGCCTTTAAATATAGGTGACAGACAACAAGAGTCGAAAAACTTGAAAAATTAAAATAAAATAATAAACATGGTCTAACTCATTTACGATTCCTGATTTTTCAATCTAATCTTGATCAATTTTGCAGAATGTACAGTACAGTATCATTCATAAAGGAGTTTTGCACCAGTTGTCGATAAGGAAAAGCATACTTGTTTAGTAATAATATGCTGTGACAACAAAATTTAATTAATTTACCATTCAGGTCCAGTTTCTCCAGATCAGATTTGCCCCGAACAGCCTTTGCAACTACCACAGCTGCAGCCTCACATATCTCTCCAAATGACAAATTCAGCTCCTAAACAAAACGAATATTTTAGAATGCTCTCAGTATGTACAATCACTGAACGGAAGTGTTTGTGTGCATCAGCTAGATCCAATGCTGGTGTCATGCATCAACTAACCCTGAGGAATGGCAGTCCCTCTCTAAGGGCCCCTGCTATAGCAATCGCACCTTCTGAGCGAACCAAACAATCCCCAAAATTGATGACTTTAAGACACTGGAGGTGCCTAATAGCCTAAACATGGATGAAATCACACGGACAGCCATTAATAAACATCTCTTCTAACCATATAGAGTCATGAGACAGAGTTGCTCAACATACCTCCGCCATGGCTATCGATCCTCTCTTAGTAAAAGTGTTGTCGTTGAGGTTGAGGACCTGAAGGTTTGGGTTGTGCTTTATGGCAGTGGCTAAAGCAGTGATGCCAAGATGGTTGATTCCATTCTGTGGCATATAGACCTCTTCAAGACTGCCCAACAACTGTTTAAAAAAAAAAAGCAAGAAGAACGAAGAACAGAGAGTCAAACAAAGCAAAATTGTATAATTTTATGGCAGCAGAGGATTATTTTATTATATATATATATATATATATATATATATATATATATATATATATATATATATATAATTATTTTTTATTTATTTATAAAGAAGTCACCAAGAAAAGTTTAAAGAACAACGTTTTATTTGAAACAAAAAACCTTTGTAAAAATCTTTACTGTCACTTTTGATTAATGTAACACGTGTGTGCTAAATAAAAGTATTAATTAAAAAAAAAGTTACTGACCCTAAACTTTTAAACAATAGTGTAAATACATTTTTAGAAAACAATTATTCTTTAGTACCTTAAATGCTTTGGCAAGTGCAGCAGCACCATCATTCTCCAGCCGATTACGTCCAGCGATGAAGACTTTTAACCTCAGGGGAGAGCCAGCTGCACTAGACTGCTTGTGACATTCAGTCAAAGCAGAAGCAAGGACCTATAAAAAAAGAAAATAATAATAATAAAAAAAAACTAAAGAAATAAAACTGTTATTTATCTGATTCATGAGCTCCAAAAATATTAACACGTTTAAAATGATGATGCATTTTTTTAAACCGGTTACATCGAGTTAATCACGGCCTAAACTTACCATACCCCCTCCGATGCCCATGCCACAATTATTAAGCCTGAGCTCAAGTAAAGTGTAGCATGCAGCGCTCTTCAGAAGGCTTTCAATTCCCTTTACACCGTCAGGGCCAAAGGCATTGTCGCTCAAGTCCAGAAGAGTCAGTCTGGCCCCCGATGTCATCAAAGAATAGCCCAATGATTTCTAGAAAATGTTGGAAATGCAGTAAGCTTTTTATTTCACAGCAAATACATTTAACTGAGCTTTTTGAGATGGGTATTGTTTTACCAGAGCAGGTGGAATTTCAGAGCGAAGGCGACCCGTGAACAAGTCACTCCAGTGGCATTGCTTTGTAAAAAAAAAATGCAAAGATTAAAAACAGCAAAGTCAAAGACTGAACATTTTCCAGTGGCAGTTTAAAACTACCTCCAATTCCCTTTTCGCTTCAAGAGATTTTGCAATTGCCTGTGCTGCTTCAACCCCCAATGTGTTTCCCTCTAATCTGAGAGACTGCAGTCCCTGACACCCCTCGATCTCCTTCACCATCTCTTTCACTGCAACATCACAGAAAAGGAAAGGAATTATGAGTGTTGAGGTTTATGCATTAACACAGAAAATAAATAAATCTGCTAACAGATTTTTTTTACTCACCTGACTCAGCATGGTCCAACTTCAGCCCTTGTCCCTTATAGCTTAATTCCACTTCTCCAACATGAGTTTTGGCCAGCGCCTCTGTAATCTGAGCAATATCTCCAGAAGCCATTTCTTTCTCTACTAATGAAGTTAATAAAACATTAACAGGGATCACAAAAATCTAGCACACTAAACCTTAAAAAAACTGATAGATCTCTGTAGCATATGGATTTACTAATATAGATATTTACATCCCACTCACACATTATACATCAGTGTTACATCCTCATTTTTTAATTCATTTTTAACAGGATTGTACCATTAGCTCAACAAGCTAGCCTGTCACTATACAAGTAAACAAAAGATTGGCGTTTTAAAGTGTTCCTTTGAAACCAGATGTTTCACCTTGCAGTTCGATAAACTCGAAATAGATGTTGCTGAACTTACGTTGTCTCAAAATTAGCATGCTAATGTCATTGCAGGCTAGCTCAGAGAATTAGCTACCAAACTTTACTCTCAACCAGTACTTTACAATAGTCCTTCAATCACATCAACAATAGTTAAATATAAAAATGTTAAGATTATTGATATTTTAAACCTACGAATATTACCTTACACCTCGGCACAGATATTAACAGAAGCCAGCTGATAACTAGCCTGACTAGAGAAAGCCCATCACAACAGGAGGCACGTGGAGGCGGCAGTTCTTTGAAAGGGCCGGCGTCACATTGTTTCATAATAAAAGCACAATAAGTCCTGTTCTGACTTTTTTTCACTGTTATGACTCCACTACTCGTACTGAATACACTATTTATTGTGTAATATAATTATGATTAGTTTTTCTTTGTTTTTGTTTTTTTTACAACTGTTAAATAACTGTAACGTTACTGAAACAGAAATAAATACCGGTTAATACGTAAATGTATATCTGAATAGCAAGTTATAATTATTTAAACATTATATACACCAGAGACTTTTTAGATAGGATGTATTACATCAAATATATCAAAAATTAATTTAACTTAAAAATTTAAACAATTTCATATTTGTACGAGTAATCAGAAATGTGACGTAAGCCCCAGTGGCCTAATGGATAAGGCACTGGCCTCCTAAGCCAGGGATTGTGGGTTCGAGTCCCATCTGGGGTGGAAATCTTTTAAATGCTTCTTAGCTATCCAACAACTGACAGAAAGCTAACTGCAGGGCTGCGAATCAAAGCAGGTGGTAATTTGCTATAGTTCTTCAGTCATTACCCTCCATTTAAGTATTGAGCTTCTAGGATATTATATTTGACTAAAGGTTTGGTTATAAATTAGATAGCGAATGTGTTAATCAGATCCAGACAGTAAACTAAAACATGCATCATTTTGCACGGGGGTTTGTTTTGTGCGTCCTAACGGCGACCTTCGTGAAGGCTCAGCGTAAGTGTGTTTTCAGTGTGTCGTATTTTAGAATGTTCCCTGTTTGGACATTGGTTACCAAACGAGGCGACATCATGATATAAAATTATATCAAACTTGTGAAACCTCTTACGCTTATTGATTGTGATCTCTGTTCTCACTGTGCGCTAGATGTGCAGAGAGCCACCGTATATTGGGATGCTGTTCAGAGGTCTGTGGAGCTGAAAGAGGGTGCAATGGAAGAGGAGGGAGATGCACTTGGTTATTTCAATGATAGTTTATCAGTTTCTGGATGGGGAGTGCTGGAAGTGCAGGCTGGTTATGGACGATTCCAGGAGAACGATGAAATTACATATTTCTTGGCTGGATACCTTGAAGGATACCTTACAGCCTCGTAAGTTAAACTGACTAACCCTCGAGGGAAAAAGAACACTTTTGACATACTTTTAAAGAGAATAGACTTTTTACTGAAACAATCTACTTAGAAATATCGTCAAATTTACAAGAATGCTTTTATATTAGGGGCTGAGGTGTGTCAGAGCAGGCTTTTTTTTTTTTTTTTGTAAATGTACTTCTTTAAAGCATTTCACAAGATTATTAAAAATACCTAAAGGGAAATCTTTAACTTGGCATTATTATAAAGTGCACTTTTACAAAAATTGTTAAGAAACAATGTCATTTTTTCAAGATCTGAAGTACACTAACCTATTTTTTGATTTGTACATTAAATTAAATTAAACACATTATTTTCACTAAATTATAGGGGTCTGAGTTCATTTGTATTCTAAAATACATTGTCCTGGGTGTTAATGAAACACACACATTTCAGTATATTAACATCCCAATAACTTTTTATTCACAGACAGATGATAAACCATTACTATAATATGTATCCTCAGATTATAAAGGATAATAGTGTTACAAAACATCTGAAATGCTTTATGAGGTAAGTGACATTTATTACCTACATTCTAAAAAAATGAATAATAATAATAAAACATTCCCCTTTAAGACATGTGTAAGACTCTATTCATTTACTAACTGCTGTTTTTTTATTTAAATAAACACTTGCCTCTCTATTTTTCTTTGTATTCTATTCTAAAGCCAAAAAAGGACTCCAACCTTTCCCTATTCGTTTTCTATTCAGTCTGTTTTTTTATTTATTTATTATATAATTAATAAAGACTATGTGTTGCTACGTACACGTTGCTGCATGTACTGCATAAGGCTAACCAAGACTTGTCATTGCTCTTTTGTTGATTTTGATTGCTTCCATTGTCCTCATTTGTAAGTCGCTTTGGATAAAAGCTTTTGCTGAATGACTTAATGTCATTAATTGATTGCACTGTTCCAAAATTAAAATAATGTCAGATCAAAGACACATACTTAAAGAGTATTTACATTTAGAA
Organism: Carassius gibelio; assembly: GCF_023724105.1. Classification (NCBI taxonomy): domain Eukaryota; kingdom Metazoa; phylum Chordata; class Actinopteri; order Cypriniformes; family Cyprinidae; genus Carassius; species Carassius gibelio. The sequence goes on from NC_068407.1 coordinate 13,130,719, forward strand.
GTTTTAAAAACGTTCGGAATCTTAGAATTTTGTGTTGCATAAACACACATATTAGTAATCTATGATTATATCCGTCTTTATTAAACTTCCATTCTTTAAAATAGTGAGCAAGACTCATGGACAAGAACACAAGTGAAATTAAATGGGAAGACTGATCGTTTGTGGCATCACGTGGGTCTTCTAGTGGCCCAGATGGATGGACTGCATGCTGGGGCAGCATACTGGGCCAAAAGTAGACAGGAACAGGTCAGGAAACCTGAAATGTCTATGCATCTGTTTAGATGTAGTGTACACATCTCATTCTTAGAGTTTGATAACTCAAGTGAACTTTTTGTTTTATTTTTTTTCATTCATTGACAGTGATGCCTAAGTGTTTTTAATTTTGTGTGAATGACTGAAACTCCACGCTTGCATTTCAACTCCCAGCCTCTGTCCATGTTTGCGGTTCAGTTCCTCAATGGTATTGGGGATTTGCTGGATTTAATCCCTGTTCTCAAAAGGCGTTCCAACTCTTCTTCTGACTCCTTCAGAATGCCAGGCATGAGTCACTGTTCTGCTCTCATCAAGGTTATGAGTGTAATCACATTTTCTGAATTGGGACCAAATGCGATAGAAATTAGCCAGTAAAAACCCCATGTCAGGGGTTTTCAATAGCACTTTTCTGAATATTTAGAGCTTTCGCGAAACAACCTTTTTTCATTTGTTTTTGCCCATTTTATCTGCAGATGTTACCTGGCTATGAGAATCTGTTGCTTGGTCACTCTAGCTGGTACAGCTATGCTGCGAGCATGAGAATCTACAAGCACTGGGACTTGAAAAATAAACATAATGGCACAAGCAGACTGTCCTTTAGCAGCTACCCTGGTATTTATAGGCAGATGTATGTCTTTTATAATTTAAACTAACAAAAATTTAGTGCTATTAAACTGTTTCTCGTATCATTTCCAGGGATCTTGTCATCTCTGGATGATTTTTATTTGCTGGGAACAGGATTGCTTGTAACTCAAACCACAAACAACGTGTTCAACTCCTCTCTGTTCTCCCTGGTGACCCCAGAGGCTTTGCTTGCTTGGCAAAGGGTGCGTGTAGCACATGCACTGGCCTGCACAGGGAAGCAATGGGCCCAAATATTTTCCAAGCACAATTCAGGTGAGACAGAGAAGTGGATCATTATGTGCAAAAATTATGTTCCGTTTTTGCAGTGCTCTTTCAGTAATTCAACTCAAATTGTGAAACTTGTGTATTAAATAAATTCAGTGCACACAGACTGAAGTAGTTTAAGTCTTTGGTTCTTTTAATTGTGATGGTTTTGGCTCACATTTATCAAAAACCCACCAATTCACTATCTCAACAAATTAGAATACTTCATAACACTTCAAATTCTTTTTAGTTAATTGTTGGCCTTCTGGAAAGTATGTTAATTTACTGTACATGTACTCAGTACTTGGTCAGGACTCCTTTTGCTTTAATCACTGCCTCAGTTCGGTGTGGCATGGAGGTGATCAGTTTGTGGCACTGCTGAGGTGGTATGGAAGCCCAGGTTTCTTTGACAGTGGCCTTCAGCTCATGTGCATTGTTTGGTCTTTTGTTTCTCATCTCCCTTTTGACAATACCCCATAGACTCTCTGTGGGGTTCAGGTCTGGTGAGTTTGCTGGCCAGTCACACAAACACCATGGTCATTTAACCAATAATCTGACCAAGCTGGTCAGCAGAAGGAAGCAGGAAGTGCTCAAGAATTTCTTGGTAAATGGGTGCAGTGGCTTTGGTTTTCAAAAAACACAGTGGACCAACACCAGCAGATGACATCGCACCCCACATCATCACAGACTGTGGAAACTTAACACTGGACTTCAAGCAGCGGTTCTCTCAGTTGGTTGTGCATCTTTTTCTTCCACACGTTTTCCTTCCACTCAACTTTCTGTTAACATGCTTGGATACAGCACTCTGTGAACAGCCAGCTTCTTTGGCAATGAATGTTTGTGGCTTACCCTCCTTGTGAAGGGTGTCAATGATTGTCTTCTGGACAACTGTCAGATCAGTTTTCCCCATGATTTTGTAGCCTAGTGAACCAAACCGAGAGACCATTTTGAAGGCTCAGGAAACCTTTGCAGGTGTTTTGAGTTAATTAGTTGATTGGCATGTCACTATATTCTAATTTGTTGAGATATTGAATTGGGTTTTAGTGAAACTTGAGCCAAAATCATAACAATTGAAAGAACCAAAAACTTAAACTACTTAAGTCTGTGTGCACTGAATTTATTTAGTACATGAGTCTCACAATACTAAAATAAATAAACACGACATTCTAATTTTGAGATGATATTTATATGGCTTTTTTATTTTATTTTTTATTTTTATGAATTATGTCAGGGACCTACAATAACCAGTATATGGTGGTGGATCTGAAAAGAGTTTCACTTGGAAAGCAGATTGAGGACTGGAGCCTGACTGTTGTGGAGCAGATTCCTGGTTTGGTTTTGTACTCGGATCAGTCACAATCGCTACGTCATGGTGAGGAGTATTTCCACAACAAAACCAGTAGTATCATCTTATCAGTCCATCGGAAATTAATTTAGAGAGGATATACGAAGTAGGAAGCTAAATCACAGTCTGAAGGGTAAATTTAACAAGATCATATGCATTTCAAATCACCTCTATAGGTTACTGGGCCTCCTACAACATACCTTTCCACTCAGATATTTACCGAATGAGTGGTTATGGTGTGATGTGGAAAAAGTATGGGGAAGATTTCTCATATGACCTCTGTCCACGCGCTAAAATTTTCCGCAGGGACCAGGGAAAAGTCACTAATCTGGACACCTTGAAATACATTATGAGGTACAATGGTGAGTTTAAGTTTTCGTTTTGGAAATGACTCAAAACTGTTTCTTCAAAATAATCTGCCTTCTGGTTAATCTAATTTTTTGATGAACAGTAGCACTTGTCATATTAGATTACAGAAAGGACCCATATTCAAAGAAGCATCCTTGTAAATCCATCTGCTGTCGAAATGACCTGAGACTTCGACGACCTCATCCAGAGGGCTGTTATGATACTAAGGTACAGAAATAGGTCAGTTATTAAAGTTAAAAGTGTTATTATTACATAAAAACCAGTAAAGATATAGTGTGATTCTAATGGAGGCTGTCAAATTTAGGTTACAGATTATCACATGGCCCAGATATTTTCGGCTGAAGCTGTGAATGGACCCACTACTCAGAATGGTCTTCCACTTTTCTCTTGGAGCCGTTTTAATCAGACAGCTCATCATTGGCTCCCTCAGACGTACAACTTTACATTTATCAGCATGCAGCCTTTGCTCTTTGGTTCCAGAAATCAAGCCAAGACTGATAATAGTTTTGTACAATGTATGAACAGCAGTCTAGAGGATACAGATGCAAGACTTGGAAAGGATTTAATCGATTTAGTATCAGATATTTACAAGCAGTTCCATGAAATCATTGGGTATATTTTTGCCTAAATGCAACTTAATGCATAGTAGTTCCAATCAGTGCTGGACATGTTTATGCAATAAAAGACTACAGTAGTAAATTTTACCCTAACTTATAATATGTACGTATAATTTGTGTTAATGACAAAGCTCATTGTTATAAATATTAACAAATTACCAATAAAATGTATCAGTGCAGTAATTTAAGATTAAGATAAACTGATCTGAACAATATCAGACTAAGCAGTGTTATTGTACTTTTTCACTAGAGAAAGAGGACCTGTCAAAGTTAAAAATGTCCTATTGTTAGATTTGTTTATTACAAATAGAGCTTTTCATTTCACAAAACATTAATTGGAGATGGACTGGTTTTGCGTGGATTACTTGTAGATTATTGTAATGTATATCAGCTGTTTTGACCCATTCTGATGGCACCCATTTGCTGCAGAAGATCCACTAGAGAGCAAGTGACGTAACTAAATACTTAAACATTTTACCTAAAGTTTAAATTATAAATTATATTATTGTAAATTTTATGTTATTTATATAAATATATTTTCTGTCTTTGCAAGGTTAAGAATTTGTAACTACAGACTGAATAAATGTTGAATTTACACCATAAATGGATGTTTAATTTTATTATGTGTTAATTATATATGAGGTCAAAAGTATGAAACCAATAGTAAAAAGGCTTAAAGTGATTAAATATCAATACCCTTGTAATTCACCTTAATATTCAGATTAGTGGTCTATCGCAATTGTAAGGCCAGTTTTAAAGCTTTTATCTTTGACTCTCAAAATCTTGAATATTTCGTTACAGCCTTGGTACAAACTATATTATCAGCACAACAAATTGAGTAAATGGTATTTGACTGATTCCACAACAGCACTAGATCTGCATCAACTAACTTCGCCCACTTAAAGGGTTAGTTCACCCAAATAGCAAAATTATGTCATTAATAACTTACCCTCATGTTTTTTCCAAACCAGATCGAAGTGTAAACTGTTTGTGTCTCAAATAAGCATTAATCCACAAATTACTCAAGCTGTTAACTTTTTTAATGTGGCTGACACTCCCTCTGAGTTAAAACAAATAAATATCCTAGAGTAATTCATGTACTCAAACAGTACACTGACTGAACTGCTGTGAAGAGAGAACTGAAGCCAATACGTCAAGCGCAAAAGAACCGGGGATCCGTTTTCTTCAACCGGTTTATTGAATCAAACTGTCCGAAAGAACTACTGGTGATCCAAAAACCGATGCAAACGGTTCTTGACTCGTGAACGAGTCATTATCTGGCTCAGCTCGGTGTTCATCTTCAGTTCTCTCTTCACAGCAGTTCAGTCAGTGTACTGTTTGAGTACATGAATTACTCTGGGATATTGGTTTGTTTGAACTCAGAGGGAGTGTCAGCCACATTAAAAAAGTAAACAGCTTAAGTCATTTGTGGATTAATGTGTATTGGAGTCGCGAACTGTTTAAAATGAATCAGTTCGATTTGGTGAACTGGTTCAAAAAGATCCGGTTACATCGAATGATACGTTCGCGAACCGGATATGAAAAACTGCTTTGTTTTGAACTCTCTCACAACAGACACGGAAGAGAAGACAATGCTGAATAAAGTCCTAATTTTTGCCTTTTTTGGACCAAATTGTATTTCGATGCTTTAAAAAATTCTAACTGACCATCTGATGTCACATGGACTACTTTGAAGATGTTTTCTTACCTTTCTGGACATGGACAGTAGACCGTACACACGGCTTCAATGGAGGGACTGAGAGCTCTCGGACTAAATCTAAAATATTTTAAACTGTGTTCCGAAGATAAACGGAGGTCTTACGGGTTTGGAACAACATGAGGGTGAGTTATTAATGGCATAATTTTGCTATTTGGTTGAACTATCCCTTTAAGTCTGTGTACAACCTGACGATCCTTTTATTAGAATAATTTGAGAATGTACCAAAGAGCAACTCGATTAATGCTTTAAACATAGAGCAGAATCTTAAATATTAATTTGTGTTAATGCATAAATATATCCAGCATCTTATAATCTGCGCAGTGCATCGATGCTGGGCAAGTGGGCGGGACGAACACATCGCGGGATACGAGCCAATCAACCGCCGCGCTTATTCCAGTTCTATGATACGAACGAAACCGGCAGCACCCTGCTTCACCTTCACCGCAGGAGTCAGGACGGCATCAGAACAGCATCCGAGCTGCACCGACAGCCTGCTTACACACCGCCCGCCAGCCTCAGTGTAGTTCCCTAATGGCAACGGAGGACAAAGGAAAAACGGCGGCGCCTTTCCCGGAAACGGGATCCCTCTCAGCAACGCACAGCAATCTGAACAATAATAACAACAACAATAATAAAAACAAAGACAACGAGGGAAGCGAAGGAGCCACAACAGCCACATCTGCTGCTGTTGAATCCGGCGGGCCTGAAAATATCATAGGAAACGGTTCAGCTGTTAATATTACCGGAGGCAATAACGGCAAATGGGTCCGTCTCAACGTCGGGGGGACGGTGTTTCTAACGACACGACAAACGCTGCTGAAGGAGCAGACTTCATTTCTGTACCGACTGTGTCAGCAGCAGGATTTACATTCAGACACGGTAAGACAGCAGCGAGTGGTGTTAGTGTAGGAGTGTATGATGCACTGAAGGGGCTTCAGTCAGATGGATGCACACGTGCTGCCCTGCTCATTAACGCGGACCCCCGGTGTGTGTACAGTTGAGCTGCGTCGCAGTTATTAGCCAGGAATATCTATATTACTCCACGATGCATTTATCAGATAATGTGGCCCACCTGAAGCTGAGCTTGTACAGAGGGAAGTTGGATCATCCGCACATCCTCTCTGGCCTGGGTTGTATTTCATAAAATTAAATTTTACATTTAGATATTTTAGATAGATCTACATTTAGATAATAACTTTACTTGTTTAATATTTGTATATTAAATAATAATATTAATGATGAAAGCATAATTTTTAACTTTTGAAATATATTTTTTAATCAGAATATTTTAAAGGTTATTCATTATTTAATCATAATTAAAATGTCAAAATTAACATTCTGTCATCATTTACTCACCCTCATGTCATTCCAAACCTGTATGCATTTCTTTCAAAAAAGGAAGATATGTGACCCTGGACCACAATTTTTTTTTAATTTTTTTAATGGCAAATATTATTAGGATACAAAGATTACATTTCTTACTGTAAATATATCAAAACGTCATTTTTGATTAGTAGTATGCATTGCTAAGGACTTCATTTGGACAACTCTAAAGGCGATTTCTCAATATTTAGATTTTTTGCACCTTCACATTGCAGGTATTCAAATAGTTGTATCTCAGCCAATTATTGTCCTAATAAACCAAGGAAATATATATAATCTCAATTTCAAATAATTTACTATTGAGACCATATTTTGAAGAATCTTGGAGACCAGATATGTTATAGGATACTTAATTTTTTGTTAAATAAGCAAAGTGAAAGGAAGCCTACCATCATCCAGATATGATAGAACTGATCTGTCAGAATGTAGAGCACATGACAGAAGTTCCAGTGGGATCAAAGCAAATATCACCATACGCCAACTCTTGTGTGCAGGGGGTCTTATCCCTGACCCACTGCAATAAAATGTTTTCTTCTGGATGCAAATGTTAATATATTATGTAATTTCCTTTTTTAAAGCTTTTATCTTTGACTCTCCAAATCTTGAATATTTCGTTACAGCCTTGGTGCAAACTATATCATCAGCACAACAAATTGAGTAAATGGTATTTGACTGATTCCACAGCAGCACTAGATCTGCATCAACTAACTTCGCCTACTTAAGTCTGTGTACAACCTGACGATCCTTTTATTAGAATAATTTGAGAATGTACCAAAGAGCAACTCGATTAATGCTTTAAACATAGAGCATTTCCTGTTGGCAGATGTCTTTATGTGTCTGCTCGGAAGGCCCAAATCTAATAAACCTAGATGTATTTCTAATTGGATGCCAAATGTAATTTTTCAATATTTCCAGTCTGCAATAAGGTATCTATTTTGGTTTTACATTTTATGTTTTTCTTTGTGATTTTGGGGAAATGTTGTGAGCTTTACCCATATTCAGTATTTTATTTTGTAGCTCCCGTTTACTCTCTTAATCCTACAGCACTAAGGCATACAAAAAGTATTTGACTTAACAGATGGTACTCTGCCTTCACAGTATCATCCCCTCCCAAGCTATCCTCTTATATTCCCACTTATTCCACACTCAAAGTACCTCCGTCCCCACAGTAAGTGACGAGGCACAGACGGTCTCCCATCACAGCTCAGTTATTACTGGCCGCTGTGGTGTTTTGTGCTCTCTCACTGCTCATGACACTCTTCTAATGAGATTAGAGTCATGGCACCTTGAAGACTCCCAGCCGGGCACAAAAATATCTATGGAGGCTTCTCTGTTCTATTCCTGGCCTGGTCGGTTCTTCACTGCTAGTTTACATGCATTTAAAGAGTTCAAGTTTCTAGAATCATTGCGTTGAGCCAGAAAATGGTTTGTAATTGAGAAATTCTAATTGGAAAGTCTGTCATGATTTTCTCACCCTTGTGTCGTTCCAAAACGGTATGACTTTGTTTTTTCTTTAGAACATAAAAGAAGATATTTGAAGAATGTTGGTAATCAAACGGTTTTGGATCCCATTGACTTAAATTGTTTTGTGTGTGTGTGTGTGTGTGTGTTTTCGTCTACACAATGGAAGAAAACCATTCTTCAAAATATCTTCTTTAATGTTCCACAGAAGAAAGAAAGACTCATGATTTGGGAATGAAATGAGGGTGAGTAAATGATGACAGAATTTTCATTCCTGGGTGGACTACCCCTTTAAGACTTATATTATTAGGTATTTCCCCTACATCTTGAATGAGAATGTGCTTTTAACATAAGCCAGAATTGATTAAGTTCGAATAGTTTTTTCAGCTTTCTCGTAGAATGCTGTGTGGCTTTACGTGGCACAGGTTATTATGCAGTTCTGTTTTGAAATTAATAAGCTCTTTGTTTGCCTACCAGGTATTTCCCATGGGATGCAGCTAGTTTCCCATCAGGACCTGGTTCTTATACTTCCTTGTTCAACTGCAGAGTTAAATGTCAATGCAAGATGAGCACGGATAGATGAATTAGAAATCAGAAGGCTGAATCCTTTGCATTTAAGCCATATACCGTAGAATTATGTAAATCCCCTGTGCGTTCTCTTGTTCTTGTGAAATCCCGAGCGGGGGGGACAGCTTGTCTCTTCTGACGCACTGCAGGAGTCATGCGCAGGTGTTGTCATGCCTGCTGTCAAGTCTAGTCATGTCTAATGTGAGGCTGTCTGCTGCACTTGCTGTTTCGAAAATGCCATTTGTGTGTGCATGTGCAAATGATGTTCTGTGCTACGTTTGTCTGTGAGATTTTATGGAGCGAATGGAAATATTTAGATGCCTTTTCAACTCTGTATGCCGTTCGTGTCCATGACATGAATCTAGAGTGAGTCATGCTGGGCCCAAAATGAATGGAAGGTGAAAAAGAATATTTCATACACGCAACTGTATTTTACATTATTTATTTTAAACTATACAATACTGTTCAATAAAAATACTTTTATCAAGGTCACATTAAATTGATCAGAAGTGACAGTAAAGAAATGTATAACTTTACAAAATATTTTTATTTCAATTATGCAATTATATCAGTGCTCAAGATATATTCTTGTTGTTATCAATTATATCAATTATGTTTTCAGCATTGATAATAACAAGAATATATCTTGAGCACTAATCAGTTTATCAGAATGATTTCTGAAGGAACACTCGACAATGAATACTGCTGAAAATTCAGCTTAACCATGACCGAAATATATACATTCAAATACATTCAAATAAGTCAATTATTTTAAATGGTAATAATGTCATAAAATAGTACTGTTTTTATTGTATTTTTGATCAAATTTATGCAGGCTTGGTGAGCATAAGAGACAAGTACTTAAAATAGTTTTTCTTGCCAAAGCCAGTTTTTTTTGCTGTATGATAAATACCTTTTTCTGTAGGTATGTTGTTCATGTTGTGAATCTGCAGTAAGTTATCCCATGCTTTCTTTCTCTATTATAGTACTTTTATAACATTGCAGTGCATTTTCAGTCTTGCCAACATCATCTTCTTTCTTTTTACCCTTTTCACCCTTGTGTGCTTCTGTGCACTTCCTTTTTCTCATGTTGCTGTGTGGGTTTCGAGTACTCATGCCCTTGGCTCTGTTGTGTAATGTTCTCTGTAGGGCATGTTGTAGCCTACATGATGTCCTGCTCTTGCTAGAGCTGTGCCGAGCTCTTAAGGTTAATTCATTGCAGAGAGGAGACCCTCAGCAATTCTGGGACAAATACTGTGGCCATGCTAATGTGACCTGTGCTCACTGCCACATGCCCTTTCTTTTAATGTTGTTTTCTCGCTTGTGCCAAGTCACATTTTTATGCCCTGGGGTTATGTACTGTTCAGAGCATCCTGTTAGTGTTGGGCGATATGCTACATTTTCATATCGTCCTATCGTCAACCTATGAGTCCGCCGATACACAATATTATCATGCTTCTAATCTATTTAGTAATTTATTTACTTGGTTTCATTGCCGGAAAGTGACCCAACTCCAGCGTCAGACTAAAAGCAGCCAAATGTTTTTAATATGACTGTATTTGTATTTAACATGATACCAAATCGTAAAGTACTAATTTTAATGCTTACATTTCCTCAGTTATTCTCAGTCTAGTTTATGCACTTTAAAAACACTCCCATTTATAATCAGTGAATCTACAATATATGATGAATAAATCTCTTCGGGTGTGTCTCAATCAGCTCCCTTGCTCCCGAGCTCGTGAATCAGTAGATCATGAACACAAATTCAGCCTCTACAGCGCCAACGGACAACATAGTAGAACATTATCATCACTGGAATTAATAAACAATAGGCAGTCTAGGGGACCAATAAAATTTTTATTAGTGCTGGACAACGATTACAATTTTTAATCCCGATTAATCACAATGAATCGCATTATGCACAAAACTAATAAGGCAATCAAAGGTAGTGTATTGTGCACTTTTTTCATTTAAAATTACTGCTATATGAACAAAAGTGTAATGACATTTGGTTTGCAAACACTCAAATAAGGTGCTTTTTTTACAGTAGTATTCCTTTAACACAGTAGCAGTTAGAATATTTATTGTAAATCTTAACTTATAACATTAATGTAATTCAATAAAACAAGTTATTTGTCACTGCCAGGACATATATTCTATAGTTTGTTATAGAATAACGAGTTATGCAATATATTTTCTTAAAGGGCTGTGTGTTACCGTGTCCCATACGACTCAAAATAATAAACCACAAAGTTTACAAAACGAGCGCTTCTCTGCTGTCTTCACATGCTATCCAAGTATAAATTGGGATTAAGCCTAAATAATTTGATCGGGAGAATCCCCCTCCTGTGACCCATGATATGTCTGTATGTGTATTCAGAGCCAGTAACCAATGGACTTTCATAATAATAAGAAAAACTGTGATAAAATAATTATCGACGTTAGTCAATTAATGCGTTAATGAAATGATAACTTATCCAGCCCTAATTTTTTTTTTTTTATTCTCTTTAAACATATTCTGTAATACGTTCTTACAATATTTCAGCTGAATGTTAATTATAAATGTTAATTAAATGTGTTTGTTACCTGTAGATAAAGATAACATGTAGAAAGAGAAAAAAACATATATTAAGCGTGCAGAATAACATAAGCGGACTTTGAACGATTTATTGCCACTTTGAACGACTTCATAATTGTGGCATACATAATTGTAATCACAATTAGAAATTAGATTAATTCTGCAGCCCTAGTATAAAAAGCATCTAGCTATTTGTACTTAGTTTACATAGTATCGACCGTTAAGAAAATAAATAAGATATTTTCACATGCAAAGAAATGATAGAGTAATCAAATTGAATTGTGAAACCAGTGTCGATTCACACCTCTATTGTTAACATGATACTATGTCTTTCGGCACAACCCACATCCTGTACATCCGTTAAACAGCTTCAGCACTGATTCAATGCTACATTTACATAGGGAATTTCCTAACAGTCACCACATTATTAAATATTAACAATATCTAATATTAAATAGTAAAATGATAAACGCATCATGATTAAGCAATATGAATTTATTTTAAAATAATATTAGGCCTACATATTTGATTAAATGAAATTTATACATTTACATGGCACATAATGAAACAACTAATCAATAAGAGAGCTGTGATCTGTTTTTGTAGGATGAAACTGGTGCTTATGTGATTGACCGAGACCCAACCTATTTTGGGCCCATCCTCAACTATCTGCGACATGGGAAGCTGGTTTATAACAAGGAGCTGGCAGAAGAAGGTCTGTTATTTAACTTTCTTGATATTTTTTATTATTTTATTTTTATATTTTCAGTTTAAAATTTTTTTTCTATTTAGTGTATTACTTCCTTTTATTTCCGTTTTAGTTATTTTTATTACATTCATTTAGTTGCCATGACAAAATTTCACATTATTATTTAAGGTTTATCATGTATTATTTCTATTTACTTTTATTTCAAATGATTTTTTTTATTTATACTTAGTTAACAGCACTATTAGATTTAATTGTACATTCTCATTTCCACTATTTTTTATTTAGATTTTCCTTGCCTTCATCTAATGCTAATACTTAAAAAAACACTAATAATTGAAAAACGCTGTTGAATATAATATTTTGCAAATCTAAAAATAAATATGTTTTTTTTACTGTATGTTATAATGTAGTGATGCAATTTACAATAATTCATTTTAGTTTTAAGTGTTTTACTTTTAATTTATTTGGAATTTCAATATTGGAGCATATATAGTCGAAACAACTGTAACCACATCCAAGTTCAGTTTTTAAAGCAAAGTGTGTCTGTGCCTTCAGGTGTCTTGGAGGAGGCAGAATTCTACAACATCACACCGCTGATTAAATTAATCAAAGAGAGGATTCTTGAGCGAGACTCCAAGGCCACACAGGTAATGAGCAGGGCTTTTATCATTCCTCCATGTCGAAATAAAATAGCATTTTATTTTCATTAGTATCCATTTTTTCAGCTTCTTCACTTTCTTAGCACTGTATTTCTGTCCATCTCAGTTTCTACTGTACATTGATGACTGTATTTGTGTGCTTATGCAACAGCCATCAGTTTCCCACCCACACTTGCTTTTCTTGCTTTTCTTGTTTTCTTCTACTTCCCACCACATTCCTTTTTTTACACTTCACCAATCTTCACCCTCTCTCTCTGTCTTTTATACAGCAGGTACCACCAAAGCACGTGTACCGGGTGTTGCAGTGTCAGGAAGAGGAGCTGACCCAGATGGTTTCCACCATGTCGGACGGCTGGAAGTTTGAGCAGGTCAGCGTGCGCGCCTGCCGAAAACCCCGCCCCGGACTGCTCTGGACTGTGGGTTGGACTGACACGGAGTCGATTTCCCTTCCCCTGATCCTAATGCTCCCAGTGTCCAATTCTCCCCTCAGATTCAGAGTCCAGTGATGTAGCTAAAGTGTGAAATTAAACTTTTTTACATTTGCATTCAACTGGATTTAACATGGTCAGTTGCACCAAACCCTCTTTTTTTTGTAAAATGTCAAATTATATGATATTATTCTGGCTTTGTCAAGATGTAGTTTTACATATCCCCACTGATATTGTGCACATAAGACATGAGGAAAACTACATGTTTTGAAGTAATAAGGCTGATTTAGCATCCATCACATACCAATCATATGTGTTTCTTAAAGGGACAGTTCACCCAAAAATGAAAGTTGGTAATTTTACTCCATGTCATACTGTTCTAATCCTACATGCAAATTTTTTTTTCTGTGGTAGACAAAATGATTTTGGTGGAACATTTGTAACCGAACAACATTGGTGCCTATTTCCATAAGATGAACAAATACAAACTAACAGATATTTCTCAAAATATACTTTTGTGCTGTACAGAAGAAAGAAAGTCATACAGGTTTGGAATGACATGAGCAATAGTCAATTATGACAGAATGTTCAACTTTGGGGCAAACTATCCTCTTTCAATGCAGTGCTCATGATGTGAGACACTGAAAAACAGCATGAGACATGATGCAACATCCAAAAACTGCATATGTACATAGACAAACATTTAAAAGGTTCAACATTTAAATATATCAATGCTAAGTAAGGGATGGACATCCAGCCAGCATTGATTTTTTCGATAACAGCCGGCTGGATGTACATTATCCTGCTTATTTAAACTTTATAATAGTTAGACATGAAATATTGATTAGAGTTTAAATACTTGAACACAAAGCTTCCATCAAGTAAAAAATGTTCCCAGCAAGCGCATTTCAATGACTGCAGTTACCTGGAAGAGCCTGTGTTATTAGCCTTAACCGGTTGTTATCGTCACTATCAACAAACTAAACTCCTATCTGAGAAGTTGTCCACTAAAAATGTTGCTTTAAAGCACAGGCAAAAAAAAACAAAAACATTTGAGCTAAATTAAACTCAAAAGAAAACTCGGTAAACCTCATCAATAGACTAATCAGTTGGTGGAAGACTAACTAAGGTTGACCAACCTGACCGGTCTCTAATGAAAGCAATGAAGATGTTTTTGGTACAGCTGACCAGGCATTGGATCCATCTTGATGTTTTCCTTTATTTTCTTACCCCTTTCCTCTAATCTCAAGTAAGTGTCTTAATGAAAGCCCTCTCTCTCTTTTTCTTGGCTGTTCCTTGCTTTTCAAGATGGTGAACATTGGCTCATCTTACAGCTATGGAACAGAGGACCAGGCTGAATTTCTCTGTGTGGTGTCAAAAGAGCTGCATACCTCGGGTGGAGGTTTGGGGACAGAGCAGAGCCACAAGACTAAGGTTGGAGCACCTACAGACAAATAAACTAATTTTACACTCTCTGTGCCTGCTCACAAACACTAAAGCACAGTGACTAATTCCTCAAAAACATGCTTACAACATACAAAATCTGCATCTCTTCATCTCATTCCACATCAAAAGCCTTTATGCATTCGCACACCCACTCTTCAAATATTCATAATAGTTTTTTATTTTTTTTTGCTGTCATCATCTGTTGTGCTGCGATCCCTCCGGTTTCTGTTCACCCTGTTGTCCACTCATAACACAACTAGACCTCGGACACACAGGAGGAAGATGGAGCGAGGGAGGAAGAGGAGGAGGAGGCAGTGGGAGAGAGAAATGCCACCCCCAATGAGTGGATTAGAGATTAGCAGAAACTTGTGTCAAAGGAATTGGTGAGGCAATCCCATCATGTTGGTTGTATTAGTGGTAGATGTACAGAATTTGAGTAGTCGGAGGGTTTCGGTAAACTGCATTTCAGTGCACCAAATTAAACAATCACAAAGAAAAAACAATAGGACTAAATTAAATTAAAAAAGCCCTCTTATATGAGCCTTTTATGAGAACGGTGCACTAAAGTGAAATACCCTTCACCTCCTAGCAACTCCCAAGCATGACTTTCCCTCATAAGTAACGATTACACTAAAAACAATTCATAAGTGTGCAAACAAACTGTTGTGCACCTTGAATAAATATAGCTTTAAAATTGGATTTGGGACTCCTTAATATGGGATCCCTTAATTTTTAATACAGCATTTGTTCCATAAATTGCCATTGAATCACTTCCATCTCAATCCATATCCACAACTTCAGCAAAAATGATCTTTGTATTACATGGAATTTACAAGGAGGCATATTTTACATGCTACACTATTCATATCAGAAATGATAAGTGATTATGTACTACTATAGACATACACTGCTGTTCAAAAGATTGGGGTCTGTTATATCTTTTGTTTTGTTTTTAGAATTCTCTTATGATCACCAAAGACTGCATTTATTTGATCAAAAATACAGCAAAAACTGTAATCTTGTGAAGTATTATTGCAGTTTGAAATGTATTACAGTTTGTAAAGTTTAAAAAAAATTGGAGTTTTACAAATATTAGACCTTTTTGGTGCAAAAATTTTTTTAAACTTTATTTTTAATTTAATTAACTGAAACTATATTTCATTAACATTTAGTACATTTTAAAATGGAATTTATTCCTGTGATGTGAAGCACAGATTTCAGCATCATTACTCCAGTCTTCAGTGCCACATGATCCTTCAGAAATCATTCTGATTTGCACATTTGATGCTCAAATATTTCTTCTTATTAAAGGCCCCGTTTTTTGTGCTTTTTTGAAGCTTTGTATTTACAGTGTGCAATATAACGTGTTCATGTTTCGCGTATAAAAAAACAGTGTTTTTCACTTAATTCACCTATCTGTATACCGCAGTTTTCACTGTCATAAAAACGGGCTGATGTCTTCCTTGTTCTATGAAGTCCCTCCTTCAGAAATATGTAACGAGTTCTGAATTTGTTGTGATTCGACACCAGCTTAGCGCACGCTGCCCTCCCGGAAACGCGATTGGGCTAGTTTTGAAGCAAGAAGCAAGTGGGCAGGAGCATGTGCTGGAGATGTACTTATAATCACAGGAGCGTTTTTACTGACGAGATGCGCATAAAAATCGCATTAGATTTTTTTGCACAGCCCTACCATCTAGTTAACAAAGCTAAACAGCGTTGTCCTTTGTGTAATAAGTTACAGAAATTGTTAAATGCACCAACTTAAATAATAAAATACACTTACCGGTTGTCCATAAACAACGCCTTCTCCAGACAAAGAGGGAACTGCTCCATCTTTCAAGAATAATCTTTGTGCTAATCCGGCATTAAACTGATTGAGACTGAGGAAGTCCTCAGCAGGCTGTCATCAGCAAAATGTGCTGCACATAGTTTTACATGTGGATTATAATTTTTGGGAACCGAGTTAAACATAAATTGTAACCATTAATCTCCAAGTAAAGTGCCCTGGGAAGCCCAAACAAAGATGATTGAAAATAACAGCGTTTCAACGACATGCTCTTCAAACGCTGCTCTTCCTCTTCTGCGTCAGAGTGCAAAAATACCACGCCCTCTCGAGGCTGTAGACGGTATTGTTTTCTCTTGGTTCATTTCTCTTGGTTCATGTCAAATTAATTTTTGATAAATAAGTCGCACCTGACTATAAGTCTCAGAACCAACCAAACTATGAAAAAAAGTGCGACTTATAGTCCGGAAAATACAGTAGTCCAAACAGGTCGTTCATTGTAGGCGAATTGCATTAAATAAAATATTTCGCTTGGCATTGAACTTTGAGCTTTAGAATTTTACAGATATTATTTATACTCTAACAACAACATTACACGCTAACTAAAGTTTAAAACATGGGATCACGAAGAACGGGACCTGTAATATTGAAAATAGTTGTGCTGCTAAATATTTTTGTGGATACTGTGATCATTTTTTTCAGGAGAGTTAGAACAGCATTTATTTAAAATCTCTTGTAACACTGTCACTTTAGGTTAATTTGATGCATAATTTCTGAATATGATATAATTCATTTATGAAAAAAAAAAGAAGATGTTATTGACTACAATGCTTATGTATATAATGCCTTTTCCAACTCTCTTGCAGCTGTTCCAGATCCATGGGTCCCGGATGTAGGATACAAAGAATTTTATTTTTCTAGATCTCCATTTCATCATGTGTTCATGATGCAGTTTTTATAACCATACTTTTTTAGATTTGTTGACTTGAACAACGGGTATTAGCGGGAGACAAGAACTTCACATCCAGCAGCAAAAAATGTCATTGTTTTAAATTGAAATGTTTCTGAAAACAAAAGTCACCTAAGGTATTAAAGAAAGACTTACAGCTACTATCTTAGTACATGACCCGTTACCAAAGAGTGCAACGTAGTTATGGGATCCAACTTCAGTAAATATAATGCATTTAAACAAAAAGTAAAGAATTAAGTCTGGTTTAGTCAGGAAATACATTGTCATCAATGATGGAAATACTGTGTGGATATGAGAAAGTAATCACTTTTTTAGTATTTAGAGTTTAGGTTTTGCACATATTGCAGAAGAAGAGTGGCTCTGCTACATGAATAGGTCACGTCCTGTTCCATTTAGCATCAGCTGTGGGTAAAGTGCCAGCACTGTCAACCTGGCAGACCACCAGCAGTGCACTTCAGACCCATTTACAGTCTGCGGCAGTTCATTTTGATAGTCGTTGGCGCCAGCTAGAAGGTCAGGGTATCATTAAAGGTCACTGGGATATTGCGGTTCTGGTCATGTTTGAATACTGTATATGGATTCTTAATAGGTCCTGGTTTCAGTTTATTTAAAATGAAGTTCAGATAATGTGCTGGAATATGATACTGTCACTTGCTAATGTGTTTTGTGTGAAGGCTAGGTTTCTTCCAAAGGAACAGTCAAAATCGTTCAAATAAACATGCTTCAATTCAACAAATGATCAAGCACCTTTTGCTCCCTTTAGCTTACAGCTGTGGGCTGTTTGCATGCCTAAGCTTCTTTATTATTAAATATGCTTAATTTTCTTGCACAAATTTGCAAATATACAGTGCCCCCAAAATATGTTTGGACACTTAAGCCACAGTTAAACATGGAGGAACATTGTAATGGATGATTCCATTATATAGCAAACCAAGTTGCTGATAGAACAAGCACAATCCTTTAGCAAAACATAACCATGTGAAACTGGTTTCAAATATCGTATATCAGGGCTCCAGAAAAAAACAAAAAAACAAAACAATTAAGGAGC
Source organism: Carassius gibelio (assembly GCF_023724105.1). Classification (NCBI taxonomy): domain Eukaryota; kingdom Metazoa; phylum Chordata; class Actinopteri; order Cypriniformes; family Cyprinidae; genus Carassius; species Carassius gibelio. The sequence continues at coordinate 13,148,942 of NC_068407.1, forward strand.
TATTGATGTTGTACTGTGATAAAGCAATAAGCCCCAAGAACCTGTGGTTTACAGTGAATTCATAACAGCGGAGGAGCATTGTTAGGTACGAGTGCCTAAAGCCCCCTTTAGCTGTTATAAATTCTCTGTAAATCACAATTTGTTTTACCGCTGTAAAAACTTCACGGGCTCATTGCTTTTAGAAAATGGTTATTCCATATATGTAACAAGGTTTCATAAAATAAAACAAAGCTAATACAATGTAATGATATTAATAAAAAATATTCTTCCACCAAACAGTGTAGTTCCTCAGAAACTGTTGTGGTTACAGTAAAGTGGTTCCCGAGCAACACACCAAAACAAATAGGTGAATGCCTGTTGACTAGAGTAATTTACAAAAGCTTTGAAAGTGGCTCAACTAATCAGAATCAAGGACCAGAACTATCAGTTTTATTAGCTATCTTTTAAAATAGCCTACCTTTTGTACTATAGTAATGAAGCAAAAGATATGATGGTTTCGTGTGCCGCTTGAACTAAGGCACTAAAGCGATTGCTTATGCTGCATTAAATGTATACTACATTTTGGAGAATATGAGCTGAACGCTGGCTGCTTACGCTCTTCTGTGTCAGCCACACCACAAAGATAAGCAGTTTTCTTTCAAATCAAAGTGTAAATACAAGTACTGCTACTGTGCTGCTAACACAGAAGAGCGTACACAGCCAGCGTTCAGCTCATATTCTCCAATGGCGCTACGTTGAGGTGGTGATAAGCTGACTACATTTTTGGTCTCAGTCTGGAGCCCTATAAATAAATAAATATATATATATACACACACACACAATGTATATATGCTAAAAATAGCTTTGAGACCAGTTTAAATGTTTTTTTCTGAGAAAGGGTCATGCTTCATTTGTTTGCAGATTCCACTTGGTTTGATATTTCCAATTTAATGCATTAAAATTAATTTTTAAATGTGATTTAAGTGTTTAGAAACTAAATTTGGATGGTTAAAAGGATTTTTTCCCCCATGTTTGATTATGGCATTATCATTGTCTTTTTTTTAAACATTTAATTTGTTTGTAATCGCAACAAGACCTATTATTATTATTATTATTATTATTATTATAACTGCATTTATACAGAGGAAAGAGGTGTTTGCAAACACATTTTGTAGCTCTGTGCATTACTGGGTCAATTCGTTCTTATTCTGTCCCCATTTCCTAGCACTGTGTTCCAGAACTGTGAGCAGAATTGTTTCTAGACACAGAATAGTGAGGAGATGAGATGTTAAACTCGAACTGTTTAGACTGATGTGTCAGTGCTGTACACTATAGTAATATCTTTACAACTGAACTGGTGGCTTGAACAAATGTTATCACTGCATTGAATTTCAGAAGTATGTTTTATTTTTCACGTTTATTTTGTATATGTTAATAGCATCCTTTTATATGGCCTTTTTTATAATCATACTTTGCCATTCATCTGTATTTATTTTAGTCTAATAATTGTCAGATTATGTTTCTTTGTCAGGGCACAGGTAATGTTATGGTTTATATTGAATTTTATTCTGTAGACACAATGCTAATTTAATTTTTTTAATGCCTTTGTTACATATATTATACCATAATTCCTCTCTGAGCTCTCACATTATATTTATTTATTAAATATGGGATGAGCTTATTAATTAATTTTTATTGGTGTTAAAATGAATTGAGTTTTATTTCATTTTTTTCTTTATACGTACACTTTAGATGTATAATTATGAACTGTAATTCATACATATTGCATAATTCATAAGTTTTGATTAGCATTGAAAGCACATCTGTCTGTTTAAATGAACCCTCAATTGAAGAAAATGTTTAGTGATAATTACTAATGGCTTTCTAAACTTGGAACCAGGAGAAAGACCCTTAGTACTGTAGTGTATGTATGCCAAAGAAAATTAGATTAATGTTTGTCTCTTCAACTAAAAGAATATCTTTTAGCCCAGAAAACAATCATGAATTAGATGTCCAAACAGCATTGTTGTGTAAATAGTTATCAAAATGATTGAAATAAAGTTTAGAGTTTCTTTTTCAAAAAACATTTCAGCTGTGTCTGAAGCGTTAATCCAGTTTATTATAATATTTACATGAAAATGAAATATCTCATGTATGAAACATACTGTTACACTCACATGCTCCATGCACAGTTTAATATCGCCACACGGTTAAACGTATTAATGCAATTGCATTTGAAGTTTAGCTTATTGCTGTCAGATCAGTTTAAGAAAGACAAGTTTTTTGGAAAGAAGAATATTGAATCTAATTTCTACAACACTTGAACTAATAATGTTAGATAACTCTAATAATAAATCCAAATATACAGTATTTACATTTTATAAATTTACAGTGAAATCCAGTTACAGTTTTGGTTTCGGTCTAGATGTACATGTGGTAGTGTTGAATTTACAGGTATGTGCTAAAACTGTCACCGGTGGCCAGGTGGAGATACTCCGGCTGCTCTGTGCAATCCATCTCCGCTTCCACACAGAGCTTCCTGTGACGTGCTGAAAGGGTCTTTCGCTTCCACAAGCTGGAGGGCCGCTTATCCAGACACGTCTTTATCATTTGAGACAAGTCCTGCTGCAGATTCTGAAAGTTTTCCCTGAGAGAAAAGAGTTCACAATAATGAAATCGAAGTAATGAATTCAGAGTCGAGTTATGAGGATTGATACAAGATCCTAAAATCTTAAACTCACGCTGTTGGAGGTGTTGGCAGATTGTAATTTTGCCCTGTAACTCCCGTCAACCAGTATGTTGTTTCTTTCCCTTTACCCTGTAGAGTATATGAGAACCAGTGCTGTTATTGTAAAACAAACTATTTCTTTTCGAAATGAAAATATAAAAAAGCTAATTCAAACTATTAAGAAATATTATAGTGTATAAATACAGAAATGTGAGAGACAATGATCATACACACCTTTAAGTAAGTTTCTCCTCTCTTTTCATACTCAAACTTGCAGTCTGTGCGCTGGAGAATGTTGATAGTGGACTGACTCGCATGGATTCGTAGTGCTGGGGTGAAAAGATCAATGTAGAATAAAATACAGAATAGCAGTAGAGGGATTTCTCACAATGCTTTGGTTAGGGAAAGATTGAGAGCAGATGTACAGTACCACTCAAAAGTTTGCTAAAGTTTATTTAAGTCAAAACTAGCTTCTATCATCTTTCTTTCAAACTTTTGTGAGATTAATTCATTGGAAAATGTCTGCCCCTTTGTACCTCTGCTTGCCATTGTAATGAAATGGGGATCGCAATCTTGCCAATCGTTCAATTTTAGAAACCTACATAGAGTTTGCCCAGCACAACCACTACCATCACAATCCTAAAGAGCAGCAGTGCTGTATAAATACATTTCTATTTGTACATTACATTTGTGTTACATGTAAATGAACATTCACAGTTGCTTGTTGTGGAAGAGCAAAAGGAAGAGATGTGTAAGAATGTGTGGTAGTGTTGTAAGAGAAAGACAACGGATGAATAAATGAATAAGCGATGGTGACATTTCAGTTTACATGTAACAAATTTCTACAAAATAAAAATCTTCATTTCCTTTTTTTGTGTACTACAGTGTTGACTTTTCCCAATACAATTTTACCTACTGTTGAAATATGTAACAAATTTATAACAAATAGGCCTTTGACCATGGTGAAAAAAACATTTTGACCAGTGTGGCTCACACAATGACTACATTTTCTATTTTAATATACTTAATATACTTAATATACTTAATATATTTTCCTGTGATGGCAAAGCTTAGTTTTCACCAGCCATTACTCCAGTCCTCAGTGTCCCGTGATCCTTCAGACATCATTCTGATATCCTGATTTGATGTTTATCTTTTATTATCAGTGCTGAAAACAGTTGTGCTGCTTGATATATTTGTGGAAACCAGGATTCTTTGATGAATAGAACGTTCAAAATAACGGCATTTATTTAAGAGAAGCACTACTCACGTAGACCTGTGGACTCCATACGAGATGCTGTGTTCACAGTGTCTCCAAACAGGCAATATCTGGGCATTTTAATTCCAACTACACCAGCAGCACAGGGCCCTGTGTGCATTAGATAGTATGGAATATTTTCATTTAGTCGTTCTTAATTCGCTTTTAAAAGGAATCCTTGTTTACATACATTATGTGCAGGAAATATAGTGTAAAAGAGTATAAGATGTATGAAGCAAGACTTTTCTGGGTCAGTGATGACTACTTCATTGAGATCTTTTGTCTTACACTAACCCTTATATTTTAACACATTTTCTTTGCTGCTGTGCCTTTAAGAAATGCCCTCTGCAGTACTGGAAAACTTTCAATTATTAGTTTATAAAAACAGAGTACTATAAATTGCTGGCCGCTACCTGAATGCACACCGATGCGGATCCACATGGGTATCCCAGGCAGATGCTGTAACTGAAATGTGCCCAAGAAGGACAGGATGTCCAGCGCCATGCAGCAGATATCCTTTGCATGCCTGTTCCCATTGCGTCGAGGAAGACCAGACACCACCATGTATGCGTCGCCAATCGTCTCCACCTGACAGAGATACACACACATGTCACTTTGGAATTAGTGGATTACCAGTACCATAGTGAACAATACCCACCGTTCATCTTTCTGACATACCTTATAGACGTCGTGATTGTCAAGGATGCTGTCGAAGTTTTTGTAGATGTCATTGAGCATGTCCACCACTTCCATGGGTGTGCTGAAGTGGCATAGTGTGGTGAAACCCACAATATCACTGAAGTAAATGGTAACCTCGTCAAAGAGCTCAGGTTCCACTTTTCCCGTTTCCTTTAGAGAGCGCACAACAGGCCTGAAACATTGAGAGTTAATGATTTGATTAATTAGCAGGCAGTAATTATATTCAAGTCTACACACTTGTGTCTAAATAACAATAAAACACTAAAAAATGAGTTTAGACTGCAATGTTACTGATATATTGTTATGCATCGCTAATAAGACTCTGCAGTGTTTTTCTGTTGGTTGTGTTCAGACCCTGGCAGAAGCATGAAGTTCAGGCAGTCCGCTCGGTCTCTCTCAGCCTTGTACAGAGCTGTGCGTTCCTCAACCAGCCGCTCCAGGTTACGGGAATACATCTGCAGCCGGCGGATCAGGTTCTCCATGTAGCTCTCATGTTCCTGGTTGTCCAGACTATTCGAAATCAAATCAGGAAATAGATGGTCCTCATACAGTCAAATGTGTTTATTTCAATGTTCTATGTGGTTACAATCTCAACAAAAGCATATAAAGGTGACCTGACAATCTTCCATAGAGTGTTTTCTATCTTTTTGAAATCTGGTCTTCTGTCTGGGTCTTCGTCCCAACAATTTTTGATCAGCATGCACACCTGGAGAAATAGATTACAGAGAACCAAGTAATATGAGATCAATTCTTACCTGACGTAGCTAGAAAAACTTGTGTTATGGAGTAGATGACTTGCATATCTTTTATCAAGATCAAAATTGATATAGTATAAAGGAAAATGGGTAACACTTCACAATAAGTTTTTCAGTTGATAGTTCATTAGTTAACCACATTAATTAGCATGAAGTAAGAATAAACAATACTTTTATAATGTTAATCTCAACATTTACAAATACATTTTTAAGATCATTAACAATTGATGCATTGCGAACTAGCATGAAAATATTTATTAACTAACAAACAATGTTAATAAATTATGTAATAATATATTGCTCATTATTAATGTTAGCTGATGCAAATATGTTCCTGTTATCCTTATTCGGTCCTTCCTGTGCCTGTCCTTGTCATGTGAATTCAGTCCCAGCCATTTCCTTTTTTAGTTCATTTGCTCCCAGGTGTGTCCCATTGGTGTCTGTATTTAAAGATTTCCCAGTCCCTTGTTCTGTCTGCTGTTAAATGTCATGCTTCTAGTGTCATACCTAAGTTCCTGACTGTTTACTTTTTGTTGATTGTGAAATTAAACTCCAAGAATGAATTCTCCTCGTGCAGTGTGACAATTGTAAAGTGCTACCCATGTTACAATTTTTCCAACCATTTTTAAACATGGTAACCCAACAACTTCTTCATCTCATTTATTGTTCCTGTGTTGGGAGAATGTTCACTTCTAAAAGCACAACTATTCCAAGCAAGCTTTCAAATAATATAATCGTGATCATAAAAGCTGAATTCTTATGGCACATTTTTAACAGCGGGCTATAACATGTCAACTACCTGTATGTTTTGGCTGCCTTTCATAACTGCTATATTTGTACTAATGACAGCCAAATAATCTGTGTATGAGTCAAACATATGAATAGATACAGACACTCATACCTCTTGTTCTCTCTCACTAGTGTTCTCGAAGTTTAGATCAGGTCTGAAGAAAGAGGATGTCATACTAGGGAACTGCACTCTGGCCAGTTTCTCTGGTAAAAAAATAAAATATAAAATGGATCCGTAAAAAGGATTGTTCAAAAGCGTAAACTATTTTAAATCTGTCTGAATGTATTCTGTTAAACATATACTACCAGTAAAAAGGATTAGAAAATTAATGACTTAATCATCTTAAAAAATATTAAACAAAATACTTTTCAGATATTTTGCTTGCTTTATTCAACTCACAATACTGCCCACACTACTGTTTGGAATGCTGAACATTAGTCTGGTAAAGTTCAGTTCAGGAAAAAGAAAATAGAAATTAGTAGTGAAATCAGTCTTGATGTTTCCTATCTGATCTTTGGATATCTTACCCATCTATTGCATAATTAGCAGATATATCTAATTTGTTATTTGCTAGTGATATTTGATCTTCGGGAAAGTTTTGTTCCACTGTGAAAATGACATTGCTGAGAAAAGTTCTATGTCACCTAGGCTTCTTCATGCATTGACACCAATTAAACGACAGTATAGTAAGGGGAACCTGAATGTAGCAGCATTCAGAAGAAGAACATCTAGATCACTCCAGAAGATATAAAGTTAGAGGAAAAGAGAGGCTATGAGGAATCTCTTGTTGAACTGGAAAATATTGGCAGATTTCTCCATTGCAAAAGAACCACTGATGATTCAGGTAGATGAGCCTGAATACCAAAATTCACTTGCTGAAGTAAAAATATTTCCACATACTTCAACCACAGCAGAAAAGCAAGCAAAACTTGCTTTGTCGGACACCAGCAGTGCACACATTTACATTTACATTTAGTCATTTAGCAGATGCTTTTATCCAAAGCGACTTACAAATGAGGACAATGGAAGCAATCAAAAACAACAAAAGAGCAATGATATATAAGTGCTATAACAAGTCTCAGTCAACTTAAACGCAGTACACGAAGCAAGGGCTTTTAAATAATATAATTAATAAAAAGAAAACAGAAAGAATAGAAAAATAATTGAGTACGCTAGTGTTAGAGTCTTTTGGGAATTGTATAATAAATGGAAAGAAAAATAGAATAGAATAGATAGAATAAAAAAAGAATAGAAAGCTAGTAAGATTATTCTTTTTAAGAATAGAATTAGAATAGTGAGTGCTAAAGTTAGAAGGACAAATAAAGTTGGAAGAGATGTGTTTTAAGCTGATTCTTGAAGATGGCTAAGGACTCCAGGTCATTCCAACAGTGCACATAAGTCTAAACTAACAAATTTAGGTAAATGGGTGCAGAGCCAGTGGTGGTTTTGTCAGCAAATATCAATGCCTTGAATTTTATGTGAGCAGCTATTGGTAGCCAGTGCAAATTGATAAACAGAGGTGCGACATGTATTCTTTTCAGCTCATTAAAAATGTATCTTACTGCCGCTTTTGGATTAATTGTAAAGGTTTGATAGAACTGGCTGGAAGACCTGCCAAGAGGGCATTGCAATAGTCCAGCCTGGACAAGAGCTTGAACAAAGAGTTGTGAAGCATGTTCTGAAGGGCTTGATCAAGAAGACAATTAGTAGGATAATTAGAAAGGATGAGATTGGAGACATCTGCCTCAGAGAGTGAAGAGAAGGATGTGAATGAGTGTATGTTTACTGGTGAGATGTGCTTGACGGATTGTGGTGTAGAAAATTGCACTGATGTTTTTAATTTTTTTAACGAAAAATGTGGCAAAGTAATCAGCTATTAGAGTTGATGCAGGAGGGTGAGGAGGAGGACAAAGGAGCAAGGGAAATATTTTAAAAAGCATGTGAGATGAACTGTTAATTTTGTTATGATAGTATGTCCTTTTAGCAGTTGAGACATTAGCAGAGAAGGAAGAGAGGAGTGACTGATACACATTAAGGTCAGTAGTGTTTTTGGATTTGCGCCACACCCTTTCAGCAGCTCTAAGCTTAGAACAATGTTCGCATAGAACATCAGATAACCAAGGGGCAGAAGGGGTGTTATTGGCTGACCTGGAAGACAAGGGGCAAACAGTGTCTAAACAAGATGTAAGAGTGGAGCAGAAAGTATCAGTAGCACTGTTAGCCTTTCCCTTGATGGGGAAAGGAAGCAAAGATGAAACCATAGCAGATAGCCGTGAGGGTGAGAGTGAGAGTAGCTTACGTCGAAAGATGACATGTGGATGGGTAAGTGATGTGTCAGGGACCATGTTGAGGTTAAGACAACAAAAAATAATACCAAGTACAATACAATAATACACAATACCAAGGCAGATGAAGAGACAATAAAGAAGGAAAGAGGTTGAAGATGAAACTCCTAAAAAACAAGAAAGAAAGAGTGAAATGATCGTAGAAGCAGATCTGAGACAAGAAAAAGAAGAGAAAAAGACTGAATATGCAACTTCACCACCTGAAAAACCAAAGCTTGCTCAGATAGAGTCAGGTAGTGCAAAATAATACATACGAATAAAAGAAAGTGAAAGACAAAGCCCAAAATTCAAGGAAGTTTCAAGGAAACAAAATAAAAGCTAAAAAGATAGAGCAGACAGCAAATATTATTTCACCACCAGCAAAGAGGAAAATTTGAGACATACAGGAGCCTGAATGCAGCAGCAAAATCAGCTGAAATATTGCTTTCCTTTTATTCATAAGGTTGCTGCAGAGAAAGAGAAGATGAAAACTAGATAGTAAAGTTTGTGGTCAAACTTTAAGTTGGCTTGAAAAAGCCTAGCCATAAAGTTTGAAGTAGTTTTAAAAGCTTAAAGTTTGAGGGCTTTCAGTTTTAACTAACTTAAAGTAGTTTGAAAGTTTTGAAGACAATAGAACCTATCAGAATTTTTTTTTTATAAATAGACAGATAGATAGATAAATAGATAAGAAATTTTATACTAGCATGTTGCTACCATAATTAGTAAGCGATTGGTATGTTGCTAGCATGATTAACAATTTGCTAGCACGTCACTACCATGTTTCCAGCATGATTAGCTAGTTGCTATCATGTCACTAGTATGATTAGCAAGTGACTAGCATGTTGATAGCATGTTTAACAAGTGACTAGCATGTTACTAGCAAGTGCCTAGCATGTCTCTAGCATGTTGTTAGCATGACCAGCAAGTGACTAACATGTTACTTACATGACTAGCAAGTGCCTAGCATGTCTCTAGCATGTTGTTAGGATGATTAACAAGTTACTAGCATGTTATTAGCATGATAAGCAAGTGACTAGCATGTAATTAGTATGAGTATCAAAGTTACTAGCATGTTGTTAACATGATTAAAAAGTGACTAGCTTGTTATTAGAATGTTGTTAGCATGATTAGCAAGTGACTTGCATGTTATTAGTATGATTATCAAAGTAACGAGCATGTTGTTAACTTGTTAATCACACCATAGTTTGGTGGTTCTAGCTTAAAAACTGAAAAAACGTGAAAAAATTAGATAAATTTTAAAATGTAGTCTCAACAGAAGAAAAAGAAGAAGAAGAAGAAGAAGGAAAAGAAGAAGAACTAGATAGTAAAGTTTGTGGTCAAACTTTAAGTTGGCTTGAAAAAGCCTAGCCAGAAAGTCTGAAGCTAGTATGTAACTAGCATGTTCCAAGTATGACTAACAAGTGACTAACATTTCATTAACAAGTGACTAGCATGTAATTAGCATGATTAGCAAGTGACTAGCATGTCTATAGCATTTTGTTAGCATGATTAACAAGTGACTAGCATGTAATTAATATGATTAGCAAGTGACTAGCATGTTGCTAGCATGACTAGCTAGTGGATACCATGTTGTTGGCGTGATTAGCAAGTGACTAGCATGTAATTAGCATGATTAGCAAGTGACTAGCATGTGTCTAGCATATTGCTAGTATGACTAGCAAGTGAGTAGCATGTAATTAGCATGACTAGCAAGTGACTAACATGTTGTTAGCATGACTAGCATGTAATAAGCATGATTAGCATGTCTCTAGCATGTTGCTAACATGACTAGCAAGTGACTAGTAATTAGCATGATTGCCAAGTGATTAGCATGTAATTAGCATTATTGGCAAGTGACTTGCATGTTATTAGTGTGATTAGCAAAGTTACTAGCATGATGTTAACATGATTAGCAAGTGACTAGCATGTTGTTATCGTGATTATCAAGTGACTAGCATGTAATTAGCATGATTAACAAGTCACTAGCTTGTCTCTAGCATGTTGCTAGTGTAACGGAGGCCAGCGAGTAGTGCTGTGCAGGTAAACCTCACTCCCCGATCTCAAGAGACGCACTAGCGACAGACGCTAGTGGCTGTAGCCATTTAGCCTCCTTGTTAGTGCGTCCGCCTCCCATGCCGGAAGACCCGGGTTCGAGCCCCGCTCGGAGCGAGTGCGAGGAGCGTCAGAGAGGACCCGGGTGAGAGGGGTTACATTGGTGCCGTGACCCGGATGGGAGTGAGGTTTAGGGGGGTGAGTGTAACGGAGGCCAGCGAGTAGTGCTGTGCAGGTAAACCTCACTCCCCGATCTCAAGAGACGCACTAGCGACAGACGCTAGTGGCTGTAGCCATTTAGCCTCCTTGTTAGTGCGTCCGCCTCCCATGCCGGAAGACCCGGGTTCGAGCCCCGCTCGGAGCGAGTGTGAGGAGCGTCAGAGAGGACCCGGGTGAGAGGGGTTACACTAGCATGATTAACAAGTAACTGACATGTTGATAACATGATTAGCAAGCATGACTACGAAGTGAGATGGTAGTCTAAAACCAGTTGATTCGGTTAAAACCAGCTAAAAGCCAGCTAAGACCAACGTGACAGTGGCCAAAACCACTTTAAAACCATGTTAATAGCCTGTCTCTAGCCTGATTAGCAAGCATGTTGTTGGCATGTTTGTATGCTAACCCAGCTAAAACCTGTTGATTCAGTAAAAAAAAAAAAACAGCTAAAAACCAGCTAAGATCAGCGTGACAGTGGCCAAACCACCAGCTTGGGAGACCAGCCAAAGCAACCAATCATCTTAGGCTGGTTTTAGCTGTATTCTCATTAGGGAGTTTTAAACTTTGCTATGGCAGTAGACAGCTAAAATACATTATATGTCTTATTGTCTGAAATTTGCACCCCCTCAATAAAAGTCTATGGGGTTTTAGTTGGTTTGGTAGTCTGGTTTATGAAAACTGTAAGCCGGAACAGTTAGAAAATATATAGTAACCCGAGTTTGGTGGTTCTAGCTTGAAAGCTCTAGGAGGAGATACATTTTAAAATTTAGTCTCAGAAGGAGAAGAAGTTTAAATAGGATTTCAGTAAGTTGGTTTTTTAAAGCCAACTTAATCAGACAAGAGGAGAAAATACAAAGGCAGTTACTGTACAAAAAAAAAAAAATATATATATGTCAATGATCCATCTGAAACACCTGCTCATCAGCAAACAACAGGTTCAATAACTCATATAGAACCTAGAGGACGGTCGATATTAGACAGGTGGTGGAAGAATTTAACACAAAGGTGGTGAGAGAGAAAAGAAAGATCAGTCCCTCCAGGCAAAATTACAATATGAATCAAGATCCTTATCCAAATGTTGTTCATGCCTTAATATAAAAAAAAAAAACATCAACATTTAGATAACTGAAGCAAATTAAAAATAAAAACTTTTTCTAAGATATTTCTGCTTCAAAATATTTCATCTGTAGACAAAAATAAAATATCTAATTGTAATTTTGTGGGGCGTATGTAATTGCACATGATATTATTCTAATTCATAATTATATTTGATGTAATTATATTATATTTATGTAAGTTTGAAGAATTTGCACCATATTTTTCATAAAACAACCATTTTAATATTTAAAATGCAAATATAAAAATTTGGGAAACTTTAAAGCTTCATTCCCTATTCATTGTAATTGCATGGATAAGAGCTACCAGCAAATTATTCAAATTATTCCACTTTTTGTGCGACTAAATGATTGACTACAGAATTTCCATTTTTGGCTCAACTATCCTTTAAAAATTAACCATAGTATGTAGCATGAACAAATGCATGAATGCATGATGGGAAATCACCAGTAGGTGTCAGCGGTGAATGTGTATTTTTTATGTTGCTTTCTATAAATCTTTCTCTCACCAGTTCGATCAGAGCAGGTGCTTGTATAGAATGTGCACTTTCTCATCATGATTTCCTGTGAAATGATAGCAAAACTGTACACGTCTCCTTTCTGAGAGATCCCCTGCTTCCTCAAGTGTTCAGGTGCCGTCCACAGATCTGAGACAAGCGGAAACAAAAATATAGGGAATTTAACACAAGGAAATGGTTAACCAAATAACTATTGCTTAAAAAAAAACAGTGTGGGAATAACTGAGATTCTTTCCATGATAAAAAATAAAACACCCTTTCACCTTTACTGGGAGGGAGAATAGTATTGAAGCCAAAGTCTGCAATCTTCACTACCATACGGTTGTCAACCACGCAGTTAGTCGATTTAAGACGCCCATGGACTGCAATGTTGCTAGCATGGAGATAAGACATGCCCTGCAGAAGGCAGAGTTCATGCGAAAAACTAGGTTAGAACAGTAAATATAAATAACTATTATTATATATAACCTATATTAAACCATCTATCCAGTCACATCTATATGCAAAGAATATTAGTATGCAAATACATTTGAAATTTAATGGAATAGTTCAACCAAAATTGAAACATTTCTGAAAATAATACACAATCAACACGACTCAAATCCATCAAATAACGTTTTGTGACGTAAAACCTGCATCTGTAAAAAAAAAACAGATAATGATAATACAGGGAATTTATAGGAACAATCCACTTGAAAAATAATAATAATAAATAGGTTCATTATTGTAGAGTTAAACAGTTGATTTTTCCTTTTTTGAATCCACTCAAACGGTCTCTGGGTCTGGCGGTAGTACTTTTAGCTTAGCTTAGCATAGATCATTGAATCTGATTAGACCGTTAGCCTCTCACTCAAAAATGACCAAAGAGTTTCAATATTTTTCCTTTTTAAAACTCGACTCTTCTGTAGTTACATCGTGTACTAAGACCGACGGAAAATGAAAAGTTGTGATTTTTAAGGCTAGGAACTATACTCTCATTCTGGCGTAATAATCAAGGAACTTTGCTGCCGTACTATGGGTGCAGCAGGCGCAATGATATTACGCAAATTACCTAATTTAGCTGGGATTATATTTTCAGATGCTGCGTAATGCCGTTGCATTGGTCTTAATACACGATGTAACTACAGAAGAGTCAAGTTTTAAATGGGAAAAGTATAGAAACTCTTTGTTCATTTTTCGAGCGAGATGATGATGATGACTTTTAACTTTAAAAGGTTGAATATCCATAGTAATGATTCCTTCATTGAAAAGGTCCATCCTCTGTTGTGCTTTCACGTCAGTAACGATACTCACCAACATATTTATTTAACATTAGATCTGTTTTCAATAGTAGTAAACCGTGCCTGATTTGTGCATAGTTCTCTCCTGATTCAGATGAGATTACTGGAGAGAGCAATATTATGTACTTGTGGATTATTGCGATGTTTTTATTAGCTGTTTGGCACCCATTTACATGTCTATTGAAGTAACAAACTCATCTACATCTTGGACCGCCTGAGGGTGAGTAAATTTTCTATTCCTTTAAACAGTTTAAATGAAGTTATAAACCCCTGTATCATTCCATTACCTTTGCAATATCATACATTACAGAGATCTTAAACTGCCAGTCCATGAAGGTCTCTTCTGGGTATGAAATCTTATCATTGAGAGCATGCTAAAAGAATAAATAAGAAGATATTATAGTGTTTGTCTACTAAATCAGAATTTCATTATATGAGGCTCATTGTAATACTCACTCTAAGGGATCCTCTCTCTCCATATTCAAATACGCCAAAATACTCATTGTCAAATTTGACTGTCCCATAAAATTTGGTCAGATTGTAATAATCTATTTTCAATAGCTGAAATGGAAGGGGCATTATGATATCAGTTGTGAACAACAGAAAGTTACTTAAGGTTTTAATCTTAAAATGATTCAGTGTTTGTCATTCAGTGAAGAGCATGAGAAAGAGAAGTCCCAGTACCGTGTTGAGCTCTATCCTCTGTCTTTCAGTGAAGCTTCCATCTGTAAGCCGTAATTCCTTAAGGATAACAATCTGTAACGTAACAGAATTATTACAGAAGCCAAAAGTAATAGAATCATTTTAGATAAAAGTGTGAAGTTTGATGGTACCTTTTTGTCATAACGTGCACGGCGTAGGATGTAGCTACTATTCTGTGTGGAGTCTTCCTCAATCTAATGACAAGACAGAATCAAATATGTAACATTTTAAAAACATGTTAGTATAAAAGTAAATAGTCAGCTTTGATGCCCGTGCATTACCTTCAGACTGATCATATTCCACTCACTCGACTCTAAAGGCATAATGAGCTCGGACGAAATATGAGACCATCTTTTTTGCATGTGACGGTAATGTCTATTTTGCCTTTAAAATATATGCATAAAAAATAGTAAATATCTTGCTACATACAATTTCATAGAATATTTTTTTTTTTTTTAAGTATCGCTCTAACCAGTAAAAGATGAAGGCAAGTGTACCCATGATCCCCACAACAGCAGTACACAATACTATGATGACGATGTTGGCTTGGAAATCTAAAGAAATAAATAATGTTTTTATATAAACAACATTTTATTTCATAATATACAATAAGGCTTGACGCTTTAACTTAAACAGTATGATTTGGAAAACTGATGGAATCCTCTATACCTGTGGGATCTGGCCGGTCTTTAGGCAGACGGAGATGAGGCCAAACGAAGGAAGGATTGCTGTTCTTTAGCTCTGTGTTGTTGGTGGATGTGTCGAACTCATAAAGAATCTCGTACTAAAGTACAAAAGAAGTCAGTCTTGATGAATGATTACTCAACAGTTGCACAGATAGTGATATGTCTGAGATCTGTGGCATACCTCGTTGTTTTGGTTAGTGTAGATCACAGAAAATATGAGATCCCTATCACCATATTCATCCAGCTGATAATCTCCAGCTATACCTGTGGTATGGGTTTTCAAGATTTGTAGTATCCTGTGGATCTACCAAAGCAAGTTCAATATTGTGAGAAATGACCGAGGCTTTTTACCTTTGAAAGACACATTTCTGAAGTAGTTCATGCTGACAGATTCCATGTCTTGAATTTCTGAGGACGGCATCTTCCAGATGGTCCTCATCACCTGTTTGAACAGCAGCACCGCATCATGATACGCTGCAATATAATCATTCATCTGCGCACAGAACAGTGAGAAGATGAGAATCAGTACTTTTAGATCCATAACAGGGAAACATCATTATGTAAAAGTGAAAAAATGTGAGAAAAAAACAAACAAAAATTCTGTCTGTAATAATCTTATACTCACCAAGGCTCCATTTATTCAATCAAAAATACTGTTAAACAATGATGGTCCTACATTTTAAAATAACTGATTTCTGGTTTTAATATATTTAACAAATATGTTTAAAAATGTTACATTCATTTCTGTGATCTTCTGTGTCACATGATCCTTTAGAAACCACTGTAATATGCTGATATGGTGCTCCAAAAACATTTCTCATTATTACCAATATGAGAAAATTTTAACTCTTAATCTTTTTATGCAATCTGTGACACACATCAGGATTCTTCGATGAGTTGAAATGTCAAAAGAGCAGCATTTATTTAAAATAGAAATCCTTTTAACAACTGTCTTTATTATCAATTTAATGGATCCTTGCTATTAATAAAAAAAAAAAAAAACTACTGACCCAAAACTTTTGAACGATAGTGTATTATAAATGTACTGTATTTACTGATCGATATTTAAATGTATGTATTTACATACACTTAATGGACAAAAGTATTAGCACACACTTCTTAATTATTGAATTCAGGTGTTTCAGTCAGACCCATTGTAGGTAAACTGCAAGTTAAGAAATAGATATAACAAGTAAAATGTGATTTCTGGGACAGAATGACCGGTGATTTAAGATTCTGCTTGAGATTTCAGAATATGTGTTGACCTATCAATACATAAATAGGAGATAAATAAAAACTTTACCCACCGTGTTGTTACCAGATGTGTCAATGGTGTATTGTCTTGTGTTGGGCATTGTTAGCACCAGGACATTTTTCATAGCCTCATTAGATGTCTCATTATAATATCTGTCGCTGTGAAAGAAAGTTGGTATTGTTTCTGAATTTTCAGTCTTTGTAGACTTTTTAAAGAGGCTTTCTGAGATCAGCACAGTTATATTACTCCTTTATCCATGCACATTTAGTCATGAACAGATTAAAGAAAATAAGAGTTGACTGACCTGTAAAGGTCAATCAGAAGAAAAGCGATTTCATTGTTAGATTCCATAGTGCCGTTCTTCAGATCCATGATGTCCTCAGGTGTTCCGCATAAAATGACCACTGAAAAACAGAAACCAAGTAACAGAAATAAGTAAATAATAAACAGACTGTTAAAGATTTTAACCGGAGACACACATTAAGGCATACATTACCATAAGTAAAACATTTACAAACTAAGGTTGTTTTTCATAAGTATTCAAATAAAATAAGCTCTCACAGTTACTCTCCCGTCCATGGTTTCCAAGGGCCTTACTGAGATCATCTTCTTTTCGCAGAATCACGATTTTCTCTAAACTAGGGGAAAAGTCGCCTGGAGCCACCTCAAGTGCATTTATGTACCTACAGACAAGACCCCAAATTATACAGACAACCATATGGGAATATCTCTTCTGTTGTTGAAAACTACTACTGTACAGTCACTACACACTCACCAAAAACAGTCCTCTGTGTTATTTGGTTTCTTGTATAAATACGCTGTTTTCCATTTAGGCTTGATATCATCTCCCACATTCCAAAAGTGAAAGAAGAAGCTGGAGATTTTTCTTGCTGGAGGCAGAAGTCGAGTCAGATCTCTCTTGAAGTCACATGACAGTCCAAAGCTTCCGGCTGAGATGATGGGCATGTTGAGGTTCAGACCAATATCCAGACTACAAACACAAATCACATGTTGTTCCAGCTACAGTAAACTCTGTTTCAGATGGCACGTTTTTGCTTTATGATCGATTTCTAATCTTACACTAACTTTCAGTCATTAAATAGCATATTTTTTTATTTTTAGTTTAGTTGACCAAATGTACCTCCTTTACTCTAAATGGTTTGAGTTAATAACGTAATCCATAACTATTGAATATATGTTATTGAAAATGTATTTTTTAAATCTATATAAATTCAGCTCCCTGAACTAAAGATTGCTTTTGTTGACAATTTTTTTTTTATTTCATTTCAAAATTACTACTATAGTCTTTAAAATAGGTAAATGTACTGCTATGTACTGAATGCATTTATGGTAAACCTAAATATACTTTAATCTAATTTTTATTTCATTATTATTATTTCTATAACATGCATCATGTATTTGAATAGCTGCCATTTAGTATATTAAAAATATATTATAACTTTATATAAAATATATAAACTTTAAATTTAATGTAGAATAAAACACTACAGTTTAGTCATCAAAATACTTCTTTAAAGCACAACAAAGATTATGTAAATGTAAAACTTTTAACTGGAAACTATAACAAACTAAAAAAAACTCATTAAAGTTAATTTTAATTTAATTTGTATTATCTGCAAGTCCAGGTTTTGTCCAGGTTAAATCTAGATAAGATTTAAAATACCAACAAGTGCATAAAGTTAATAAAACAAAACATAAAATAAAAGTAGATACACTTCTTTTACACAAGAAGTAATAACTGATTTAAAATTAATTTTTTAAGGATCTAGGCAGACCTAAGGGTCTTCTGAGGATCTACAGCAAGATCTAAAGCGAGAAATCAAGGAAATACAGACAAAGATCTGTAAAAGCTAAATCTAACATACTCAGCCATTTGGAAAGTGGCGTAAGTGCAGGTTGGTCCCAGCAGAGCGCATCCCTCTTCACCAGCATTCTAGAAAGAAATCACAACGATCAGTGGGAAGACACTTCATATATGGTGTAATTTCAAAAAAGTATGTCAAAGGAATTAAGAAGACCAGAACTAACCGTGAGATCATTTAAAATTTCCACCCCCTCACAGGCACTACTGGTGCAGCCTTTTTTAAAGTAGTAAAGGGTTTTAAACCCTCTGAATTTGACCTCTAATTGGGGATCCCCCTCTAGAAAAAAGGTAGAAAAAGAAACAAACTTGATTGAAACTGTAATATAAATTTTGAATTTAGGCATATGATCATTTCAAACTGAACTACATTTCATATACGGTACAATAGTAGTTGTCATAAGATCTTATGTTTGTTTTGTTTAACATAACAATTAGGCTATGATTTTGCAATACTGTAATTTATGGCAAGACGTTTTAGCTTAAAATATTCCAAGTGCTACTCGTTGTGATTGCATTTTTGCTAGTAACATTCAATTAAAGAGCTCTACAATTAGATTCTTACTAGTAACAATGCCAGTTGAGAGAGCTCTACAAATAATATTCATATGTCTTCATTGACTTCCATTAATTTTTTATGCAACAGGGGCCATTTCTAAATCAATTGTTACTAGTACAAAATTGCATTAAAAAGAGCTCTCTAATTTTAATTCTTACTAGTCAAATTGGAATTAGAGAGCTCTCTTACAAGTAAAAATGCAATTGCATAGCTTTCTAATTCAATTAGGGAGCTCTATAATGCAATTGTTAATAGTAACATTTGAATTATCACCCTGGAGCCCAAGACCGGTTGCCCACTGAAGCTAAGCAGGGCTGAGCCTGGTCAGTACCTGGATGGGAGACCTCCTGAGAAAACTAGGTTGCTGCTGGAAGAGGTGCTAGTGAGGCCAGCAGGGGGTGCTCACCCTGTGGTCTGTGTGGGTCCTAGTGCCCCAGTGTAGTGATGGGGACACTATACTGTCAACAAGCACCGTCCTTCGGATGAGACGTTAAACCGAGGTCCTGACTCTCTGTGGTCATTAAAAATCCCAGGATGTCTTTCGTAAAGAGTAGAGGTGTGACCTCGGCATCCTGGCTAAATTCGCCCATTGGCCTCTGACCATCATGGCCTCCTAACAATCCCCATATCCGCTGATTGGCTTCATCACTCTGTCTCCTCTCCATCAGTAAGCTGGTGTGTGGTGGGCGTTCTGGCGCACTATGGCTGCCGTCGCATCATCCAGGTGGATGCTGCACACTGGTGGTGGATGAGGAGATACCCCTTGACTATGTAAGCGCTTTGAGTGTCTAGAAAAAAAGCGCTATATAAATGTAAAGAATTATTATTATTATTATAATTAGAGAGCTCTCTAATCATAATTTTTGCATATTTCAATCCTAAGAGCACGCCTCACAATGTTGACAGTTTCTATAGCAAGCGGGATTTCTAACAGCAGCTGCTGTGACATATTGACTTTACCGATTGGCTCTTTTAGAAGGCGGAGCTTCCTGAGATTGAGTGGCCATATTGATCTTTTTCCCCATTCAAAACTATACGAGTGACACGTCTTGGGTATTCATCTTTGGTAATTCCAAAGACTAGAGACTTTGGTAATACTTACTATTGGAGAAAGCGTAACGGCTAACTTGGATCACCTGTACCTTAATAACCAATCACATTACAGCCTTGCCGTCACTGAATTTCAGTCAGAGTGACACTCAGTTGCTGTTTATGGATCCCATAGGAATTAATGGGAAGTGTCGTAAGATGAATCCCACCTGTCACAAAAAGTCTGTGACTTCTCTTATAAAAACAGCATTTATTTTCATGGTAAACTCTAAAAATAGTTCAATCCAAAACTATTAAAATATGTTGAAGATTATCAGATAGGCTGTTGATTCATTAAATGATAAGAAAAATCTTTTACTGCCAGACCGGAAGCGTTAGCTATAGCTATAACACTTTTTCAGGTTATGGTTGCAGGCTTGCCTTTTTTTCTTGCTTTGTTACAGGCATGATGAAATGAAAATTAAATCGAGCAATTGGACCAATCACCTCAGATTAGCGTGACGCAAAGGAGGGATTTGGAAAAAGTTATCGTAGAGCGAATTGTTTGGGAGTCCTTGAGCAAGTAAATTATAAAATAAATGGATATTATAAGACAATCAAAGTGTTTTTTGACCTTGCATGCATGTCAACCTCTTTTTGGGACTCCCAAAACCAAAATATGAAACCCTTATAACCCATAATAGGGACACTTTAAGCATTTTTGAATGTCCCGATTTTACCGTTGTCCTTACTACTGGACCTGGGAACACTACAGTTGCGTTGCTGTCTGGAGGGTCAGAGAGCTCTCAGATTTAATAAAAAATATCTTAATTTGTGTTCTGAAGATGAACAAAGGTCTTACGGGTTTGGAACGACATGACGGTGAGTAATTAAAGACAAAATTTTCATTTTGGGGTGAACTAACCCTTTAATTAGATAGCTCTCTAGCTGTAATTGTAACTAATAAAAACTGATTTAGCTGGCATTAGTATTAGTAGGAATTTAATTTTAGAGCTCTCTTTTTGAATTGTTACAAGTAACAATTCAATCGTGCCATGTATATTTTAATCTAATAGTAATTGTCATAGTAATTTAAATAGTCTCTCTTCATATTCTTCATATTAAATGTAATTAGGATCATACTTTACCGTCTTCAGAGATCTCAGAATCATTTCCAACAGCGCTCAGCACCGCTGGCTTTACAAAATTGATACTCCAGGGTGACACATCGTCATCCAACAATATAACATTCATCAGAAGTGTTCCATTAAAGCAAGACTCTTTCATGAAGTGACTTTGCTTTAGGAGTGTCCATGATAGACATGCATATAACCAGATACAGTAATCCATATTCAAATGTTAAGAAGACAAAAAATAAAGTCTCTCGGCCTTTGAGGTCAGCAAAATGTTTACTTCGAATTGATTTTCATTGCAACGTGTTTGTAGTTGTCCAGTTATTTTCTGAGTTAAATCCAGCCGACTTCATCATTTATATTCCAAGAATGGAAAATGGAAAATTTATCCAAGCTAGTTTTTTGTCCTACACAGGCACGCTTTCACACTGATCACTCTGCTCTCACCTGAGCGTGTTAATGAACAACATAGTTTCAGTAGTCGTGTCTCAAATCCTAGTGTGCTGCCTACATAGACAGCATTTATGAGCACATTTCCAACCAGACAGCTTTTTTAATGTCTATATATCTAGTTTACTAGACTAGCTTACACAGTGACTTTCAGTGAAAGTTTAGGCCTCATTAATACTTTTATATACATATATGAATCTATCTGGAAGTAATCAAATTTCTGCCAAAGCAACTGAAGCAGAAGCTCTAAGGGTCTATTGAACACTATTGTGCAGAGGACAGTGGAGGACAAAGGTTTAGTCATAAAACCATTGTCCCGTGATAAATGGTTTCATCATAAAAGCAATCAGAATGAAGCACCCGTGTTTGTTTTCCCAGCTGAGAGCAGGAAAATATATAAATTACTCTCTGATGCATATTATGATTTTTTTTTTTTGTGTTGTATGTGCACATTTTATTTTATATATATATACTGTATATTAAATACATAATATATAAATGTAACTTTAAGGTTTAATTTATACCCTGGATTGTGTATTTGTGTTACAGAATATACTAAAATGTGCCTTGCCTTTCTTCTTAAGGACAGCTAAAAACGCTGTATAAAAATAAATGAATAAATACAAATAAAAAAAGCACACTTGATTATAATCTGTTTTCTTGTTAAATGTACTTGAATGTGCCACACTCATTATTTTGTGCTTATACACATTCCTTTCAAACACGTTTATGTAACTGGGGCTTCCCCTCAATAATGATTTATCATATCAAACAATACAGTCTTGGCAGTTGCTATATTTATGGTTCCGTTTTATTTACAACTTCTGAGAAAAATCTGAAGTAAATCTTATTGTAATCTGAGCCATAAGATGTCAGCACACATCATAAGTCATAGCCTATGTATTTTTTTTTTTTTTTTTTTACTGGCCGTTCTCTTCTAGCTAACATGCACATAAATAAACGTGTGATTTTGTAAGCCGATTAAGAAAAATTGCTGTTTCTTCGTAGAATTGCCCCACAACTAGTTGTATTGAGTTGTAACTAGTTTATGAGCTGAGGGTGCAATATAAAATGTATTGTAAAAGTGTAAAATGCGTAAATAAAAATGTATTATCCTTTTGTAGTTTTTTGTATTGCTTGCAATCTCTAGTTTTTATGATGTACTGCTCCCTCTAATGGTCATTTGTACACATCTCACTAAACACCACACCCCTTTCCACTAATAGAACTATAGAACATCTTTATGGCAAGCTGTTTTGGCTTAAAATACTACCATAATTAAGGCTTTTCCACACTCTAGGTGTGATGCGAAAAAAGAGAGGTGAATCACAGATGAAAAGTTCTCACAGAGCCCTCTACTAATTCACGCCTGCACACTAGGTGGCGCCGACCAACAATGTATTTTTCCTCAGATAGGCATCTCATATGGTCTGCTGCTCAAAATAAATAAAGTTTGGTTCTACACCAGAAACACTAAAATCTTCAATGCTTACAAGAATATCCCACAATATAATCACCCTTTATTGTTATGAAAATACCATAAGCTGCATACAAAACACATACCAAAAATATACTGTTATATTAATATGTCTGTTTGCTTTCGTATGTCTTGTGTAGAAAAGTGTTTCACTTGATTTTTAAAACAGTCAAAAATGTCTCTTTGTTCAGACAGCAACAACAACAACATCCAGACATCCATATTCTTTGTATGTTGATTGAAAGTCCTCTACTTCTGTGTTATTATGCGCTCATGCTCAATAGTCTTCTGAGCTTTTAGCACCACCGTGTCGATCTTTTGGGTAATAGCAGTTGCTCTGGCCACATGGTGTAATACTCAAATCTTATTGGACGGCCTGTGTTTTCGCTTTGTGAAACTGAAAAGATTCGTCGGACTTGTTTGGAAAAGAAAATGAGCATTTTCGGTGCTTGAATGTTTGTGGTCTATGTGGAAACATCCATAGGAATCTGTTGATTTATGCCAGCGCGTCATTGTGTCCGATATTCATTTCGCTTTTCATCCTTAAATCATTGTAATTGCATTTTGTTATGTTATTAAATTCTAGTAACAACTTACTTGTAATAATTATAATTAGAGATCTCTCTAATTCAATTATTACTAGTAAGACAAATGTAATGTAATGTAAAAATGCAATTATGATGACTAAGACAGGGAATATTTTAAGATAAAACGGTTTGCCATACATCTTCACACATTTATTGAACGGCTGTGCTTTGGCATACGTTTTTTGACACTGGATAATGCTGTATGATATGTGTATTTCTTTTCCTATGACATGTATATTTAAGTATATTTGTTGTTATACATACAATAATTTAAATTAATTCAACATATCATACTTTAATATTTATGCTAATTCCTGATTGCGCATTCACTTTGGCAGTCTCCATATTTTCACAGTTGCATTTTAAAGCACTTCATTTACATAACCTTAATGGAATATAAAAATGTGAAAACCTGAAAGTAGAATAAAGTCTTTACATAAATTATGTTTTAATGGATAAGAGATATCAAGAAGAAACACTCAATCATGTTGTTTTGTTTTTATTAGAATTATCAAAAGAAGCATTTGTTTTTTGACAAAATGAACTACTGTGATTTTGAAATTTGTAGCTTTCTTAAAGAAAACTAATATCAGTCCTGTCAATCACAATTAAACAAATGGAAGTTTTCATTGATGTGCATTAATTTATTTAAGGAAATTGGTTTTACATAAATGACTTGGACATACACATCACAATAAACTTAAAAGTCTCTGTACATAAAGTAAAAATAAATACATAATTGATTACATATAAAGGACAAAATTTCAAACAAACAAGGGAAACTGCTGCTTTTTGTTTCACAGTTATGTTATGTTATGTTCGGCAAATGCTATATTAAAGCTCAGCTGACTTGCATCTCAAAACATTTTCCAAACAGACTTCTCACCAACTTCCTGTTGCGTATTTGCCAGACTGAAGAAAACAACAGTTGCATAACCCTAATTGCTATTCCATCCCTATCCTACTTACACACAACACTGTTTTACGCCAACACGAGCACCTCAAGTTAAACCCTTTCCTTTATCTCTAACTCTCTGCCTTTATTCTTCTGTTGGGCTCTGAATGTGTGAGCTAGGAGCTGATAACTTGCCCAGACCAGGTCTCATGCTTCCTTCCGGAAGACAGGTTGGTGATGACCACCTCAACGGCTTGAAACTTTATGTTCTTGGGAGGAACAGGGCACACTTTGTAGGTCACCTCATCCCCTTCCATTGGCACATATTCCCCCTCAATACTAAAAAGAAAGAGTATAATAATGTAATATATTAATTAAAAACTTAATAAAGTTCTTTATATAATATTTAAAAAAAATGTTTTACACTTACTCTGAGATGTGAACAAATATGTCTTCTCCTCCATGGGAGGGGCGAATGAATCCATGACCTTGTGACCTTGAGAAGTTCTTGCAAATGCCCTTGAAGACAGGTCCAGATTTGGCTCTTATGGATCTGACAAAATAACAGAATAAAGAGGCACTAGATCAACTTATAACACTTCTTTTTGGTAATAAGAAGCACAAAATGTCTCTTTATGTTTCATTGAAATTAAAACAACAACACATGGTTCATCGTTTCTAATCGAGATTGACAATTTTTTTTAAATCTATTCTCTATGCCATTTTACAATAAAAGAACAATTAATTTTATTATAATAATTTCATTATCCATTAGTCAGTGCATATTTTAAACATATATATACATATGTATATGTGTGTGTGTGTGTGTGTATATATATATATATATAGTAGTCAACATTTGAAGTGGATCAAAAAAAGTTAATCAAAGTTGTGCTAAGACAAGAACACATTTTGGTTTTTGGACAACTGAGAATGAAAGGTTTTGATCCACTTCAGATGTTGACTAGTATATATATATATATATATATATATAAAATCATTATAATAATTATGTCATAATTTTTTCTGCAATGACTCTCAGTCTTGGACACAAATGACAAAAAAAAAATTTCATTTAATTTTATTTATTGGCTCTGAGATGTCTTAAATTGCTATGTCTTTTTCACTCTCTTTGGCACTTATCGGTCTCTCCAATAATGAAGAACAATGCAGAAAATTTCATCAATATCAGTATCTGGAAGAAAAAATGCATCAGCAACTGTAAAGTCAGACACAATAATAAAAAAGTCAAAATTCTTGTATCACATTTACACAAAGCACTGTACATGGAATACTTTCCCTCTGTTAACACGAGTACTCACGTTGAATAGGTGCGTGTACGTTTGGTTGGCAGTGGACTAAGTGGTTCCCCTGTCTGGGGCGGTTTCCTCTCTGAGACATTACTACCCTCTCTCAGGAAAGGCAATGAAAGTGGGACAGGTGTATGTGGGCAGTGCGGCTTTCGATCAGATGTAGACGTGCTGTCTGAATCAGCCATTGGTGTGAAGTTCACAGGAGATGAGATGCGGCCTCTGTGGTGTGAAAAAAAAAATGGTTTTGAAAAACACAAACAAAAACATTTTAACATCATGCCTGACTTGATCTGCTTTTACTGATGAACCGTTTTCTGTATTGTGTTGATCTCTCTGCACTCAAATCTGGATGTAGCAGTTGCATCAGGACCACATCGGATCTTCTTACTAGAGGCGACTGTTTTCGCTTTTCATATTGTTTCCTTTTCATTGTTTTCCAATGCGCCAAAGGGCTCTCCCCTTTAGCCTAAGAAAGCCTTATCGACAGAGAGTGTGATTAAACTGTGAGTACGTGTGATTTTATTATCATATTATCAACTTGGGCTTCACAATGGTTGTTGACAAGCGTAGTCCACAGTATGCGACACCATGACAGTAAAGGCGTATTCAATCAACGGTAATATCTACAGAGACGAAAATATAACAGGACAACGACGGAATTCTTACCGTGCTGTCTGTCGGTTGATATCTCGTGCTGCGGATACAAATATTTCTACATAGCTACATTAGAATCCAGTGTTACTATCAGTCGTGGTGCACATATTCAATTCAAGGGACCCGTACGTAGCACACAATAAATGAGGTTACCGGAGGAGAGGGAGGGACACCCCATCCAAATTGAACGCGAGAGACGCGACGCGAGAAAACAAAACACCAAAAGCGACAGAATCGTGACGTCAGTCTACAGTCGACCAATCAGAGCGCCCTTAAAGTAATACAGGGCGAGTTCAAGGTTTTGACACGACGCAGTGTGGATGCGGTGCTTGTTATTCATATTTAAAATACTGTAATGGAGGGATCTTGAAGAATTTAACTGCATATAATAAGTAGGCTACGTATTAACCCAAGGGTGAGTGTGTAAAAATCATACTGTATAAGGTAAAAATATACAGAAAGAAATAATGAATAATTAAACTAGATACATATTATTTAAATAATTAAAACAGCTCAGTATTATAGAGAGTAGAAAAAAAGTCTTAACGTAATACAAAATCCAAATAATATTTCACATATTTTATATTTATTTTCACGGTATATTTAATCTTTATACACACAAAAAAAGGACAAAATATTTTAAATGACTTTTATTTTAGAACCTACTGTGACCAATCAGCATTAATTTCATCAAGAACGAAAAAAAAAAGAATGAAAATAATGTAGTTAAAATCAAGAGGTTGTGTTTGTGGGGTGTTGCAAGCAGCATGAAACCAATTAATCCTTTCACAAAGCTAAAAATACACCAAAGACAGATTTTTTTTTTTACATTTACTGTACTGGCTTAAAGTTCATCTGATGAGGTCAGACAAAGCCAGTCATTTACTGCTCGGTTTCTTGAAAGCAGCTGCTATAGTCAGCTGATAAGTGATTGACGTCACTGCACTGACATGGGTATGGCTCTGCTTGAAAGGGGAAAAAATACAACCCTACAAAAAAGGGCACTCAAATATACAGGAAAAGTGCTCAAGAGATTTGAGGTCTGATTACTGATCCACTACTCTATAACGCATTCAAAACACTTAAGATAATGCACATTGGAGATTCTTTGCACATGTTTATATATAAGCATTCAGTTTAAAACATTTATAAACTTGACCTGTGGTGCACTCAGTACCAGACACATTTGATAGTGGTGGTGTGATGTCAAGATCTGCCAGGGTCTTGAAGAACAGGCATAGACAAGTCACTCTGACTCACAGTAAGAATAGCTACATGAACAATAACCGGTGAAGTTTCAAGCTTGCGTGAATAAGAACAATTATTTTGAATGGTTAATCACCTCTGCTAACAAAATCATGTGAAGTAAAAGACAATCCGTTAATTAAGCTGATTACAGGACAGAAAATTCACAAGCAGCTCTCATTACAGTTCAGTGTAATATTACAAACAGCAGAAATTAATAATCAACAGTTGCCTGAACACAGATATTTGGATGATTTTATGAATTAAACTCTTTTCTCCTATTAACAAGCATGCGCCTACCATTTGTTGTAGGCTAACCTTTATTTTTTTTCTTTTTATGAACCATTCTGTAATACACACTGACTCAGCTTGTTATTTATAA
This sequence comes from Carassius gibelio, assembly GCF_023724105.1. Classification (NCBI taxonomy): domain Eukaryota; kingdom Metazoa; phylum Chordata; class Actinopteri; order Cypriniformes; family Cyprinidae; genus Carassius; species Carassius gibelio. Next base: position 13,176,905 of record NC_068407.1, read on the forward strand.
GCATTACAGTTGCTAAACGTAATACCTTATATCTGCTCCGAAATGTTTTATATAGCTTTAAACAGTATTGACAAGACTTGTCTATACAACACAGTTTTAAAATGAATTTAAGGTTTTGTGTATAATTCAGTTCATAATTACATTTTCATACACATACCATTTCCTCCTGTGTCAAGCATAACCCCTTCCCCTCCCAAATATGTATATCTGTAGCCAATCACGTTCATTTCTGCAGCTCCTTCATTCTGTTGAGGGCGGAGCCAGCCTGGAACCATTCGATCTGGGTTTCGTTGAAGGTGTGGTTCAATTCAATGGTTTCTGAGTTCCCATCAATGTGCTTGATGACGGCCTTTAGGGGCTAACGGAACAGGAACATAAAATTATAATGGAAATCACCAGTAATATTAAGAAAGGAAATGACCAAGTAAACATTTTCATCTTTCTTTAAGTAAGTGTTCTTTTAAAACCTTTAATTTTTAAAGGAATTAGTTAAAAAAAAAACTCCATATTTAATTATCATCTTACTAAACAATATTATTAAGAAAACTGAAATTTTTATGCAAGTACCGTATTTTCTGCACTATAAGTCGCACTTAAAAGCCTTTTATTTTCTCAAAAAAAACTGACAGTGTGCCTTATAATCCGGAGGGCCTTGTATATGGATCAAGGCGCTCTGTCAAAATGTTGACATTCCCTTTAGCATAGCTCCATCTGTTGGATGCATAACGCAACCCCGGTCACACGTTTGACTGCAGTATTCTATGCGCCTTATAATCAGGTGCGCCCTATACCGTATTTTCCAGACTATAAGTCACACTCTTTTTCATAGTTTGGCTGGTCCTGCGACTTATAGTCATGTGCGACTTATTTATCAAAATTAATTTTACATAAACCGAGAGAAATGAACCAAGAGAAAACATTACCGTCTACAGTCACGAGAGGGCGCTCTATGCTGCTTAGTGCTCCTGTAGTCTACACTGAACACATAGAGCGCCCTCTCGCGGCTGTAGATGGTAATGTTTTATCTTGGTTCTTGGTTCTAAATAAATGCGACTTTAGTCCAGTGCGACTTATATATGTTTTTTTTTTTTCATCATCATGACGTATTTTTGGACTGATGCGACTTATACTGAGGTGCGACTTATAGTTATTATATTAACTTATAGTTATTATTATTATATTAAAAATACAGGTATATGAAAACAGTTCTAAAATAGGCCATTCATTGAAGGTGCGCCTTATAGTGCGGAAAATACGGTTGTCTGTTACATTGATAATTTATATACACCATCTATGAAATGCCACCAGAATTTCATCTTTTTGGTCAAATAAATATCAGCAACTGCATTAAATTGCATGGGTTTGCATATTGGGCATCTGAATAACAATCAACCATTTTAAAGATTTTGTATAAAGGTTCAGTAAACTATTCAATAGAAAACAAAAAAAATAGACAATTAAATAATTTCCCCTGAATATTATTTAATGTGTCAGACTTTACGGAGTAAATATTTTAGGTAAAAAAAATATATATATTTTGGCTGACAAAAAAAAGTTTGTGAATCCCTGACTAACACAAACCATGAAAGAGTTATATCAACTAGAATCATTCTTACCTTTCCAGGGGCAAAGCTCTTAAGCCCTACAATTGAGATTTTATCATCTGGGCGGATTTTGTCGTAATCAGCAGGGTTGGAGAAGGTGAGGGGCAGCATGCCCTGTTTCTTCAAGTTAGTTTCTGTAAACAGACCAGACAGAAGAATTAAAATCAATTGCTAAATGATGCTTGCCTTCAAGGGGGAGGAATATTTCACACTCACCATGGATTCTAGCAAAGCTCTTCACGATAATGGCCCTCCCTCCTAAATGTCTGGGCTCCAGAGCAGCGTGCTCTCTGCTGGAACCCTCTCCGTAGTTCTCATCTCCCACAACTACCCATGAAATATTGTTCTTCTGCAAGTGGGATATTACAGGACATTCAGAAACCATAAAGAATATAAATTCTAACAGTAGGCAGAACAAACCATGATACAGTAGATCACTACTGATCAAAGAACCATGCTTCACTGACAAGATGCGCTTAACTATCGAAGCTTTTGCCTAATTGTGATTGCAATTTATCATGCAGCCCTATGATATGGTGCACAAAAACAAAGAATAGAATGAGCGCTAAAACAGCTCTTACTTTGTAATGGCGGGCAACATCAGGAACACCACCAAACTCTCCAGTGAGAAGGTTGCGAATTTTATTGACGGCATCATTCTCAACATTAACGGCACCGATGAGCAGGTTATTGGAAATGTTATCAAGGTGCCCACGGAACTTCAGCCAAGGTCCGGCAGCGCTGATGTGGTCGGTGGTACACTTTCCTTTAACCTGACAAATAGAATTACATTATTTAGAGTTATATTGAAACCCAAATTTCAAACATCTATGACTTAAACCTACCTTGATGAGAACTTGGAGGTCCTCAAGGTCGTTTCCACTCCATCTGTCGAAGGGCTCAAGCAGCTGCAGTCGGTTGCTCTGAGGGTTGACTTCTACTTTTAAGCCTAACCCATCAGCTGGTGGGTGCTGGTAGGTGTCCTGACCTGGGTCAAAGTCACGGGCAGGAAGCTCATCTCCTGTGGGCGGCAACAGTTTAAACTTCTCTCCGTTGGGAGCTGTGAGGAAGTCAGTCTCAGGGTTGAACTTCAGTGTGCCTGCGATGGCAAATGCTGTGACGATCTACAAGGCAAAAATGTATATGGAAAAAGGAGAGGTTAGATCAATTTGCAAGATGGCAAAAAGGAAAGGGTTTTGGAAAAACATTTAGAGTGTGGCACATTTAAAAACAAGTCAAAGTACCTCCGGGGAAGTGACAAAAGCATGGGTGGCTGGGTTAGCATCGTTTCTGCCTGTAAAGTTTCTGTTGAATGATGTAACAATGGTGTTCTTTTCTCCCTTCTTAACGTCACGTCTGCAAGAAAGATTTTCTTGGTTTATGACATGGCTTTATTACAAAGTTCTTTGAATGAATTGATCCTGATTGGTCAATCGTGGAATTGAGGTCAACTATTTTTGTATAAAACTGTACAACTCTTTTTTTCATTCCCAATTAATGCTTTATTGACTGGAAAAATGTTAGCTGTACATTTCAGTACAATTCTGACTGTACATTTCCTTCCATACTTTACCTGTCCCACTGACCGATGCAGGGACCACAGGCATTAGCCAGGACGACCCCACCAACATCCCTCAACAATTTAGCCTGCAGGTAAAGAAAATGCAATTTGTAACAATCAAAATGATCAAAATGCAGAACAATCCAGACATCTGAAAACTGAAACACTGAATCTTGAATTATAAAATTCCAGGGGTCTCCAACTCAGACTCACATAGCCATCTCGCTCGATTGTGGCACGGATCTGCTCGGACCCAGGGGTGACTGTGAACTGAGCTTTGCACTTGAGTCCTTTGTCAAGTGCTTGTTTGGCCAAGGAGGCAGCTCTGCCCATGTCCTCATAACTAGAGTTGGTACAGCTTCCAATCAACCCTGTAATGTTCAGGTAGAGAGAGAGTGTTTATGAGAGGGAGATGTTTTAATATATATGATCATTAAAATTAAGTGGACACTAAATTACTGACCAACTTTAACTTCCAGAGGCCAGCCATTCTTCTCAGCAACAGAGCCGATGTCTGAAACAGGGTGAGCCAGGTCAGGAGTAAATGGGCCATTGATGTGAGGCTTCAGCTGTAGGGAAGTATATTAATCATTAACACTTTAATTGTAAGATACATTCAGCTTGCTTATCCCAATTAACCTGCTCTTACCTCACTTAGATTAATCTCAATTATCTGGTCGTAATGACAACCTGAGTCAGGTACCAGCAGATCTTGGTTCTCATTTGCTAAAGCAGCGATTTCTGTGAGGGATAAATGAAATGAGAGCCCAAATGTTTTTCAACATGAGCTAAAAATTATCCAATGATGGGCAGTCTATCACCGTCACTTACCTCCACGACCCGTCTTCTCCAAGTATGTCTTCATACGGTGGTTGAAAGGGAATACAGAAGTGGTAGCTCCGATTTCAGCGCCCATATTACAGATGGTGGCCATTCCTGATTAGAAAAACCCCCAAAAAAATCTGTTTTTCCAATGATTGACGTAACACACCCACGTCACACACAAAAAAAAGTGTACCTCCATATGCTGCTTGCACACAAGAATTTAGCCTTGATTTTCCACATGCTGACAGTTAATAGAGCTTAAGTTTAGAGGCAGGCGAGTTGTTCAACTGAGTGACGAATGCTATGTTTGCATTATCTAAGACATGTGATCTGAGAGGGGTGACAATGGCAAGAAATATTAAACAGACGGAGTATCCAAACCTGTCAACTTTTGAAGTCCTGTTAGCTGAAATGTGTTGAAACTGACATCCCTAACAACAGTGTAGCATTAAACGAACAGCAATTTGAAAGTCAACTATACACAATATAGAGTCACACTATAACTATAAACAGTTCAACTGGACTTTGTTTCACAGCTTTACGAGTGATTTTAATACCATCTGTATTCAACTTGGCTGTTTTTCCTCTCACAAAAAAAATTACGAAGCAAATGATGTACTGTCAGCTAACTACCATCCTCTAAGAAATCTAATTCCATCTAGACAACAATGTCTGAAAACTTCTCATTCATTATGACCTTCTTTGAATACCATAACTAAAGCTAAATTTATCATGCACGCCCTGGTGCACTGTAATTATGCATTTAGACCTTTCATTATGGATGTAGACTTTTAGTCTACTACAGTTGGTAGTTGAAGTACTGATAGCATTGAACAAAATAAAGGAAAGTTCAATTCCAAAATACTTCAAAATAGTCATATTGTGGTAGCAGCTACAGGTGTGATCCTTTAATAACTTATTCAATTAATCACAATTTGTTTACATCAATGGGTTTCATGATGCGTATATGAACGATGATGTATTAAAATGATATGACGACATTAGCATTTAAACCAGTCTAAATATTGCTTAAGCGAGTTTTCACCTGTGCAGGAGATAGAGTCCACACCAGGGCCGTGGTACTCCACAATAGCACCAGTGCCGCCCTTCACAGTCAAAATACCAGCCACTTTAAGGATGACATCCTTTGGTGAGGTCCAACCAGATAACGCGCCCGTCAATTTCACACCGATGACCTGGAAAAGAAGATATAACCTCTAAACACTCACATTTGCCTAACATTAGATAAGCACTTTTTTTTTTTATACACAAACATCATAAAAAAGAAAGGGGCAACTCACGTTTGGACACTTCAGCTCCCAGGGGATTCCTGCCATGACATCAACAGCATCAGCTCCACCAACTCCAATGCAGATGCAGCCCAGACCACCACCATTAGGAGTGTGAGAGTCTGTACCAATCAACATGACTCCAGGGTATGCGTAGTTCTCCAAGATAATCTGAAAAAAGTTTATATATATTATTTTTTAATCCATCTTAAAAGGACCCCCCCCCCCCCCCAACACCAAGTAATATGACTGCCCTTATTGAGTTTTTAATTATTTAAAATATATATATAACTTTTGCAATAATACTACTATACCATATGTAATATAATACAATATAAAATAATGTATGCATTAAATTGTCATGGACCAAGCATCCAAAACAAAACCCATACTGGTTGACAAACAGTCAAAGGTTTTATCTCTAGTACCTGATGGATGATACCAGAGCCAGGTTTCCAAAAGCCAACGCCATATTTAGCCCCAGCGCTAGCAAGGAAGTTGTAAACCTCAAGATTCACTTCCTGGTTCACAGCAGAGAAAAGTAATTAAACAATGCATCACTGAAGGATAAAAGTGACTTTTGTTCATACAGTACAAATGTCATCCTTAAGCTAAATTTGAGCCTAATGACACATATCCAGAGCAATCACATGTTCATTGCAATCAAATGGGGGAAGTCGTGGCCTAGTGGTTAGAGAGTTGGACTCCTAACCCTAGGGTTGTGCGTTCGAGTCTTGGGCTGGCAATACCATGACTGAGGTGCCCTTTAGCAAGGCACCGAACATCCAACTGCTCCTCGGGCACCACAGCATAAATGGCTGCCCACTGCTCCATGTGTGTGCACTTTGGATGGGTTAAATGCAGAGCATGAATTCTGAGTATGGGTCACCATACTTGGCTGAATGTCACTTTTTTCACTTTCACTCATAGTACCCTTTCAACAACACTATATAGCATTGTTCACCTTTGCCCTCTGTAGATCCTGGGCTCCCCCGATCTGGGCCTCGATAAGATGGTCACAGTGGATGGTGGATGGCACTGCCACTTTTGGGAGTCCACTGCTGATGAACTGCAGCATGGCCATCTGTGCTGTCGCATCCTGCATAGCAACTCGATCAGGGCGCAGGCGCAAGTATGTGCGTCCTCGAACAATTTCCTGTCCAGCCGGATCATCCAAATGACCATAGACGATCTTTTCTGAGAGAGTGAGTGGCCGGTTGAGTCTGGAGGATGCAATTTCACATGTAAGCACTTGGGGGGGAAACTCACAAGCCTTATATTATAAAAAAAAAAAAAAAAAAAAAAAAAAAAAAAAATCAAGAATAACAAAAAAGCAACTGAGTCCCCCTACAAAAGATAAGGAGGGCAGAAGCAAGTAATTATTGAGTGTAAAACACTGCAAAGATATCTGACCTTTTGCGCACAATGTCAATATTTGAGCGAAGATTGTCATAGTTGATGTAAGAGTTTGGCTCAAAGCGGCTCATGGACACCTTGGCCTTTGCGTTGAGAGCCGCCGCCACATGAAAGCGCCGGGCTCCCTGACCCAGAGCAAGCTGAAATAAACAACAGGGATTGCTGACCGGGTATATATATGACATCAGTATGTATTACAAGTATAATTCATAATGTGTAATCACAGCTGCTCGCTTTGCTCGATATGGTCAAACCTCAGGCGTGAAGCTACTACAATAATTCTGAAATACATATAATTACGCGACATAGCTCAAATATATATATATATATATATATATATATATATATATATATATATAAAGCGCATTGTCGTATAAGCAGCGGTGTTGCTAATCTCCATCGCCAGAGCCGTTAACCGCTCTGCGCTGTTTTAACCTTGTGTTCACCTTGCGACTAAAACCAAACAGCCAGACACTAAATATCCATAATAGCCGAATCGATAAAACTGCTGTAAGTATTTCTGGGTTTGTGCTTTGGTTGTCCTGTATTAAACAGCTGGAAATAAAGATTATACGCAGCTGCGCGAGCGCGTCTGCTATGACATCAGTGACCTGTGAACACTTCGTGTGCAGGTCCAGCACGAAAACAATCAGTTCACTCCATCTGTGCACCTCAATATGTCAAGCACTTATGTGAAAGGCATTAATTAACGAAATGGCAAATAAAAACCATGCGTGTTGACCATATAAAATATAAGTTTTCACTTACCTGAAGCCGGGCGACGGTTAAGCAGTAGGTTGCCATTTTGTTCACTGACAAAGATGTGACGCCGGAAGATGACGCGCGGGTATACGAACTCAGTGTCTGGGAAGGATGTTGAAAAAGTCTGATCTAATTGTGTCTAGTTTCTAAAGACCGGCAATTTAATATGTTCACAGTTTTTTCCTCAATATTTTTTTAAGACAAAATATGTCAGCAGACAGAGAGAATAACATTAATGGTCAGTTCTAGTAATATATTGTCCAGATGTTCATCTCTTACTTTTAGGACCTTGTCTAAAATTATACGAACATTTCTAAATATCTATTTATGTGCCAACTTGTATGTTTTTTAATAGAACCAATAAAAGCAATACAATAGCAGGCGACATTGTCTTTATACAATATAGATTTAATACAACGTTAAACATAAGTTCATAATATACACACGCACAGGTAAATATTAAAAGTAGATGTTTAAATACATTTTATATCACTTTATTATGTAATATACTAGCGTATATAAATATGCATTTGTAATATATGATAGCCGAGAACTTTACAGTAAAGGGTCTATTTGTTAACATTATATAGCTTAACTAAGGTATTTAACATTAACTAATAATGAAAATAACAATCAAATACGTCTAAAACATTTGTTAATCTTAGTTAACTTTGACATTGATACAAGACACTTTGTCATGTTGTACTACGTCCAGTAGGTGGCAGTAAAATGCTGCGCATCTTTCAATTCAAAATATCAGAAGAAAAAGGTTTGGAGGTCATAGCATTTTATAAATAATGCCAAAACACTTCATAACAAGCATGTAACTAAAACAACCTCAAAAACAAGATAAATAAAATAAAATAAAATAAAATAAAATAAAATAAAATAAAATAAAATAAAAATAAATTTATACAAAATAAAAAGTAATAGATAGATAGATAGATAGATAGATAGATAGATAGATAGATAGATAGATAGATAGATAGATACAACTAAGAACAAACAAATAAATAATATAAACCAGAGTGGGGAATTATACAAGGTTAAAAAATGAAGCAATATAAATATATTTAATTTTGAATGATTTTTTTGTTTTTTATGCCAATCAAAGATAAAACATAAGAGTTATAGTCAACCAGAAAAACTGACAGTACTGGGTTGTAACGTCTATGAAAATTACATTGTCTTTGACTGCTCCTTTTGCCATTTTTTTTTTTTTACATACGTCTTCTTTATGACATGCGTGACTTCTTTATGACTGGAATGTTTGTTTGGAATTTGCCCAGTGTTTCACTAACTGGCTGCATTCGTTCTTTCATTACGGCAGAACATCACCCAGATTTTATTTTTTTGCAGTAAACAGGCTGGAGTTGGTAAGACTTTCTACCTATTATGTATTAAACTCTAAATCTAGATCTAAGTTCAATACCAATTTGATAATTTTTTTCAGGGTTCCCACTCCTTTATTAACTTTAAACTCAAGGACCTTTCAAGGACATTCCAGGTCCAATACCCTCAAGGACTTACTGTGGAGACACATTAAGTGAGAGCAAGGTGTTATCTTGTAAGATACATTGTTACATTTTTCATGTGTCAAACACAAATATGCAAAAAAGCTTCTTCTTTTGTTTAATTTATTTTTGGCCAAATTACAGAGATCTGATATTCTATTTGTTGTATTTCTGTTTTGCATAAAACTGAAGAATATTTGGTAAATCCTATACTGTATTCTAAAATGATCTGATATTAACTTTTGCATGGATTTTATTGAAAAGAGCTTAGGCTCATGTAACCAATTTTAAGATATATGAATATGCTTTTAAGTTTTTCTTGCCCTGTGGGTTTACATTAGCTTAACATGCAAAGCAATTCAACATTCATTTCATGGTGTGTCTGTGAAACATAGAGGTACCATCCTAGTATTTTTGTGTGTGCATGAATGCCATGTAGGGTGACCATATTGTAGTTCCCTTTTCGAGGCATTAACTCAACATTACGTCAGCTATTAGCGTATATGGTAACTCCTCCCTTCTTGACTTTTGCTGAAATCTTATGGGCTAACCCCAGCTGAGGACATCAGGCCAATTGATGCGAAGCATGCAAATACTGACTGGTCAGCAGGCAGTATAAATTGCATGGGTGCGGAAATTACATCAGAATCTCTTTTTCTTAACGCTAGAAGTCTTATTAAGTCATTGTGACAGTTGCTTTAGAGGACTACTCACCCCTGTTTTTCTCTCCGCATCTGATGGCTGCTACAAGCCAGATTTGCACGGGTCCAATCGACCCACCCGACCTTCACCAGTTCTGTGTCACCTGCCTGGGCCTCGCCCACGCCGAGGCGGCACTCACAGATGATATGTTCGCCCACTGCACTGTGCTGCCAGTGCGCGCCCTCAGAGTCAGGAGAGAAGTGGCTCGGGCAACAGCGGGGATGAGGCCCACTGCCGCCAGCGAGGCGCTTGTGGGCCTTCCCTCGTCTGGGGACGAGTTCGACACTGTGGAGTTCATGGACGATAGCTTCTTTTGCACCTCGCCAGGCTCAGGGAACAGCTAGACAGCATGCCCCGCCCTAAACCGGATGCTAGTTTCGACCGGAACAAGCAGTGGTCAGGGCCTAGAAGGAAATGTCAGGGTCAAAGGAGTAGCCCGTGCCGCGAGAAAGCCAGCTTGCCATCCTCGGCTACCAAGCAGTCTTCCTGACGGACCGCTAAAGAGAAAGAGAGAGCACGCTGGAGGCCCTGCCCCCAAGCGCCATGTTCGTGGGCATCATGTCCTCTTGCACCCAACTCTGTGTCACTCGCCCTGTCTCAGAGCAGCGCAGAGCCACAGCCCATGATTATAAGGGCCTCTCGAGGGCGCGAGAGTCCCAACACCACACAATGCCTGCTGCGAGCCGCCCTCCCACCAGTGCTTCTAGGGATGGGGCTCCGGTCAATACAAGCCATCAGTGGCTACGGCGGCCGTAGAGCTTATGCGTCCGCTGTGTAACTTCCTAGATGCATGGAGGGCTATCCCGGGCATTTCACCATGGATACTGGGAATAGTTCAACAGGGATATTCTCTTCAGTTCAAACGCAGACCTCCCCGCTTCAATGGCATGGTCCCGTCATTGACTTTGCCCCAAAACCTTTTGTGTGCTTTCATATAACATTATCCAGAGAAACAAATGTTAATGATAAATTCCCTGTGATGTTTGTACTGGCTACTGTATATAGGCCACCAGGGCACCATATAGGCTTTAATTAAAGAGTTTACTGATTTTACATCTGAGTTAGTGCTGGCTACAGATAAAGTTTTAATAGTTGGTGATTTTAATATCCATGTAGATAATGAAAAAGATGTATTGGGATCAGCATTTACAGACATTCTGACCTCAGAACAACTTGATGATGTAACAGAAACTATGGGCTCTCTCTTTTCTAGCATTTTAAATACAGTTGTTCCTTTATGCTTATAGAAGGTTAAGGAAAATAGTCTTACACCATTGTTCAATGAGCAAATTCGCACCATAAAGAGAGCAGCCTGGAAAATGGAGCGCAGCTGGAGGAAAACAAAACTAGAGGTATTTCGTATTGCTTTGCGGGAAAGTAACCTATCCTACAGAAAAGCATTAAAACTGCTAGATCTGATTACTTTTCTTCTCTTTTAGAAGAAAACAAACATAACCCCAGGTATTTATTCAATACAGTGACTAAATTAATGAAAAATAAAGCATCAACAAGTGTTGACATTTCCCAACTTCATAGCAGTATCGCATCAGAGTTCCACTATAGATCCCCTGAGGAACAGTTCCACTCATTCTCTACTATAGGAGAGGAAGAATTGTATAAACTTGTTAAATCATCTAAACCAACAACATGTATGTTAGACCCTATTTCATCTAAGCACCTAAAAGAGGTGCTTCCAGAAGTCATAGATCCTCTTCTGACGATTATTAATTCCTCATTGTCATAAGTATATGTCCCAAAAACATTCAAATTGGCTGTTATTAAGCATCTCATCAAAAAACCACAACATGAACCCAAATAACTATTTAAATATAGACCGATCTTGAATCTCCCTTTTCTGTCCAAGATACTAGAAAAGGTAGTATTCTCACAATTCTTTTCCTTTTTAGAGAAAAATAGTATCTGTGAGGATTTCCAGTCAGGATTTAGACCGTATCATAGTACTGAGACTGCTCTCCTTAGAGTTACAAATGACCTGCTCTTATCATCTGATCATGGTTGTATCTCTCTATTATTGCTATTGGATCTTAGTGCTGCTTTCGACATTATTGCCCACAACATTCTTTTGCATAGACTAGAACACTTTGTTGGCATCAGTGGAAGTGCATTAGCATGGTTTAAATTATACTTATATGACCACCATCAATTTGTAGCAGTGAATGAAGAAGTATAATATTGATCACAAGTGCAGTACTCTTCACGCTTCACATGTTACCCTTGGGAGATATCATCAGGAAACATGGTGTTAGCTTTCACTGTTATGCTGATGATACTCAGCTTTATATTTCTTTGTGGCCCGGCGAAACATACCAATTTGAAAAACTAACTAAATGCATAGTCGATATATAAAAAACTGAATGAAGAGTAATTTCTTACTGCTAAATTCAGAAAAAACGGTGTTAATTATAGGACCTAAAAACTGCATGTAATAACCTAGAACGCTGTCTAAGACTTGATGGCTGCTCTGTCAATTCTTTGTCATCAGTTAGGAACCTAGGTGTGCTATTTGGTAGCATTCTTTCCTTAGAAAGCCATGTTTCTAGCATTTGTAAAACTGCATTTTTCCATCTCAAAAATATATCTAAATTACGGCCTATGCTTTCAATGTCAAATGCAGAAATGTTAATCCATGCATTTATGACCTCAAGGTTAGATTATTGTAATGCTTTATTGGGTGGTTGTTCTGCACGCTTGGTAAACAAACTACAGCTAGACCAAAATGCAGAAGCTACAGTTCTTACTAGAACCAGGACGTATGACCATATTAGTCCTGTTCTGTCAACACTGCACTGGCTCCCTATTAAACATCGTAAAGATTTTAAAATATGGCTTATTACTTATAAAGCCCTGAATGGTTTATCACCTCAGTATTTGAATGAGCTCTTGTTACATTATAATCCTCCACGTCCGCTGCATTCTCAAAACTCAGGCAATTTGATAATACCTAGAATATCAAAATCAACTGCGGGTGGCAGATGCTTTTCCTATTTGGCGCATAAACTCTGGAATAACCAAACTAAAATTGTTCGGGAGGCAGACATACTCTTGTGGTTTAAATCTAGATTAAAGACCCATCTTTTTAACCTGGTTTACACATAACACTCTAATATGCTTCTTATATCCAAAGGAATTTTAGGCTGCATTAATTAGGTAAACCGGAACCGTACTTGCTAAATCATTAGAAGAATGGCATCTATGCTAATATTAGTTTGTTTCTCTCTTATTCCGAAGTCACCATAGCCACCAGATCCAGTCTGTATCCAGATCAGAGGGTCACTGCAGTCACCCGGATCCAGACCAGATGGTGGATCAGCACCTAGAAAGGATGTCTACAGCCCTGAAAGGCAGCAGAGACCAGGACAACTAGAGCCCCAGACACAGTTCTCCTGTAAAGACCTTGTCTCGGACGACCACCGGGACAAGACCACGGGAAAAAGATGATTCTTCTGCACAATCTGACTTTGCTGCAACCTGGTATTGAACTGCTGGTTTTGTCTGGTCAGAGGAGAACTTGCCCTCCACCCGAGCCTGGTTTCTCAAATGGTTTTTTCTCCATTCAGTCTCGTTCAAAAACGCCAGGGCGGCGTTCGTTCCAGAACTCTATTCAAACAGGCAGCGAGTCTCCTGTTGTGGGTAGGGTTGGGTACCGAAACCTATTGGTACCGGTACCTATGGAACTGTTATGCACCGAACCGAATCAGAACGCAGATTTTAGTGCCTCATTTCAGTGCCTCTTAAATGTCTGAGTGAGGCGAACGCACCTTCTAACAGGCGCCTCTATGATCTGAAGTGAGGAGTTTTATCACGGCTATTGGCGACAACCTCGTAACCTCGGTTCCCTGGGAGGCAGGAATGAGACATTATGTTAGCCGCCATGGTTGCTGTTTGATCAGGTGTGCTAACGTGATTCTGTGATTGCATTCGTGATTCTGACATAATTTTCACGCCCATGCAATTTATGCTGCCCTCTGACCTGTCAGTATTTGCATACTTCGTGTCAATTGGCCAGCTGTCCCCCGCTGGCATTAGCCCATAAGATTTCAGTGAAAGTGGAGAAGGGAGGAGTTCCCATAACGTTAATAGCCTCCAAGAGAACCGAGATTACAATAGTAACCGGTGGGTGAGGTGGGGCGGGGGAGATGGGTCTAGCTACAGACCATTATGCCGACATACTTTGAGATGATGTATATATCAGCCGTCTTGTGAGGCGATGCACCTAGATCAGATGTACTTTGTACACATACTATTTTTGATAAATTTCTTATGTATGCCGTCATCATATCTCCACCTATGATTAGTTCCAACAGTATTGTCACTGTGGCGTCGCTGCGGGTCTGTCGTCTGCCCTCCCGAACAATCCCATTCAAAAATTGAAAGGTAGACTGCTCCTTCTCCTTCTCCTGCTAAGCCTTAGATCTATTACAAAATACTCGCCATAGACCATGGGCCAGTAGTCTCAGCATCAGATGTCACACCCACAGATCGTTGGCTGAACGTCCGATGCATATGGGACACAAAAGTGGAAACACTTTTCATCAGTCATCGTTGGATTGATTGAATTCTACAGGAGACGCATGTGTCGCGTTCTTTAACATTCTGCCTAGACACAATGATACAGTGGCGCCAAACCCCGCTCATGAAAGAAGAAAACCTTAATCTTTACAACTGTGACGACGAGTGATTATCAGGATCAACTAAACACTGGATTTTCAAAAATATGTGAAATATTTAAAGTTCGTGGCATAGAATCTTGAGAGTTTTACACACTGTCTGTTATTGTGGTGACATTTCCATGCCTCAAAACGTGACGATGAACAAAACAAACTGTGATTGGTTGTTGGACATGTCGGTCAAATGGGTGAGTGTGCCTTGGCCAATGAAAGGCGATATCAACTGCCTGGAAATGTTGGCAGTCTCCTTAGTCCTGTATTCCTTCCTTCCAGCCATCAAAGGCCACCACGTCATGGTCCGTTCAGACAGCATGACAGTGGTGTCTTATATCAATCACCAAGGCGGCCTCACGTCTCACGCCTTATACAGATTGGTTCATTGCTTCCTCTCACTAAGGGCAGTTCATGTGATTGGGCAAGATGAGCGGGAGCGAATTTGGGCGGCCTTTGGTAAGGCAGAAGTTGACCTCTTCACCTCGGAAGACAACTCTCATTGCCCAATATTTTTCTCGATACAGAGAGATGCCTGTAAGCATTTCCTACCATCGCCTTGATTCCCCAGATCATCAGGTGAGTCAGTGAAACCAAATTCTCCCTCCTCTTAGTAGCTCTGCTCTGGAAGAACTAGGATTGGTTTCCAGAGCTGATGCAGCTGGTAACAATGGTCCCATGGCCCATCCAATTGAGGAGGGACCTTCTCTCGCAGGCGAAAGGCATGATTTGGCATCCCCACGTAGAGTTGTGGAGCCTTCATGTCTGGTTCCTCGACGGGAGTCTGATAGGCTCCCAGCGAGAGTAAACAACACCATTCTTAAAGCAAGGCCGCCATCCACGAGATGGCTCTATGGCCAGAAATGGTCAGTATTTCTCAACTGGTGCACTGCACTGCAAATTTGTATGTGACGTGTCCTGCGTGCTGATTTTTCTGCAAGAGCTGCTGGATAAGGGGCGCATTCCATCACACTCAAATTATATGTGGCGGCCATCGCGGCAAATCATTCTTTCGAGGCCGGCCATTCTACAGGCAGAAATATAATAATAACTTGGTCGTTAAATTTCTGAAGGGCACGAGGAGACTGAATCCTCCTCGCCCTCAGACTGTGCCGTGCTGGGACTTATCCATGGTCCCTTAAAAAGGCCCCATTTGAGCTGCTCAGTTTGGCTGACTTGCAGTCCTTATTGCTTAAAATGGCCCTTCTCCTTGCTTTGGCATCAGTTAATGTGGGTGACTTACAAGCTCTGTCAGTCAGAGCAACGTGTCTGGAGTTTGGGCTCAATGACTGCAAGGTCATTTTGAAACTGAGACATGGCTATGTTCCTAAAGTGCTCTCTACTTCCTTCAGAGAGAAAGTAATATCACTATTGGCGCTCCCCGCTGCAGACGGCGAGCAGGGACTGAACACTCTCTGCTCTGTCAGGGCTCTGAGAGTCTATGTGGAATGTTATAAACTGTTTAGGTAGTCTGAACAGCTGTTTATTTTCTTTGGAGGCCACCATAAGGGTCTGCCAGTCACTAAGCAAAGCTCTGGCTTATACATCAGAAGGATTGGAATGCCCTATTGGTGTGAGAGTCCAATCCACAAGGGGAATGGCCTCCTCATGGGTATGGTCCAGTGGTATATCTGTTAGTGAGAACTGTGCGGCTATGCTGGTCGTCACAGTCCACTTTTGCCATATTCTATAACTTAGACTTACCTACTCTGCAGGTGTGGATTCCATCTGTTTAATCCTCCCATATGGTTAGTGGTTCTCATGCCCTCAGCTAAGTCCCTTAGGGCCCTTATTAGTGCTCTAACACTGGGCTCGCAGATCAGCATGTGATTGTTGCTCGTAATGCGGCGTGATTAGATTCGTTCCCATACTTAACAGGAGTGAACGTTCAAAAGGGAACGCTTCAGTTATTTAATAAAACCTTGATGTAACCTTAATGTACAGTTATGTCACTTGCTGAGATAAGGGAATGAGCGTTATGTCACTTGCTGCACTACAAGCTGCATGAATCGATGATTGTCACTTCCCATATCTCAGGGAACCGAGGTTACGTTAAGTAACTGAAGCGTTATGTATATCACAGACCTTGTTTTTTTTTCATTATTCATAAAACCCCATTATAAAAACCCACAGGAAAACCTTGGGGGAACCAGCATAGAATTTGTCACTTTAAAAAGACACTCTATTCTCAGGGAATTAAACAAGTATTAAAACCTGTTCTAAACCTATTATAAATCTATTATATATTAATATTATTAACACTGTAGCTCTTACTGGATCCATAAAGGCTTATCAGTTACATTTCTTATTGTTTATTGTGGAGTTCTGTATCCTGCTATGAAAATATAGAAAGTAGACTACCAGTGTGTACATTTTTTATTTGTATTTACTGATTTTATCAATGATGGTCAATTATTAGTACTTAAAGATATATTTTGTCGATTTGTTTCCAGTATTTCAAAGGGAATGAGCAGTGTTCAGACCTGAAGCACAAGAAAAGATAAAATGTTGGGGTTGAAGACAGAGAAAGCAATTTTCCAAAGAAAAAAAACGTCATTTAATTTTATGTACATTAGATTATATTACATGTACATATTACAGATATACTACATTAATATTAGAATTGTTACCAGAAAAAATAGCCAAATCAACAAGCATGGCAAGTGTAAGCCACCAGAAGTGCTCGATCCGCCATCTTACTATTCCCTACTGACAGAGAGCACCTTTGAGTCACACGCAAACTGCTGACCTAAAATCACCCGATTTAAAGCAAATCAGTCAAACGGGATTAGTTTGCTTATGTGTTATGTGTATGTAAATTAATGTTTATTTCAGATGTTCTCTGTAGTGTAAATTGTCTTTTAGGGAAGGATAAGTGATATTTTTAAACCGTCTAGGTGGGTCTGTCTGCTGCGCACTGCCAACACAGGTAACGATCCAACACAAAATATACCTTATTTCTTTGTTTTCTCATTAAAATCATACAATATCCTATTAATTCAAGAGAACATTTATGCACACTAGGGATTACCAATATGGCAGCGCGGCAGCTTTGCTTTCATGATGTCATGAGCAATCCCTTATGATCATGTTTTATTGTGTCCAGTAGGTGTCCAGTAAGACACTGCGGAGCCTTCAATCCAAAACATCAGAAGGAGGAAGTTTGGAGGTCATCACCGCTGTGTTCGTGCTTTTTATAATGGCCAAACATCACCCAGATTTGATTTTTTGCAGGAAACAGGCTGGAGTTGGTAAGGTTTCTGTTTATCAGATCCAGATTTAGAATTTAACCCTCAAAGACTGAGACAGCCGCCCATGGCTAAAATTTACTTTTGAACCGCTAATCTTATCTGAATGCTTTAAAAAGTGACATAAAGCAGGGATTCTCCGTGTTTCGGAGATATCCTATTTCTCTCTGTAATAATGTACATCTTCATAATCATTGGGAAGAAGGAGGCGGGAACCGACAGACCATCAAAATTGACTTTAATAATAAAATAAACACAAAACAGCGCGACAGCCCCTTGCGGACGACTGCCACGCACATAAAAAACAACAAAATAAAGCTCAGGCCTGGTCCTCTCTCGTCCTTCACTGCAGTATTCTCTCTTTTGTATCCTTCCAATCTCCTCCGTGGGACTCAAGACCGGTGAGTGTCGCTGATTTCCAATCACTCCACCAGCCTCACTCCGTTCCCACGGCTCTCGGCCCTGCCCCACTCATCACACTCTCATTTGGATATTCAGAGGCACCATATTACATCATCACATTTTGACAACATTGATTCTTCAAAAGAAGCCAATGCATTTTGTTTCTCTGAGCCAAACAAAATAATTGTTGACGCTTAGTCCCACCCCGTGCCCTGATTGGTTCAAACTGTCCCATATTCAACCAATAAACATAGGTTTTGGTCTTTTGGACTACTTTTTAAAAAAATTTTTATTAAGGTATCAAGTTAAATTACAAACCTTTATGGCATATTTCAACCACTGAACACATATTATTAGTGTTGATACAGCCAAATAGAAAGAAAAGAGAACAAAACAAACAGGAAAACAAAACAAAAATAACAATAATCACACCATAAGGATTACTGGAGTTGGATGTGTTACTATCAAACTTTCCTGAGGATGGTACTCTTCTGGTACTGCTCGGTGACTTCAACATCCACCTAGAAAAACCACAGGCTGCTGACTTCAACACTCTGCTCGTCTCTGCTATTCACACTCTCTGCCTTTGCTTGGACAACTTTTGCCCACTGTCATCCAGACCAGCACGCACCAACCCATCTGCCACCTGGCTGTCCGATGTTCTCCGTGAACATCACTTTAAACTCAGGGCTGTGGAGAGGAAATGCCACAAATCATGAAACTCTACTGACCTCAGTGTGTCAGTCACTCCTCTCTTTATTCTCTGCAATTGCCTTCACTGCTAAAACGTCATACTACCACAACAAAATTTACAACTGTTCTGACTCTCGCACACTTTTCAAAACTTTCTCTTTTCTTCCTTGTCCTCCTCCCCCTCCCCTTTCATCGACTCTTACAGCTGATGACTTTGCAGTTTTCTTTACAAATAAGACAAGAACCATCAGTGACAAATTCTCCACACCGCAGACTGATGATAACTTTATAACGACACACTCTCTCTCCTCCTTCTCTCCACTCTCAGAGATGGACATCTCCAAACTTATCCTCTCCAATCATCCTACTACTTGTCCACTTGAACCTATCCCCACTCACCTCCTTCTGCCCATTTCTTCTTCAGTCATACCTTCACTTACTCACATTATCAGCACCTCTCTTCACTCTGTTACATTTCCCTCAGCATTTAAGCAGGCTCGGGTAGGCCCACTGCTTAAGAAACCATCTCTAAATCAAGCACTTCTAGAAAACTACAGACCAGTATCCCTTCTTCCATTCATTTCAAAGACACTTGAGCGAGTTGTGTTCAACCAACTCTCTATAGCCCCTTTCACACTGCCATTCCGGCAAATACACGGGTAAAGTGTTCCGGCAATTGTTCCCGGGTCGCTAGATTTTGCTCTTTCACACTGCCAGTGATTACACGGGATATGTGCGTGCTTTCACACAAAACCCCTAAAGATCCCGCAACGACACGTGACATCATGGCGTGACGTGTAATGTATGAGTCAAAAACGTTAGGCAAGTTATACTTTCACTGAAGCAAGTGAACGATCTCGCCGTCAGCGCGGAACAAACTGATCTCTGCTTCATTAGAGTTTGCACATATTTTTTCGTCGCGAACATTGATCTTCCTTCAAAACAGCCGGCAAAAGAGTTGCGTGATAACGCGCGTCATCACTTCGACACGGCATTAGATCTGGCTTTTGTTCACACAGCACTAGTCCCAGGTTGAACCCGGCAATGTTACTAGGTCCCCGACCCGGGTTCAATGCCAGAATCAATCCCCGGACGTGGTTGCTTTCACACAGAAGGCGACCCGGCAGTGTTCCGGCAATATGCCGGGTCAGACATGCAGTGTGAAAGGGACTTATGTTTCTTGTACAGAACAATCTCCTGGACAGCAACCAATCTGGCTTCAAAAGCGGCCACTAAACAGAGACTGCCGTGCTCTCGGTTACTGAAGCCCTGCGACTGGCAAGAGCAGCTTCCAAATCCTCAGTACTCATCTTGCTGGATCTCTCTGCTGCTTTTGACACCATTAACCACCAGATTCACAAGATGAGCATCTCTGGAACTGCACTCCTGTGGTTTAAATCCTACTTCTCAGGTAGATCCTTAAGGGTGTCTTGGAGGGGTGAGATTTCTAAGTCACAACTACTTGCTACTGGGGTTTCTCAAGGCTCAGTGCTTGAACCACTTCTCTTCTCCATCTACATGACGTCATTAGGGTCTATCATTTAGAAGCATGGCTTTTCTTATCACTGTTAAGCTGATGACACTCAACTCTACTTCTCATTCCAACCAGATGATTTGATGGTAGCTGGTCGCATTGCAGCGATTCTGAGTGACATTTCCAGCTGGATGAATGACCATCACCTTCACCTTCAGCTCAAACTTACTAAGACAGAACTGCTTATGGTTCGAGCTAACCCATTGTTCCATCACAACTACTCTATACAGCTGGGTTCATCAACCTTCCAGGACAGAGAGAAACCTAGGAGTTGTGATCAATCATCAGTTAACCATATTACTACAATGAGCCGGTCCTGCAGATTTGCTGTATACAACATTACTTCACTTCAGTAACTGTCTGGTTCAGCTCAGCTTCTAAATCTGACCTCAGAAGACTACAGAGGGTAGTCCGGACTGCTGAGCGAATCATCGGTACAACCCTCCCTTCTATTCAAGAACTGTACTTATCCAGAGTGAGAAAAAGGGCTGTCAAAATCACTTTGGACCCCTCACATCCAGCACACTCCCTCTTTGAACTGTTGCCATCTGGTCGACGCTACAGAGCACTGAGCACAAGAACGACCAGACACAGGAACAGTTTCTTCCATCAGGCAATCCATCTTATGAACAGCTGATTATAACGGCGAACACACTACACTTTATATTTATATACACATACACTTTATTTATCTAACAGACATACTTAGTATACAATTAAATTTTGCACATAATATATATGTACATACATAACTGCATTTTGTAATATACCTGCCTACAATTGTCATTTGTATACTGTCATTCACTATCTACTTATTTGTATTTTTTATTCTTTTATTATGTGTTTTATGTTCTGTCGCTGTCATTCTGTTGTACTGTGGAGCTTCTGTCACGAAAACAAATTCCTCGTATGTGTAAACATACCTGGCAATAAAGCTCATTCTGATTCTGATTCTGATTAGGAAGGTTAGACTCTTCCTGTCAGAATTAGCCATGCAACTTCTTGTCCAAGCTCTTGTTCTCTCCAGACTGGACTATTGTAATGCTCTTCTGGTGAGCCTTCCTACAAGTATTCTCAAGCCACTTCAATTAATCCACAATGCAGGAGTGGAAGTTGTCTTCAGTGAGCCAAAAAAAAGCTCACGTTACTCCTCTCCTCATGGCTTTGCATTGTGTAATATACCTAAACTCACTAGGTCAAACTTATGCAAACTTATCCAGAAGCTTGCGTTCTGCAAGTGAACGGCTCCTGGAGGTGCCATCCCAAAAGAGGTTCAAAATCACTCTTATGGACCTTTTCCTGGACTGTGCCCATCTCAGTTCTAACAGCTTTATTCATTTTCAAAAAACATCTAAAGACACATCTTTTTTGCCAGCACTTGACAAATTAATACTAGCATTTACTTTTTTTATTCTATTCTATTCTTGGAGAAAAAAAAAAACCACCTAGCTAATTGTTATGTGCTAGACTTACTGAGACTTGTCATGGCACTTGTATACTGTTGTTGTTCTCTTGTTGATCTGATTGCTTTTATTGTTCACATTTGTAAGTCACTTTGGATAAAAGCGTCTGCTAAATGATTAAATGTAAGTAAGATAAAGCATAATAAAACAGGAAAAGAAAAAGAAGGATGAGGGTCTTATTTTAACAACAAAAACAAGTTCAAAGCTTATAAGAGTTTCTGGGCGTTCCTGTACATCATGTAATGAAGAGACTTTGCAAATATCTTCAGTTCATTCTTCCATCTGCTGAAGTGTGGTTTAACCTATAAATATTTACATCTATTAATATAGTATTTGCACAAAAGCACCTGTGGTTTTCACCCTTTACAAAATAAAAACAAAGCCTTTCTTTCGATCAAATCCTCACATTTACCGAAGCAAGTGAAATTGAACTATTAAACATTTCTCAAGAAAGCGTAAAAGCTAAATATATAAAACAAAGTAAAAGAAACAACAATACACAAGTTGCTTTCTTGACTCTCTTAACATCTCAGCGAGATGAATGCCCTTCTCCTTGCACACCGGGGAATCCTTGAAGCATCGCCATATCTCCTCCTTGACATGTCTCTGAACAAATAAGACGAATGTGTGTCTTTTCCTGTTGTCATCCTTTCGGCCAATTTTGTGTGCAATGTCGATTGCTTCTTCAAGCTGTCGCTCTTCCATGTCGGGGGCAATCTTATTAAAGAGTTATGATGCAGATTACAGCCAGCGGATCGATCATTTATATTATGTAGATATTGTGTATTATCTGTTGCCAACTGTTGCTTGTGTTTTTCTTAAAATTCTGTCATTTCATTAATTCTTAGAGAAAACATAAGGAAAGTTGGGAGTTTAAATTAGTTAGACTTAAACTTTAAGTTCTCCTGTTTATAATAATATATGGGACTTGATGCTGACTGCTAGAATAGGTCTGAAAAACAAAGAAAAGCGCAGGTGTGTCAGGCGCCCCAAAAATATGGAGGCCAAACCTGAAGAAATTAAAAATAAAATATAGCTGCAAGCAGCGATGGCGGGCTCAAGCCACCAATGCCATCGCCACCCCCGGTGGCATCAGATAAAGTGTGCCCAGCGGGCACATGCATTCCTAATATCCCTCTGGCAGTGAGGTTTTAAAGGATATGGCAGTTAAAGGGTTAATCCGAATCATCTAGACTTTAAAATTACATTCACAGAACAATATATATATATATATATATATATATATATATATATATATATATTTATAACTTTAGTAACACTTTACAATAAGATTCCATTTATAAACATTATGTTAACATGAACAATATTTATATAGCATTCATTCATGTCAGTTAATATTCCAAACTTAAACATTAAAACATTGTTTTATTGTGATTTTTTTCCAAGAACATTTTACCAATTCCAAACCATATCAATCTTAATAACTACCATTATTTTTATTTAATCATTTATGAGTGCTATACAATAGTCCAGGAAAGCTGGAAGAGAAAAACACTTTATATTCATGTGTGTAGAATTATTAGGCATGTTTTCTTTTACAGATGGAATGCGCTAAAAAAGAGTTTTAACTCAAACTGTAAAGTCGAAAATTATGAAATACCCATGAGAAATATCAAACACAAATGCAATACAGAAATGGATAAGTTAAGACTTGACCATTATACAAAAAATGCTGACTGGGTCATGAGGTCAGAAAAGAAGAAGAAAAAAACAGGTCAAGAAGAACTGACAAAAAGAATTGCAAAATAATTAGGAATTAATGTGAAGATTAATTTTTAGTCAATTCTGCAAGACAGACTTTCAGGAAAGGAGGTGGAATAAAAATGAGCTCCTAAATCTTAATCCCGGATTCTGGAAGATATATTCCTCAAACCATCAGACAAGAGGAGGTGGTGCTGGTCCTTCACGAGTCACTCTAATCTGTTCATGAAGCCTATATATAAAGTCTTAATATATAGTATTTCACAATACTTCATGGTATTCTAATTAAATTTTTTTTTTGAATCTTAGATCTCTCAGAACCTGACACATTGTAATTCTGAGACTCCAGGAAAGTGGCAGTTCTGTAAAATGTTGGCACTGGAGACTAAATGCTCCCTGATAGTTTCACACCTAATTCACTTAACACACACACAAACACACACACACACACACATTAACCACAGTGACAGAGGGACAGAGTGACATCAGATGTATAATAGTTTTTTAATTTTCTATCATCCATATAGTGTTGTATAGTCATGAAACTATGCATATTTCCTCAGAATGACTTGTCTTCTATGTGTAAATTTTTTTGAAGTGTTTAGAAGCTGCACTTTAAAAAAATAAAAGACATTTACTGGTTACTTTTTTACTGTTATTTCAAAAAATCACCACGACAAAACTATTCAAGCTATCCAAAATTCATTCGCACCTGTTCTGTAAGATAAATTCTTTAAACAGTGGTAAAAGAGGATGTGGTGCTGAACCTTCAAGAGTCACTCAAAACGTATCTGTCCATAAAGCCTATAAAGAATTATTCTTAATATACAGTTCACAATACTTCAGCTTGTTATTCTAATTAAGTGAGGGTAATTTTATCAGTAAAATACATAAAATTCATATTATTTTTCTTTGAAAGATTTCTATAAATGATTTAAATCATACTTGTTTCTACAATAATTATTTAAAAGTAATCCTATAGCTCCATCTGGTGGCCATTATTGGTTTTCCTAATATCCCTCTGGCAGTGAGGTTTTAAAGGATATGGCAGTTAAAGGGTTAATCCGAATCATCTAGACTTTAAAATTACATTCACAGAACAATATATATATATATATATATATATATATATATATATATATATATATATATATATATATATATATATATATATATATATATATATTTATAACTTTAGTAACACTTTACAATAAGATTCCATTTATAAACATTATGTTAACATGAACAATATTTATATAGCATTCATTCATGTCAGTTAATATTCCAAACTTAAACATTAAAACATTGTTTTATTGTGATTTTTTTTCCAAGAACATTTTACCAATTCCAAACCATATCAATCTTAATAACTACCATTATTTTTATTTAATCATTTATGAGTGCTATACAATAGTCCAGGAAAGCTGGAAGAGAAAAACACTTTATATTCATGTGTGTAGAATTATTAGGCATGTTTTCTTTTACAGATGGAATGCGCTAAAAAAGAGTTTTAACTCAAACTGTAAAGTCGAAAATTATGAAATACCCATGAGAAATATCAAACACAAATGCAATACAGAAATGGATAAGTTAAGACTTGACCATTATACAAAAAATGCTGACTGGGTCATGAGGTCAGAAAAGAAGAAGAAAAAAACAGGTCAAGAAGAACTGACAAAAAGAATTGCAAAATAATTAGGAATTAATGTGAAGATTAATTTTTAGTCAATTCTGCAAGACAGACTTTCAGGAAAGGAGGTGGAATAAAAATGAGCTCCTAAATCTTAATCCCGGATTCTGGAAGATATATTCCTCAAACCATCAGACAAGAGGAGGTGGTGCTGGTCCTTCACGAGTCAGTCTAATCTGTTCATGAAGCCTATATATAAAGTCTTAATATATAGTATTTCACAATACTTCATGGTATTCTAATTAAATCATTTTTTGAATCTTAGATCTCTCAGAACCTGACACATTGTAATTCTGAGACTCCAGGAAAGTGGCAGTTCTGTAAAATGTTGGCACTGGAGACTAAATGTTCCCTGATAGTTTCACACCTAATTCACTTAACACACACACACACACACACACACACATTACCCACAGTGACAGAGGGACAGAGTGACATCAGATGTATGATAGTTTTTTAATTTTCTATCATCCATATAGTGTTGTATAGTCATGAAACTATGCATATTTCCTCAGAATGACTTGTCTTCTATGTGTAAATTTTTTTGAAGTGTTTAGAAGCTGCACTTTTAAAAAATAAAAGACATTTACTGGTTACTTTTTTACTGTTATTTCAAAAAATCACCACGACAAAACCATTCAAGCTATCCAAAATTCATTCGCACCTGTTCTGTAAGATAAATTCTTTAAACAGTGGTAAAAGAGGATGTGGTGCTGAACCTTCAAGAGTCACTCAAAACGTATCTGTCCATAAAGCCTATAAAGAATTATTCTTAATATACAGTTCACAATACTTCAGCTTGTTATTCTAATTAAGTGAGGGTCATTTTATCAGTAAAATACATAAAATTCATATTATTTTTCTTTGAAAGATTTCTATAAATTATTTAAATCATACTTGTTTCTACAATAATTATTTAAAAGTAATCCTATAGCTCCATCTGGTGGCCATTATTGGTACTAAGAATTGCAAGCTTCATTTATAAGTTATGATAGTTTTAATTTTTTTCTGGCTCTTGAAAATGATAAAGCTTTGAAACTGACTGTGGTTCCTTCAAATGATGACTTCTACGTATATAAAAAATTATGAAGAGTTTGGAATGAAAAAATTTAAAGATATAGTAAAATAACTATTGTATTTTTTTATGTTACTTTAATAAATCGCTATGGCCACACCATTTAAGGTGTCCTAAACCCATTCGCAATTTAACATCTTCAGTATATTGGCTTCATGTTAAAAAAAAAGTTTGGTGTGAACTACTTGTGTCTTCTTGGAGGAGTATGAATTCATTTACAGGCTGATTTTATCATAAATCCACAATAACATTTCTGAGTTCTGTATCAATCTGTGTTGTTGTTTGTTTATTTTTATTTTTTTATTTTTCATAGGAAGATAACTGATCCTTTACTCTCCTTTTTAATAAATGTGCTTATAAACCAAAAACAAGCTATTTATAGCTGTATATATGCTTACTACTGACTATTAATATTGGGACAAGGCTTTATAAAGCATGAACTGACTATTTACTTTTTGAGTTTGAAATTATTATTTGCAGCACAAATAAGGTTTTTTACGATTTTTAAAAATTCCTAAAACTGTAAGAAAAGGATAAGGCCTAAGATTTCTATGTGAGTGGCTAAATTTATTTGTTTTTATATCTATAATGCATAAACTATGAAATTATACAAAATATATAAAAAAGTACAACAGTTATTGTTTTCCAATGTTTTTTAGCCTACGGCAATCATTCTAAACAGCTTGAATAAAACCTGTTAATATTTATTATAGACCACTGTAACTGTGTATAATCTAACAAACAAGTTTATTATGAAAATAAAAGTGTGTACACCAGATAAATTGGACGATAAAGAAATTGCTAACAATAGTATAATAGAGCATGTTTTATGTTTGTAGGCGTTTAGATGCAGAAATGGACAAATCAAATGTAAAATAAAATGTAATTGATTTAATTAAATATAGATTAATTCTTGTTAGATCAAAATAATAAATAAATAAATACGTACACACATTAAAAACGCAGCCAAGATGAATGAATTACATTTTTTATATAGATTAAAATTGAAGACAGAAGCAGCTGGTATATGCGGTCACTTAATATTAAAATCCAGTAGATCCACTTCAGATTTATTTCTCAACAGTTTATGTTCACGTGGCTGTTTTCGTTTATATTCGCCATAATCTTGTCCGTTATGTGTTCGTTCGTACGACGAAAGGCAGAATCCTGCAGCTCGAGAGATATATGTTATTCTGCCAGTCGCGCTTTCAAATAGTCTTGCACACTTAAACGGGTCACAAACACCTGCATTTAGCTCTTGTAGTGTTACAATGGGTTTATTGTGTGCATTTGTGGTAATATTTTATTTAAAAAAGCTCTTAAACAAGAATAAATTCGTTTTTTTTTTTAGCTCGACACTGTACGCGCTGATCGGAGGCGTGATTTCAGATAGGCAGCCGCAAATATTTCATTTTCACACAAACAGTTCAAAAACATCTGAATTTAGCTCTTGGTGTGTTCTAATTGGTGAATTGTGTGATATCGCTGCAATACTTTATTTTTAATAGCTATAAAACAAGAATAAACTCGTTTTTTCTGAGCTCATCATTCCAGATGCTCATGCTCAGAGCGGTGATTCATCTCTCGTGTTTCACACGTATCACTGACCACACACACATCAATTATTAATGAGCCCTGACCCGGTAATAATCATATATGTTGGTTTAGCTTGTCAGTGTGAATTAAATCCAAGTATTTATTTGTATTTTAACCGATTTAAAAGAGAAACTAAATCTCCGGTAATTGCACCTGTAGGGGCGCAATTTCTCTCAGACAATGGAAGTCTGAAGCACATATACTCAAACAGAGGGACAGAGTGATATGAGATGTCTGACAGTTTTTTAATTTTCTATTATCCATACAGTGTTGTAAAGTCGTGAAACTATCCATATTTACTCAGAATGACTTTTTGTCTGTATGAAAAAAGGTTTTGAAGTGTTTGGAATTTCAAAATGCAGGAAAATTAATAATTCCAGTTTTACTGTCATTAAAAAAAATCACCACGACAAAACCGTTCAAGCTATCCAAAATCCATTGGCAATTTAAGTTGTTTAAAATGTTTTGGCATCATGTAGACAAAGTTTGGTGTGTATAGTGTTACTCTCCTCTGAGCAGTATGCATTAATTCACAACTAAATGTAAAAAAAAATCCACATTCAAATAAAAATAGCTGACTTCCTGTTGATCGTAGCTGATGACTGTGAATTAGAAAGTTGTCCGTCTTGATAAGAACAATTTTTTTACCGAGTTTGGTGTCTGTAGCTAAAACTAACCCCCCCACTTTTGACAAAAGGTGGCGCTATAGAGTGCCTCTTCCACGCCCTCTTATGAACTTTTGCCAGTGTCTAGTTATCATAAATACTGATATGTGTTCTGAGTTTGATGAAATTCTAAGCATGTTATATGCCTCAAAATCACCTGAGAAGTATTCCAGTTTGACATGTTGCCACGGCAACAATATTTTTAGATATCCAATTTCCCCCAGCAGATTCATATCGGCTGTGTTTTAACATTATTCTGATGAAGTTTGAAGCAAATCGAGTAAAAATAAGATGCTGAATTCAAAGCATTTTGAAAATGACACACTTCCTGCTGCCAGTTGGTGGCGCTATAACTTTGACTCCTAATAGTCACATATATGTGATCGACATCATACAATGAATAATCTGATGAAGTTTGATTGAAATCAGGAAATGTATGTGGATGGTATTAGACACTTCCTGTTTCTCAATTCTCGCCATAAATTCAACGCCTCGCTACGAGCAAACCGTTCGAGATATCAAAAATCCCCTGGCAATTTTTCATCCCCAATGTCTTGAGATCATGTTGACCGAGTTTGGTGGTAAACGAGTAAAAAACCTATGACAAGTATATCAAATTCCAGAGCATGCGCTTTTTACATAACTCTAAATAGCTGACTTCCTGTTGGGCGGAGCCCAATGACATGCAATACGAAAATTGTTCGGCACAATGAGATCTATATGTGTACTGAGTTTCATATGAATATGTGCAAGTATGTGTGAGTTATACATCAACATTTATGACTGTGTTCCAGGGGGCGCCGTAGAGCCCCTGTGCCACGCCCGGGTCCCAGCCTCTGCAGGCTCCTAAAGGGCACAGATTCCAAAGTGTGCGCAAATTTTCAAGAGTTTTTGAGTATGTTAGGGACCCCAAAAGCCCCCACAACTTTGACCAAAAATATGAATAATAAACCCTAAATAGCCAACTTCCTGTTGGGCGGAGCCTATGACATGCAGTACGAAAGTTGTTTGGTTTAATGAGATCTACATGTGTACCGAGTTTCATGTGTCTACGTGCAAGTATGTATGATATATGGCCCTCAGTATTCCAGGGGGCGCTGTAGAGCCCCTGTGCCACGCCCGTGTATCAGTCTCTGCCCGACCCTAATGGCCGCAGGTTCCAATCTGTGTGCCAATTTTCAAGAGTTTTCGAGCATGTTAAGGACCCCAAAAGCCCCCGTAACGTTAGAAAAAAAAAATAATAATAATAAATATAGCTGCAAGCAGCGATGGCGGGCTCAAGCCACCAATGCCATCGCCACCCCGGTGGCATCAGGTAAACTGTGCCCAGCGGGCACATGCATTCACAATATCCCTCTGGCAGTGAGGTTTTAAAGGATACGGCAGTTAAAGGGTTAATCCGAATCATCTAGACTTTAAAATCACATTCACAGAACAATATATATATTAGTAACACTGTACAATAAGATTTCATTTATAAACATTATGTTAACATGAACAATATTTATATAGCATTCATTCATGTCAGTTAATATTCCAAACTTAAACATGAAAACATTGTTTTATTGTGATTTTTTTCCAAGTACATTTTACCAATTCCAAACCATATAAATCTTAATAACTACCATTATTTTTTATTTAATCATTTATGAGTGCTATACAATAGTCCAGGAAAGCTGGAAGAGAAAAACTCCTTATATTCATGTGTGCAGAATTATTAGGCATGTTTTCTTTTACAGATGAAATGCGCTAAAATAGACTTTTAACTCAAACTGTAAGGTCGAAAATTATGAAATACCCATGAGAAATATCAAACACAAATGCAATACAGAAATGGATAAGTTAAGACTTGACCATTGTACAAAAAATACTGACTGGGTCATGAGGTCAGAAAAGAAGAAGAAAAAAGCAGGTCAAGAAGAACTGACAAAAAGAATTGCAAAATAATTAGTAATTAATGTGAAGATTAATTTTTAGTCAATTCTGCAAGACAGACTTTTCAGGAAAGGAGGTGGAATAAAAATGAGCTCCTAAATCTTAATCCTGGATTCTGGAAGATATATTCCTCAAACCATCGAACAAGAGGAGGTGGTGCTGGTCCTTCACGAATCACTCTAATCTGTTCATAAAGCCTATATATAAAGACTTAATATATAGTATTTCACAATACTTCATGGTATTCTAATTAAATCATTTTTTGGAATCTTAAGTCTCTCAGAGTCCGACACCGAGTAATTCTGGAGACTCCAGGAAAGTGGCAGTTCTGTAAAATGTTGGCGCTGGAGACTAAATGCACCCTGATAGTTTCACACCTAATTCACTTAACACACACACACACACACATTACCCACAGTGACAGTGGGACTGAGTGACATCAGATGTATGATAGTTTTTTTTTAATTTTCTATCATCCATATAGTGTTGTATAGTCATGAAACTATGGTCATGAGACCAGTCATTCTGAGGAAATATGCCTCAGAATGACTGGTCTTCTATGTGTACATTTTTTTTTTTAAAGTGTTTAGAAGCTGCACTTTAAAAAAATAAAAAGACATTTACTGGTTCCTTTTTTACTATTATTTCAAAAAACATCACGGCAAAACCATTCAAGCTATCCAAAATTCATTCACACCTATTCTGTAAGATTAATTCTTTAAACAGTGGTAAAAGAGGATGTGGTGCTGATCCTTCAAGAGTCACTCAAAACGTATCTGTCCATAAAGCCTATAAAGAATTATTCTTAATATACAGTTCAAAATACTTCAGCTTGTTATTCTAATTAAGTGAGGGTCATTTTATCAGTAAAATATATACAATTCATTTTTTTTTTTGAAAGATTTCTATAAATGATTTAAATCATACTCGTTTCTACAATAATTATTTAAAAGTAATCCTATAGCTCCCTCTGGTGGCCATTATAGGTACTAAGAATTGCAAGCTTGATTTATAAGTTATGATAGTTTAAATTTTATGCTGGCTCTTGAAAGTGATAAAGCTATGAAACTTACTGTGCTTCCTTCAAATGAGGACTTCTACTTATATAAAAAATTATGAAGATTTAGAATGAAAAATTGTAAAGATATAGTAAAATAACTATTGTATTTTTTTATGTTACTTTAATAAATCTCTATGGCAACACCATTTAAGCTATCCTAAACCCATTCACAATTTAACATCTCAGTATATTGGCATCATGTTGAAAAAGGAGTATGGAGTAGTATGAGTAGGAGTATGAATTCATTTGCAGGCTTTATCATAAATCCACAATAAAATTTCTGAGTTCTGTATCAATCTGTGTTGTTGTTTGTTTATTTTTATCTTTTATTTTTCATAGGAAGATAACTTACTCTCATTTTTAATAAATGTGCTTATAAACCAAGGACAAGCTATTTATAGCTGTATTTATAAACTGCTTACTACTGACTATTAATATTGGGACAAGGCTTTATAAAGCATGAACTGACTATTTAATAATGAGTGCAGTTATTATAAAGTGTTATCAATGAATTTGCTAATGTTAACAAATTAGACATTATTTTACAGTGTTATCAAATCCTTAAATGACTCATAAGCATTTGTGAAAGTTCTGCTTGCATTACAGCTTAGTATTGATCTGTGAGCTGAACAGATTTACTGTTACATCCATGAGATTATGTAAATTAAAATAAATATAATGTCACAGGATGTCATAGGTCAGTATCAAATGAGTTTGAAATTATTATTTGCAGCACAAATAAGGTTTTTTTAGGTTTTTAAAAAATCCCTAAAACTGTCAGAAAAAGGTTAAGGCCTAAGCTATTTCTATGTGAGTGGCTAATTTTATTTTTGTTTTTATAATTGTAATACACAAACTATGAAATTATACAAAATGTATAAAAAGATAAATAAATAAATACGCACACATTAAAAAAGCAGCCAAGTCGAATGAGTTTCCTTTTTTATATAGATTAAAATTGAAGACAGAAGCAAGTGGTAAATGTGGTCACTTTAATATTCAAATCCAGTAGATCCAGTTTATGTTCACGTGGCTGTTTTCGTTTATAGTCGCCAAGCTATTATGTGTTTTGAAATAATCTTGTCCGTGATGTGTTCGTTCGTACGACGAAAGCCAGAATCCTGCAGCTCGAGAGATATGTTATTCTGCCAGTCGCGCTTTCAAATAGTCTTGCACACTTAAACAGGTCACAAACACCTGCATTTAGCTCTTGTTGTGTTACAATGGGTTTATTGTGTGCATTTGTGGTAATATTTTATTTAAAAAAGCTCTTAAACAAGAATAAATTCGTTTGTTTTGAGCTGGACACTGTACGCGCTGATCGGAGGCGTGATTTCAGATAGGCAGCTGCAAATATTTCATTTTCACACAAACAGTTCAAAAACATCTTAATTTAGCTCTTGGTGTGTTCTAATTGGGTGATTGTGTGATATCGCTGTAATAATTTATTTTTAAAAGCTTTAAAACAGGAATAAATTCGTTTTCTCTGAGCTCTTTACTCCAGACGCTCGTGATCACAGCGGTGATTCATCTCTCCTATTTCTCACGTATCTCTGGCCAGAAATAATTTATCCATGAGCCCTGAACCGGTAGTAATCAGATATGTTGGTTTAGCTTGTCAGTGTGAATTAAATCTAAGTATTTGTTTGTATTTTTAACCGATTTAAAAGTGAAAGTAAAAGTCCGGGAATTGCACCTGTAGGGGCGCTATTTCTCTCAGACAATGGAAGTCTGAAGCACACACACTCAAACAGAGGGACAAAGTGAGATGAGATGTCTGACAGTTTTTTTTAATTTTCTGTTATCCATACAGTGTTGTAAAGTCGTGAAACTATGCATATTTCCTCAGAATGACTTTTTCATCTGTATGAAAAAATTATTTGACGTGTTTGGAAGCTGCAATTTAAAAATACAATAATGATTCCCTTTGTAAGGTCATTTAAAAAAATCACCACGGCAAAACCATTCAAGCTATCCAAAATCCATTCACAATTTAAGTTCCTATCAGAAATACTGATGTGTGTTCAGAGTTTTGTGAAATTCTAAGTATGTTATTTGCCTCAAAATCACCTGAGAAGTATTCCAGTTTGACATGTTGCCACGGCAACAATTTTTTAGATATCAATATCCCCCTTGCAGATTTATATCAGCTGTGTTTTAACATTATTCTGATGAAGTTTGAAGCAAATCGAGTAATAATAAGATGCTGAATTCAAATCATTTTGAAAATGACACACTTCCTTCTGCCAGTTGGTGGCGCTATAACTTTGACTCCTAATAGTCACATATATGCGATCGACATCATACAACGAATAATCTGATGAAGTTTGATTAAAATCAGGAAATGTATGTGGATGGTATTAGACACTTCCTGTTTCTAATTTCTCGCCATAATTTCAACGCCTCGCCACGAGCAAACCGTTCGAGATATCAAAAATCCCCTGGCAATTTTTCATCCCCAGTGTCTTGAGATCATGTTGACCGAGTTTGGCGGCAATCGAGAAAAAAACCTATGACAAGTATTTCAAATTCCAGAGCATGCGCTTTTTACATAACTCTAAATAGCTGACTTCCTGTTGGGTGGAGCCTATGACATGCAATATGAAAGTTGTTCGGCACGATGAGATCTATATGTGTACTGAGTTTCATATGAATATGTGCAAGTATGTGTGAGCTATACATCAACATTTCTGACTGTGTTCCAGGGGGCGCCGTAGAGCCCCTGTGCCACGCCCGGGTCCCAGCCTCTGCAGGCTCCTAAAGGCCACAGATTCCAAAGTGTGCGCAAATTTTCAAGAGTTTTTGAGTATGTTAAGGACCCCAAAAGCCCCCACAACTTTGACGAAAAATTTGAATACTAAACCCTAAATAGCCAACTTCCTGTTGGGCGGAGCCCATGATATGCAATACAAAAGTTGTTTGGATTGATGAGATTTATATGTGTACCGAGTTTCATACGTCTACGAGCAAGAATGTATGATATATGGCCCTCCATATTCCAGGGGGCGCTGTAGAGCCCCTGTGCCACGCCCGTGTATCAGTCTCTGCCCGGCCCTAATGGCCGCAGGTTCCAATCTGTGTGCCAATTTTCAAGACTTTTTAAGCATGTTAAGGGCCCCAAAAGCCCCCGAGACGTTGGAAAAAAATAATAATAATAATAATAATAATAATAAATATAGCTGCAAGCAGCGATGGCGGGCTCAAGCCACCAATGCCATCGCCACCCCGGTGGCATCAGGTAAACTGTGCCCAGTGGGCACATGCATTCACAATATCCCTCTGGCAGTGAGGTTTTAAAGGATATGGCAGTTAAAGGGTTAATCCGAATCATCTAGACTTTAAAATCACATTCACAGAACAATATATATATATATATATATATATACAGTATTGTTCAAAATAATAGCAGTACAATGTGACTAACCAGAATAATCAAGGTTTTTCGTATATTTTTTTTATTGCTACGTGGCAAACAAGTTACCAGTAGGTTCAGTAGATTCTCAGAAAACAAATGAGACCCAGCATTCATGATATGCACGCTCTTAAGGCTGTGCAATTGGGCAATTAGTTGAATTAGTTGAAAGGGGTGTGTTAAAAAAAAATAGCAGTGTGGCATTCAATCACTGAGGTCATCAATTTTGTGAAGAAACAGGTGTGAATCAGGTGGCCCCTATTTAAGGATGAAGCCAACACTTGTTGAACATGCATTTGAAAGCTGAGGAAAATGGGTCGTTCAAGACATTGTTCAGAAGAACAGCGTACTTTGATTAAAAAGTTGATTAGAGAGGGGAAAACCTATAAAGAGGTGCAAAAAAATGTTCAGCTAAAATGATCTCCAATGCCTTAAAATGGAGAGCAAAACCAGAGAGACGTGGAAGAAAACGGAAGACAACCATCAAAATGGATAGAAGAATAACCAGAATGGCAAAGGCTCAGCCAATGATCACCTCCAGGATGATCAAAGACAGTCTGGAGTTACCTGTAAGTACTGTGACAGTTAGAAGACGTCTGTGTGAAGCTAATCTATTTTCAAGAATCCCCCGCAAAGTCCCTCTGTTAAAAAAAAGGCATGTGCAGAAGAGGTTACAATTTGCCAAAGAACACATCAACTGGCCTAAAGAGAAATGGAGGAACATTTTGTGGACTGATGAGAGTAAAATTGTTCTTTTTGGGTCCAAGGGCCACAGGCAGTTTGTGAGACGACCCCCAAACTCTGAATTCAAGCCACAGTACACAGTGAAGACAGTGAAGCATGGAGGTGCAAGCATCATGATATGGGCATGTTTCTCCTACTATGGTGTTGGGCCTATTTATCGCATACCAGGGATCATGGATCAGTTTGCATATGTTAAAATACTTGAAGAGGTCATGTTGCCCTATGCTGAAGAGGACATGCCCTTGAAATGGTTGTTTCAACAAGACAATGACCCAAAACACACTAGTAAACGGGCAAAGTCTTGGTTCCAAACCAACAAAATTAATGTTATGGAGTGGCCAGCCCAATCTCCAGACCTTAATCCAATTGAGAACTTGTGGGGTGATATCAAAAATGCTGTTTCTGAAGCAAAACCAAGAAATGTGAATGAATTGTGGAATGTTGTTAAAGAATCATGGAGTGGAATAACAGCTGAGAGGTGCCACAAGTTGGTTGACTCCATGCCACACAGATGTCAAGCAGTTTTAAAAAACTGTGGTCATACAACTAAATATTAGTTTAGTGATTCACAGGATTGCTAAATCCCAGAAAAAAAAAAATATTTGTACAAAATAGTTTTGAGTTTGTACAGTCAAAGGTAGACAATGCAATTTTTTTGAACACACCCCTTTCAACTAACTGCCCAATTGCACAGCCTTAAGAGCGTGCATATCATGAATGCTGGGTCTTGTTTGTTTTCTGACAATCTACTGAACCTACTGGTAACTTGTTTGCCACGTAGCAATAAAAAATATACTAAAAACCTTGATTATTCTGGTTAGTCACATTGTACTGCTATTATTTTGAACAATACTGTATATATATATATATATATATATATATATATATATATATATATATATATATATATATATATATATATATATACATATATATTTAGTAACACTTTACAATAAGATTTCATTTATAAACATTATGTTAACATGAACAATATTTATATAGCATTCATTCATGTCAGTTAATATTCCAAACTTAAACATTAAAACATTGTTTTATTGTGATTTTTTTCCAAGCACATTTTACCAATTCCAAACCATATCAATCTTAATAACTACCATTATTTTTTATTTAATCATTTATGAGTGCTATACAATAGTCCAGGAAAGCTGGAAGAGAAAAACTCCTTATATTCATGTGCAGAATTATTAGGCATGTTTTCTTTTACAGATGAAATGCGCTAAAAAAGAGTTTTAACTCAAACTGTTTTAACTCAAAGTCGAAAATTATGAAATACTCATGAGAAATATCAAACACAAATGCAATACAGAAATGGATAAGTTAAGACTTGACCATTGTACAAAAATGCTGACTGGGTCATGAGGTCAGAAAAGAAGAAGAAAAAAAAACAGGTCAAGAAGAACTGAACAATAATTGCAAAATAATTAGGAATTAATGTGAAGATTAATTTTTAGTCAATTCTGCAAGACAGACTTTCAGGAAAGGAGGTGGAATAAAAATGAGCTCCTTAAATCTTAATCCCGGATTCAGGAAAATGTATTCCTCAAACCATCGGACAAGAGGAGGTGGTGCTGGTCCTTCACAAGTCACTCTAATCTGTTCATAAAGCCTATATATAAAGTCTTAATATATAGTATTTCACAATACTTCATGGTATTCTAATTAAATCATTTTTTGGAATCTTTGATTTCTCAGAACCTGACACATTGTAATTCTGAGACTCCAGGAAAGTGGCAGTTCTGTAAAATGTTGGCGCTGGAGACTAAATGCTCCCTGATAGTTTCACACCTAATTCACTTAACACACACACACACACACACACACACACACAGACACATTACCCACCGTGACAGAGGGACAGAGTGACATCAGATGTATGATAGTTTTTTAATTTTCAATCATCCATATAGTGTTGTATAGTCATGAAACCATGCATATTTCCTCAGAATGACTTGTCTTCTATGTGTACATTTTTTTGAAGTGTTTAGAAGCTGCACTTAAAAAAAGTAAAGACATTTACCGGTTACTTTTTTATTGTTATTTCAAAAAATCACCACGACAAGACCATTCAAGCCATTCAAAATTCATCCGCACCTGTACTGTTAGATACATTCTTTAAACAGTGGTAAAAGAGGATGTGGTGCTGATCCTTCAAGAGTCACTCAAAACGTATTTGTCCATAAAGCCTATAAAGAATTATTCTTAATATACAGTTCACAATACTTCAGCTTGTTATTCTAATTAAGTGAGGGTCATTTTATCAGTAAAATACATAAAATTCATATTATTTTTCTTTGAAAGATATCTATAAATGATTTAAATCATACTTGTTTCTACAATAATTATTTAAAAGTAATCCTATAGCTCCATCTGGTGGCCATTATTGGTACTAAGAATTGCAAGCTTGATTTATATGTTATGATAGTTTTAATTTTATGCTGGCTCTTGAAAATGATAAAGCTATGAAACTTAC
Source organism: Carassius gibelio (assembly GCF_023724105.1). Classification (NCBI taxonomy): domain Eukaryota; kingdom Metazoa; phylum Chordata; class Actinopteri; order Cypriniformes; family Cyprinidae; genus Carassius; species Carassius gibelio. The sequence continues at coordinate 13,214,987 of NC_068407.1, forward strand.
TGTGCTTCCTTCAAATGATGACTTCTACGTATATAAAAAATTATGAAGAGTTGGAATTAAAAATTTTAAAGATATAGTAAAATAACTATTGTATTTTTTTTTATGTTACTTTAATAAATCGCTATGGCCACACCATTTAAGGTATCCTAAACCCATTCGAAATTTAACATCTTCAGTATATTGGCTTCATGTTAAAAAAGTTTGGTGTGAACTACTTGTGTCTTCTTGGAGGAGTATGAATTCATTTACAGGCTGAGTTTATCATAAATCCACAATAACATTTCTGAGTTCTGTATCAATCTGTGTTGTTTGTTTATTTTTTTTATTTTTTTTTTCATAGGAAGATAACTGACCCTTTATTCTCCTTTTTAATAAATGTGCTTATAAACCAAGAACAAGCTATTTATAGCTGTATTTATAAACTGCTTACTACTGACTATTAATATTGGGACAAGGCTTTATAAAGCATGAACTGACTATTTACTAATGAGTGCAGTTATTATAAAGTGTTATCAATGCATTTGCTAATGTTAACAAATTAGACATTATTTTACAGTGTTATCAAATCCCTTAAATGATTTTTAAGTGTTTTGTAATGATTTTATTGACCTACAAGCATTTGTGAAAGTTCTGCTTGCATTACAGCTTAGTCTTGATCTGTGAGCTGAACAGATTTACTGTTACATCCATGAGATTATGTAAATTCAAATAAATATCATGTCACAGGATGTCAGAGGTCAGTATCAAATTAGTTTGAAATTATTATTTGCAGCACAAATAAGGTTTTTTAGGATTTTTAAAAATCCCTAAAACTGTCAGAAAAGGATAAGGCCTAAGATTTATATGTGAGTGGCTAAATTTGTTTGTTTTTATAACTATAATGCATAAACTATGAAACTATACAAAATGTATAAAAAAGTACAAGTTATTGTTTTCCAATGTTTTTTATTTATTTTTTTTATTTTTTTTTTTGGATTTACATTTTAAAAAATTAGCCTAAGGCAATCATTCTAAACAGCTTGAATAAAACCTGTCAATATTTATTATAGACCACTATAACTGTGTATAATCTAACAAACAAGTTTATTATGAAAATAAAAGCGTGTACACCGGATAAATTGGACGATAAAGAAATTGCTAACAATAGTATACAATAGTTTTTAGGCGTTTAGATGCAGAAATGGAAAAATAAAATGTAAAATAAAATGTAATTGATTTAATTAAATATAGATTAAGTCTTGTTAGAGCAAAATAATAAATAGATACGTACACACATTAAACAAGCAGCCAAGATGAATGAGTTTAATTTTTTATATAGATTAAAATTGAAGACAGAAGCAGCTGGTATGCGGTCACTTAATATTAAATTCCAGTAGATCCACTTTAGATTTATTTCTCAACAGTTTATGTTCACGTGGCTGTTTTCGTTTATATTAGCCAAGCTATTATGTATTTTGAAATAATCTTGTCCTTGAAGTGTTCGTTCTTACGACGAAAGGCAGAATCCTGCAGCTCGAGAGATATATGTTATTCTGCCAGTCGCGCTTTCAAATAGTCTTGCACACTTAAACGGGTCACAAAAGACCTGCATTTAGCTCGTGTTGTGTTATAATGGATGTATTGTGTGCATTTATGGCAATAATTTATTTTAAAAAGCTCTTAAACAAGAATAAATTCGTTAGTTTTGAACTTGTGACACTGTGCGCGCTGATCGGAGGCAGTAATTTCAGATATAGGCAGCCGCGAATATATCATTTTCACACAAACAGTTCAAAAACATCTTAATTTAGCTCTTGGTGTGCTCTAATTGGTGAATTGTGTGATATCGCTGCAATACTTTATTTTTAAAAGCTTTAAAACAGGAATAAATTCGTTTTTTCTGAGCTCTTTACTCCAGACGCTCGTGGTCACAGCGGTGATTCATCTCTCCTATTTCTCACGTAACTCTGGCCAGAAATAATTTATCCATGAGCCCTGAACCGGTAATAATCATATATGTTGGTTTAGCTTGTCAGTGTGAATTAAATCTAAGTATTTATTTGTATTTTAACCGATTTAAAAATGAAACTAAAAGAGAGTCTCCTCCCTTTCAGTCGAATTTCCCTTTCAGGAATTGAACCTGTAGGGGCGCATTTTCTCTCAGACAATGTAAGTCTCAGCACATAATACTCAAACAGAGGGACAGAGTGAGATGAGATGTCTGACAGTTTTTTAATTTTCTGTTATCCATACAGTGTTGTAAAGTCATTAAACTATGCATATTTACTCAGAATAACTTTTTTTCTGTATGAAAAAAGGTTTTGAAGTGTTTGGAATTTAAAAATGCAGGAAAATTAATAGTTCCATCTTTATTGTCATTTAAAAAAATCACCACGACAAAACCATCCAAGCTATCCAAAACCCATTCACAATTTAAGTTCCTCAATGTTTTTTCAACATGTACACCAAGTTTGGTGTGTATAGTGTTACTCTCCTCTGAGCAGTATGCATTAATTCACAGCTAAATGTAAAAAACAATCCACATTCAAATCAAAATAGCCGACTTCCTGTTGGTCGTAGCTGATGACTGTGAATTAGAAAGTTGTCCGTCTTGATAAGAACAATTTTTGTACTGAGTTTGGTGTCTGTAGCTAAAAGTAACCCCCTCACTTTTGACAAAAGGTGGCGCTATAGAGTGCCTCTTCCACGCCCTCTTATGAACTTTTGCCAGTGTCTAGCTGTCACTAATACTGATATGTGTTCTGAGTTTGATGAAATTCTAAGCATGTTATATGCCTCAAAATCACCTGAGAAGTATTCCAGTTTGACATGTTGCCACGGCAACAATATTTTTAGATATCAATATCCCCCCAGCAGATTTATATCGGCTGTGTTTTAACATTATTCTGATGAAGTTTGAAGCAAATCGAGTAAAAATAAGATGCTGAATTCAAAGCATTTTGAAAATGACACACTTCCTGCTGCCAGTTGGTGGCGCTATATCTTTGACTCCTAATAGTCACATATATGCGATCGACATCATACAATGAATAATCTGATGAAGTTTGATTAAAATTAGGAAATGTATGTGGATGGTATTAGACACTTCCTGTTTCTCAATTCTCGCCATAAATTAAACGCCTCGCTACGAGCAAACCGTTCGAGATATCAAAAATCCCCTGGCAATTTTTCATCCCCAATGTCTTGAGATCATGTTGACCGAGTTTGGTGGCAATCGAGTAAAAAACCTATGACAAGTATATCAAATTCCAGAGCATGCGCTTTTTACATAACTCTAAATAGCTGACTTCCTGTTGGGCGGAGCCTATGACATGCAATACGCAAGTTGTTCGGCACGATGAGATCTATATGTGTACTGAGTTTCATATTAATACGTGTAAGTATGTGTGAGCTATACATCAATATTAATGACTGTGTTCCAGGGGGCGCCGTAGAGCCCCTGTGCCACGCCCGGGTCCCAACCTCTGCAGGCTCCTAAAGGCCACAGATCCAAAGGTGTGTGCAAATTTCCAAGAGTTTTTGAGTATGTTAAGGACTCCAAAAGCCCCCACAACTTTGACGACAAATATGAATAATAAACCCTAAATAGCCAACTTCCTGTTGGGCGGAGCCTATGATATGCAATACGAAAGTTGTTTGTATTGATGAGTTCTATATGTGTACCGAGTTTCGTATGTCTACGTACAAGTATGTATGATATATGGCCCTCCATATTCCAGGGGGCGCTGTAGAGCCCCTTTGCCACGCCCGTGTATCAGTCTCTGCCCGGCCCTAATGGCCGCAGGTTCCAATGTGTGTGCCAATTTTCAAGACTTTTTAAGCATGTTAAGGGCCCCAAAAGCCCCCGTAACGTTAGAAAAAAATAATAATAATAATAATAATAATAATAATAATAAAAAATAATCCTAAGGAAAACAATAGGGCTCTCGCCCTCCAGGCTTGAGCCCTAATAATAATAATAATAATAAAAAATAATCCTAAGGAAAACAATAGGCCTCTCGCCCTTTGGGCTTGAGCCCTAATAATAAAAAATAATCCTAAGGAAAACAATAGGGCTCTCGCCCTCCAGGCTTGAGCCCTAATAAATGAATATATAGATAAATAAATAAATTTAATCAAAGGAAAATAAATGAATAAATGATGTGATAAAAACTAAAATAGTTCATTTGTAATAAAATTTTTATTTTTATTTTATTACATTTATTTATTTATTTATCTATCTATATATTCATTTATTTTTAATTTGTGCAGGTTTAGTCCTCCATACAAAAATGTTCTGGGTCTTTAAGGGTTAATACCCAAATTGAATGCCTATTTAATATACTTGTTTAACGAGCACATCTATAGCTAACAATGCAGTGAGAATGTTTGCTATCACTAATATCAAATGAATTAATAGTCAAATTAAAAATCAAATTAATTTCTTCTTTAGGTAACAGTTAACAGCTTAACCATATATTTATTTTGAGAAAAAGCTGGTATTGTAGGGCAGTATTGCTTTTTTTTATTAATTTTTTTTATACTTTTTGCTGTTGTGTTCATTTGCAATGTCTGAGTCTGATACGTTGAATCTAATTTGTTCTTTCCTTTCGTTGCAGCCACTGGTAGACTATGTGAAAAATGTACGTTTGTAATTTTTTTTGTCACCAAGAAATCTCATGTTTTCAGTGATCAATGTTTTTGTACTTTTTATCTCAACAAATGTCTGTTTCGTTTTAAGGTGATGGCAGATGCGTTATCTGTGACTCTTTTGTCAGGCCTTGTACACTAGTTCGTATTTGTGACGAGTGCAACTATGGGTCTTACCAAGGGCGCTGTGTCATTTGTGGAGGTCCTGGAGTATCTAACGCATACTACTGCAAGGAGTGCACCATCCTGGAGAAAGATGTCAGTAAATCTGCTCTACATTCGGCTCTGCATAAGTATTGTTTGACTGGCTGATACTAAGCCTATGTTGCCCAGTATCAGTGATGTGTAACCATATTTTCCTTTTTCACTGCTCGGCTTGCTGTTTAATCTCATGTTGAATAAAACGTCAAATGTAATTGTGATTTTGCATGCATGATTTCTATTACGTCAAGTTTCTGAAGAGCTGTCTGTTTAATTGTTACACAGAGGGATGGCTGCCCCAAGATTGTAAACCTCGGCAGCTCCAAGACTGACCTTTTCTATGAGAGAAAAAAATATGGCTTCAAGAAGAGGTGAAGAAACAAAGGGATTTTCTTTGTCACAGTTGTTCCATGCAAGAGTTTTCCGTTTTGTTATCACGTTGTTCCAATCAATTTTTTAATGCTGTGATGTTGATTATGCTGCTTTGTTTGATTTTGATACTCATAATACTGCTTACTTATAACCTGCAGGCTAGTATTCACCTAGCTATTGACAACCTTTAATTTTTTTCATTGTTAGATGATTAGATACTTGTAAGAATTAATATTTTAATTCTAGCAACCTTTGGACTTAGCAGCTGGAAATTTTATAGAGATATCAAGATGAGAGCCCTGGGCTTATTTATAATTAAAATTTCAGCATTATGAATCAAGATGTTCTGGGTATAATTTTTTGGCTACACAAACTATATCCAATGTTTAATTCAATGTAGCTCTTGTGGCTTCCCTCAGGAACACAATGTCACAGAAAAGACATTCCAAATATAGATTTTACTAGAATAAACACAATCTTCTTATTGTCTTTCCTTAAACACATTATTGTATCAGCAAAATCCAATATTTATCAATCCTCAAATTCATATGTATCAACATAAACCAGCTCCAACATTGCATGAAACTGCATTTGCAACGATTTGCTTTTAAATGTGTGCATTTGCCCGTATAAGTAAAGGAATCTGTGATATGTGATTTGAGATTGTATAGGTTTGCTAGGCATATGCTGGTCAAAACCTTTTGGGAATTGTATTTCGATAAATATAAGGTAATCTTAAATGGAGTATAATCGCTTCTGAAGAGAACCACCATGAATGGCAGCATTATTTTTCAGCCTGGAGTTTATTTGGTTCAGTTAAGTATATCTGCATATCACACTGCCTTCTTTAGCCCCGCCCTCTTTGTGTTATGCAACTTTTTTTTTTTTTTTTGCATCTGTCTGTTACACAATGCTCCTCTTTCATCTGAAATTTGAGATTCAATTAGTCATAATTCTCTGAGGCATCAAAGCATTTTCTGATCAAATACACGGTTACATGTTGTCATAAATGCAGGACATGCAAGCAAGGCCCGTTTTTGAATTCTTTAATAATATGTACAACACAACAAGACGCTGAGACAACATCTACAAGTCAAAAAAACGTTTGTAAGACTCACAAAGAGAATTCATTCCTCCCAAAAGAACAGTAGCAATTTGTAAAACATTAAAATCTGAATAAACAAAGATTTGTTATTGCAACAAAATTGGCATCTCACATTCATGCAACTGAGTTTTCTTCTAGTTCATCAGAAAGGAAGCTCAAGGAAAAATTACAAACTGGATTTGCTCTTTTAAAAAGCACCTACAGACCACAAATATGAAAAATTTTAACACCTGTTATTCAGTGTTCGATGAAATTGAGCTTTTGTCAAGATTTCATTACATATGATATTCTCTTTCCACAAAACACCTGAAAATGGACAAATATGGGCACATTGTGTGAGTACTGCTAAATTAAACTTTGTAATAAAAGTCAGCCTAATTTCCACTTCACACAATGAATGGATAACACAGAGAAACTTCTGTGATAAGATATGTTATAAAACCATAAGAGTGAAGTTGCTTGAGTTTGGTTTGTGATAGTAACACTAGGCACTCTTTATAAACAGGCGCTCTGCTGAAGTCACTTATGGATTCATATTGACTGTGAGCTCTGAATGGTGTAGTTCACAATGCAAAGCCATTTTTGTAAAATATTTGAAGTTATTTGAAGAAAATATACATATGATACATATGAAAAACTATAACAGCACTTCATTTGTTTTTCTAAGTTCTAAGCAGATACAAGATCCGTCACATGTACGGTGTTATTTCTGTACATAAACTGACCTCTATGACTCCCATAAAGGGCAAATGACCATGGTGAAGTAAACAAGGTAGGATTTTAGAGGATCTAATATGTTAATATGAAAGACATTTAATCTAAACCAGATCTAAATATATATAATTTTATACAGATTTTTTATATATATATATATAAAGTTTTACAGATATACAGAGCACATAATTCCAACACTCGCTGACAGTAAGACAAAAAAGTATTTTGTAGCACAAAAAAATATATATATACACATTTACAATTCCTGCTTACGTTTTTTTCCCCCATTTTAACAGTTATCTGTAATGATACATTCTCGCCGTATTTCAATAATGGCATCTCGTTTCTACTTTTGCAGGCAAAATGCACCAATTGGTACCCTGTACCAAATTTGCCAAAGGAATTCTTAGAATTAATGTCATTTTTCAGTCGTCAAAGATAAACATAGTAAAGATACATAAAGTATATTGAATTCTCAATGCCAGTCATTCTTTATGACTAAAGACTTCCAATGCACATTATTTTCTAAAACTACCTTGATATTACAAAACTTGTCATAAAACAAGAACAAGAGAGGGAAGACCTCTTTTACCTTGGTGCATTACAAAAAAGACTTTAAAAGCTCCATTAGATATACATGGGTGTGCTTTTGAACTGAAGTAAGATTAAAATGAAGGGGATATGTTGATAATAGAGGTTGACAGGATTTTTTAAGAACATGAATATCACTTAGGTGTACAGTTTGAATCATAATCATTTATCTCCTGTTTTCTCCTCTTCAATCATCACCATTATTAATTTATTGCCTTTCATAAATGCAAATAAATCAATAAATGCTTAGAAGTCTTCAGCCGGTGCACTTGAAAAAGAAGAGAAAAGGTTGTTAATCACCACATTATTTACAGTGCTACTTCTCTAAGAGTTGCTGTATTTTAACTCTGAGAGGGCTGTTTTGGTTATATGTTTATATGCGTGCACGTTTGTCCCTTACAGTGGTCCGTATTTGGCTTCATAGCGTGCCACAACGTTCTTGCAGCGCCCGAAGTCCTTGCGCAGCTCTGCCACTTCCTGTCTCAAAGCGGAGTTCTCTCGCTCCAGAAAGGCTGCTCGTACTGTGATCTGATTCTCTTTTAGGCGCCTGGCATCGCGTGAACGTTTGGCTGCAACGTTGTTCTTCTTCCTCCGCTGCCAGTATTTCTCATCCTGAAATAGTGAGTGGACATAAAATCAAATGTTGGGGAACAAGATTTCTCTCTCTCTCTATTTTGATAATGACTCTGTGTTGTTAGAAAATTCAACGGTTAAGATCTTTTTACGTAAACGTTCACATATTTGCTGACAAAGACTTCAGAACATCTTGTGTCTTTACATTTAGGGTGTAACTGTTTAAGTTTTCAGCTTCAGGCATAAACATTTTCTTGCCTTTGTTGATCAAAGTTAAAGCGATAGTTCGCCAGAATGATAATTCCGTCATTAATTACTCACCCTCATATTTTTCCAAACCTGTACAACCTTTTTTCCATTTTTTTTAAACACAAATCAAGATATTTTGTTGAAATTCGGATTATGTTATCGGTATAATGTTATACAACATTATGGTCATATTTAAGTCAGTGCTTTTTTTGTGTTTTTGAGATGTGAATAAAATCTATATTAATATTTTAAATAAGTTTTTAATTATTTTGTTCAGTTTACACTTTTAGTTAGTTTAAGGAATATTTTGTTGTTTTAATTTTTACCAGTTCTTTTTTCAAATGTGTATGCAGGATTTATTATTTTTTCATTTATTTTTGTACATCAAGTTAATTAAATGGTTTTTAACCATTAGTATAATAACCCTGAGGAAGGTTCGACTGTGTGTTTACCTTCTGTTCCTCAGGCACAAACACTTTCTTTGCTTTCTTGATCATAGGCTGAGGCTTCAGCTCCTCCTCGGAGAAGCGATGTTTGCGAGGGTTGAACAGTTCACCTCCAGGTATGCTGGACAGCACAAGGTCTGTGGGATCTGGCTCATAGGGGACCTCTACCTCGATATCATCTGGATTAATGGGCTCTGGCGTCACACGCTCCTCATCTGTGGTGAATCAGTAAATCACAGTTATGAAATCAAATCAAATTCTAGTAGTTTCATTAGTTTCAGACATTTTTGCCATTTCAACTGAATGTTTAAATATCAATTAATTGTTGTTGAGTCTTTAAGTCAGACCTTCATGATAAAACGCTTGACTGTGTAATGGATTAAGTGTGTTGAGACAGAAAGTACACTATGTTCTGTTTTCTCTGCTGACCTGATTTGGTGTCTGTTGAGCTAGAGCTGGATGCCGTGATTGAGACCACTTCCTCCTCACACTGATCCAGCTCCATGACTGGCATAAGAGAGACCGCCGGCTCAGTCTTGCTCGTAGAGGTCGTGGACGATTTTTCAGTTTTAAGCTGTGAGTTTTCTTTCGCAAGAATCTTTTGCAGGCCCTCATCCTCTGCGTCAGGAATGCCATTCTCCATGAGAAACTCCTCCAGATCCATGTATTCTAGGTGGAAGGTCTCGCCATCATAGGGAATGGTCTTTTCCCAGATGGCAGGTGTTAAGGCAGCTGATGGTCCCATTCCACTGACCCCTCCAGAGTCCACATCCTCAAAGACTTTCTCTTTATCATTTTCTGTCATATAAAAACCCAATAATGTTTTGCTCGAATTCCAAATCTACACGTAATTTGCATTAGACAGACTGGCAACAAGTGAAAATCACATTTAAAAAGGAAAGTTAACAATATGACTGGTACATTGTATCAGTAATAAAAGTCTAAAAATACTTTTTTTTTTTAATTACACATTTGGAAAAAAAAAAACCTGTATAAGTTTCGTCTTGTCACTGGAATAATCGGTTCTTCTTGCAGAGTTTCGTTCAAAGAACCGGATAAATAAACGATTTATTCACGAAGAGGACACACCACTAGTTCGATCCAGTTTTTCGAGAATGCAAATCATTAAGGCCCGTGAACCATGTTATGAATGACACAAATAAACACGTTATATATTTACACTGAGAAAAGTGTCCTGGTCTGTTTTTATATTAACATAAACGATGCATTCGGCAACAGAGCGAGCGCAGACCGCGAGAGCCGACTGGTGCAGAGGCACTTACCTTCATCGCCTTCGAGAAGATTCGGTGGCGGAATAGCCATGATTTTCCTTAAAACTACTGGAAAGGCAGGAGAAGGAGCATCAGAACCTGCATCTGTCGAGACGGAAACAGGGTCCACGTCCATTTCGACCGACGCTGTCGTGCCGAACGTACGAATAGCGTAACGTGAAATCCCTAACTTAAGTTTAATCAGAAAAATGATTTTCAGTTACTCATGCACTAAAAAAATCGATTCTGATATCAGCTCGCCGGGTTTACCCCCTTTCAGACTCCTGTGTTTGATGCGATTTCGCAGCAAGCTAGAGGAGAGTGTGTTTTAATAAATCACACATACACTTTTTTTTTTTTTTTTAGGATGCGGATAGGTTCAATGACGCTCATTAATAATTAAATAGGCGCGATGACACGGAAGTGTGTCAGTGTGTCGTTGACGTCAAAAGCAACCCCTCATTGGTCGGTCAAAACGGTTACATATATTTTCACAAATGTGTTAGAAAAACGTGGCACGAGCATAGACTGTATAAATACAGGTCACAAGACCCATATTAATAGACTAACACAGAGTTGGGTTTAAATTGTGGGCATACATACCATATAAAACTTTAAAATCACATGCCGTTTAAACGTTTATACCAAATAAACTCCCTTTCATAGTAAGAGTGACCTTCAAGGTCACTTTCTATTAAGCATTAACTTAATCAGCACTAATAAGACAACAGTGCCAGGGATTAAAACGATACCATTGTTATTCATTGCATTAATTAGATCATGTCCCGCAGGAGAACGGTCTGTGAACCCATATCTTAACCAGTTCAGGGGGGGGGGTTGGCACATGGCCACGCACGTGCACTCATGGCAAGCACAGTGTGCATACTGACCAATAACAAAGCAGCAAAGGTATAGGAAAAATATTCCAAGTTTCACGTGTAAAAATAGGACGCAAACAGCTAACCCTCGGGTTTAAGACATAAGGTTTAAATGATATGGAACTTATGTTATCCGGATATTTCATGTTCAACAATATCTTTACAAAATCTCTTATAAGACAGTCTGCATGCTGTCAATAATGAATAAGACTGAATAAGATTATATTCGATTATTTCCTTAAAAAAATATAATAATTATATATATATATATATATATATATATATATATATATATATATATATATATATATATATATATATATATATATATATATATAAATAATTAAAATAGACGTACCAAGTAGGAAGAAGCCACGATATTAAAAGTTTAATTTGTAAACTATTTCTCAATGCTGTTGACACTAATTCATCATAAAAAAAAGTTTACGTTCATTTTATGCATTACTTGTGCTAAAAAACAGGACATAAATTCAATGTACGTCTTGTTTTGAACAGGTACTTACAACCCTGCAGAATACCAAATGTGTCAGTTAAACACTATATAGTGGGAATTAAGGAAAATTGGTGTGTTCAAGTTTCTCTCTAACGATCCGATGCTGAAAAATCTTACCGTTTTCATCAAGCGAAGGGACAGAAAAAGGGAACTCAAGCAAGGATTTGAATATTTCCGGAATTTCTGAAGACATCTCAAAACAGTATCAGTTGCTCAACACCTGGGAAACAGCTGGATGCAAGAGACGCTTAATCAGAGCTTCCACTTCAAACTGTCTCTCACATTAAGATCAGTTTGATGCACCAAGAGTTCTCAAACTTTTTCTTGGGGTCACTCACAAAATCTGTCGTATCCACGAAGTTACTTAACTAGTCCCGCCCCAAATCGCCTTCCATAGGGATGATCATTTTGACCAATGGATATCGTTTCAGTGTGCACGTTGTTTCATAGTCAATGAGGCGCGGTAGTTCATTGGTCATTGTAGCCGTGTGTATTCACTTCGCGAGCCAATAAGAATGAAGACAAGTTATCTAAGTCTAAAAAATCTGCGAGTCAGCAGTGTTACGAAACTGAGGGCAGAAATTTAGTCCAGTTGCGTTATCAATGACATTCACTTTCCATCGACTGAAAGACATTTATGTCTTGTTTTTAAAAAGTGTAAATAATTAGTAGTATTTCGGAATAAAAGATTACACATTAGGTTTGAAATATTTCAGAATATGAACTGTATTCAGGTATTAACTATTGGTGAATTGCATTCTTCATAGGTATGTAGTATTATCAGTATGTTTCCAAACATTTATCTACCATCTTTGACCTACGACTCACTAACGACAGAGGCAAAATATTTTAGTTAATAAGACTAACTACGTTTTGTTCACTCACTGTTCAATGAATACAGCCTAATTGAACAGACTGTTTAGACTATAGTCTACAGTACATGCTAGTCAGGTTTCGAGAGAGGTGACTTCTCATTCTAGAAAGCATTTGATTGGAGAAAATATATGTAGTGCAGAGTGATCAATATGACATACACAATTCTGTAAACTTGAAACGCATTTCTTAAAGTGCATTTTGTTATTTCTAGAGCACACTAGATGGCCTCAAGGCTAACAGTTGAATCAACGTGAATTAAATCAGACACATTTTCTAAAACAGTCTATTTATTGTTAAACACTTTCATGAGAATTGGTCCACTGTGATCAATATTTCACTTCCAACCAGGGAGAAAAAAAAAGAAATAAAACAAATGTAAAAAAAAAAAAAATACAGTACAAAAAGAGGCATTGTTGTTTTTCATTTTCATTTTTTCAAAACCCTGATTTTTACTGGTTATCTAAGCAGGTGAAAAATGAACCAAACAGAAAACAGCTCAACTGATACAATCCAACATTTGCTAAATCCCACATTGTCTTTTCAGGCAGAACATTAATTACTATGAACATATTTCTGCTTTACACTTCATCTAGAAAGTGTGCAAACACAAAGGTCATTTTAAAATGGGCAACCTTCCTTCGTTTCGAAGTCAAGAGAGCCCAAAACATTCCAGTTCTGTGATAAAATAAACTTAAATTGAGAGTGAGTAAATGACCATTACTGCAGCCTCCAGAGAGTCATTGGCCAGCAGTACCAACCCTTTGATATGAATATGAATGATTGCAAATTCCATCCAATGTTTGAACAACAGAGACAGTTTAGTGAGCTTCTCTGCTTTCAGGTTGTGTTCTCTCAGCGGTTATGCACACCACCATCTCAGCATGATCACATTTCAGAAAATTTCAGATGAGATTTATATGCAAAACCAGTCTCCATTGCTAATCCAGAGAACATTAACAACACACTTCCCTCCCATATTTCTTTAAACAAGTTGTCTAATTGTGTATCTCTCATTCTACTGAAAGAGTAGGATTATTTGTTAAGGTATTTATAATCATATATAAATGTATTGTATAAGGCGCTATGCAGACAAACATAAATATCCATGTATGCTTTGTGTCCCGTCACAGTATAGCGCTGTGAGGATTGTGAACAATCCAGAATGTGATGCAGAGGAAAGTAGCTGAGGCTTGATGTCTTTTCAGTACAACCACTCTATAAAGCCTCTTAAAAGAGATCCCAGGTTTCAGAAAACTGACAGCAACTAAAACACATCACAAAAGCATCACACTCTTAATGTTAATTGTGTCACTGGCTTTCCATTGTTTAGGTTGAAAGAAAACAGACAGATAACTACCTTAGGATCTCAATTCCTCTATTCCGGACAGCTCACAAAGCATACATAGACATAATTCACCGTTAAGTATTATATTCATACATGGATACATATATTTAAAGTGTTATACATAGCAATTAACATATACGTATATCAATAGCATATAGGAAGATAGAAGTAGTCATAATGGCAATCATTATCATCACTGTCATCATCATAATAATAGCAGTAGTAATAATACGATCGTTCGGTAAAGCGTACTAGGTCACTCCAGAACGTCCCTCTCAATCTCCACACAGACTGCAATCTGTTACCAGGCCAAATCTGCTCCTCCACATCTCATTTAAACCCTGATTTTAAATGGAAAGTACGAACTTGGTTCCATTTTCTATAACAAACCAATCTCAGGGTGCTTCAATTACCATTCTATAGCATTTATAGGCAGTTTGGGGCAGCAAATTCTCACGTAGACCTCACCAATTGGACACTTCTGGAATGACTCATAAGAAGAAAAAAAAAAATCACTAACCATCTAATCAGCAATACATGTCATATAGCATAGCTCAATAACAAGAAGTTCTATGTAATCAATACAAGGTAAGGTTATACTTAAGCTCAACTGCTAAGTTATCAATAATCATTAGTAGTATGCCAATATAGTAGATATGTGTGCATGTGTGTGTATATTTATATATATATCTATGTGACAAGGCGTACTAAGGGTAGCACTGCATGTCTTTACAGTATATTATGAATATAACTACTCATAGGCAGGGCAGCTCTTTTGCCTATATACCTGTAACGCATCTCCGTTCATGCTCTTAATATGAAATCAATGGACAGTACACATATATATATATAGAACTAATGAGCTATTATTGAACTGTGGTGAATGAGAGTCTCCTAGTAGCATGTTATGGGTGTTACAGATTATGCACTTCAAATCCCAATCTGATATCTTGAATGAACAATCACGGAAGCATCTTCCAACCTCCAAACACTCTTCCAAAGAAAAAGAAAAATGAATACAAAGTGTATTTTCAGTCCAAATTGTCAGATCACTCAAGACTACGAACAGCCCTTGTGTGCGCACTATCTTCTTTATCAAGCACTGCCAAACTGTCACTCAGTGCAAATGGAAAGAATGAGGAAATGTGTGTGTGTGTGTGTGTGTGTCAGTGCAAGACCTGTGACTGGCATTATGCAAGTTGGGGTGGTTTTTACTTAGTTAGTCCATTATTAATTGCCTTGGTTTATCAAATACATTCGACATCCAAACAAATCTCAAATTTGTTGTAAGTGGCCACTTATGGCTGTACATTCAAACTCTTCTACCAATATGGCAGGAACACAGGGTTAAGCAGCACTTCATAACTTCAATCTGATATCTCACACCACATACTTGACTGAAACATGAGTGGCCTTCATGGGAGGTGATTTGATTTAATTTGGGGGACACACAGTCTGTTTTGGTTTCGAGTTTAAAAAGCACTGTGAGAATAGATCTTCAACTCCTCAGAAATGTGTTTAGGGAACATAAAAACAAACTGCCCTTAGATGAGTCAGTGTAAACTCACATACACCCTATGAGCCTGTGCCAAGTGTCATGTCAGTGAGGGGGCGAATGTGTTTGATAATGGGTGAAAAAGCATGTGGGGGGTGTGTGTGTGGCAACAATCACGGTGTTAATCCTATAGACAGGCGCTCTGCCCTAAAGGGCATCAGAGCATGGTACTTCCCAGAGTGGCACTTAAAGAGTGAGAAAGGGCCTTAGAAGCTGACATCTGAACATGAAGCCTCATCCAGACCGCCCAGGTCACAGATCCCCTCCACCACCAGACATCCGTCGCCCAACCTGTCAAAAAGAACACTGATAAATCTGAAAACACAGTTAAAGAAAAATTAGAGCTTTCCACTTTTTCACACAAACAAACCAGTTTCTTCTGTAACCACCCACCATTGACTCAGAATAGTCAGTTGGCATGGCGATCTGTTTTTCCTCTGGGGGTGGAGTCATTAGGTTGCTGTCTGCACGCCGGTTCTGATTGGTCAGTGAAAGCCACATCTCGTACATCTGCTGCATGTCTCTCACTTAAGCGAGCACAGAGAGATACACAGCTTGTATTAAAACGCACTAATGGATTATGAAAACATCAGTGAATCACACCCACCAAGCTATAAATCATTCAGTTAAAAGAAATGGATTCTCACAGCTGTTGTTTTTCATGTAGGTCCACACATCCCGCTCCTCCAAACTGTGTGCAAAAGAACAGTTCCCAATATAGTGGCACTTCTTCTGTTTCATGACATGAACACACATCTGCAAGCACAAACGAACAGTCAAAAAAAAAGCATAGAGATTATGTAACAATACTCAATTTCTAATTAATGTGAAAGACTTACATTACTTAAACTTTGATAAATAAAAATCTCAGCTTTGAATTTGTCCATTTTATCATGAAATTCTGACACTTTAATGTGACAGATCACTGAGGTCATCGTAATTCAAGTGGCAACTTGGAAAATGAGTGAAGCAATTACCTGTTCCACACTACTACTAGTTAGTGAATATCAGAAGATATGCTTGATTAAAAAAAAAAAAAAGTAGATAAATTAATAAATAAAAAAAAACTGACTTGTTTAATTTAAATGTTTGTTCAGTTTTACTCCAACAATTGATGATTATATCTACAAATAAACACAGTTCAGATAAATTTTGAAGAAATGTTTTGGTGCTGTTATTCATTTTAACATTTAATATAATAGTAATGAGAAGATTCCCTGTATATAGTTAACAGTACAAGTTATTAGAGACTTTTTACCTTTAAAAAATGTCATCTAAATCAATGAACACAAATCAAATGGAGATCTATACTTATACCAAACCCTAATAATTTAATTTACATTTAATTTAGTGTTCCTGTTGTTCAACTGGTAGAGCATTGAGGCAAGTTTGGGGGTCCGATTCCCCGGGAACACATAATAGGAAAAAATTGATAGCCTGAATGCACTGTAAGTCGCTTTGGATAAAAGCGTCTGCTAAATGCATAAATTTAATTTCAGTAATTACAATAGTATTAAGATCTGTGCTAGAAATATGTATTCAACCTATCATTTGTCTGAAAAGAATGATACGGAATTGCTATTGATAGAAACTTAAGAAAATAAATATTTCTGTATAATTAACAATAGACAACTTCCATTACCATAAATATTACATTGTATGATGTTTAACAGATCGTGAAAACAGCACCGCAGCTCAGTGTCAACACTAAAACCCGCTTGTCTGAAGAACCTGACAGAACAGTTTCTGTTTACGGTCACAATAATTTAATCAACAAAGGACTGACTCACATCATATTGTTGGGGGTAGGTACGGGAAAAAGGCAGCGGTCGCACTACCACCCACTTTTTCTTCTCAAATGATTTCACAAGCAACACTCTGCGCTCTTTTGTCCAGCTGGAAAGAAAAGTAGACAAAGCATTAAACCATAAATCACACCAAATACCATTGTTATTGACCTCAAGCAAAGCTGCTGCCTACTGTGTCCAATAAAAGCAGTGATATTACAACTGTTCCAGTAAACATTAAAAGGTATGTTCATTTTTAATGAGCACATAATGTGCGTCCTGGGGGGTAATAATGGTGCCTGCTTGAATAAGGGAAGCTAACCTGTGCCTGGCTTTGGCGGTGCAGTACTTCAGGGACTTGTCTGGCTCATTGACCTGGCCCTCCCTCCAACACTGTCCACAGACAAACTTCATCTTCAGATTCAAGCCGCGGCCCCGACCGCATCCTACAAGTCCTCCTCCACCTCCTCCTGTGCTCCCGCCCCCGAGGCCGCCATCTCCTCCTCCGGAGACCACAGCACTAGCGCTGACAGCACTGCTGTTACTGCTGCTCCCGCTGGGCTGGTGGGGCCCGAGCATGGGCTGAAGATGGCAATTGAAAAAAAGAAAGCCTTACTAGACTTGAATCAACAAATCTGACATAAATCAAATCTGCTGTAGGAGAAATCAAGGAAAAAGACAAGATTCCCCTCAAAGATGAGAATTGAGACAGCACAGTGTTGTTTTTCGAGCTCACCTTCTGTCTCTGTGCATTCTGTTCCAATCTGTGCCAGTGTCTCTTAGACTCTTGCACCATCTCCTCATGGGTAATACCTGACCCAACACACAAGCACAAACAAAAACCATTAGTTGCTTTAATTGTCCTCTGTCAAACACAGTAATGAACCGGAACGCGGGGCAAATGCAGTCACAAGTGACAGTCACTTCCTTCTTGTTTTAATATTATTTTATATCTTAATACAAAACCAGTTTTAATCCTTAACACAGTAGTATATGCACAATACTGGATTTGGATCAGTCTTGTCTGTGGATTAATTTATTAAAAAAAAAAAATGAATCAAAGGGACTGAACCTTCAAAAAACAAAAAGCATAAACACTTACACACTATAAATCAAAACTGCAGACTGAATCATTATAATATGTTTTATGTACCTGTGTCCTGCTGAAGCACCCAACACTTGAGTTCTATGACTGAATGTGCAAAGGAGCAACTATCCTCTCGCTGGCAGCCATATCGCACCTCATGGCGGCACACGTCAAACTGGCAGAGTGGGTGAAGAGAGCGTATTTTACTGTAGCGCACGTTTGCCGAGCGAACCACGTGCACCAGGCACCTGTAAGACAAACATATGAGAGGGGATATGATGCGATGGCTGTTTAAGTGCTGCAAAATCATATCAGTGATTCAAGTCTCGAAGCAAGAGATAAATGAAAAAAAGACTCACTTGTTATCATCAAATGGATGTCTTGCAGTGAGGTTGGAACACACTGCGAGATTCTCCTTGCTTCTCTTGCTAATGATACGAGGCTTACTGTCAAAACATTCCTACAGGAAGCCAGAGTCCAGAATGATCACTTAGACAACATATCATAGCAAGAATGTAATATATCTAGCTGTGAGACATTAAATATGAAGGTGCACATTACCTCACAGAGGAACATAAACATGCCCATGTGGAGCTGAAGGAGACGGGTGACACTGAGGGCCCGTCGTTCGTTAGTGCCCAGAGGGTCAAACAGAAGCTCACGACTTAGAGCTCCCTTCCTCTCTTGTGTCCAAATATCTATCTCCTCTTGGCAATAAGCAAAAGTGCAGTTTTCACCATACTGGCACTCCTGACGCTCTTGTACCTCTGAAAAGAGAGATTGACCAATGAGCTTAATACATTTTATCATTATGAAATCATACATTTAAATAATATTACATATATGCACATATAATCATTGTTTAAATAAAAAGATCTTGATATCTGTTTCCAGCATGAGTAGATTCAAGAGGTGTCAAGCATTGGGCAAACAGCAAATTGATTCGATCTACCATTCACATGTTTCTGATTTGCACATTTTGGATTTCACAAATTCAGAATAATCTGATTAAATGCTGTTCACAATGAATTCAATTATAGATTTGATTCTATATTTTAGAGCATTCATAAGATTGTGTAAATACTTCTTCTAATGTGTCTCGAGTCAATAAAAAATAAAAAAAACTATTAAAATGATTCCACTTTAAAGTAAACACTGAACACATGTACATACAGGCTACTTGAATGCATACCAAAAAGTGCAATGTGCTGATAAAATATTTTAGAGCCGAACAAACCTAGGAAATCATTCCATATTTCCTTTAAATATTTTCTTTCCATGAGTTTCCTGGTACTGAACTATTTTTAAACTCCCTATTTTCCAGGTTTTTCCTTTATATCCTGCTCTCCCATATAGACAATTATACTAAACACTAAAACAACAATATTACATCTTACAGATAATGGCAATAAGATTTTTATAGTAGTAAGATTTTTTTTTTTTTAAAGATTTTAATAGTAGTGGCCACGCAATAAACTGGTAGCTTTCATCAATGGGTTGAGAGCATTTGACTCAAGACCACAGCACTATTGTGAGAGAGGCGTCATTTGCTCATGTGACTGCGAGTAACAGGACTGAAACAAGATTCAAAAATTCATGTTTCAAGATCGATGCATATGCATCAGCAGGATTTGTAATAAACACTTTAAGAAAACAAGTGAGTTGTTAGATCACTAGCTGACTTTAACACTGGCCACACCCATTTTAGAGTAATGTACATCCCAAACATCTATTCAGTAGATTATTTCCACAATTCTTCAATAAACACTGAGCCATACCTTTGCAGAGAACAAAGGCCCCAAGGAAGTTATTACGAGCAGGACGGGGTCGCACCCTCTTCCAGGTGGGGTCATCTGAGGATCTGAGGCGACAGAGCAGCACATCTCTCTTACAGCGATGCGCTGCATCAGGTTGATAATGGTAGTCCATGACCCGTGGCCCTTAGAGAGAAAAAAAATACACTTCTTTCAGACAGATAATAAATGTTTATGAAGAGTTCTTATATGCATCTTATTTGTCATTTCACACAGTTAGGAAGTACAATACCTATGCGACTGTAGCAAGCATTGCAGGCCTGTCTGAACTCATGTGTGGCAGCCAGAGGGTTTCGTGACAGCAGAGAAAGATTGGTACCAACTGGTCCATTCTGCTGGAAGCAAGAACAACTCTTGGAGTAGGTGATAGATAGCAAACCATTTAAAGTTACATACAAAGAAGAAATATTGAGTAAGACTGAGCAGTTTACAACTACGGAACATTTTGAACTCACTGCACTGGAGGCATTATGATTCCGCAAGCTGGGGATGAAACTGTGAGAGATTCGTCCACCTAAGATTAACAAAGAAAGTAAAATGAATGGAATAAAAATACTTGATTTAACGATAATGGACTATTATCCTCTAAAGACTTTTGATATATATATTTTAAATACAGGTATGAAGTCAGTTTTATTGTTTTTCAAAGTAGTCTGGCATGCTCACCTAGGCTGCATTTATTTGATCAAAATACAGTAATATTACAATGTGAAAATTGTTTTCTATATTAATATCTGCAAATTAAACTTCCTCCTATAATAGCAACCACATATTTTTTTGGTGTATATTTTACTCTATTCTTCAGTGTCACATGACCCTTCAGAAATCATTCTATTAATTTCTAATTCTTATAGACATTGAATACAGATGTGGTGCTGAATCTTTTTGTGGAAACTGAATTTATTTATGTAGCATTTTAAATGTCATGAATTAAATGCTTCCTTGCTAAATAAAAATAAACATTTCTTTTGAATGGTAGTGTGTATCACATTTCAAGTTAAAACACTCACCGGGAAGTGTGTACTCAGAAAGGGAATCCAGTCCTCCTGAGATTAGTGATCCAGACCACCCCTTCCCAGCAGCATCTCCAGCTCCAGAGCTAAAGGAGCCGAGGGAGTCCATCGTCTGGGAAGAGGCTTCGCTTTGACCAAGCACTGAGGAGGACTCCATTGGGGGGAGAGGACTGACAGCAGAGTTTAAATATTGAGTCGTGAGCTGAGGGGAGGATTCTGGGAGACCCGGAGAGTACGGGGGCCTCAAGCCCACAGCAGTGTTTGGCAGGTTAGTGGGAATGGCCCCTTGAACTGGGTTCTGGTGGACAGATAAGAAAATCAGTACTTTTATATTGATCAATCCAGTATGGAGCAACTATGTCCCACTGTCCCTCCATACAGCTCTCTATTTCACTCACCACGCTGACCTCAGCTCCTTTGGGAATACTTTCCAGCAACGTGTCCAGACATGAAGTGTCTTCATTCATCACACATTCACCCATGTGTTCAGATACAGGTACAGAGTACGGCACCCGCCCCGATGGCTCCTGGCTTGGGCTTTCTGGCATATCTTGGGGCACAACTGGGCTCAGTGAGGGCATCTGTGGGTCATCACTTACTGGGATCGGTGTAGCCAGAGGAGCGGGGATGCACTGGGCACTTGTTAAATCTGTGGGATAAAGATGAAAACACTGAACCACACAATTCATTTTTGCTTAATGAATATCCATTAATGTATTCATATTTAATTAGATTTTTTAAATACTGGTGTATGTATATTTAAATAACATACCTGATCCGATATCAGTCAAAGACTCAAGACCATTTGAGGAGGTCTGTAAAGAAAAACAGGAGATTTGTTCAAGTAATCCAAACTATGCAATTCACAAATTTACAAAACAGATTTTATTTTAAAGAACAGCTTTTTTGTAAAACTTGCCTCCCCTGTAGGAGAATTAGTTTCTCCATTGCTGTCGGTCGCAGATGATGTAGAATCGAGCTGGAATAAAAAGTGTGACATGTTGGAATGAGTACAACTATATCAACTGCAATGATCAATATTTAAACCTAACAATCTAAAAAAAGATAAATAAAAAAAATAAACACAAACCTGAGGGCTGACGTATGCTTTGCGGATTTTCAAACCAAGTTTGTTAGCTAGATCCTGAGCAAGCTCACTGACTTGCCGGTCCTGAGTAAAATAAAGTAAATAATTAATAAACCTTAAATTATATACACTACCATTCAAAATGTTGGGGTCAGTAAAAGGTTTATGTTTTTAGGGGTCTGTTATGCTCAGTAAGGCTGCATTTATCAGATAAAAATGCAGTAAAAACTGTTATATTGTAAAATATTACTTTTTATTTTTTTTTATTTTACTATTTTTATTTAATTTTAAAAAGCAATTTATTCCTGTATTGATGCAGCTGAATTTCCAGCAGCCATTGCTCCACTTTTCTGTGTCTCCTTCTGAAACTATTCTAATTTGCTGATGAAGAAACATGTTGGTTTATCAATGTTGACAACTGTTGTACTGCTTAATATTTTTGAGGAATTTAAGACATTTCTACAGGATTCCCTGAATAGAAAATTCAATATAGCAGTATTTATTTGAAAAGGAAATCTTTTGTGAAAGTTTAAGCTTTGATTCATTTAATGTGTCTTTGCTCAATACAAGCAATGATAAAAACAGTATGACTTCAAACATTTGAATTGTATACATAACACAAGATTAATACAGATTAATGCATATTATAACATACGTGAGGGGCAGTTAATAGGCATCCGGTGCCACACTCATAAGCTTCTCTGAGTCTGCCCAGCTCCCTCAGACAAAGTGCCTTCCTGTAGAGCGCCCTGCGACTGCCCTCCGACACGCACAGTGCGCTATCACAGTCCTGCACGCCCCGCTCATACTCCCCCTAAATAAAAAAATACAAGGGAAGGCAGATTTGCAGAAATTGCCTGAAACAATATTGAATTACTAAATCATTTGCACATCCTTCAATTTAATTAAATCCTCAGCTGATGGAACTTACCAGACTATAATGCGCAGCTGCCCGGTTCACATAAAGGCTCTCTAACAGCTCAGGGGGGATGACCAGTGCTTCAGACTGAGCATATCGAGCTACATTCACACCCTCGCTGTAATGGAGCGCTGCCTGTCTCCACTCTCCATCACGATATACGGTGTTACCTTCATCCAGCAAATTACATACTAGCTGAGTCAGGAATGCCTGAGTAAAGAAAGTAAGAGAGCTTCTATTTGAATTAAGCTCATGAAATACAATAAATACGGACCATTTAGGTGGGGCCATTTTTCTACAGAGATGTCACATATAAAGCATACCTCATAACGTTCAGGTTCTGGGAAAGGCAAAGATGATCTGGCGGAAAAAAAAAAAATATATATATATATTTTAGCAAATTTTCAACAGAGTAGAGGGGAAGAAGTTAATATTATAAATGCATTATGGAGATGCAACACATAAGTCTACACACTTACTGAATGAATCCCAAAGCTTTCTGAATTTCTTCTTTGCGCTTCTGTCGTTCTAGATCCATAGCTGTAAACATATCACAAACAATAAGCAACATTTTATAACGTTTGAACAAACAACTAACGTAAAAATGTAAATACACCTTGTAGGGCCAAAACATACAATTACTGAAAGTGGTTTTAGAAAAAGATAAAAAGCACACGATTTTACGTAAAACTTTTCAGTTATATGGGTTTTAAAAATTCTAGCAAACATAGAATAGATATATAACGTTACATAGATAAAACTGATATACTGGTGTAGAAAATGTAGTTGAGGTAATTAATCAGGAAAATATTAATGATTCATACTTTTCTAGTCATAACTGAGCACAATAAAGTAATTTAACAAATAATTATATGCACAAAAAATAGATATTACAGATATATCATCTCGAAGGCCCAAAATTCGAGATAAGCAACTCCCCGGACTCGCCTGGGAAAACACCCACTAATGCAACAATCTCCGGATTTAGAAAACAAAATCAAATACCAGCAATCCTTTAATCGTACTTGAACGCTCTTCAATAGAATTTAAAATATATACCATATTTTACCGACTTAACGTTACAGGGTAGTGTCAGCGGAACACACTAATGAGAAAGTTAACTTGCACGGGCTTCGGGCATAGACTGTTAGCATTAGCTTGAATGCTAGCTAGCGTTCGGCTAGCCTGCTAATGATATCAACTTCAGGTTTGTTTACACCAATTAATATACATGATTAGTTTTATATGCCGACACAAAATAGTTCCAACAAACATCAGAAACATTTTCCTAGAGTCTAATATTTTATTATTAAATTCTAACGGACCTTTTCTAGACAGTATCGTATAAAATCTCTTTAAAATTCTCTCGGTAGCCAATTAGCACGCTAACGTTACATTAACCTTAATAATAACAACTGGCATAAAACACCAGATGATAAAGATGATAAACACCAGAGCAGTTTGATTATTAAAATGTTCATTGCAAAAGTCAGCTATGTAGCAAGCTAAAACAGAACCTTATGAGGAGGACATTCAACCGACCGAAGACTTCAGATCTTCTCTTCCACCAGAGACTGTTTGTTAAAGAAATAAATCCGTTTAATTATCAGGCAAAGGGTTTGGGTGTTTTATTCCTTCCAAATCATACTTTGATTTCATTCGCCTGCCCCAAATCAACGGACAGAACATGAGCCTCTTAAGTTGCCCTCAAGTTTAACTAAAACGTCCAGACTGTGAGGTCCTAAAGGAAGAGAGGGGAGCCTTTTTGTTGAAAGTGGCGCATGTTTTTTTTTTTTTTGTTTGTTTGTTTTTCTTTACTAAAACTGGGCAGCTATTTCATAAAGCAAAAGCCAAAAGATCTCCCGTTTATTTGAAAAAAAATAAAATAAATAAATAAATATATTGTTAATTTAGTTCAGGTATAAATGTCAATCTCTGGTTTAGAGATTGATTATTTATATAGATATTATAGCGTTATTATAAATTTATATCATGTTTACCTTTTAGTTTTTAGGAAATCATCCATCAATTAAATAAATAAATGTTTGAATATTTTTAAATTAGACTGCTATTAACAGTTGCTGAGACTTTATCACGTCAACAGGATTAAATAAACCCATAGCGATTTTCATAGTACTCAATTAAAGCTAATATTTAGTTATTGTGCAAGTATTTGTAATATATATATTTTCCCAACCTGCTTAGTGATTTGAAACTATTACATCTCCAAAATGATTTAATATTCACACAATGGAGCTCATTCAGCATGTCAGTATGTATTAAAAATTATTTAACAACCTAACGAAACAAGAAGGCGGCAAAGCAACAGCATTCTATGCTGCTAAATGTGCATTTCTATGTACTTTACAAGATATCTGAGGAATACCACAGAATTGTTGTTATTATCTGCAATTTTAGAGAGTGTCAGAGGCATAGATTTATATAAATATAAATATATATGGCCAGGGTTGTCTTGACATGAGGTTAAATTAGGAAGGCTTTTCGACAAAGGATAATGTACTTAATCATAACACTGGTGCGATTTGTGCATTTTGTCTCGAAAATCCACAACCAAATTAAAATAGAATTAGAAATATATCATAATTAAATGTTGGAAAGGTACTTTTAACTTATAAAATTGAACTTCCGCCGTTGCTAGGCTCCTCCGGAATCAGCCGTTTGTTTACACATTTCTTCGGCTTTAGGGAGCATCGTTGAAGCAGTCGTGAGGAGAAACTAAAGCAGCAGAGTAAGTTGTTGTTGCTTTTTTACGTTTTACACGGATTTATAAAAAAAAAAATGTTGTGCTTGATCGATGTATTGAAGAATATATATTTATAATTAGCTGCAAGCTAGTAACTAATGTTAGTCTTTCGAAGATTTTCGAAGGCTAGTCACCTTATTATGAATGTTTTATCTTGTTTTATCTTAACTTATTAATACCTTTTTTAATTGCCATTTTGAAATCAAGAATAATTGCCTTTGTCTTTCTTAGCTGGGTAATTGTAAATAGCCTGATGTGGACACTGTCTGTTGGCTACAGAGATTACTGCTAAAAAGACCATGCATTGAATTGTGTTATTTTGATGCAGGTTGGAAAGTCTGACTATTTACTTCAAAAATGCCCTTGTTTGGCAACATATTCAGTCCCAAAAAAACACCACCTCGGAAGTCTGCATCCCTTTCCAATCTACATACAGTAAGTACAATTTTCTGTTAGTAAGATGCATTTTAAATCAAACAGTATGTATTTAGAAGCCAAATCATCATTATTATAATTTTCTTTTTATCAGCTGGATCGGTCAACACGGGAGATTGAATTAGGTCTGGAATATGGCTCTCCGGTGATGAATATTGGTGGCCAGAGCTTGAAATTTGAAGATGGCCAGTGGATTTCAGGTATAGCCTCCTGCTATAAAAAGATCAATTCAATTTAATGATAGCAAGCCTGTTGAAGGAATGTAATGAATGTCTTTCTCAATCACAGAGTCAGGAGGTAATGTATCGGGAAGAGAGGTACAGCGACTAAAGAAAAGGAATCTACAATTAGAAGAGGAGAATAATCTCCTCAGGCTAAAGATTGAGGTTCTTCTTGATATGGTGAGTGAAGCTACAATAGCTTGAAAAATATGTCGGCTATATCTATATAAAAATGATAAATGACACACCGCAAACTGCAAAGTGATTTAGCTTTTTTCCTTTAAGCTTTCAGAGTCAACAGCAGAAACACATCTAATACAGAAGGAACTTGAAGATGTGAAGAGTAATTCTCGGAGAAAGAAGTGATGAAAGGAAATAAAGGGGATTCAGTCTTTTTTACAAAGAAATTGGTGGAGCTATTGCAAGACTATTTTTAAATATCACTTACATATTACACAATAATTTTTTTATATCACTTTGCATATTTTCTTTTTTAAAATTTTTACTGTTTTATTGCCAATTATGTGGAAAAATAGGTGTTTTTTTTTTTTGTTTAGTTCTAATTAATAATTTCAGTTAATGTCCTGTTTATTTTGCCTTATAAATAACTGTGTTGGATTGGAAATGCATTAAAAACTTAATAAAAAACGTAATAAATATAAATAACTTCTGCTTAATTCAACAAAAAGTTTTCAGATTACCGGTACATAAAATCAGATGAAGCTCACCTATAATGTGTTTAGAAAACAATAACTTGTCTTAGCCAGTTTTACCAAATCCTCATTCCTTCTCCTTCTTTAATAGTAATAAACCAAATACATTTTGAATTATAATAAGTGCTGCACTTATTTTATGGCAAAGTTTTTTTACTATGTAAGTTTACTTTTGAAAAGGGGACCTATCAAACTGTTAAACTCCAGATTTCCAAAAAAATAAAAGCACACTTGTTATTGTATCAGATTTTCAATACAGATCCAAACTGCTTAAATCAGTGTTATGACTCTGTGTTGTTTTTAGAATGAAAATGCATTGTGGAACTTACTGTACTGACAAAACATGTAAACACCAAACAATAATTCTACAACACAATTTGTACTATCCAGGAATTTTACCTCATTGTCTATAAATAAGAAACTTTGTGAACAGATTAATTACAGAGTATTAGCATGAAATACAAGGCAAGGAAGGAGGTGCACCAGCAGGTTTATTTAGCAGATCGTGCTTTAAAATAATTAATATATACTGTATACAGTGTCAGTGGACTTGTCAGTGTAAGACTTAGTGCTTTATGTATCTAGATTATATACATTATGTCTACTAAGAAGAACAGGTAGATCATACAACTACTTGAAGAAATGTTCTGTCATTTCAAGAGCCAGGTAAGACAGTTGCTTGTGTTTCAAGTATCTTAAAAAACAATCAAATAATTGTTCTCAGGATGATATTTATGTTTATCTATGAAGATTTTAAATCTTCCAGGTAAAAGAGCCATCTGGATTTCACTTTTCTTATGACCACTCATCCTGGTGGTGTCATTAATTGTGATATGCAATGTTACATTTAGAGTCTATATGGTTATGTAAAACGTTTGCATTACTACATCTTTCCTAACTAATTCTAGAAACTCTGTAAGACAATGTAGTGTTATGGACACTAATACAAAATGAAATGATTTAAAATAATGTGACACTTTTACTCAATAAAAAGAAGTGGAGAAAAAAGCATATTATTGCATAGAGGTTTAGAGGTCAAGATTCAAATCAGAATTTTGGAACAGGATATTGCTGAACTGCAGTAAATATAACATTTTAAAGTAGTAACTCTAAAAGTCAGTCCCAGTTGTAATCGGTCAGATGTCTGGTTCCATCAAAAGTCAGACATTTTAAATGAGATTATATGACCGTAATGCACAAAAGTAGAGTAAAAGTGTCCACACACTGAATGTATTCACTCATCATCATACAAATAATGCATGCTGTTAATCACATTTCCATACATTTTATGATGCAACACACAAGCAAGAATAAAATGTGAGGTGAGCAGCGAAGACAAAGTCAACTCTTTTTTTTGTCACTGGAAAAAAATAAAATAAATAGCACCTTAAAAGACACTTCATGATCCAAGTTTCTGATATTTACTCTATGTTTGATGCATTATGTGTCAGTCAGAGTCATTCAGGTAATGAGTAGGTTGGCCTATGACTGCACTTCCTGGAGGTGAAGGGGAAAAACGTGCTTGCACTCATGTATCAACTTCCTCTCCAGATGTGATTCGGGTTCTGAAACAGCAGCACATGTTCGGTAGTTAATAGAAATTGTTCTATCTGATCACGTTTTTTTATTTTTATTTTACTTATAAGTATATCAAAAACCTTTTATGGTTTCTCTTTTAGAGGCGTGAGCAGCTATGGGAATTATTGTAGAGGACCGAGAGACAGTAGGTGCACCAGATGGTGGCTGGGGCTGGATCGTTCTGCTTGGATCTTTTGTCATCACTGGCTTTTCATATGCCTTCCCGAAAGTTATAAGTGTGTATTTCAAAGAACTGATGAAAGACTTTGACTGTGGATACAGTGACACAGCCTGGATTTCATCTATAATGTTAGCAATGTTGTATGGTTCAGGTAAGATACTATAAATTTAATTATAAATCCTTTAAATGTTTTAGATAAACCTTTTTTCTTTTTTTCTTAATGCTAAATATATTATTGTTCATTTAATCCAGGTCCAATCTCCAGCATCATGGTTAATAAATTTGGATGCCGGCCAGTGATGTTGGTTGGAGGATTGCTGGCCTCAGGAGGGATGATAATTGCATCTTTCACTTCTAACATTATCCAGGTTTATCTCACTGCAGGTGTCATTACAGGTAACTAAAATATATATCATATGAAACATTTATAAATCTATAAACAGTTTGCTTCAGTGCTCAAACTGACTTTTGTATTACTCTGCTGGTCCTTTTTTGTGCATGCAGAAAGACTGTAGTTTCGTTTTCGCTATGAAATCTGGAGAGTTTTTAGTGACAGTATGTTACATTGTTACGCCAGTAGGTGGCGATGTGTGACTGTCTTTATGAGTGAGTCATTGAATCTTTCATTCATCCAATTCGTTCAAATACACAGATTCATTTGGAAACTACACACTGTCTGCTTTCACTTAAATATGTTCATTGTAGTAACTGTCCTATTTATATTAATTAAATTAACAGCAGCTTTTATCCAAAGCGACTTAGGCTATATTCACACTGAAGGGCTTAATGCTCAATTCCGATTTTTAAAAAAAATATGATTTTTTTGCAAGGCCGTTCACATTTCCAATTAAATACGACCTTTTGTGATCTCCTGTGTGAACGTGAAATGACCCAGAAGTGACCCGCATGCGCAGAAGAGTACTCAATGGTCAATGACGTCACTCGTTGTTTGCGGAAGTAGCTATGGTTAAACATGGATGTCAACAACAGTGTAGTCAACAGTGGAGCTCTTTTTGCAATATTTATTTTTGCAAAAGTTATTTTCCCAACGGAGCCAGCACAATTAAAATCTTCTCGTTTTAAGCCTAAGTTCCCACCTAGTTCAACACAGAATTATGACGTTTGTAGCGTATCAATGACATACGGGTCAAATACATGTGGCCTGGCCATTCAGACGGAGGTCGCACTTCAAAAGATCGGATACGTATCGGATTCAGGACCACATACCCAAGTGGCCTGGGTCACATTTGAAAAGATCGGATCTGTGTCGTTCAGACTGTCATGAAAAGATCAGATACAGGTCGCATAGGGGCAAAAAAATCTTAATTGGGTCGTTTCAGCCTGCAGTGTGAACGTAGCCTACAGTGGAAGGAATCAAATGTCTTTTTAAGTATGCTTTAATTCTCCTAATCAAACTGTTTTGGTTTCTGGGATGTAAACACCACACAAAATACTATTATAAAACCGAGTCCTTAAGTTGTTAAATTCCATATTTTGAATGAATGATGCCTTTGTCTCTCTAAAGGTCTTGGACTGGCTTTGAACTTCCAGCCATCACTGATTATGCTGGGGTCTTATTTTGACAAACGCAGACCTCTTGCCAATGGACTGGCAGCAGCGGGAAGCCCTGTATTTCTGGCAGTTCTTTCTCCTTTAGGACAACTGCTGCTCAGCCACTATGGATGGAGAGGAGGCTTTCTCATCACTGGTGGTCTTCTGCTCAATTGTTGTGCATGTGGAGCAATTATGAGACCCCTGAAATGCAAAGAAAGGAAAGCGAAAGCTTGTTCCAAAGAGCTCAAGGAAATGCTGCCTCCTGAGGCTGGACAAGAGAATATCATTTGTGAAAACAATAATGATACAAAGTCCAGTAAAAAGAAGCTTTTGGACTTCAGTGTACTTGCTGATTTAGGGCTTATTATCTATATTATTGCAAAATTTATAGTTGTCCTCGGCCTATTTGTTCCAACTATTCTTCTAATCAACTACGCTAAGGACCAAGGAGTGCCTGACCAGGATGCTGCCTTTTTGTTGTCTATTATAGGATTTATCGATATCTTTGCTCGTCCCACATGTGGCATGGTGGCCGGTTTAAAATGGATCCGACCCAAGATGCCCTATTTCTTCAGCCTGGCCTTGCTCTTCAATGGCCTGACAGATGTTTGTTCAGCTAGAAGCACAGACTATAAGGAGTTAGTTATCTTCTGTGTGTTCTTCGGGCTGTCTTATGGCATGGTGGGTGCTCTGCAGTTTGAAGTGCTAATGGGTATTGTGGGAAAAAGCGGATTTTCCAGTGCACTTGGCCTAGTGCTTCTTATTGAGGCAGTGGCTGTGCTGATTGGACCTCCCTCTGCCGGTGAGTTATGATGAAAAAATCCTCCGTTATGAAATGATCATTTATGATAAATTGGTAAATGTAATAAATAATGTTTTCTTTCACGTATTTTTTCCCCATAGGTATATTGGTGGATAAGTACAAGAACTATGAACTGATTTTTTACATGGCTGGAGGAGAGCTGATCTTTGCTGGAATATTTCTTGCCCTTGCATCATTCTTCTTTATTAGACACAAGAAACACAAAGATGCACAGCAGATGCATAATGGTGATGCGGCAATCAATCCTAAAGGATAACCATTGGAGAAAGCTGACATTTGGGACATTTATGTTCAGTTAGTTATGTTTTGTTTACTAATGTGTATTATGAAGAATAGTGTCTTGTATTGTGTGTGTTTTTAGATTTCTAACTCTAAAACCCACTTTTGAACAAGCAGATCAATGAGAAATAAGGACGTTTGAGACAATAAAAAGGTGATCTTAGAAATGTTATTTTATATTTATGTTGGTTTTATGTGCTGTAGGCCTACATAAGTACACAATTGTTTTCTTTTAATTTAAGTATTTAATTTTTAATTTAATTGTAATTAAAATGAAGACAAAAAAATTAAATGGATGAATGTCTTAAACATAAAAAAGGGGACAATAGAAATGTTGTCTTGGGAGCTTACACAAATAAGTTTTAGCTTTAATACTAAATGCTATACAAGTAAAACTTAAATTAAAAGAAAGATAATATAACTATTCAAAGTGACAGGCACGCCTAAAACGTTAAAATGAAAACTGCAACTATAATATAGTTATAATATATAATTATATATAATAATATATAATATACATTTACATTTAGTCATTTAGACGCTTTTATCCAAAGTGACTTACAAATTAGGACAGTGGAAGACAAAAACAACAAAAAGTGCAATTGATATATAAGTGCTATAACAAGTCTCAGTTAACTTAACACACTACATGTAGCAAGGGCTTTTAAATTATATAATAAATAAAAAGAAAACAGATAGAATAGAAAAAGAAAAGAGCAAGCTAGTGTTAGAGGTCTTATATATATATATATACACATACATACATACATACATACATACATATTTACACACACAAAATTGCATAATAAATAAAAAAAATAGAATACAAAAAGATTACAAAGGTAGTAAATATTTTTCTTTTTTTAAGATTAGGGTCAAATAAAGATAATATAATATAATATATATTTATATAAAAACTATTAAATAAAAAATATAACATAATAAGCAATATCATTATATAATTCTATAATAAGATATATAAACTAATAAAACAACACTGAGAATTAGAAACGTTATACAACACGTGATAGATCATGCCCTCGCATCGGCCAACTTCCTCTTTCGTAGAAACTATTTGGAATTTTGATTGGCCAGCCCAGCCGTCAATCATCAACAGTACGGTCGCCTCGCCTGACGTCATTCTCAGGAAGCGGCAAAATAGTGCGTTCAGCAGTATCACTTTGATTCGGCGAGGTCGCGTCATATTACTTTAAAATACCCCATATTTAAGGCTCACAGAACACATTAAAGTTATTCAGTCTTTTCGGGTATATTTAATTTTAGGACCAAACATAATATATTTTTTTCCCTGAGGGTTTTCATCGTCTCACAGAGTGTTTCAACGATGCCGAGAGGAGGTGAGTATCGTGTGCTTGATCGCTTTCTAATGTCTTCCAGTAACTTCTACCGCCAGAGCTAGTATTGTAGTACAAACACTTATGGAAGGGAAATTAGAAGTGAAGGTAAATGTATGGTCCTAGATGATACTATTATTAATATTTAGAGCTTTTCTATGATGGTTAAATCACGGTGTACAGTCCTCAGGCCGTGCTGGGCCAATGCAGCCACATGGACAGAAGCGTTACAGCTTCATCGACGATTCTTATTCATGCTTAGCCTAATTATGGTTGTACTTCGCTGCATGTAGTGTTATTATCATTTTTTTTTTTTTTACTTTTTTTTTTTTGTTTTAATGTAATTTTTATTTAACATGCCCACCAGGCAAAAAGAACCATAAGGGCCGTGGGAAGCAGTTCAGCAACCCCGAGGAGATTGATCGACAGATGCGGGCTCAGAGGGAAAAGGTGAGTGTACAAGTGTCCATCTTCTGTCACGCAAACACTCCTGAAAGTGATGCAGTGAAGGGGATGTTTGCTGAGCATCAATGTGTATAATGGAAACTTCCTTTTTGATACATTTGGGTCTTAGGAAGAAAAAGAAGGGGCTGAAAGTGGAAGTTCATCAGAATCTGAAGAGGAGAGCAGCAGTGATGAAGAAGTATGAAATCACAATTAAATTCACTTTGTGTTCACACAGAAAGGAAAAATCTTATTTACCCACCCTTGTTTCAAACCTGTAAGATCTTGGATAATCTTTGAAACACACATATATTTTTTTTAATGAAACCTGGGAGATTTCTGTTCCTCCACTGGAATTCTACACAACCAAAACGTAAAAAGAAAATATTTATAAAGACATTTTAAATGTAATCCATATGAAACAAGTGTTTTAATCAAAGTATTTGGAAGAGACACAGTTGATTAACCAATTTAATTTAGGTTTTGATTCACCTATAAACCCAAATACATACAGCACATCAAATATAAACATAAGCTCAAACTGGCTTTACATGAGAACCAAAGAGGTTTATTCCAGTGTATTAGCCTGAGCAGGGACAGTTGAGCTGCTGTTTAGGTTATTTTGATGTGCTCTGTGTTTGTGTGTTGATTTAATGTTTATTTATGAATAAAGGTCTAAATGAAATCTGTTCATTATATTACGTGCTCACATCTCTTCAGAAATCCTGGAACTGCTTTTTCTTAAGGATTCATATGCGTTAACTTTTTAATGCTATTTAGTTACAGTGACTTTTAATGGATGGAAAAAAATCATAAGAGAATATTGAAAACATCTTCATTCATGTTTCAAATATGAATATAAGTCGTGGGTTTTGAATGGCACGAGGGTAGGTAATAGATGAGAGAATTTTCATTTCTGAGTGAACAAACTTTACATTATTATGATAATTTGTTATTAGAGAAATTCTTAGTTTCATGTAAGATGGTGATAGTGTTGCAGGGGCCATTTATGATTTAGGAAGTTTATTTTCTTGATTCGTTCTCTCTCGAAAAAGCCTAAAAGGAGAGGTGTAGAAGGACTGATTGAAATCGAGAATCCGAACCGGGTCTCCCAAAAGAGTAAGAAGGTTGTGGAGATCGATGTCAATGCACCTAAAGAGCTCTCACGTCGGGAAAGGTATGTGGGATAACATATACTTGAGAACCTCAGAGTCAAATAAACTGTTGTTTTATTGCTTGCTTTATGTGTTTCCTTGTGTAGAGAGGAGATTGAAAAGCAGAAGGCTAAGGAGCGATACATGAAGCTGCATCTAGAGGGGAAGACGGACCAGGCCAGGGCAGACCTGGCCAGGCTGGCCATTATAAAAAAGCAGAGGGAGGATGCGGCAAAAAAGCGAGAAGAGTTAAGGAAAGGTGAGCTGATATGTTTTCTAATGAGACATCAACTAATAACTAGGCTTCCATTCAAAATTGCTAATTTAACTTGTGCACAAATCTGGAATATCACAAAAACATTTGTGAATAAAGCAGCGTTTCCATTCAGTGAGACGATCCGATGGTTGTCCCAGTTATGCCAACACTATCTATATATATATATATATATATATATATATATAAAGGGCTGTCAAATGATTAAAATTTTTAATCAAATTAATCAGAATTTTCAGTGGATTAATCATGATTAATCACTATTTGCAATTACACCTGAATCCTAACCATTTTTTTTTCTGAAATGCGTACCAAAAGATAAATAACAGGACACAGATGCATAATTTTCATGTATTGATTCATCAATGTGTGGTTCTTTTTTTTTTCTGAATTTCAAAAGTTTAACATTTTACTTAATCAAATTTACCTGAGCACTATATCAAACCATGCCATTTAACTAAAGATAGTGTAAGGGTTTTATGTGAACCAGTGGTTAAATATAGCCACATATCTATGAAATTATGCATAGAGAAACTCGAAAGAATGAACTCAGAAACACAAACATGCGCCCTCTGCACTCTGGGCACTCTTGTTTTTGGGAGGTGTTCATTTGCTCTGCCACAATACTTTAGGATCGATATTTTCACGTTCTGAAGGCTTCAAGTGCCAGTAAAACCAAGTAAAAATGCAAATGCTTTTCCAAACAGCTGTAATTTTCGCTGCATTGCATGTAGGCGTTCTGCGCATGCGCAGTGTGAAACACAGGACGCTATAACAGGAAGAAGCTCCAGCGTATCAACTACCAAAGTCGTCTCTGTTTATCAAGATTGACATGAATGTATTTGAGAGTAACTGGGGTAAAACCTTAAGCTTCTTCTGTGTTTTCGTCGCAGCGCTTGCCGCAGTTTTTTACTATCTTGAGAATTCAGAGATCGACGAGACTTTCCTGACCTAAATAATTTGTCACACTGCGCATGCGTGAAATGTGTTAAAAAATTTAACGTAATTAACGACAAACAACTAATTAACGTCGTTAACGCGCTATTTTTGACAGCCCTAATATATATCTTTTTTTTTTTTTTTTTTTTTTTATGTGTGTCAAAGAATTTTAGTTAAATGTGTTTTCATTGTAGTTTATGGGCAAACTTTCTTATCGTTTTGGGTATGTCGCCTCATGATAATACTAGTTAAACGGTTGGTACATCCAAAAAAACGATCCCTTTTATAACTAATAATATTTTTTTTTTGCTTGTTTTTGTTTTCAGAAAAAGAAGCAGAAGAGGCAAAATCGAAACGCTAGTCCAAGCATCATCACAGGACAGGGGTTTTCTGGGGAGGGAGGGAAGGGGACTAGTTATTAAGAGGAGACCGCTCAGGGGAAACTGTAGATGTCATCCTTCCATCCATCCAAGGTTGGAAGATTTGGACTTTTATAGGAAGTCAAATGGGAGGTTTTGGATTTGGGTTTTTAATTTTCAATTCTACCAAACTATCCCTCCTCTGACACTTTCACTGTGCTCAGACTCAAAAGCTGCTGGAGTTTACTCTCAATTTCTGCATTTCTATGATGTTATCACCATTAAGTCTGGGATGTTATGGAAGAGTGAGGTAAGGTTGCAGGTGTGTTTAAGTGAGCCGATAGGGAAGAATGAAACCGGTTGTAGTTTTGAACAGTCAAACACTAACTACACAACATCAGCCCTTCTACTGTACTGCCTTTTGTCAATCTTTGTGGCCTAATCCCGTTTAAGTGCGAAATGCATCTGTAGTCATTTAAAGGTTAATAGAAGGGTATTTTGGTCGTTACCTTGTGAAATCAGGGCATGCTGGAACCTAATGCTGCAGGTTACATCATTTAAAATCATTCATGTTTTCAAGTACTTAAACACAATATAATGCGATCTCACAGAAAAAGGCATAGCTATCAATAGGCCAGTATTAAAGTAACTGGTTCTGTTAACTGTCTCTGCATTCACCACATCATCTTCTGTAATCCCCCTTTACTGTGGTTTTCCATTTCTTTTGAGGTGGGACCATTGTTTTTCACTACCAGACTCACTGGTGTGTCCTCATATTAGTTTGGAGAGTTTTATGCTTTAGCCCATTGCTTGGACCTGATTTGCCATGACCATTTAAGGAAAGCAATATTGCATTATTGATGCTCATGGTGCAATTTTTTTCCCAGTTCTTTAACACAATTATTTACAAAGTATTTTAACATTTGTAAAGCATTCACCAGTACTGAAATAAGTATTTACATGGGGTATTGATATGAAATCAGTGGAATTCCTTATTTGAAACTTTGTTGTATACAAATAAATAAATTGATGAATAAATGAGTGTTTTCTCTTTGTCAGTCAACACTTTTACAGTTCATAACAGGGATATTTAATTCACATTATTAATGTAGTGATAGTTGAGATTTGAAAAAAAAATAATTTTTTTTTTTGATGAAAGCTAGGTGAATAAACATTTTTGTATTTTCTTTTTCTTTTTTTAATTCTTCTAAAAGTTCATTTTATATAGCATATTCTAAGGCTATGATCTATGATCTACTCAAAATGATCTTGAGGGTCAGAATCCAGAGGCTGGATAAATAGTTGAGAGACCCACTTTAATCACATTCATCAATTATTCACGTATTCTTAGAGATCATTTGATTTTCTCAACGGTGACGTAAAATGACCAATGATATGCGCCTGCTGTTACAATACATGAATAGGTGTTTTCCAGTTTTCAATATTGTGTTCAATTGAGCAGTAGTTATTTATTCTAAAGTGAATCAATAGCTTTTTATGTAAATATCTGATATCAGTCCGCGGTATTTAAATATTTAAAATCATATGTTTTTAATATAATGTTCTGACTCCAGCGAATCAAAAATCTTAGTTTGCCTAAATAAATCACTAATCACGGTTCGCGTGAGCCACTATGCCATGAATTATTTATTTATACATACATATATTACAAAACTATATTGTATTTTTCTCCCTGTAGGAGGCTCAATTCCCCATTGCATGTTTACTTGACACATTCCACTGGTTTCAGTTCATTGTAAAATAGCCACAGTGTTTCCCAAGGTGATCTTTTGTGACACCACCATAAATGTTATAAATAATTATAATTACAAAAAATAAAAGAAATACGGTTCCCTTTTCACCTATCTTTCACATCCTGTTGTTTGCTCATACAAACAGTGCACTTTTAACCCGTAATCGTCCATCAAATAGAGTTTACAGAGTCATTTTAGGGTCATATAGACCCCAAACGTTTACAGAGAGAAAGAAATGTATATTTTTTTTTTTACATGATAAACTATATATCTTTTTTATTTACTATGTGTCGGGGATATAATATTGTCATCTGGTTAGAGAAAAAAACTATGGTTTATAGTTCAAGTAAAGTGCAATGACTACATGTATCCAGCAGAGGTCCATAGGGACTCATTCATTTTCAGTTCAGATTTCTTGATGCTTCAACTTCTCCTCACACCTTAATGATATATATTTTGTGAATATATTTTAACGTTCTAAAATACATTACAGATCCGTATTTTTGTATTTATTTTTGTTGTTGTCTGATATATTTTGAATAATTTGCTTTTTCAAATTATTATACATCAATTTGCAAAAATGTAACAAGTGACCACTAAAAGACATGACTGTAATCACACACCATTTATTTCAGAAAATTATCACAAATTATATTTTTTCATTTTCAAGACATTCATTTTAAAAAGTAAATAAAACCAACACAATAAAAAACAAAACTGTACCTTTTGGCCATGGTGTTGCCACAGAATGAGCTGAGTGCAGGACCCCGACAGCCACTTTTATACCCTAACTGTGACATGTTTTCATTATACTGCTGCAGTTCTGTCATCAAAACGAAAACGTGTTAATGTTAGCTGCCTTTCATGTTTCTTGTGTGTGTGTTATGTCTACCCATTCACACTGTTGTGCATTTATGTTGTGCATTATCTATTTTATTTGCCAAAATCAAAAAAATGCCCCAGACACCTGTGTCTGAACATGCTTGTTCCATGTTGCCTTTGTGCTTTAGTATTAGTCCGTCATTTATGTATGGAAATCTTTCAGATTTATGCCAGTTTTGTTGATTTTATTTGCCAATTTCTATAAAACGCTCTCTGTTGCAGTTACACACATGTGTGTTTGTGTGTGTGTGTGTGTGCAAGAGATAGAATATTTGTTCCAATTTGTATTTGTGCTCTAGATCCAGGCTTTTATAAAAAGGTAAAACATTTCAGATTTATACTGGGTTCACTACATTTGACAAATTAATTAATATATATATATTATTTTCACTTTTCCCATTCATTTTCAATGTGGGATCAATATGACCCCATGGACCATAAACGTGATTTTTTTTTTACACACCTTTAGAACAGCCAAATCAAGTGGTTGTAATGTGATGGACACTTGATTACTAAAGGTAAGGGAATGAAAGAACATTAATTAATGCCACAAAGTTGTGAAGCAACTACCCAGTTTACGATTAACACAGATGTATACAGAAGTAAATATGTCCATTTATTATTAATATTCTCTTTCTATATAAAAAATTCTTTCTCCATCCACCTCACTCCTGGCAGTTGTATATATACAACACATAGCAAATGAATTCTCTGTGCTGTGCAAATCTACTTCAGTGTTCTCTGTGGCTCAGAGAGGACTTCATGACTTTCACAGCATGATATGAAAATGTCTTTCCTCTTGTGCATTTGGTAACTTCCTCTTTCTCTGAGTCACAAATGTGAAACAGTCAAGTTGAGACTGTTGCTGACACGAGTCTGAATGACATGCCTGTTTACTGACTTCAGAGAGCAGTATTCTTTATCAAATGAAACGAATATACTATTGATCTGCATGTACGAAACAAGGACTTGAAGGCGACAGATTCTTCACAATCATGCTAAAGCAGTTTAACATCTTAAAACAGTTTGGAAATGGGGGGAAGTAAGTACTTTCATTTGTTGCTTTCCGACTATGTTTGTGCTGTTTTATTTGACAGTTTTACTGGAATGACACTACAAGTGTCAAACTGACTGTTTTATGCAGGATACTTACTTATCTTTTGTAACAAAACAAAAAAAATTATATTATCAATAGCTGTTTTATTTCTCCGTATATGAGACATTTGTGGTGTAAGGTAGTCTGATATGAAGCAGGTGGTTTGTTTCATCATCTGTTGTGGTGAAAACATGAATTCGATAACAGTACAATTATTCATTAGTTGATATGTCTATAACTTTAGCTCTTCTTTCTTACATTATTTCGGTTCAAGCCTTGTTCAAGCCTCAACATAAAATGTCATGTAAACGATGTGTACAACAGTTATTACAGACAATATTAGATTTTTTTAGATTTCATTGACATTTACGCTCTCTGTGCTTAGCTTAAATATAATTTGACATATTTCACACGTTTATTATTATGTAGAGTCTAACAAGCATGACAGTGATTAAGTGATTGTGTTGAACGAGGTCGTAATAAAAGGTGTCATTTTTTTTTAGTTTAGAGGGTGGAGAGCACATCTGCATGTTGCACAGAACAAGATGCGAGTCTTGCAGTCTGGACTGATATGACCCTAACAGAATATTAATATATTCTTAACCCCTGACTCAAAGTAGAGACAATACCACTGATGAAATTTTTTGTGTGACCCGTGAAGCTGAAAATGTATACCACATACTTCATGTGCTTGTTTTGGTCCCTATGCCAAAGCTAGCGATTTAAAAAGAAATAATACTTTTATTTAACAGTAAATTTATAATGTAGAAAAGATTAATAATGTCATATCCTCTTCACAGACTGATTAGACTTAAAAACACAGAGATAACAAGAATATCTGATGCAATCGCAGTATGAACCGGTCACCACTTCAGCCGCACAAAAATGGCTTCTCGTGTTTTTTCGTGTTCTTGGATGCTGTTGCAAATGTAGGAAATGACACAGTTCATCTGATGATATATTAGGCTAGAATTTGTGTTCTGTGCATCTACTCATACATGCTGCTCAACTGATTGTGGTTAAAAGCAAGAGAGTAAAATGGTTTGCGCTTCAGCCTACAGTCCACTTCCCCTCTACCCACTTTGGCCTGTTTTTTTTTACAGCAGCCTTGACTTTCTAATTTTAATTTTAGCTGCTTTGGGTCACAGCAGTTGAACAAACTTTTGCTTTTGAACTTTTGAATTTCTTTTGATTTAAAATTTTACATTTGCATTTATTCCTGTAGCAGATGCAATAAACATGAGAAGTGCTAGTAATGCGTTTCTACCACCGTTCAGAAAAGTACAAGGTAAAACAAGGAGGAAATAAGGAAAAGTGATAGCATAGAGGATGCAGTCCTTAATCAGGATGAGTTTTTTTGCCGTACAACAAAACTGGGATTTCTCACTGTAGGCACCACTGTCAGTCTGTGATTCAGAGTAGCTGTTAAAAGTGTCTCTCTTTGTAAGTTAGTCATTGAATCATTAATTCGATGGATTTGTTTATACTCACTGATTCAGAAGCATCAAAAATCACATAGTACTTTGTGACCATTAAAACAATAAATACATAAACTCTGTATATGACTATGTGTAGTAGGAATGGAATCCCATTGTAGCACAATAGTCATGCTATTATCATCATGTTACCTATCAACACCAGCATCACTGTCATTCACTAATACTCTCCCGTGGCCTTATGGGATAGTAAGGTGTTCTTTTTGGCTACTGTTTTGGACATTCTTCACTTTTCACATACTGTTTTTCACCTACTAAATAGTAGGGAAGCATATTCAGATGCAGCCACTGTCTTTATTCAGAGTCAATTGTTCAAAAACACTGATTCTTTGAGGAACAAAACGGTCATCACGTCTGAGTCGTTGAAACATTCACTTAACCAATTCATACCAATTTACTCAGTAGATAACTTGTGTCTTATAATTAAGCAATATTACATTTACAGTGATGCTGTTGGTCAAAATATCAACACAGCTGCAGCATCATATAGCTTGAAATCTGTATTATGTACAGTATGTAATGTTCAAGGTAAATGTTTCCTTAATGCAGGTCACAGGATGCAACTGATCTCCTCTCAGATGATCTTGTTTTGGTGAGGCATTTCCACCACTTTTCCACCTCAACTAATAAATCTGCATGTGGCACAATTTTTGAGATGCCTGTATACACACAAGCTGTGCTAGCAGAATATGAATACTGAATATAAATATCAAAATGTATGCTCCATCTTGTTGCTTTAAGGTTGAACAGCGTGTGGAGCCAGCAAAGAAAGCTGCCCAGATCATCTACAAGAAGTTGGTAGGCTGCCTGCAGAGTCAGCAGGGACTGGACCCAGAGAGACGGATGGTAAGCTGACCCCCTATTCAATCATGCGCTTTGTAAGTGTGTTGGATGAGATTTTGAAGCAGATTGCTGTAGATGAAAAATAAGTAACATTCAAAAGGACAAATGAAATGGTCACATGATGAATTGCTGTGGCTGTGAAGATCATCTACATGAACCACCATCACACTGGATGGAGGTGGGATTTCTTCCAATAGTTTATCTTGGCCTACCGTTTTGTTAAGAAACCTTATCCCAAATCGCTGATGGAGAGTCCCTGAATCTGTCTTCTGAGGTTTTCGTTTTGTCTGTATATGTGGATGATTATGTCTGAATTGAAAAGGTTTGGATATGCTTTGAT
This sequence comes from Carassius gibelio, assembly GCF_023724105.1. Classification (NCBI taxonomy): domain Eukaryota; kingdom Metazoa; phylum Chordata; class Actinopteri; order Cypriniformes; family Cyprinidae; genus Carassius; species Carassius gibelio. The sequence goes on from NC_068407.1 coordinate 13,257,497, forward strand.
TGTGTGGCAGCTGCTCATGAGTGCTAAATACAGGCCTTCAATTTCTTTTTTCCCAAGAATCTTTTTTCTTTTTTAAACAAGATTCAGTGTGGAAAATCTGCTTAGGTTGCTCAGCTTTGCCCTCTATTCTTCTTCCTTTGGATATTGTCTTGTGCCATAAATTTAGACAATAATTTTACATTGCCACTTAACTGTGACACCCATGTAAACTAATTTAAATATATAGTTCTAAAGCAGAACTATCAGAAGTCATGCCATTCAATACTTCCTGAATTTCTAACAAATTCATACTTTGATTATTTACAGAAAAAGTTACCCCTCATGATGCTGTCTGTCAGTATGGCTGAGAGCTTTAAGGATTTTGATGGCGATTCCTCCATAAGGTGAATATTTGTATATTTTTTATGTTTTAACACGGTGTGAATAAACAATACAGCAGAGTTGCCTTGGAAGTACACCCTTTTCACACCTGAACTTTCCTGCAGAAAAGTTTTGGAAATGTGTTGCTTTATGCAAAATTTCCTGGCACGGACTCTGTCTGACTTTGAGATGAAGTTGGAAAAAGAGGTTCTTGTGCCTCTGAATAAGCTCAGTGAGGTAGTTTTTTTCTTACTACCAAACTATATGAACTGAAACAGCCAGTATTCATGACTCATTCATGACCGATGTTATCCATGCAGGAGGACCTGCCAGAGATCCTGAAAAACAAGAAACAGTTTGCTAAACTAACAACAGACTGGAATAACGCTCGCGTCAGGTGACTTTCTTTTTTGAACATTATGACCAAAATATGTTTCAACTTGTCCTTCAACGTAAATCACACATTCATATCTTTACGATCCTCTTTTATGAAGATTGCGTCATGAACATTTACGTAATCTGTGTCTCACTTTTAGATCTCAGGGCAGCACAGGCCCACAGGCCAAGCAAGACGGATTACGGGAGGATCTAGAGGAGGCCTGGAAAAGACTGGAGTCTATAAAGGTTATGCTTGGTTAAAGTCAGTTTCTGCACTATATACTATTGTGGCCATTTGAATATCTAGTTCAGTCATGAAACTCTAGATGGTGGAATCAAATGATTTACTACATGGTAAAAGCTGACTAGCCTGTTTCTGCACCTAATTAACCAGTTTGTTTTAAATAGTCTGGTTCAGTGTTTGCTGAGTTCCTCTGAACCCTCCACCTCCCCCAGCTCCACCTGTCTAGATCTGCTATGGGATTTATGTACTGTATGCCTATTCATGCAGCAGCATTTTTTACATGTTCAGCAACATGTTTGTATATCTACTGGAAGTAGCAAGTCCATACTTGAATAAATTCATTAGCATAGAGATATATAATGTGCTAAAACTATTCTGAGAGCTGTCATGGTCAGACTATATTTTGTCATTCTCATTGTATAACCTAATACTTCCTGCTAGCTGTTCTCAAACAAGAACCATGAAAGTGGTTCTCTTCTTATTGTTATAACCTGGGGTGCTTTTACTAAACTAGGGTGCTTTAAGTTTCTATGATGAAATAACATTTGGCTATCAGCTGAAACTTTACCACTTGTTCAAATCTAATTCAAATCAGTTTATTATCTCATTTCCTTTCTCTGCTGTTTAAATCGTCAAAAAAAGTATGTTACAATGAATTGTGAAAAGAGTCAGTAAACATATTTGTGGGTTGGCTAAGTCTACATGAAATATGGGGTTTCATCAGAAGAGATCTCTGAATTTTCTAGGAATGCACACCAAGGAAATCAATAAAAAAACACATATTCTTTTTCTCAGGATCAGTACTCTGCAGACCTCTATCATTTTGCCACTAAAGAAGATGAGTATGCAAGCTACTTCATCCGTGTGAGTACCTATGTCCTTACTTACTCTTTCTCAACCATTTGCAGCCCTGCAGTCTCATCAGAAATGCCCTTTTTCACCAATATTGTGTCAGAATTGTGTTCCTTTTTTACTCATATATTACACAAGATACCATTGATCATTATCATCATTAACATTATAAAATGTTTATTATTACAGTGATTCGATTTTAGTCATTAGGAGTCAATACTAGTAAAAAACGAAGTGAAAAAACTCTATACCTTATCTGTATTTTTTTAAATAAATATTTATTAATTTGTATTTTTAATTTTATTTTTCATTAGACTTAGTGTAGCCCTATATAACTGTCTGTAACATTCATTGTATTTTATTTGTATTATACGCATTTCTTCTCTTATTATTGCCATTAAGTTGTCCCAGGATGACCCCTTGGAATGTTTTCAATAAGTAAATTGAAAAAAGATGTTTAAATGTTTTTTTTTTCTTTTCTTTTTTCGCCCTTCTGACAGCTTCTAGAACTACAAGCTGAATATCACAAGGTTTCATATGAATTCCTGGAAAGAAACATAACCGAGCTCAAAGACAGCCACACAGGTGAGGAAAAGGGTTATTAACAGTGATTAAAACATCGGACAGCAGCATTATTATGATTTTGAAATGTATATTTGTCTGTTTGAAGAGACCCAATTTAGTTTATCAGAGAAAAAAGTTTTTGGAGAGCCTCTGCTGTCTCACCTTGAGAGCTGTGGAAGAAAGATTGCTGTCCCTATTGAGGAGTGTGTTAGCATGCTGCTACGTACAGGACTCAGGGAAGAGGTGCACATTAAAATCAACATCTGCACTTACACGCAGATAATTACACTCCCACATAACTGCATGCCCAGTATCATCGGTTTCACTTCTCCACTCTCATCTTAACAATCTCTCACTATCTAACTGTACAATTCTCATCTAGGGTTTGTTCAGGCTAGCAGCTGCTGCATCTGTTGTAAAAAAACTGAAAAGCTGTCTGGATTCAGGGACTGTTGACCAGAATGAGTTTAGCTATGACCCACATGCTGTCGCAGGTGAGCCATAGCAACTTATTTTGTGCATTTTATGTGATGGAAACTTTGTTTGTATGAGTATTAGCTGATGATTAGCATTAGCTGACAATAATGGGAAAAGTGCACTGTGTTATTCTGAATGTGGTTGCGATATGTGGTTGAGGTGACAAACTGCATCATATAAAATCCCCCAGATGTGCTGCTAGGACCTCATTGTCTATAACAGGAACATTTCAGCCATCATTTATTCATGTCGTTTCAAACTTGTATTGTTTTCTTCTGTGGAGAACAAAAGAAGAACTTCAGCAGAATGTCCGAGCTGATCTTTTCATAGACTAATGGTTAATGGGGACTGTCTAAAAATGATTCAGTGCAGCTTAAACATCTGTGTGATATATTGGTATACCAATATTTAATCTTGTTTTGTTTGGACCGTCTTTGCAGGTGCTCTTAAGTGTTACTTGAGAGAGTTGCCTGAACCGCTCATGACATCTGAGCTTTATAATGACTGGTTCAAAGCTGCAGCGTAAGCCTGTCCATGCACTCGTTTATTTCTGTATCAGTGATGTTAAAGCTACCATTTGTAATCATTTCAACTATCTGTTTTTTAGAGAAAAAGAAATGGATGAAAAATTAAAACAGTTGCGGATAGTGTTGCAAAAACTCCCCACAGAGAACTATAACAACCTCAGGTATGTTATAGAGTTTCAACTCTGAATGTTGTATATCCACCTCAAACCATGAATGCACATTTTCACACCTCACATTCAACTCTGTGTGTCTATCTTTGACTTATTGCCACACCATCAGATACCTTGTCCAGTTCCTGTCACACTTGTCAGAGCAGCAAGCGGTGAACAAGATGACTCCCAGTAATATTGCCATAGTGCTGGGGCCTAATCTACTGTGGCCTCGCTGTGAGGAGTCAGTATAGCACACACAACCACAAATCTAGACTAAATTAAGCATTTAAAATGTAATCTCCTAAAACTGGTTCGTCACTCTGTCTTTCTTTTTTTCAGAGAGACGTCATTGCTGAACATGGCATCTGCCTCTTCTGTGCAAGTTGTGACGGTCATAGAGCCCCTTATACAATATTCCAAGAGCCTCTTCCCTGAAGGTACAGAAACATTACATAAGTGATGGTTCATTGTTGTTTTAAATGAGGTGAAAACAGTAATAAATGATATTATTAAATCCAGAATTTAATTTCTGTTCATCTTTTAATGCAGGGGTTCTCAAACCATTTTTTTGTTTGTAAAAGCCAAACCTTTTACATCGTGTCTACACTGGACGCGACAGTTGTCTTGTCGTGCCGCAACTGGACGCGACAAAGCGACTGTTGGAAATCATTTGAAATGTATGTCAATACGTCATAAATAGAACTCAGACGCAGTTTTCTGTCGGAAATTTGTCACGTCGCACCACTCCGCATCCAGTGTAGACAGCGTAATAAGTTCTATATTTTGTCGAGTCAATTTTACTATCTACTTTCTTTTTAGATTATACAAATGGGTAAAAAGCTGAACTTAGCACAGGTGTAGGTGGAGTTCATTTGCTGTGAACCAAAAGCGCTTGCTTTGAAACCCAAAGTAGGCTATAAGACTATTTAGATATTTAATTAAATCTTTAATTTGTTTTGATAATCACCATACTGTGATTATTGTGCCACCCTGTTCCTTAATTTTTTTTGTGTCATTGGATATGAATATTTTTTAGCTTTTCACGAACTCATGAAAACTATTTGGGGACACTTGCTGTAATATGATGTAATAAGGACATTTATATTTTATTTTTTAAGTATTAGGTATTAAAAAAGAATTAAAATACTGAAGTGCAAAGCATTTTATCCTGTGAAATTCTAAGTTTAAATATTTTTTACACAAACTTCTTTTCAGATGTTGATTTTGAGGTCCCAAAACTGCCTGAAAGACCTCTTTCTGACAGCATCTTACTCTCTCCCCCTTTCTCATCTGGTCGGCCATCCCTATCAAAAACTGACAGGTACTCAACCACCTTTGTAGTTTTTGAGCTCCAGAAGACTTCTTAAATTTCAAGAGTCTTATTTAGTTTTGGCTTCTTGTGCTTCTTATTTCAGCTCGGCATCATCTGAGGACCTTGGGGTGACGGTTGTTGTGAAATCTCAGGTGAACCGTGATGCTGTTGTGTGGGACAACATCGATTCTAATCCAATTGCTCAACCGCCTACACAGAATCACATGCCTTCAGCACTTCCTCATTATACTCCGGTACAAGACCACAGCCAATCGCAAGCTAAGATACAGAGCTCCAGCCAATCAGAGCCAACCCAGGAGCTGCCCATCCAGTCCAAGGAGCCCACGCTGAAATTCACTGCTCCATATAAACGTATGTTGGTGATCATAGATGCTTTTTGTGCTTTGTGTCTTCCTGTGGTAGAAGCTACATTTCTAATTGTTTTCTGCAGCAAGGAGATCTTTTATCCAGCATAAGGCACCAAACCTTGCCAAAGGCCCTCCTCTGAACCAGGCAGGCGTTTTCCCAGCAGCCCAGAGGAGAGCGTTCTCTGTTCCTCTGCCGAGAGGCTCTGAAATAAAACCACCGCCTTCACCCGAAACCACCCAAGCTACATTGCCCACGTTGCCTGAAGGAGGACCACAAAAGAAACCACAAGGCAAAAGACCTAAAGTTCCTCCCCCACAACCACCCCAAGCCCTGAACAAGCAGCTCTCCTCTCCGGCACAGTGAGTCCTGGAAAGGAAAGTCGACTGGTTTGTTAAGACCTGCTTTCTCAAGTGCAGTATCTTCTGGTTAAGCTTTTTCCTGCAGTGTTTTAATACACTAGTGTTCAAAGGTTGTTTTGGAAAGAAGTCTCTTATGCTCATTTGAACAAAATACAGTTAAAACAGTAATACTTTATATAGTATTACAATTTAAATAAAATACATTTTCAATTTAATATATTTCAAAATGTAATTTATTCCTGTGCTGACTTCTCAGCAGCCATTACTTCAGTCTTCAGTGTCACATGATACTACGGAAATCCTTTTAATATTCTGGTTTGTTGCTCAAGAAACATTTTGCATGATCAATTTTGAAAACAGTTGTGCCGTTTAATATTTTTGTGGATAATAAGCAGTCACACATTTGCTCCTTTGATGAATGACGTTTCAATACATTTGTTTTATATTTATAAATATCTTTACTGTCACTTTTAATCAGTTTAATGCATCCTGAATAAATAAATAATAATAATTTCATAAAATGAAAATAAAATCCCAAACCTTTGAACAGAAGTGTACCGTATGACTGCTTTAGAGATACAGTTTTAAGAACTGTCAAACACAACGTAGTGTAATCTGACTTCCTTTGGTTTTAGTTTTAGGGCTTCCTGACATGCTTCACATTAGCTATTTTTATATAAACTTATTCTGAAGCATAACATTTGAAGCGCCATAACAATAAAAGCATGCTCACACTTGTTAAAGCATTTAAGGCTGATGTTGTTCATAGCTTCTTTTAATGAAATCTTTATTGTTGACATTTATAGGAAACATACATTACTATTTTGTAAAACTCTTATGCAAAGCCGCACATACGTACAGTATGTAAATATTATATTGTGATTAAGGGAATGGAGAGGTCAACTCCTTTGTCATAACAAACAAAACTTAAATTCAAGGAAAATTCATAATACATTGATAAAAGCTGGTGGACATCATATACTATTACTGCATAATGTGTTGATCTTAAGATATTTATCATGTAATAAAGGAAAGAAACATGACAATATGGTGGTTGTTGTTGTTTTTTCTGAATTGTTTGTACTAATGTGAAAAAGTAGATCACAGTTTGGTGCATCACAGTGACCAGTAGGTCTTCGTCTTGTTCGCTGGTTTCTCAAGAAATAATTAACACAATATTCACAATGGGAATATGAGCTAGTTAGATACAAGATAGCTAGCAGGTATATGTCTGTATTATACATGGTATCACTGTACATTACATATGACAGAGGTTTACTTGAAATCTAAATACTGTAAACTGAAATACTGTATATTTTAATGTCATATTACCATTGTATAGCTAGCTGTGGCAGGTTTTATTTCCCTGGATCAAAGCTAATGTTTTAGGAATGAGACAGTAAAATCCTGATAGCATTTACTCACACCCTAAACCTTCCAAGCATTCCTGTCTTCTGCAGAACTAAGGTATTCTGAAGAACAGTGAAAAAGCCTAACAACACTGAACTCCACCGACTTTCATTGTATTCTGTACTTGTAACATTACAAAAACAAATGAAACATTGTTCTAAATACCTTCTTTTGCTCTACAGAAGAATGAAAGTCAGTTTTACGATTGACATGAGGGTGAGTGAATGATGACAGAGTTTCCATTTTGGGTGGAATATCCCTTATTCATTATTTTTGTTATTCATTGACATCTTTCTTAGTTGTCTGTGGCATGTCATGTTCCTGAAAAAAAATTCCTTATCTTTTCAGTGTTATCTTCATTTTTCAATGTTTATCCAATACAGAAAACCAGTTTCAATGATTCGTTCAAATTTGAACCAGAAATAATTTGGTGCTGGAGTGACTCAGTGATTCAGTTCACAGCCCAGAAGAACAGAATATCAGAAGTCAATAATAACGTTTGGGTAAATTTTGGTCTGTTCCTCACGGTACATTAATATGGTTCCAGAAAACTCTGGACTACATTTATAATACTTTCATGGTGTTTTATTTTTTTTTATGATTATGGAGCTTGATAGGCCCAACCCTCATTCAAATCATTTCATTATAATGAAAAAAGTGGCATTCTGTGCAACTCCTTTTATTATATCGCCAAAGAATCAGGTTTGGAACAACATGAGGGGGAGGAGTTTATGAACGAACATTCATTTTTTTTGGCTGAACTTTCCATTTAAAGGTGCCGTACGATTTGGACTATAGTGTTAGACTTTGATTTCTTCTTCTTCATCAGGACAGCTGTATGGTCCTCTTCTGTGAGAGTTGTTGCTGTTTGTATTCCTGAGTCCTCCACTCCCATAATGACGTGCCAGCACATCAGCAGCCCTCTGGAAACTCTCCGGCTCCATACCATGATCCTCAACAGAGAAGGAGCGCATCCGATCCCCCATCATGGATTTTTTGGGTGACTCACCATTTACAAAGTCTGAATGCTTCCACTCTCCTCCATACAACCGTGTCCTACCGTCATCGTCTTCTCTCAGGAGAGAGTCCACCAAGGACGTGGTTGCGTCCGAGTCCACCTCAGAGTTATCATCAGTGGACTGTGTTTTTTCACTCATGGGATCGGCTTTTTCACATATAGGGCTGTCAATCATGGCAAAGACTTCAGACATGAGGGAAGGGCCCAGATCAAGAGTGAAGGAGTTCATGGAGTCTGAAGGACTGATGGAGTCTGAACATGGGAAGGACGGGAGAACCATGTCCGTGAGCGAGCCTTTGTGGATTTCAGGTGGACAGGCTGAGGGAGAACTGCCCTGGGCTGGACGCTCAGTGCGGGACAGTCTCGGCAAGGTTACAAAGCCAGACTCCAAACCTGCAAAACAAAGAAAGAAGAATGAATTTGTTCCTGCTTGTGAGTTTGACCAACAGAGGGCAGTGAGAACCAGTACATTGCATTTAGCACTTCCTGGACTGCAGCATAAAAAGCTAATAATTTCTGCCATATGGTTGAATGTCCTTAAAGGGATAGTTCACCCAAAAAATGACAATTTTGTTGTCATTTACTCACCTTTATGTCTTGGTGTATGTGTCCATATAACTATGGATCCCACTGACTTTCATTAAATAGATGAAAACAGGTCAAACTATCTTCAGAATATCTTTTTTGTGTGTGTTACACTGAAGAAAGAAAGTCATACAGGTTTGGAACAACACAAAGAATGTGAGTAAATGATGACAGAATTTTAATTTGAGGTGAACTGTCTTTTTAAGATGTGTGATTCTGATCAAAGAGCACTGTAACAGAGCACACTTGGCACAGAAAGGGCAGCGATTACAAATTACGGGAAGATTGTGAATCCAGAAACTCTTCAGATGATTGAAAACGGCTCTAAGATGGGATGTGCGCTCAGCGCTGAAACATCTCATTCATAGCTCCCGGTCAGAACAACTTTATAGCCTTCAGTCTTCAGTGAGTCATCCGGTCAGCTGAATTAAACACTTAGGTTTGCTTACTAAAACTTCCCATTTATTGATAATCAAACTAATCAGACCGTTTGGGTTTGTGTTTGGTGTGTGTGTGTGTTTTTGAGAGAGTATGCAGGGGGATTGTTTTTGAACAGGCTCTCTGTGAGGCATGTTTGAGGTATTTGAATGGGTGAGGCAGACGCTGATCGATGCGCTGTAATGTCTGGCTCTGAGGAGTCTGGGATTGCCACAGGTGTTTAGATGCCTTATTAAACAACTTCGGTTTGATCTTCCTCATGATTCCCCGAAGGACAGAAAACCAGCAAAAAAACATGATTAATTTAGATAAAACATGCATGAGACACAGTTGCTATTTACACTACCAAACATACAACAGTAAAATTATGAAATATTATAATATTATAAATAACAAATTTCTATTTTAAAATATTATTTATTTTGTGATTCCAGTCTTCAGTGTCACATGATCGTTTCTGAAATCATTGTAATATGCTAATTTGGTGCTCAAGTAAAATTTTATTTAGACACTTATATTTATACTGGTATACTGATTTATTTATCATTTGTAATTTTTTTTGTGGAAACTGCTATTAATACTTTTTCAACATATTTTGGTGAATATAATATCTTTTTGTATTATCAGAAATATCTTTAACAGTAACTTTTTTTTGCTTTTACTTTAGCACAGTTGAGTAATGACAGGAAGTAAAGTGGGAGAAAGAGCGAGGGAGTGTGATCCGGAAAGGTCCATGAGCCGGGACTCGATCTCGGGACACCCGTCCCAATCAGTGCCGATAGTCACGTTTGATCAATTTAATGTGTCCATGTGGAACAAATTTTTATATTAGTTAATCTCGTTTGGTAAACAAACATTTTAGTTAGTAATATTTTGTTTTATATCTTCTTTTACTGCTTTCTACAAAACAATTTGTTGAACAAACTGAACTAAATAAATTAGTTAATGCATTGAAATAAGTATCCTTTCAGATGCTGTTCTTTCATCAAGATGTTGTGCTACAAAAAAAAAATGCATAAAATGATGTTCATCATGGAAACGTTCATGATCTTTCCAAGTTTTATAAGGATTTCATTCATTGTCGTGATCTTTCGAAGCCTAGATATCTCACACTGTAGTGACTGTAGTATCTTCCATTAGCCCTGCTTTCTGGAGTGACTTCTGTACACACACAAAACACCCATAACTTCACTTCTACATCTGAATCTGACAAAGGTGAACACTGACGGACTCACCGTACAAGTATGTGGAGCTCTCAGGTGTTTTGGATGGACTAGGGAAAAGCACTTTGACAGGACAGCCGTTGGGTGAGTCCACATCCAGCCGGGGGAGGGAAACGGCATTCTTAATGATTGGAGAAATGGGTGGAGGTGGTGGCGAAAGGTCCTTGGAGCCGCCGCGGGGCCTGTCGGGGGTCTTGCGGACATGGCGAAGCGTGCGGGAGAAGAATCCCTCATTCTTCTCTGAAGTGGAGGAGGAGTCTCCATCTGCGTTATTTCCTGCTCCACCGTGGTTGCTGAGGAACGAGGTGTCCCCAAACACGTCCCCTCCACGGCCCACATGCATGGTGTGGCGGAAGTCACCTAATGGGGGGCTGATCATGTCCGGGGTGAGGTCACCTTTAAATCGACGCTTTCCTGAGGAGTGGGAAACAAGGCCCTTCAGGCCAGCGAGCTTTCCCAAGTTCATGGCTTCTCTGGGTATAAACTGTAAATTTCCAGTCAGAAAGAAAATATCCACAATTTTTTTTTTTTATAAAATGGTGAGAACACTGTAAGAAAGCAAACTATACACCTATCACCCTTCAAGCTTTAAAATATCTCGGCAGAATAACAACCGCAGTTGAGTGGAAAGTTTCTTTTGCCCAGTTTCTCAAAAGGCAGACGCATTCAGCTATGTCCCATTTTGGCCATCGGTCTTTGTTCATATCCAGAAAGATTCTGTGAAGATAAATGTGAGCTGAAAATATGCATGACTCCAATTCCTGAAAACCTCTGCTGCATATGTGGTCAAAGATTCTGGGCTTCACAGTTGTTCTGGGTTTGTGCTTCTGAAAAAAAAAAGAAAAAATCAGTTCAGAAATAAATTCAGCTCGGGGTGCAGATATCTTTGTGGTTTAGGACTGAAACCATGTGCTCCTTCTTTAGTAAGGTCCAGAGAGACTGCTGCTGGAGGATGCAAATATTAACAAAATATCTGTAAATCATTCAGTTGCTAAAAAGAAATATAGTATGAGACATGGGCACAGGCATGCTACACTAATCAACTTTTGCTGTAAAAATGTATATACATTTTATGAATACATTTTTAATGGGTCTTGTTTTGATTTATTGAGTGTAGTTCTCTTTAACTGCCTAAACTCAGATTTGACTCCTCAGTCATTCACTTGCACTGTACGGTATTTCGGTCATTCACTTTAAGGCTATCGTGTTACCAAAGTATGTGCATTTACCAGAGAATTCTTCCACTGCCAGACTGTAAATGCAAAAATAAATAAATAAATAAATTTTACAATGACAGTAAGTTTTTAAAAAAAGTAGCCCTATTTTTATTAAAATAAGTTTTCTTAATATATATATATATATATATATATATATATATATATATATATATATATATATTTTTTTTTTTTTTTTTTTTTTTTTTTCAATATCAAAAACATTCAATTTATTTATAAAAACATTTGGTAAACTATAATAAAGAACAGTTAAGCTAATAAAAATGAGCATAACAACACTTAGCCTGACTTTATTAGAAGTTTATTTGATCTTGGGTGAGTTCAGACTTTTCATTTGTGCTTGACTGTAGTTAAAGTCGTGAGAATCATTATAAAAGGAGTGAAGTCTCATGTCTCATTCCATCAAACCACAACACACTTGTTGCTTTTTTTTATTCCAAATTACCAGTAAAGACTTACCATGTGTGAAAAGCACAATTTATTTAGCCAAACCTTTTACCTGATTATTGTCAGGTCATTAATCATATACATTCTGCTGTTTGGACCTAATTCTAAAATATTTAATATTACACTGCTGAAAATGTACAGAAGCCACATACCTTAATCGGATTTGTGTAATCAATTTGATCGCATGCTTTCCCAATCCAAGTTCATTCAGTGACCCTTGCCCTGCACCCTGCTGAAGTGTAAGGCGGATGGGAGGCTTGTTGCTTTATCCCTGTATGTATCTTCCCATGCTCCTCCACTTCCACCCGCCTCTCCTCCTGATCCTTTGTTTTTAAAGATACTCAAATCCAGCGGCCCACTCACCAGGAATCTCCCGGGGGAGATAAAGGGTCTTTAAGAGGCAATAAATTAAATGTAATAATCTGGGCAATAGTACAGCTTGATGGAGGCTCCTTAAGGATTGGTCATGTCCGGGATAAGCCCCTAATCCTTCTTCTCTTCCTTCACCCAAAATCCCCCTCTGCTGGCTTATCCCACTCAGGCGTCCCAGTTCGAAGGGGTTCTTGTAAAATCAACAAAGGTCCTGTATGAGAGTGAAACAGGTGGATGTGTAACACAGATCACGATCAAAGCAGACCAAAGGTCTAAGACCACTGGTGAAAATATGTTTCTAATTCAATACATATTTGCAGTACTAATGATATTATCAGTAAGACAATTTGACTTAAATAAGAATTATTTGAAGTAAGAAATTATATGAATTTCATGTTTGTCCTTTAACTTAGGATTTCTGATCTATTGTAGAGAAAAGTTCACATGATCAGTAAAACTATTTTTTAGTGACCTAGAAATAGTGTATAGAATCTTATATGCATTATTTATGCATTAACATATAGTAAATACAGTAAGTAGTACAGTAAGCATAAGAGATTTCATTCAAAAACATAAAAAACTAAATTATAATTAGTTACTAAATGAATAAATTATTAGACTGGTAGTGTATATAATATTCATTTTTAAAGTATTTATATTTAGTATGTTTAGTAAGAATTGGTGAAACAGTATTGGTCAAAAAATCTTCTGAGAAATGGGAATGGTTGGTGGCATAAGTTGTTTAATGTGCTAAACAGAAACATAACTAACTAATAAACTGACATTTAGCAGGGCTGCTGCTGCCTCTTGACATGACAAACAGCAATAAACCGAAAACACACTGTCTCATAATTCTTGCAGCAGTTTTTAGTGAATGCAAACAATTATGTCTGTGCATTGTTTGAGAGTAGATGCGCACGTCAACTCATAAACCGCAGACTAATAGATCCCGTGTGTGAATGCATTCCTGGGGGAAACATCTCTGTCAATTACAGACATCCAGTACAGTACCCACATCCCAGATTGGAAACATGTTTAGGGTTTTTCTCTTCTTTCTCTCTGCGGGACTGTTGGCTTTCCTTCATGTGGGCAGAGAAGTTGATCTGTCTGACTTGGTTTTTTCAGCTGTCCTATGCAGATTCATATGATGTCATTCAAATAAGTGATTTGAACATCAGTCACACTGACTGAACATTTGTTCTTTTAAACTGAAAAATGGTTTCAAAGGCGTTTCTTAAAATATTTCTCTCAGTCCCCTGAAACTACCTCTTGATCAGCTAGGCTACACACTAACTAGGTGAACAAACATTCAAGATAAGGCCTCATTTTTCCTTTTCACCCAGTAACCTACGCTTTTTTTCACTCATCTCATACAGTCTAAAGAAAGAAAGGGGCTGCCAAGGCGTAAATCATGATTACAAATATACTCATTTCATCATCTGAACATATCCTATTTTTACTCAGAGCACTCAGCATGACCGTCTGGCAGAGCTAGTCTCTTATGGAAAATACCACCAATGAAACACAATCTCAGTGGTTTTGTGTGAAAATCTACAGCAGCTGGCTCTGTCTGCTTTACTCTTGTCTTAACTCCCTTTATTATCTTATTTACACTTTTTTATATATATTATAAATATATATATTTTATTATTAGAAATCTAACTGCTATCTACTAAACAACTACCTAATCTAAAAAGCACAGTGGCACAATGAATACTAGTTAACAGGCCTCCAATACCCTTTAATGTAAAGTACATTTACATTATCAGTTAAAAAAATTACATTGACAAATCAGATTAACTAAACAGGACAAGGACAGATAAATGTTGCTGAACTAAAATCTTACTGTAGCAGTAAACTGATCTAGTCATGTGTGAACTTTGGATTTCATTGCTTCATAGAAATGTCATCCTAGTTTATTCACTTTTTAAAGGTACAATTAACATACAAAAGTAGATTTGCAAGAAAGTGCATGTTTTCCTGATCAGTTACCAAAGCCAAATCTTGATAAAGCTCATTAACAAGTATATAAACTTTACATTCCAACATCTAGTTAAATTAATATATCCTAAAGAATAAAATGAATCCAAATCCGCCGCTCATAACGGGCATGAAGTGTAAGTATGCAGTGGAGCGCGCATACTAATTTTACAGCAGTACAGATTAGGTTTCCTCCGTCATGCACACAATAACACACGACTAGTCTCTCTTTATGCCATAGGGTAGCCTACTTGCTGACTAAAGAAGTAACATTAGTTACGCTGTTAATAGTACGCACTTAACGCGAATTTAGCATACTTAATATGGTATGAGTTTAAATAAATCGACACACTCAGTTCAAAATGTTGAGACAAAAATAATCTGTCTTTAAAGTGACAATTGAGAAAACCAGTAGTCTGCCACTCACCTCGTGGGTTGATGAATACAAGTTTATCATGCCCCAAAAAGCGCTGAATGAGATTTATCTCCACATAATGGTAAGATCCCGCAGTGCACCATAAAACCGTTCTCTTTTGTACAGTCTTTGAGAGGCAGCGGTCAGTGTGAAGCCCCGTGTCAGTGTCAGTGTCGGGGGAGAATCGGGGGGGCGGGCATTTCCAACTCCATGCTCCCAGTGTGTTCAGTGCCACGAGTCTGTATAGCTCTTGTTTTCAGTTTTCAGATATTTAAACTTACTTATCGCGCGCTAAGTGTTGAAATGTTATATATATGACGCTTAAAGCTGTTTTTATTTGGGCCTATTTATGTATTTTTGAACAGCACTTTGGGGCCATGCCATCCCAAGTAAAACAGTAATATATTTAAAATACAGGTATTCTATAGGCTAGTTCAAATCTATTCGTATGTATAAAATCTATACATATCAATTGAGACTTACTGATATAAAATTATTAGGCTAATTAAACTTTTTTTTGGATTAGGCTATACTTGTGCACAATGCATATGTCTTAATATTAAGCCTAAAATGTGTTTTAATATCACTATTGATGAGGATGTTGATGAAGATTGTATGATCGTTGAATAATTTACGCAAGATATTTAAAGTATTTTTCACTATAGGGCATATATATATATATATATATATATATATATATATATATATATATATATATATATATATATATATTGTGCACCTAAGACTCCAAACATATTAGTCTTGCAGAAAAAAGCTATTTATTTGACATTAAACGTCATGGGTGTAGCCATGTTGAAATCACATGACCAGCTCTGTCAAATGGCTATGATGTTTATTTTCAAACAAATCCACTATAGTCAAAATCATTGTTGGGCTAGTTACTCATATTTTTTAAAATATATATTACTCATTACTGACTGGGTTACTTATTTGAAAAGTAATATTATTACTTTTACACTACTAGTTACATTACTTTTCCATTACACACCTGGTTATTGCATAATTTTGACCGTCTTTGAGTACACGAAAGTTACAGATAAATAAAGAGTAGCCTACTTTTGGCTCAAACATGACAATATTTTAAACATCTCTGTTACTTAATAAAGCAGCAATATAAAATATGCAACAGGGCTCAAGCACGTAGAACCAACCAAACATATTGGGATTCACAGTAGACAAAGTCTTAGTACCATTACACTATTTACATATGACACTGATGTTAATGACATCCTTTCTTTCTACAAAATGTAAATAATGCTATATTTCCAGCTGCCACATGATGTGTGCTTCTCCATTTTCGATGAACCTAGCTTGCTGCGTTGGTGACAGTGATTTTGAAAATTGATAGGGATTATTTAATTTTTTTAATTTCTAATCTTTAGCAATTTTGGGGGGAAAAGTAACTAACTTGTCATTGTTTTGTATGGTAACTGTAATATTATTACTTAAAGGGGGGGGTGAAATGCTCGTTTTCACTCAATATCCTGTTAATCTTGAGTACCTATAGAGTAGTACTGCATCCTTCATAACTCCAAAAAGTCTTTATTTTTATTATATTTATAAGAGAAAGATAGTCTGTACCGATTTTTTCCGGAAAAACACGAGCGCCTAGAGGCGTGACGTGTGGGCGGAGCTAATGAATCACGAGCGCCAGTAAGCTTTTGTGTTGAGAGCATGTGGAAGCTGTGACACAGATCCAGAGGCTGAAATTTAACAAGAGCAGCATCAGCAAAGGTGTCTCTATGTGGTATGTACTGAAACTGTATATATTTGCTTAGCGGTTTTGGAAAATGACTAAGTTCCACTTTATGTCGTCTTTTTTTTTTTTTTTTTTTTAAGCTGTACATGTGGAAAGTGCAGTTTGATGACAACATCGCATGTTGTTTACTTGATGTGCTTACGCGCTGATAGCTAAGTTAACAACACTGAGATATTTGAAGCAGTTTTACTCACCGCATGCGGTTCCAACACACAATCGTGACCCTTTTTCGTTGGGACTGCATTATCCTTAATAAATAAACAATGTGCAATCCGAAATGCAGGGAACAAACAAAAACACTTGCACAACTCCGTTGATGCTCTGTAAAAATAAACTCCATCCACTGGTCCCTTAATGCTGTTTTTTTGGTAATCTGTGCAGGGTTGTCTTGCCCTGGCAACCAAAAACACACTTCTTTTGTGACTTTTCGCGACACTCTCGCTCTGATCAGGCTGTGCTCAGCCTCTCAGTGCTCTGCTATACGGGAGCGCGCGCTCTTCCGGCAGAAGTGCCCTTATAAGGAAATTCCGCTCCATCTAACGTCACACAGAGCCATACTCGAAAAAAACTTTCCGAAACTTGTGACAAACCGGAAGAGGTTTTTTTGGAACAAAAATACTCCTTCAAACGTACAACTTAATTTTTGAAACTTTGTCCATGTTTAGCATGGGAATCCCACTCTTTAACAGTGTAAAAAACTCAGTATGCATGAAATAGCATTTCACCCCCCCCTTTAAATTGTATTAGTAATTCAATTAACTAATTACTACCTGAAACTAGTAATAATAACACATTATTAATAAGAATAATTAACAACAATAACTAACAATATTAATTAAGTAATAAAACATTAAATAGTTATAGAATTGTTAAAAAACTTAATTGTTCAGCTCAGCAACAAGATTCCATTTTAAGTATCCCCATGTTTTTTTTATTGAAGTATGTGCTGTGTTCAGGAATTGTAATTATAAAGTCTTCCGTTTTCAAATGTAAATAATGCATCCCTGTTTGAGGATGTTTGCTTTCAGCAGGGATTGCATAAACCACAAAAAGCCTGTGATCAAAGTCTAGATGGCTTTAATGTTGGTGTCACCATTGGGTCAAAATAATTCATAACCCAGAGCAGTGTTATTGATGTAAGCAGATCAGTAGATCAATGAGAGTCCTGCAGTTTGTATCTAAGAGCTATGCATGAACATCAGTTGGAAATTGATTGTGATTCAGTACAGTCCCTCTATTGAGAGGGAAAATAGCCCGAAAAAAACATGCTGATCCATTCAAAATCACAACTGCTCTTGTTTGAAATGAAAGATGGATTGGTTTAAAAAGGCCATTTGGGGAGATTAAGTTTCTATAGTTATCATAGATTATAGAACAGCTATTTCAGAGATATAACTCCATTGACTGCATTTAATATCACCAGCTTAGAATTTTGACAGTGTGTTTTTGTCTGTCTATTTGTCTGATCTTTTCTATCTTTTCATCTTTATTCACTGTTTTTCTCTCTGCTTGTCCCATCAGCTGCTCTATCTTGCTCTTTCTAGAGTAAACAATCCCCTCTGCTCAAGCATGCCAGCTATTTGCTGTGAATAACATGGAGCCTTTGGATACTTTTCAGATGCTGGTCCCAAGAGGGAGGCAGGGATATCATTTTAGGTTTTTCTCTCCCATTTTTGTCAGAAAAACAGTCTGTCTTTTTCTTTTTTCCTTAAGTCTCTCTCTCAATCCCCCCAGTTTCCTCCCCAGTTCCCTCCTCTACTTTCACACAAGTCCAATAGACTTTATTAATATTATTATATTATATAATACAAATGCAATAATGAAACAAAAACCAAACTTTATTTAACATTTCCAGATACCAAAATTTTACAATTATTTATACAAAGTAAACAAAAATTTGAAATTGTATTGAAAGCTAAATGAGACTGAAGATTAAGTTGAATCACTAAAATGACTAACTGGAAATAAAAACTAAAACTCAAATAAAAAATAAATTGAACAAAAATAGCTATATTGTTTAAATTAAATATTAAATAAAAAATGAATAAAAATGACAAAAGCACATAAAAAATAATTTTTAAAAGAAAAGATTAAAATGAAATCTAAAAATCTACAAATAAAAGCTAATTCAAAATATTAACAAAATGGTAACACTTTAAGGTTGTATTTATTAACAGATTTGTTAACTAAAATTAAAACACTTCTAAAGCATTTATTAATGTCAGGGAGTCACTGTCATCTCAGTCACCACAGTCTCTACAGCCACCAGCACCAACATTCACCAGATCTCAGTCACCGGATTACTGATCACCCGCACCTGCTGTCTTCCAGAGCTTTATAACCGAGGTGATCTGGGAGTTTCTCTATCAATTTGTGATGGTTATCATCAATAATTACGATATATTCCCGGAACATGGCCGAACATCCCCACCACGTGACACAAGTCCTCAAACGGCAACAAGTTACTCTACCTGAAGTTGGAGCAATTCGAGTTCCACCACTCCATGGTGCAGTTCCTCGGGTACATCCTCAGTCCTGAAGGTATCCAGATGGACCAGGGGAAGGTAACCACCATCCAACAGTGGCCTCTTCTTCAGTCAGTAAAGGATCTTCAATGGTTTCTGGGGTTTGCTAATTTCTATAGAAGGTTCATTCGCCAGTTCAGTCTTCTCACGGCTCGGCTCACTTATGCGGCAAACCCTGGTCTTTGTCCTGGAGCCCTGAAGCCTTCAACAACCTCAAAGGCATTCAGCATAGCCCCCATCCTATGCCACCCTTTTGTGATCAAAATAGATGCCTCTACCACCGGTGTCGGGGCTGTGCTATCTCAATATCATGGTGCGCCTCCCCGCCTCCATCCTTGGGCTTACTTCTCCTAGAAAATGACCCCTATGGAGCAAAATTACAACATAGGAAACAGGCAGCTTCTGGCCATCAAGTTGGCCCTGGAGAAGTGGCATCACTGGCTGCTAAACGGCTCAACCCCTGTCAAGCCCATTGGGCACTATTCTTCACACAATTCAATTTCACCATCACCTACCATCCTGGAAGCCAAAACCTCAAGGCAGATGCCCTTTTCCATTTGCATACCCCAGAGCAAACCTCCAACCCAGAACCTATCCTCCCTCCAGCCATTATCAACAGCCCTATTCGGTGGGACCTCACCAAGCGCATACGTGATGCCACCCACACTGAGCCTGCTCTGCACTGAAGCCCAGAAGGGAAAACATACGTTCCATCCTCCCAGCGACAATCCTTTCTGGGCTCAGTCCACAATGTACAGGGCTCTGGACACCCAAGCAGCCAGCGCACTCTCTTGCTCCTTCAAGCTCGGTACTGGTGGCCAGTATGACCTGGGATGCCATCAGGTACGTCCGCAGCTGCTCAGTCTGTGCCATATCCATGTAATCCAAGATAGTGCCGAGCATGGCGGCCGTGTTGCGAGCTCCAAGTAAACTTAGCAGTTTTCCATTTGTTTTACTTGTATTGTTGTTCTACATTTTGGATGTTCTTTGTATAATGGTCTACGACAGACATACGCTTCTAAGCATAGGTTCCTATGTCGCAAAACGCAAACCGGACTTTGAGTTCTTGAATGCTGGCACCTTGTTTACAGACAACGCATCAGAGCCCTCTGGTGCACAGGTGCGACCGAGGAAACGCTGTCGGAAAAGAGGGAAGAGAGCCGGCGTCCTTGTCAGACTCAGACGTCGTCCCCTCCGACCTCCTCTCCCAACCATTTTGCTGGCTAACTTTCAGTCACTGGACAACAAACTCTGTGAACTGCGGGCACGTATCTCATACCAACGAGAAACAAGGGACTGCTGCATTATTTGCCTCACAGAAAACTGGATGTCTGCTGAGATTCCAGACTCCAGCCATCGAGCTTATGGGGTTCTCCGTGCACCGCTTGGACAGAACGAAAGAGCTCACAGGGAAAAGCAGAGGTGGGGGCATTTGTTTCCTTATCAACAACTCATGGTGTGATGAGAGGCACCTACATTCTATTAAATCCTTCTGCTCCCCTTATCTGGAATTTCAAATGCTTCTGTGTCGACCATTCTGGCTACCGAGGGAATTCACAGCGGTCATAATCACAGCTGTTTACATTCCCCCACAAGCCAACACAGACCAGGCACTCAAGGAACTGTATGGGAATATAAGTGAGCAGGAAACCGTACACCCAGATGCAGCGTTTATTGTTATGGGGGGAATTTAACAAAGCCAACTTCAGAACAATAGCGGCAAAATATTTTCAACACATCACCATCAGCACACGTAGTGATTGTGCACTGGACCACTGTTACGTAGCGGATGTTACTCTATCCTTCCAACAGGTAAATATCCATAAGACTGCGGGTCCCTAGGGCATCCCAGGCCGTGTGCTTTCGAGCATGCACATTCGAACTGGCCAGTGTTTTCACAGACATTTCAACCTCTCTCTATGTCTGTCTGTGGTTCCCTCGTGCTTCAAAAAATCTACCATTGTGCCCATACCAAAGACGTACAAAATAACATGCTTAAAGGGGTAGACCCCAACCCCCCTCACCCCCTTCCATTTTAAGCCTGGAGACTGTCTGGTTGTCTACCTGGGACCTTCACCTCCGCCGGCCATGCAGGAAGCTTGTAGCATGTAGGAGTCCCCACTACATAGGTCCCTTACCATGAAAGAAGCAGTCATTTATCAGCTCCAGCTCCCAGCCAGGTACAGAATTCACCCCACTTTCCACATATCACTCCTAAAACCTTTCTTCCCCTCTACTGCAGGACCCACAGAAACGGACCCACCGCCTCCACCAGAGATCTTGGAGGATACATCAGTCTACCAGGTCCGCAACATTCAGGACTAACGGGGAGTCCGGCTCGAGTACCTGGTGGACTGGGAGGGATTTGGACCAAAGGAAAGATCCTGGGTGCCCCGGCACGATATGCTTGACCACTTGCTTCTATTGGATTTCAATTTTAGGCACCCTGATCATGGCCTTCCCTGTCATTATGTTAGGGCGTCAGGAACTGCCCCTAGGGGAGGGGGTAATGTCAGGGAGTCACAGTCACCACAGTCTCCACAGCCATCAACACCCACGTTCACCAGATCTCAGTGACCGGATTACTGATCACAACACCTGCTGCAGCTCATCAAGCTTCCCTATATCTGCTCTCACTCCACATTCCCTCCTCGTCTGCTCTACTGTTCACAACTCTGAACAACCAGACTCTCTCTAAACCTTACCTGTGCGTTTACTCACCCTAGAAGTTCCTGCTCTACACCGCTCCTGTTTGCCGCCAATCCTGCTCTTCCCTGAACAACTTGCATAAAACAAGGACCTGTTAAGTATGAATTATACTTCTGCGTCAAAACTACACTGTAGCTATGACATAGGTTGTGTGTAGTATATGCAGGCTGTGGCGTAGCCTGACGTGCACTCTCCAAAAACGTCACGACGTGTCAAATCAACGCGGACTGCAAGTGCTACGATTGGTCTGCTAGTACCCCTCGCTCCATATGTATTTGAGTTTTGTGTGTGTGTCTGTTTTGCACTTTCATATATTTTAATGTTATAAAATAAAACAAAGCAAAGAACAAGTGTCTTATCATTTTTTGTAGCATTAAATAAATGATAAGACATAAAATGTAGCGTTACATCACTTTGTTGTCCGCGACAAACAGTTGTTTTGCCATGGTACAAGTCCTTGTGGAGATTGAAAGAATGCCATTTCTGCTGTTATGTTGTCGTCTATATTTTTTTGTAGTTTTAAATAAATGATCTATTCTTTTATATTTATTTGCCGCCATCAAGGCTGATGCTTCTCCAACAAGCTACTTCTACTTTTGCCGTGGGGTGCGGGTTACACACGCAACATGCCCTTGGACACTGCAGACTGTTGGTTTGCATGTGTACTGCACGTCGACACAGACAATGACGCAGAAGTATAAATGAAAACTGACGCACATCCTGTGGCATAGAGGCTATGGTGTATGTCCGCCACAGAAATATAAATCAGCCTTTACTCCCATCTAAGCCATTTGGACAGAGAATCTCAAGGCCATTAGCCCCCTCATGACAGCTACTGATTCTCCTTTGCTATTCCGTCAATAAATACCACTGTTTTGATCACTCACCTCTTGTGTCTCTAGCCTGTGTCGTGACAATTAATATGAAATTTGAACACTTAAGTTAACACATGATTAAAATAAAATGTTATCTGTTAATATTTTATTTAAAGGACATAAGCTTACTTGAACTATCAAAAATCAATTGTATTTTATTAACATTAAAAAAAGTAAAGTGCATAAACTATAAAACGATGATCATTGCACCAATCCTGTCTCATGTATCTTCAGGCTTACATAACTCTTCTCTTAAAAAAATCTAAATAAATACATAGCTATATGTGTCTACCATATCAATGTGTTTTGTCTTCCTGCATTCTTTCTGCAGTCTCCCATGATTGTGTGTGTTCAGACTGTGATTCCTGTCTTGAGATCAGTGCCAAAAAGGGAACGGATCCAGCAGAGAATTCTTAGCTTATCATGGCAATGTTTACAGAGCTCAGATTTGAGCGATGTCCTACGGCTGGCTTTCCTCTGTGTATGCTACCTCGTAATGAACTCTGGTTAACAAATAGCGAGTGTTGAAGTTAGTAGTATCGTGTTTCGCTTCAAAAGCTCCAAACAGTCCACAAAGGCATTTAAGCATGTGCTATGTTATTTTCACACATGATCTGATGATGACAAATGCCTTTGAGAAAACAATGCGACTCTTTCTTTCCCACACTTGATGCTTATTCTTGATAGTGAGGTGATTATTAAGAAATGTAAGATAAGCTTGTAATTGACTGTAGTGTACACAATGTTACAAGTCTAATGTTATCAGAGTTTCCGCTCTCCTGTGCGTTGAGTTATTTTCTCCGTTTGGATTTTTGTTTATTTCCTTTTTGACTTCAGGCATATTTGTACTGAAATCTCACTTCAGTCTCATTCTGTTCATGAGTTGCACTGTTTTAAAAGTGTGCCTTCTTCTTGCATCAGCTCATTTTACGATATCACTCTTCTCTGGTTAGTCAAGGGGTCATCATCTCTTTGTAGTGATGATCATCCAGTATTTTCCATGATGGGAGCCTGATGAGAGACTAATTACCCCGATCCACAGAGATACTGCAGGGCATGTCCTTAAGGGAATAGTTTACTCCTCAATTAAAATTTGCTGAGAATTTACTTGCCCCCAGGCTATCCAAGATGAGTTAGTGTCTTTATCAGAATAGATTTAGAGAAAATTACATTAATGGATCCTCTGCAGTGAATGGGTGCTGTCAGAATGAGAGTCCAAACAGCTGCTAAAATCAAAATAATAATCCACAACATGACACCAGTCAATTAGTTACCATCTATTAAACGTGTGTGTTTGAAAGAAACAAATACATCATGAATGCATTTTAACTTTAAACCATTGCTTGGCCTAAAATATGTGTTCATAATCCATAATAACACTTGCTCCAGTGAAAAAGTCCATCTTCTGTCATGTTCAGTCATGCTGTGGATCATTGTAATGTTTTTATCGGCTATTTAGACTTTTATTCTGAGAGCACCCATTCACTGCAGAGGATCCATTGCTAAGCAATGTTTTGATGAAGAAACAAACTGATCTACATCTTTGATGGCCTGAGGGTGAGTGAATTTTAGGTGAACTATTCCTTTATGTAGACACATTTGTGTGATGCATCACATTTGTGTTTTGAAAGTGTGACTGGGACTGTGTTTTCTGCTTACGGCAAAACACCATTAGGCCATTAGACGTCAATAATGTTATCTTGCTGGATCAGTGTGACAGGGCTTTGGTTAAATCCTACATGTAAATATGCATTTGAAACACAAGACAGACAGCGATATCGCTAGAAAGCAGATGTTTCAGGTTTCAAGAAACAGGTGGATAATGCAGTGTAAGGGATAAGGATCAAGAGCACTTTTTTTTAAAATAGTGGGGGCAGAGGAAGGGAGATGGAGGCTGGGGAAAGGGGGCCAGTAAAACAGGATAAAATTTTCCCGGTGAAAAAGGATGTCTCCTCAGGAAATTACTTTCACATAGGTTACAAAACCTGCCAAGGATTTAAACTCTGTCAGCATTTCATTTTTTTATGTTTAAACTATTTAATCCACAAAGCAAGCTTAGGAAAACAGAAAACCAAAAGTGTAGTGACCTATTTAGTTAGACTACTCCTGTCTGGGTGTGAAATAAAATTCCTTCAGTCCAACAAAGCAACACAGTCATGGTCTTTCTTTGCTCTTTGCTGTTAAGCAATGCCAGGTATGTTTATAATTGTCTGAGGTAGTGTCCAGTTCAAGTCTTCCAAGGACAAATCCAATACGAGTATCTCCTTTTTGGTAATGTTTTCTATACTCTACACACTTATTTTATTTATTTTTTTTTTTACAAAAGCTGTCACTGCTGTTGTAACCTTTCTAAAAGTCTCAAATCGTTTTTTTCCAGAAATGTTTGTTCCCAAAAGTAAAAAAAAAAAAAAATCAATTTTTTAGATCAGCTGTTTAAACCGCAAGATATGTTTTTTTGGGGGACTCCCTGTTTATTATAGTAATAATAAGTTCACTGTCTGAGACTTTAGCCATATATTTTACCATTGTTTATGTTTTTCATGAATACAGTCTTAAATCTGAACATATTCAGAGGAGAATTTGGGAAAAGGTGGCATGTGAAAAGGTTTTGTGTCAGAATCAACTTTAGTGACACAACAGTCACCTGAAGTCAAAGTATCCAATAAATGTCATAATTATAAAACTCGGTGTATCATAAGTTTGAGTTTTTATCTTTTAATTATGACTTATGACTCATATCTTATATCTCATTTAGAATTTTCTCTCATAATTATTACTTTTTATGTAAAAAAAAAGAAATTATGTTTATTTTTGTTATGTGTGAAAAAGGTTTGTTTTGATTGAGCTTGTGGAGTTTCTTTTTCTTGATCGTAATAAATAGATATGAGTTAGTATAACTGAAGTTTCCATCTGTCACCAAGATGCTGAGAATGTGTTCAATGTCTTTTTGTTAGTTTGGAGCTTTAAATTTAGGATTTTTGGAATCCATGCAGTGAATTATTAACTTGCCGAACGTTACTCTTGCCTTGTCTTGTTTTAATGGTTCATTTCCTGATCTGCACCTTCCTTTCCATTTCTGTAGAATACACTATGTGGGATACTGTGTGTGCATGGCTATTAAGGGACTGACAAGAACAATGGAGGGGTTCAGAGACTCTCAATTACACAAGCATCTGGCATTACATGTCATGCTCACAAATTCTATCATATTTTTCTTGTATTTCTCCATCCAATTTTCCCCTAAAAGCAAATATTTGTTTAATTGTTGCGCCAAGGCACAGACACAGAGCCCAGTGGTCAGATATCCTATTTAAAGTCCATTAGTAGCTGGAAAGGAGCATTGACTTGGGTTATGAAAGCCAGATGTTGCTGTCTGAAAAGGAAAGCGTTTTTTCTTGTCTGTGTGTGTGTGTGGGTGTCGGGTTGGATGGAGGATGGGGTGTTTAATGTGTGGGTCGGGGGCTATTAGAGCATTTTTAGCATTTAAAAATAACCTAGAAACTAA
This sequence comes from Carassius gibelio, assembly GCF_023724105.1. Lineage (NCBI taxonomy): Eukaryota > Metazoa > Chordata > Actinopteri > Cypriniformes > Cyprinidae > Carassius > Carassius gibelio. Next base: position 13,283,608 of record NC_068407.1, read on the forward strand.
AGACAAAGCATCTTTATGACCTTATGACTAAATAAACACATAATTAGGATAAACACATCCATATTTTTTCAGTAAGTACATGAGAGGCAAGTCATATTCCTGACTCCACCTGCTTCCCCCCAGCTTTCCTTGACGCTAATTAACTTCCTGTTGGGAACATGCCCTTTCTTGGCACACGGCTCCTTGGAATGGCGGGTGCGATCAAACCGGGGTGGAGGTGTAGCCCAAAGAATTTGTTTGGACTGTGTCCCTGCTTCCGTGAATTCTGCCCTGTCAGGAAGTGTGACTCGGTCCAGACAATAGGCAATTGTGAGGCTGGACCTGAGCTAGCAGGAAACTCAACACACATACACATATAGATGCCCATAGTGTCAGAATCAACATTAGTGTCTTAAAACAGTCCCCTGAAGCCAAAGTAGCTGATCCAAAACTATACCATTTCTCTTTTACCAGTCTACAAGCACTATAAAGAGCCCTGTTTGTATGTAATATGAAAAGACCACTGTGGATCTCGGAAAATGTCATCCCATTCCCTAATCCCAAATCTATCTGCTTGGTGTGATATCACTTAGGAGGACAGCTTACATAACTGTGTGTGTGTTTACTTAGTTTAGCTAGTTATTAGAGTATGTCCAAGGACAAAAACACAGGTCAAGAGTGTGTGTGTGAGAGTGTGTGTCCAGCGCTGTGAGGAATGTTGTAGTCTGACCTCTGACCCCTCTGTGTGTTTGTGTCCACGCCTTGCTTGACTCCACTTGTGCACGAACATGCTTAAAAAGATCTGAAATCTTTCCCTTTGGCCTTTGACAAAGACTAGACACATAGTCAAAGAAAAACACCTGAAAGTGTACGCTTCCTAAAACAAACAAACGGACCATTGTGTCCTCATGTTTCCGTCATTCTATTGCAGTTAGCGTAGTGTGTGTATTGCCAATAAATGTTTGTGTCTGTCTGAGCAAACTTGGGGTTTCTAGTCTGTTTCTCTTGGATGCTTTCGCCTGTGCATTTGAAGTGTGTGCACATATCTCAGTGTTATTACACTTGTGGTGTGGTAGGGGTGGGATCTTAATGGTAGAGTGTGTCAAGGAGGGCATAAAGCGTTGCACTTTTAGTCGTTTGTGTTTTTATTCAGTAGCAGCATTTTAAAGTGCAATCTATGATGAATATATATTTTTTCTCTTTACATTACTATACTGAGAATAGATGTGTTCAAATGTAAAAAAATATGGGGGAAAAAGTGAAGTGCTTAGAAGTAAAAGACTGACTTTCATAAGATTTAGTCTTTTCAGATTTAAATTCCTACTGCTCAAATCATTTTAATGCAATGGGGATTTGTGCACAAAAAACAAACAAACAAAAAACCTATAAAGAGTGCAGAATCACACTCTTGAATCTAAGTTTAATGAATATTTTATGGATTTGATATACAAACACCCCAAATTAAAAAGGTTGACAGAAAAAAAAAAATATATATATATAATATATATATATATATATATATATATATATATATATATATATATATATACATTATAAGTAGAATATTATTTGTTTTTATTCCTTTCAATTAGATTGAAATGTGACCTGAACGTGTTTTCATGAGTTTGAGTCTCAAGTCTATTACAAATCTATCGTCTCATTAGCACTGCATCAAAATATCCATCTGCATCATTCAGCTAAATTTCAGGAAACCAAATATTCACGGAAGGCAGACTATCTGGTTGTTATGTGGTTACTGGAGCAACAGGACTCTTGGAGGACCAGGCTGGAGCCTGTGGCCGCTGTGTGTGAAGGCCTGTCGCTCTGTGGCTCTATGCCCAGCCACCACTCCGGAAAATTCCTTGGTAAGGATCAGCAGGATAGAAGCAGTCAAAGCCATATACAGCCATTTCACTAACTGCACCATTAAATGGTTACCTCATTAAATGTGTTTGCTGGAGAATGCAAGTCACAAAAGGATACAGATTCATGTGGTTTGACATAAATCTGAATAAATCTTACATTTGTCTTTACTTGCTGGCAAACAGTACTCCGTAACTAAATGAGAGAAATTGCAGTTGGTTTGTGCTTTGTGAGAAACTCTAAAGGTCTGTGTGGTCCGTTGATTTTGCTCATGATCTGGCACTGCGTCATCTGGCTCACAAGGCTCTCAGTCTGTTGATGTGAGGCTTTGCTAAGCCTGATGTTACATGCGCTTACCAAAACATTGGCATTTGCAGTTCTTAAGGACACTCAGAAACTGTGCTTTTCATTTCACACAGCCAACGTGTGAAACGTTTGTCCTGACAGATCTCAACAAATGTGCAACATGGGGTACACTACTGTTCAAACAGTAACATCTGATATTATGTGAAGGCTCAATGCTTGCATATCAAGACTCAAAACAGTTTGTTCTTCTTTGACTTTAGCTGTTTTTAAGGTAAGCTGAATCATGCACATCTAAAAAAATGTGTTATAGCCCTTTTTATATAGAATCGAGTATTTAACACTAAGTATAACAGACTCTTGAGTTTTAAACCTCAGGCTCTATTAATTAACTTTAACAATGCCAAGTTCATTTCAGGTAAAGTCTATGTGGTAAAAACGAGACCTGGAAAAAATTTTCATGCCACATGTGTACCAAATAGTTATCGTCTGGATGAAACAAAAGAGGAACCAAAACAACACAGAACAGGGCCAAAACATTAGATATGAATACATATTCATTCACATACTTCTTATGATTACGTTTCAAAACCTCTACTTTGCCCTGTGGTATATTATCTTCCTGAATGACATTTCCTGTTGGCTGGCACAGGAGTAGCAGATTCCAGTGCAAGGCATTTCTCTCTTCCTGTATAAATTCACACTTTGAAACATCCTTCCTACTGCTACTTTAAAAGTCTAAAACAACTTCTATAGGCGTTGGCAGATTAAACTTCCCAAAATCTTACCGTTGCCAATGTCATCACATAAATGGCATTTTAATGCTTACAGATGGCAACCTTACTAAAAATGTGTTTTTGCAAGACTGCATGTGGCATTCTTGTGTGGTCCGGCTAATGATGGGCTGTGAATGTGCAGAGCTGTACCCTCTGTACTGAGGTGGGACTCAGCAACTGGTCTGGGCTGATGTGTGAAGATGGTCATCAAGTTAAAGTAGTTCCCTCTAACTTACAAGAAAGGTAAGAGGGAGCACAAGCAAAATATGTACAACATTGAAAACACATGCTATAATGAACAGATTTACAGTTGCTGCTTCTGACATTTGTTTCCATATTCAGGCACCTGGCTCCCTCTTATGGTCAAAATGTAGACTGAGACTTAAGAAATGTTTAACATTTATTATGCTTCACCAATAATAACTCCACTGTGGAAGCCGGCACCAAGCCGATGTTTAATTCTTCTTCTTTTTTTCACAAAGGGAGTAAAGGAGCTCTATCTGTTCAGCATACTCAAAACCTGGTCTAGAAAGAAAGGGTGCAGATTAAATGTATGTCAGTGGTGCCCTGTTTATTTCATTTACAACAAAATGTTGTTTATCCACCTTGAAACTTACCGACCAGGTGTTTCTAGAATCAGAGGGATATTATCCAGTCGAGGCTCATTAACAATTTCTCGGAAAGCAGTGATGCCTATTTGGCCACATCCAATGTCTTCATGGCGGTCCAGATGGCAGCCTAATTTTCCTTTTTAAAGAAAAAATTACGCAATCTCAAAAGAAGTATGTGGCATATGTAGCCAAACTTGCCACACTGTCAGTGTTTTGCATATAAATTAAGTCACCCCACAAACAATTACAGTAATAGAGTGCTGTGGTGAAGACTTTTTATTTTTGTAGGCCAATCAAGAAAGTTCCCTCGCCATTTAATAAAAAACCTATTAAAAATTTAATAAAATAAAACTATGGAATTCAGGACGAGGGAATGAAACATGCTAAAGTGCTAACTTGTTTCTGGATTTGGAATACAAATTCCAGCAGCACTCTATATTGATAAGTTCAAATGAATGTTCATACCTTTGGAGTCATTTAAGTGAATGGCTCTCAAATAATGCAAACCGACCACACGATCAAATTCATCAAGTATATTCTTCACCCCTCCAGGTGGTGATATGTCGTAGCCTATACAGAAGAGAATCATCTCAAATCCCAAACACACACGCACACACACATAAATATATATACACACAGGTCACACAGATAACACCTGAAGGACTCATATGCAAATGCTCAAGAAGTGAAAACTTTTGTAGCACAGTAGTTGCATATGAGTACATCAGCTATCATCAGTGTGAAAAATGGATTTCAAAATCATACAATCACTGCTGGGAAAGATTCAAACATGCAAAAGATGCTGGGAAACCAAATGGATGATTTTGGATGATTTTGCATCTATACACAGAATTGAGAATCAAGTGTATGTAAACTTTTGTGAGGGGGAATTTTTAGGAATTCAGCAATTTTTTGTCTTGTGGACATGTAAACATTGTTTATGTAAAATATATTATGTAACACATCTTTTCCCAAATAATTTGAATGGGACTTCATACAATACCTGCTGCAAAAGCATGGCAAGTGTCCAGACACACCCCAACACGTGTCTTGTCACGTACCCGGTCTATTATACTTCTCAGTTCACTGAACTGCCCACCTATAGTGCTGCCCTGACCACTCATGTTTTCAAGTACTATTGAAGGAAAAGAAAGAAGAACATTATCCAGCTTAATTTACCAGAAAGCATGAGCACAATTGCACATTCTCTAGAAATCATCAGGATTGTATAATTGACCTGTAATGACAGCAGGGGTTTGCTGGTGTGCGTGGTTAATAGCTTGGGCAATTTTCTCCATGCATTTCTCTGGGGTGGAGTCTATAGAAGCTCCAGGGTGAAAGTTAAACTGGCTGAGGCCCAGTGCACTGCAGCGACTCAGTTCATCCACAAGCATGGTCTGGCTCTTACTGAACACGTCTGGATTGAAAAACACAGAGTCATCTGACATACAGTCTTATATACAAAACATATGCAGCCTAGAGTACTGATTATAGGATTGAATATTGATTAAATCAGCTGAGCTGTTTTTGAATATGCCAACCTTGTGGCTTCAGTATTTGGTGCATGCACAGAACCACACATTGGGTACATTTAGTGCTCAAACCTTCTTTGGGGGAACCGCAGTTCATCAGATAAGATCCATGTGGAAGGATGTGTATCGAATCAAAGCCATGTTGAGCACAGGCTTCTTGAAATTTAACTGCAGCTGCTGTATCAAGGGCTGGTCTCGTCCAGGAGCGCTGGGAGCCCAAGAAAAGGGCAAAAGCATGACCTCCCATGGCCACACTTGATTCGACTGCTTTCCATATTCCTCCTTAAGAATATATATTTTTTAATTTATATACATTCAGCACAAACACCTTATTTAGAAAAAAGCTTTTTTGCTCACCTGATATTGAGACGTGAGCACCTATGTATTTTTTCTTTGGCTTTATCTTCCTTTTCCGTGCCATTTTTTCTTCTCTACTGCTGCTATCTGATGGTTCAGCACCAGAATGTTGCTCCTTTGTTTCCATAACCTCCTCTGTATTCCTTTTCTTATCGCCTTTCTTTCTTGGGGCCATATTCTTCTGAGTCAAGAATAAACATGTGGTTAAACGTTCTTGTTGAACACCATGGAAAATAAACTATACTCATAGAACATTATAATCTGTGAGGATGAAAACATTACTAATGATGAACCAAAAACTGGTATGCGTTTTTTAACTCAATTTACTCAATTTAACTCAATTTAAAGTGCAATAAAAACACATTTCAAATAACATTTTATGCTTAATGATCCAGGGCCCAACAAGGCACCACAAGAGTGTAAAAATAAAAATAAAAACTGTATTTCTTTGCCTTGTACCCACATGTGCAATGACAATAAAGTTGAATCTAATCAAATTATTATTGTTCCATACTGAGTTATAAAATATGACTGGAAACCATGAATCGATCATGATTGTTTTATTCAATGGACAGTTTTATGCAGTGGGTAGACACATAATATTTTTGTCTTTAATATTTTTATTACAATGTCAAAATAAAAATCTATATATTTTTTAAATGTGCTTGTAAATCTTTTGTACTGAATTTTTATTGTACCGCATCAAATGGATGATTTTGCAAAAAAAAAAAAAAAGTAAACAGACGAAGGTAACCATGCATGATGCATGAAAATTATGTCCGTTGTGTACTTTATGCGCAATGCAACTATGCAAAAGGTGCTAGAACTTAAAATAAACGGTCCAAATTTTATTATTATAGAAACTGACAATTAATGAGTTATTAGACTTTTAATATTGAAGGTCAAAAATCTCCCTCGGCTGCCCCCCTTCCATCAGATCTGTCCAGACACATTCACACCGAGCAGTAAAATGGCCGACCGTCACCCGACTGAATTTACAGCGCTTTAAACATAGATTCCTCCTCTTTCGTTTACATTACCGTATTTCATATTTAAAAACTACAGAAGGAGTGTTTTCATGACTAGCTACTAGATTTTGATGGAGTGTTGTATTTCACGTTGCCTCAAAACCCAGAAATTCGCACTTAAGCACTTTAGCTGTAGCTAGAAGACTAGCTGTGGTGCATGTAATTCCTGAGGTAAGTTACGAGCTTTGTTTTAAAGAGCAAATTATATAACATGTTGTTTAATACTGTTGACATTCGTATGCATTTAAATAAAAAAAGCAGTAGCGTGTAAGCATTTGTGCGTGATACAGTTTTTCTCGTCGACATCTGTTAGCCACTAACGTTAGCTCGTTTGCTAGTTTAACTAGCTAGTTAGCATCTGTATGGTCAGGAAAACAACTTTAGCTTCCCGCTGGTCGATCGTAAAAACATACCCGTGCGAATTTAGTACCGTACTAATTAATCTAGACAATGTTTGCATTAGGTGACAACAAATTTGAGGTGGCTTTATGATTTTGGTGGGCAGAGTGTAACGTTACTCGTCTTATAGTCCTGGCTCGCTTTTGACCAAACTGATACATATGCATGTCTGGTTTTGACAGTTGCTTACCCTTTAGATTTTTCTCGTGATCCGTATGCAAATAATCGGCGGCTTCTTGGGGGAATTAAACAAAACTACCTGAGATTTACGTTTAGTATGTGTCAATTTTATCTTGCTAACAAACTAGCTAATTCGGGTAACGGACCACAAAAGCATACGACATACAAAGTTTTGCCGTTAAATACTTGTTTTTGCACGAATCGTTCGAATAGCTGACGTATGGAAGGTCTGTAACGTTAATATTATATACTGCACCGGAGGAAATGGGTGGGTGAAGGGAGCCCCTGTCCGACAACTCTGCCCTGCCGACTGCAGGCTCACAGACGGATAGCAGCAGGAGTTTCCCCCAGTGTGAATGAAGATCATGTATGATTTTAATCGGCATCTCTTTTAATGCATGGCATATGCAAACTCAGGCCGAGCCTAAAACAGCATAACACTAATGTTACATATAGAGTGATTTGTGATATAATGATCATGTCTTTGGTGCCGCTGCTATGCGTTTGGTTTGGTAACAGTCAGCTGGACTGGTTGAAGGTGATACTCAACGAACTGTTCATTTTCCAGATAGTTGGTCATGCGTACATAGACAAATAGGCTTATATAAATGTATATACTTTTTTTTCATAATATTTTACAGTTGAGCATGTTTGTTTTGACCAAAAATGTTTTTTAAACCGTAATTCATGATTTTTGTAGAAAGGAGCATCAGGAAAGGGAGCAGCAGTTCATGGAAGACAAGAAAAGGAAAAAGGAAGATAAAAGGAAACGGGAAACCTCACAGAAGGTAATTGTTATATAGGTGTGATTTAATTATGTTGAACTGTTAAATTATAGTAGATTAATGCTCACCCTGTGGTGGTAAAACATACGGCTACAATGTGGGTGTGCATTCTGGAGTTATGTGCATTCTCTGCTTATGTGTGTAGAATTGATTTATCATATTGTTAATAATTTGAAAGTCATCCAAGCCACTGTTACTATTATGTCAAAGTGTTGTTTTAGAACTAGAGATACTAAAGTAATATTGGATATAAAGTAGTTTGTCGTCTTGTTCTATTTTTCTGTCTTTTTTGCTTAGCCATTGTCTGTGTTTTTCTCGTTCTTTTGCTGTGGGTAGACTGTAAAGGACTGTTCACACCCAGAACACTTACTTTACTAACGTCCACACTAGGGATGTCAATTTTCAATAATTTCCATGATCGATCGTTGTTTAAATGAACGATCAATTAATCGATTAAATGCATCAATTTGCAGTCACCAGCATGGCAGGATGTGTACAGTGCAAAAGCCACTCTCAAGCACTTTCTTACCCGAAATAAAGGGGTTTTAGTCTGAATAAAATGGTAGTTGCAGGATTGTAAAACGAATAGATGTGATTATTATGGTCATTTGATAAAATTAAAAGAGCGTGCCGTACGTTTGAGATCATTTTACCATGTTGACTGTTTTCTATCCCGGCACAGAGACCGCTGAACGCACTCTTTAAATGGTTTAGTGGTACTTGTTGTTGTATTTTACAAGACAATTGCAATGTTTTCAACTGACATTATGGCATTTAAAATTATCCCAAATGTAACTGTGGCACGTGTGTGGCTGTGCGGCGCAATTAGTTAACCCCCTCCATCGGCACTGCTGCGGCAAAACACTGTTTTATCCGAGTATTATGACCAGTTCTTAATTTGATCCTGTTGGATCCTGTTACAGAAAATGTCAGAATTTTGTGTTCCCGTTGGTCTATTCAAAAAATAAAATAAAAAATCATACCTGTCCTGTGCCCTAGGCTAGAAACTTGGGAACGATGCTCGTAGCTGTAGCATTACTGTTTAGTGACGTCATTGAATGCTCTGGGAAAATGTATTCTCAGTGTCAGTCACAGAGAGTTTTAATTGCTGTTTTGAATCCAGCAATTGTGTATTTACAAATGATAAACTCTGATTTTGACAAGTGTGATATAAAAGCTTTATTTATTAGAGGAATAATTGGTTAGCTGGTAAATGTTACATTTCGAACATGCTTTTGGATGCCGTTTGAGCCCATAGCCAACATTTCTGTGGCTTTGTTCTTGGTCACGAATTTCCACAAATTCAGTATTAATATTTAGGCATTCTTTTCCTAAATCCTCACCGCCTTTATTTCGCAGGTTTATTTTATTGTCATTAATTTTTTATCATTGTTTTTCGCATCTCTTGATGTGAAGGTCCTGCAAAGGGCTGAGCCTGATATGAAACAATTATCTGGGGTTAAGAATGGGGCTTTATTAGTGCTGTTCATTGATTCGAGTAACTTTGACATTTGAGTCTAAAGTGTTTTAATTCTTCAATATATGGTGTAAAAAAGTCTGAGTGCTGCCCTCTTCAGGTTGAATGGTGGCTACTGCAGTTGATTTTTCCTATTGGATGTTTGCGGTGGTACGTGAAGTAAGCGGTGGCAGGTGACGTAAGCAGTTTCCAGCTCACCACGCCCTTGGTTCGAGCTACCATGCCCTTGGCAGTATAAAACCATCTTGTTCCATCAAAATCACTGTAGCGAGTCAGGAGTTGGAATTGCGAGTATTGAAAACGATCAGGATAGAGCATTTTAGCATCTATTTAGTAGTGATCGACCGATATTGTTTTTTTATAACCGATACCGATTATTTGTATGTTTATGTACCCGATAACCGATATGCAGAACCGATATTTATTTACTGTTATACTTCTGTTTCTGACAATTATTACAACACAAATGAGCTGAAAAAAACATTTTATTTATAACAATCACTCCCCCCTTGCATACAAAAAAAAAAACATTATATTTATACACAAATAAATAGAGGGGTCTGAGTCCAAAAAATTTAAGCGCACTGTTACTAAGTGTCTTTGTTTTAAAATAAAAGCTTTGATGAGGTAAAAAAATAAAAACAGGTAAAAAAATAAAGCACAAAAATGATTCTAACATATTGGTGGGGGCGGGAGGGCTATTTAGGAGTGCATAGCTATTTACTCCCAGTTAAGCAGAACTAGGTTTTAGTGTAGAAAACAGAGTCTTTCAGCTTTCTGCCCTGTAAGCCTGCTTCCTTCAAAAATGTCATGCAGTGGCCGTGCTTGAGGCTTCCTGATCATCAACCCAGTCAGGTGCTGAGCAATATGAACGAACTTTTTTTCCCGAGACTATATAAAGTTAAACAGCACTTGTCAGTTGGCATTTTATGATCTAGATTCAATCTAACGTTAGATCATGAAATGCCAACTGACAAAGTGCTGTTTGACTATAACTTAATCAACCGCGATCGCGCATGGAGATAATAAATAATTAATTTCCACAAAGCGGTAGGCTATATTTATATGTGTATTAGCGAAATAATTGTTATGTAGTAAATGATAATATAATCTAGGGTGTTTAAACAAGATAATCTTGTCAAAAGTTTCATTCAGTCGCCGTGCTTAAGCCTCCAGATCATCCGTCAGTTGCTAAGCAATATGAACAAACTTTCTCTTCTAGACTAATGGTGAGCAAATACAACAGATAGAGAATTAAATTCAACGCTTTTATTTTCAACATGCACTCATTCATGTCTGTTTTATTTAATTCATGTAAAGATACGTCTTTATTGGGGCAGGACATGATGAATTACACTACGTGACTCAATGAGTTCGTCTCAATTGTTTAGAAACAAGCTGCATAAATTAACTATATCAGGAATTTATGTCTCAGATCTCATTTGTGCATGTCTGTTATGTTAAATAAAGTTGATTAATTAAAGCAAACCAAGTAGAACATATATTTACCTGTGCACTGAGTTGTTGTTGACTGATCCGGGCTGCAATGGCGGAAATCTCAAAACGGCCACAAGATGGCGCCGTAAATCGGCGAATCCGATATTACAAAACCGATACCCGATTATGGAAAAATGCTTAAATATCGGGAAAAATATCGGTAAACAGATACATCGGTCGATCACTACTATTTAGCATAACATGAATATATATTAGTGGTGGGCCGTTATCGGCGTTAACGTGCTGCGTTAACGCGAGACTCTTATCGGGAAAAGCTGAACAGAGTAGCTGGTTACTCACGCGCTATATTCGGTGCGGTGAGAGAGAGAGAGAGAGAGAGAGCAGTGTATCACGGACAGCGACACTGAACCGAGCTCTCTTCTGTGAAGTTCTCCTCGAAGTCCCTCCTGCACCTAAACGAACAAATACAAATCACAGTTTGAAGAAACAAAAAGATGTGAAAGCACTCAATTCAGTACTCGCGGTGTTCTGGTGTTCGGGGCTCAAGCAGAGAAAGGTGTCTCAAAACACTTTTTTGCTTGTTTTTGCTTATTTTTGCTCTTGTGCTTACAAATACATACAAAATATGTCAAAATATCCACCTTGGAAATTATGCTAGAAAAAGTCTGTCAGTTATTTCTTAAGTCAAAGTAAACAGTTGAGGAAAAATGAGATGTGTATTATATTGGATGCGTTCATCGTCTCTTAAAGTGACCGCGCCTAATTTAGCTGCTGGCTGCTGTAATGTTAATCCAAGAAAATGAAAATCACTCACTGTTCTTGACTGAATTACTTTATAGTTTTAACAGTCAAACCAAAAATTATTCAGACACCAGATGTAATTTTTGATATATATAACAAAACTGTAATAATGTGAGATGTATCTGAATAAAAGTAGGTTTGATTGTATATTTCATTTTTACATTGAAGACTATCCAGTGCCATTTTTCATTTAATTATTTGGTTTCTGTACCTTGACACCTACAAACTTGAAAAAAACTTAAACATTGTGTAAATAGCACAAATAAAAATAAACAAACATACAAATTAAACAATTTCAGACAGGGCCCACTGGTACAGTACAACCTTCACCGGGTCCCCGCTGACCCCAGCTACGGCAATTCGAATGAGCCATTTTAATCTAGATTAATCTAGATTAATTTCAAGATCACAGTGAGATTAATCTAGATTAAAAAAAATTAATCTATGCCCACCACTAATATATGTATGTTAGAGGTGTAGCGATACGCGTATTCGTATTGAACCGTTCGGTACGAGGCTTTCGGTTCGGTACGCGGTACGCATTATTAACCGAACGGTTCGTTGGACTAATTATATTTGGAAAAAAACTATTTGTGAAATATAATGATATGCGTTCAACAATATAGCCCAATAACCCAAACGACGTAACAGGCAACGCCCCTGCCACCCCCGAAGAAGAAAAAATATAAAAATATACACCAACTTATATGTTTATGTTAGGCTACTCAGTCAGAGTGAGCGAGCAGTTCATGCACGGTACGCGGTGGCCAGTGCGTTTAACAGACCAGAAATAGAAGATCCTCCAATAACCAACAGGTCTGGTGTTTGGGTGCACTTTACCAATCGATCGGGGCATCCAAACAAACATGGAAATCAAAATGGACTAGTACTGTACTGTGTCAGAATTTCTTGAGCAGTATGATACAATTAACAGGCCTGCACGTTATTAGATAGAAGAACTGTTATAAATAGAACGTATGTACGGGAAGTTTTGAAAACTCCACCTACTTTACTCTTGGCATGGTGCAGCGTAACTCGCGTTGTATCTGAAGGGCAACGCTGAGCCCAGGGTGAAAAGACCCTTTAGCAATTTTGCAACGAGCCTTCAGCACGTACTGAGTGAGCGGGTGCCTATAGTGGAAAACGCAGGTTTTAAGAACATGCTTAATGTAATTGAGCCCCATTACAAGATTCCTTCACGAGCCCATTTCAGCCAGACCGTAATTCCTGCTTTGTTCCAAAAAACATAAGCCCTATAGAGAACCAATTGAGTAAAAACACACTCGATATAAAGAGTTATAGAGTTCCATATAAAAAGTTACATCTTTGTATCTGTTCATAACTACTGCAACAATTTTTTTATAAGGAGCTGTTTTTGTTTTATACCAGGGTGTCCGCGGGGTTTTAAAAAGTATTAAAAAGTGATAAATCAAAATAGTCAAATTTAAGGCCATTAAAAGTGTTAAATGTGGTCTCAGAGGTATTATTTTTTTCCAAATTAGGTATTATTTTTTCAGACTATCAGGTGTCATATTCTGATTGAAATTCTATCTGCGTTCGCGTTAGTTGGTTTAAATACACGCTACATGTAAACTATTCTTTGTTGTCTTCTCCTGTCAAAATAACGGAGTTCATTAAGAATTATTCATATTTATTTGGTAGTGGGTGGAGCTAATGCGCAAATGGCAATTTCATTGGCTGGCGCTGATTTAGTACCGTCCCTGTTTTGATTTCAGCAAATCAGTTTGACCGAACGCTGACAACGTGATTAATATTCATGAACCCAGCAGCTCATCAATTCATAGTGCATTGTATATACATTAGTATGATAGTAGAATTAGTAGTAGTATTATCTTTTAATAATAATTAATTTGATCTATTACTATTTTGTTACAGAAACCCTCAATGACCAAAAATATCTTAAGTATCACCACCAGTCTTAAGTTCAGTTAAAATGACAAATATGCATTCATTAGGCCTAAAAGTAAATTTTTACATAAGGGCATTGTGCTAGAAATATTACTATTATTTAGTAAAATGTATGTGATACTGCTACTACTGTTGAAGAAAATTAAAAAACTTTATTTTTTGAAGAAATAAATCACAATATTTCTTCCATGTTTTAATTTTAATAGCAAATCCCCTTTATTTACCAAAAATAAAATGTTTAAATTTCATAAATTAAAAGACAAATTAAATTTGGGTGAAACTTGTTTACTGTTTTTCATAATTATATAAATTGTAGAAAAACTTTAAACACAATAAGTATAAAGAATGGCATTGGTTTTATTTTTAGTGTAAAAAGTAAAAAGTAATTTTTTTTTTTAATTAGCATATTTTTGTGTTTTGCTTTGGTACCGAAATTGGTACAGAGAACCGTGGATTTTCACGGCTATCGGTCCCGAATACTGAAATTTTGGTACAGTGACAACACTAACAGGAAGATTTATTGTTCAGTGTGTAAAAAAAACATCAATGTCAACTGGATGGGAGCTAACGCACTTCGGTCGCATATGCAATCCACTAAACATAAAAATGGAATGCGTGCTCGGAGAGAGCAGTTAATTCTACCAATCTCAGCTGTCTGCGCGGCTGCACCTCCACCACCACTGCCGCAAATTCGTGGCGCAGTTTTTGAATCCACAACAGTTCATAGAAGATGCCCGTTTGTAATGCATCAACTTGCAATGAATTCCAGCCAGTGTGCTGGAACTATACATTCTCTCCATTGCAAATTTTATGTAGTTTGTTTTATTTTATTTACTAAGTTTTATTTACGAAGTTATTTACTCTAAATCTATTCTTTTTTGTATGTTATATGTCAAAATCTGTGTAAATAATAGAAAGGTCGCTGATTAACACTTGCAATTCAGTGTCGTGATGGTTTTAAAAAATATTCTGAAGGTAGTAAAAAAGGTATTAAAAAGTAGTAAATTTAACTTAAGGATTGCTGTATATACCCTGTATACAGTATGCTGCTAAGAAAACACCATAGAAGATGGATAAAGAATAGCTCCATCAGTTCAATGTAAAAAAAAAAACATACTTTGTTAGTTTTAATAAATAAAACATTTTTTAAAAATCAAGGAAATTTATCTGCCAATTTTTTTCTTTTTGCTGTATCTAAAACGTACCGTACCGAACCGTGACACCAGTGAATCGTATCGAACCGAACCGTGAATTTTGTGAACCATTACACCCCTTATGTATGTATAGTAAATTAATCTGTCACTGCGGGTCTCAGGTTCACGCCTCACCCTTGGTTCGTTCCCTCTATCTCCGCTGTCCTCTGCCCACTTTTTCAGCATTTTTCAAATATTGCCAGTGGGTGGAGTCAGACTCTGACCAGGGGTTTAGTTACCCTTTAATGACTTAGTTACTACAGTTCTATTGCTTTCCATGTTGAAGAACTTTTTGTTTCTATTTTAATATACTTTTAAATCACATTAAAAGCTTAATTTGCGTCTGCTTTCATTTGCTCCTTAATATGAATGAATGATAATACATTTACTTTATTTTCTGGACTATTAGGTGCACCTTCAATGAATGACCTATTTTAGAACTGTTTTCATTTATAGGGCGCACCGGATTATAAGGAGCATAGAATAGAAGATACTGCAGTCAAACGGGTGACTGGATTTGCGTAATGCATCCACTAGATGAAGCTGTGCTAAAGGGAATGTCCACATTATGACAGAGCGCCTTGATTAATATATAAGGCGCTCCGGATTATAAGGCGCGCTGTCAGTTTTTGATAAAATTAAAGGCTTTTAAGTGCGCCTTATAGTGCGGAAAATACGTTATATACCGTTATCGTCACTCACAGCTGCCCGCATGTGTTTTGCGAATGAGCCGCACACAGCCCAAAATGAAATGGCTTAATTGACCATTGATAGCTTTAAATCGATTACATCTCTTATCGACAATTTAGCGATCATCGATTAATCATTGGCATCCCTAGACTACACCAGCGGACAATATTCTAAGCGTGGGCTGTCAGCTGCTGCTGTGAATTCTCAAACTCATTGATGTTGGGTGGATTCTGATTGGCTGTCAATGTTTCTGAGTCAGAATCATCCATTCAGCAGCATCATGATATCTGTCATCAGGTCATGCGTGGCACAAGTCTATGGAGGAATAAAACTCAGACATTGTCCTAGCAAACATTGTTCTGTAGTGTAATTTTAAATGTCATACTGACTACTTTTTTCCTTGTTTCAGGTTGCAGAGCAAAAAAATAAAGGTAACTACCTTCTGTATTCTTGTGAAGTGTTTTAGAATAGTTTTTGAATTTTTTAATGGTGCTTTTCGTCTTTCATGTTTGTATTGTCTCCTGATATCTAGGGCTGCAGCTATCGATTATTTTAGTAATCGAGTCGAGTATTCTACCGATTATTCCATCAATTAATTAATTTTCTTTATTAAAGAGCATTACTAAAGATACAAGAGAAAATAAAATAGGTCTCTTAAAATAAACAACTAATTTGTTTACTTTTTAGAAAAAAATGTATTGCTGAAATTGTGTACATTAATAACTATGAAAATAAACCCATTTAATAAATGCAGTTGCCAAATTGCATTCAAAATGCAAATACAAATATATATATATATAAAAATACAAGTCAATTTCACGTTACATTAAAAAGGTAAACATTACAGGTTTAATCGAAGGCATAAATCAATAAATATAAAAATCTATTTCATATTACTTTAAAAAAGGTAAACAAAATATTTCAAACTAAAGCTAAGGCACAAATCAAAACAATAGTTATGAAAATAATAACAATGCCTAAATATTGCATTTGTCGTGCAACTTAACTTTCACTAAAGTTACTAAACTAAAGTTTCAGCCTAACTAAAGCTTAAGTGTGACATAAACCTTTACTGTCATCTCGAAAGGCTTTTTGTCTTTTGTAAGAGGCAAAAATCAGTGGACAGGAAGGTAACTTGGAACAAGAACAAGAGACCGTACACAGTTTTTCTATAACATGAAATTAGTTATTTGGAGTATAAACCCTCTTTAAGTCTCTCTCTGTGTGTGTGTGTGTAAAACTTGTTTTTGATACCCTTCATATTCTGTGTGCTGGTCAGTTCACAGCAGTGATAGAAATGAAACGGCAGCTCACCTCTGGGATAGATACAGTGTTGAGAGAAGAATATGTTTAGACCCCTCCTTCCGAAGCTTAGAATATGTGGTGTTGATTACTACCGGAGCTTCGAAGCTCAAAAAATGGTATTCGGACCAGCCCTAAAATTTTGGGATATGCCGGTATCAAATTTTCCTGTTGCGATTAATTGCTCGTGCTTTTATCACGGTAAATGGTATTATCACGGTATTGAAATTTAGTTTAAAGGAGTGCTCAAAATATAGTATAATAGGTTAAATAACTTTTTTCTAATAACAAAAATAACTGAACATTTAAAATAAATTAAAGCAATACAGAAAAATGTATAAAGTTAAAAGTTTTGCACAGATTAAAGTGCAGAAGAACTATAGAGACCAATAGGTATCACTTTAAAATCTCATTAGTTAACCATTAACATTCACAATGAGAAATAGCTACATGTGCTACATAAGTTAAACATTTTTGTTTAAAAAGATATTTAATCAACTAAACATGAACTAAGATTTATATAACACAGTTGCAACTTTACATTTTAACAACTTATTAACTATTGGAATACCTAAGATTATGAATGTTCAGAAGAATTCTTCATTGGCAGTTTATGTTAACCGATTAACTAATGTTAAAAATGAAGCCCTAATGTAAAGAGTAAATTAACAATTAAAAAAAATCTAAACACTTTAAACTATATCTATGGCTTGTTGTAGTCCAGATTAAAATAGCCTATTAAGTCTTAATACTTAAATATTTGGCTCTGTGATGAACATCATAGAAAATACACAAATCTATTTAAAACCTTAACCCTATTTTAAAAATGAAAGATGCTTAAAGTGTGTAATTAAAACCACCAGTAGGAGGCAGCAAGTCACTGCTAATATGTGATTAATTGCAATTGAACTTAATCATTAAAATGGTTGATTCATTCAGGAACGAAACACCGGCATGTTGCTCAGAGACGCAAAACAGTGCTGTCTCTGTGTTTTGAATAATTTTTTGTTGGCGTAAAAACAAAAACAGGCAGTATGGTGTCTAAAACCAGTCTCTTAATATTAACTTCTTGTTCATTTAACTTGCATATAATCAGGATCACATTTGTAATCATGCTGATTTTTAGAGGTGAAAATTGGCACTCTTCGTGTGATGTTGACTAACTTTCGTTGGTATTTGTTTGCTTAATGCATGTATGGGAAGTGTGTCTGTGTGTGTTACAGAGAGAGAATAAGACAGTCAACATAAATGGTCCTTATTCTTTAACAAAACATAGCTAATGTTAACTTAGGGACATCATAATTAGCCACCATATATTGATTTACGATCTTAAATATTTCCAGCGTTTATCGTTCTGTGTCGGTAATAATGGTCTGTGGAGAACAGTGTTTCATGCGTAGTTACAGTAAATGGACTAAATGAAGTTTTGAGGCGAACGCAGGCCTGCCAACCTGTACACATTTTGCATAGTGGTTACGCATTTTGACCTCAAAGTACACTGGTACGATTTGTCAGTATAAACTATCTCCTTTTTTTGGCTTTGCATTTAAATAATTTCTGCATTTATTTCTCTCATAAATGCGTAGCCACCTATAGTTTCAGTTCAAAGTATATCGCTGTCGCCCTGTCAGATGCTCTGATAGAAAGGCAGCGTATGAGGCTGACAGAGATGTGCTGTTTAATGTGTTGGAGATGTGCTGTCTTTATCAATGCATAACTTGCATTTCACAGGTATATTCTCCATCTGTAAAAGTTGCTGTCAGTGTGTGCAATTAGCTTTTGATTTGCGATTCCCCGCTAAACTCCACAGACTTCATTTAGAATGAGCGTCGCCACGCACATGTGCAGCAGACTTAGCACAATGAAATAGGAGCAAAATAACTGACTAAAATATACATTTTGCTGAAATATTGTATAGTTGCACAATAAAAGTGACAGAATTTTAAACCTATAGGTAATTGCTTTGGTAAGATAACACTAACTGTAAGTGTAATGGGGTAATCAAAATAGCCTTTTTACTCAATTAGTGTTTATTTAAATTTTTAGTTTAGTAACTTCTACTTTAAAAGGATTATTTTTGTTTTTAAATTGAAATATTACAATGTTAGAATGTAATGTGATTTTAACCCTTTTTTGCACATAATATATGCCTACATGCTTACATATATTTTATTACTTTAATCCAAATCCAAATTACCAAGATACCGTATTTTCCCAACCATTTCTATTGTTTACCTGAATGTAGCTTTTCTGCAGTTCTGCTCTCATTTTCCCCCTAAATTTTTCACTACACAGTGCCAGAATTGACCAAGCCTCCATCAGCACAGTCTCCTGCCACCCCCAACTCAGCTTCCCCCAGCCCTGGACCCGTCCTCTCTTCAACCCCATCCACTGCCACCGCGGCTGCTGGCGCCCTCCCTCAGGGTGGGAACAATGCTAAGCGGCCGGCGGTGGCCAACGGAACGCCCTCCCCCAGCACACAGAATTCTCAGCGCTACATGCCCCGTGAAGTGCCCCCTCGATTCCGTTGCCAGCAGGACCATAAAGTGCTACTGAAGAGGGGTCAGCCACCACTGTCCTCCATGCTGCTGGGGGGAGGCAACAGCGGGGGAGACAGCCCCAATGAAACAGTGGCTTCTGCCTCAGGTAAGAATCATAATCTTTTGACTAATAGAAAAAGAGAAACTTTGTTTTTTAAGGCTCTTTATTTAGAGATCTTTATGTGAAAGAGATCACAAACAAATAGTTATTTACATACATTATACAGGTTTGATTTCAGTTAGACTGAAACAGTAAAACATTTTTTAAATGTGAATGTTAATAAATGATGTAAATGTTGCTCAACTCCAAACACATTGCAAGGTATTGTTCCAGTCCATATCAAATTTTAGAATACTCATTGTGTGCTGTATACTTGCATTATACTTGAACGCTGTAGTGTACACATTTCTTATGAGGGAGGTTATAGCTTACTGCAAAAATGAAAGTTCTTAAAAATGCATTTTTTCTGTGAAACACTTTAAAGATACTTTGATAAATATGTGTCAATACAATGAAGATGCAAGACCAAATTGTTTTGAAACTCAGTGACTCAATGGAAAATTTCCTGATAATTTACTTACCCCAATGTTATCCAAGATGTTTACATCTTTCTTTCTCCAGTTGAAAAGAAATTAAAGTTTTTAATGAAAAAAATACAGGATTATTCTCCTTTATAGTGGACTTCAGCAGCTACCAAATGGTTAAAGGTCAAAATTACAGTTTCAGTGCAGCTTCAAAGGGCTCTATACAATACGTATTTCACTTTATACATAATCACATTCAAATGGTCACGTGTGACTTAGGCGGAAGTACCGACTCAGTGTTTACAAGTCGAACGTGCAAAGTCAAATGCTGTTTACAAAAACAAGAGTTTTGATTATGTATTATGTGAAGTCATGGATGCGCGTCGCAGAGCAGTGCAAGGTTGTGCATTTGTGTTTCTAAAGCATAATTGTTTTTTTTTTTTTTTAAGAAAATGACGGATCATTTCACTAGATAAGACCCTTATTCCTCGTCTGGTATCGTGTAGAGCCCTTTTTTGACCTTCAACCATTTGGTAGCCATTGAAGTCCACTATGAGGATAATGATCCTAGCATGTTGTCATCAAAAACCTTAAAATCTTTTTGACTGAATAAAGAAAGACATAATCATCTTGGATGACATGGGGTGAGTAAATTATCTAGAAATTTTCATTTCATAGTAAACTAATCTTTTAATTGGACAGAAATAGTTCTTCAAAATATCTTTTGTGTTTCACAGAAGTCATGCAGGTTTGGAATGGCATAAGTGAGTAAATGATGAACCTTCCCTTTAAGATTTTGAGACTTCTTTCTATCATATTGGTTTAGTTTATATGCATATAGGTTGTGTGTCATAAGAATAAAATCTTGGAGGTTCATGAAGAGTTTGGTGCTTTGTTTCCAGATCCAATCCAGGGCCTTTTGGGTCCAGCTGCTCCCTCACTGCCCCATACGTCATCCTCCTCCTCATCAATCGCTGCTTCTTCTTCTTCAAATTATGCAAATTCCATGTGGGGGAACAGCTCTGGCAGCCAACCCCTCTCTCAGGGCAGAGAAAAGATGATAGTGGATCGGTCAGACCTGGAGGAATGGCCCAGTATTGCTGCTGGGGATGGGTCAAAGGCAGGGGATACAGCAGGAACCGGAGGTGCGGACAGTAGCGGAATTCTGAACTGCAGCACCTCATGGGGTGAGAGGCATCTCCAGCAGCAACCGAAAGTTGTGGGAGGAGGAAACGGGAGGAAAGGAGTGAATTCTGGCAGCCCTTCCCCACCCACATCCTCCGGTTCACCAAATGAATGTATGCAGTCTGGTAGTGTTTGGGCTTCATCCTCCCATGAACTAATAGGGGGGAATGCAGTAGCAGCAGGCTCATTGCCCCCCATATCCAAAGCTGCCACTCTACCAGGGGGCTCCGATAGCTCCCTTGGTGTTAGCTGTGGGATTCCAGGTGCCAATTTTAACCCTAATGCCAATCCTTCTGCTTGGCCTGCCCTGGTACAGGAAGGGGCTGGGACAGTTGCAACAGAGGGTGGCTCCTCTTCCCTCCAAAGCTCATCTTTGTCTGCCAGCAACCCTCTTTCTGTGAATCAAGCCTCTCATCAGCACCAACTTCACCAAATGCAATCCAGAGACAGAGATCCACCCTGTGGAGAGTGGGGTGGTGCAGCACTGGAACCAGGAGCAGGACCAAAAAACAAAGGGTTGACAGAGGCGGCTGAAATTAACTCTGGAAGCACAGGTGGAGGGGACGGCTCCACTTCATCTTCCTCCTCCACCAGCTCATCATTTTGGAGAGCTCAGCCTTTCCCTGCAAACTCCAAAACGGGTGCCTCAAGGACTGAATCTTGGGAGGATGGAGCAGGAGGGAGCTCTGGGTCTGCTGAAGGCAGAAAAGCATGGGGTTATGCCAGTCAGGATGATCAAGGAGATTTGACAGGGGCAAGTGCGTGGGGAACTGCAAGTGGGGGTCAGACCCCCGGGGTATCTCAGGGAGCATGGGGTGGGGACCATATGTTGGTTGGGGAATGGGGGGCATCAAGTGGTGTTGGGGCTGTCAACAATCCAGGTGGGAAAGATGGTTCGAGCAGTAACAGCAGCAGCGGTGGCAGTGTCGGTAACCCGACGACTTCCTCCTCCACACCTTCAACTATGACAAGAGCTTGGGACAATCAGAAAGGTGTTGGGGATGTAGGAGCAGGAGACTCAAGTGAGTGGGGAGGCCGGGGTAGCAGAGGTGGGGGAGGTACCTCATCCTCCAGTGGCGGAGGAAACTCCAGAAGTGGCAATCAGCACCATGGCCTCCACCGCACTCATCAACCTCTCAACCCTGAAGTGACCTTACAGAATCTGCTTAGCCGGTCTGACTTGGATCCAAGAGTGCTGTCCAACTCTGGTTGGGGTCAGACACAAATCCGTCAGAATGTGGCATGGGATTTGGAGGGAGGAGGCGGAAAAGTGGCACCAGGTGGAGCAGAATCCTCATCTGCAATGAGTGCACCTGCCCCCACTCAACCGTACTCTGGTTTATCCACCACCACAACTACTGATCCATCTTCCTCCTCTCTGCTGCAAGATGCAGCTCTAGATGCCAACTTGAACTCAAACTCCATCCTCGGGCCGCCTGCTGCTTCCCCTGGTGAAGGTTGGGATAACAGTAGTAGCAACGGCAGTTCTTCTTTGCATGTCAGAGGCCCTCCACCCTCTGGTGTCAATATCCAAAACCCTGCAGTCTCACAATCTGTAGGTGTTGTAAGTAGTTCAGTTGGTGGACAAGGTAAGCCACCCGGGGGTTGGGGAGGGACTGCTACATCAGAAGGCAAAGGGAAAGATTGGGACAGCGAAGGAAATGAGTGGCGAGAATTTAGAACAGGGAGCTCGTCGGGCAGGTGGGGAGATTTCCAAACGCAGGGTACTCCATCAACTGGAGGAAGTGGCTGGGGAGACAGTCAGGAGGATAAACGAAAAGGCAGTTGGAAAGAAGTGGGACGGGGGGATGTGGGCAATTGGGGAACAAGAGGTAACAGTGACTGGGGAGAGAATGAGCCCAAATCATGCAGTGGGGGTTGGGGGGATGGGAAGAGTAGTGGAGGTACTAGTGGGGACTCAGAAGTGGGCACATGGGTTAGTTGGGATGGGGAAACTTCTAGGGGGGCATGGGGAACTGGAGGTACAGGGTCGGGTGGAGACATGGGTGGCAAATCTCACCAAGGCTGGGGTGGGAAGATGCACCAATCACAGATGCCAAACAGCCAATTGGCCTCACAGAAAGGCCCGGCACAACAGCAGCAGCAGCAACAATCACAGCCTCAGCAGTGTCAGTCGGTGGACACAGGGGCCATGCAAGGGAGCTGGGGAAGACCAGCAGGTCCTTCAGCCCAGAGCCAAAGTTCAGGGTGGACTTCAGGGCCCATACCCCAAGTTTCCAGTGGCTCTGGAGACACATCAGAGCCCAGTGGTTGGGAGGAGCCTTCTCCACAGTCCATCAGCAGGAAAATGGAGATTGATGATGGAACATCTGCGTGGGGTGACCCCAGCAAATACAACAACAAAAGTGTGTGGGATAAGAACAACGCCCCATCTGTCCAGGCACAATCAGTGTCCCCTCAGCAAGGACCCCCAACCCTACAGCAGCAGCCACCTGGAAGAATGCCAACTGGCCTAGGAAATAGGGACATGAACCTTACACATTCAGCAAACAAGGGGCCAGGAATAGGTAAGAACGTGCACTTTTCTTTAAAGTAGGGGTGGGCAAAATGGAAAAAAATATATCATGATTTTTATTTTTTTAGAAATATCACGATTTTATCAGAATTCTTTGTCATGTTTATTTTGCAAGTTGTGTGAGCATAACAGCCAAAATAATTTCCCTATTATAAAGAAAAGGCCTTTCAAGGTAACAAAATAAATTAAAAAAGGCAGATATTTAGGACAAAGTGGGTGAAGATAAATGTCATTGTTTTATCTTTGATATAAAAAATTAAGAACAAAGATTACAACCACACATAATATACAATAAAACAAACAGTTTTTTTTTTCTGGTACAATAGGTTTATTTAGCAGTAGCATTCAAGAAATTGAATGAACAAATATAAAAATAAAACACTATAAAGATCGATTCCAAATACAACTTAAAAAAAAACAATTTTTTATAAGAAGTTCAGTCAAGAATAGTGAGTGAGATTTTTTTCTTTGCGTTTTGTTTTATCATTATTAAAGGAATAGTTCACCTAAAATAAAAATTTTGAAGAAATATGTCTGTTTTTAAATGGCGTTTTATTTTTATACCATTATTTACTCACTCAAAAGTTGTTTTAAACCCCAAGGAGTTTATTTCTTCTGCTGAACATAAATGCTTTTTTGAAGAATGGTAAAAACAAAACAGCTGCTGGTCCACAGTGACTTCCATAGTATTTTTTCCTACTATAAAATTTAATGTGGACCAGCAACTGTTTGGTTACCCAGATGGAATGTGCCATATCATACCATCCACTGTAGTACCGTTATACATTTTTACATTAGGGGTGACCCCAAATAGTCGACGATTCGATCGATGCTTCGATTCGAGGAGCCTGATTCGACTATAAATCTCACAGGCTGGCTGTTATGATTATGCTATTTTGACTACATGGGGGAGCTCAAATGTCTGATTTCACATAGAACTTGCTGTTTTCTCACATTAAGTTAATATGCAGCCTATTATGATAAAGCCATGAATAAGAATCTGAAAAGAGAGAAGCCTCAAGTTAATATTTTAAATTTCATGAATAAATTCTACCACCCCTATAGATTTGTTTCACTATGCCATTTTATAACATGAAAGTGAAAGTCAATGCAAAGCATTTCAACTAGGGATGCATAATCATGATTTTTCATGGCCGATTCCAATACCGATTTTTTTTACAAAGCAAACTAGCCGATTCTGATACCAATTTCCAATTTTTTTTTATTTTTTATTTATCTTTAAGTAACTAAGAAGAAAGAATGGAAAGCGTGCATAAACAAGATGTTTATTTGGTATTTAATAGGCAAAAATAACTTTTAGCTATTGAACACGATAACCGTAACCATCTGAAATTTACGGCAGTCACTGCACAGTAAGTAGCCTACATTCAATACAAGCATAGATGGTATGGTACAGACATCAGCATTTAGCTTTTGTTTTTGAATTGGGTTGAAACTACATAGAACTGGCCTTAAATGAAAATATTAACTGTAATCATGTGAAATTTAAAGGCAACAACTGCATAGTTCTACAATCCAAACAACACAATCAACACACATTCAATAAGATGTTTCTTAATCAGCATTCAGTATTTGTTTTTGTCTTTAAATGTGGTTTAAAAAAAAAAAAGGTCTTTACCAGTGAGAAAAGTATGCTATATTAATACATTATTCCAAAATGTTAAAAACAATTAATGTTGGTGCGAATAAAACAAAGATGCAAAGTGTTTCATCCAATAAAAAAAAAATAAGCTAATGATTAACATCTATATTTTTTTACTTGAGCCAATGAAAAATAAATAACTATTGTCTCAAGTAGGGATGCACCGAAATGAAAATTCTTGGCCGAAACCGAAAAAGAGAAAACCAAGGACGAAAACCGAAACCGAAACACCGAAAGAAATTATGCCAATTATTAGTACCATTGCATTTATTGCTATGACCGTGTACTAACTTTACTAAAATTAAGACATTGCAATTGCATAAATTAATATTAAGGTTTCAAAGATAATTACAATTACATAACTTATTTTAAAAAACAACAACATAAAAATACATAATTACAAATTATGCAAATATTTATTAAGCACATTGCAACAATGCACAGTATAAAATAAAATTCAAACTAAAAATGTATCCCACTCATGTGTATATTAAATAATGTACAGGCCTACTGGCCTGCAGAAAGGTTTTAAAATGAACTGTTCTCTCATAAAAACAAAGTGCATTTAGGTGAAGTGCATTTGAAATTTTTCTATGTAGGACTAGAAAGTGCATTACTTCTCCAGTTGGCAAGACTGTTATCACTTCTGGGGATGGGGACTTCAGACAGATAACCATCTAGCTGTTGAGCAGTTGAGCTTGTCATCTGCCTGACATTTGAGAAATATTTGAGAGAGTGTATTTAAATAGGGCCAGGGCATAAATAAAGATTTTTATCAAATTAAAGCAGAAATCTCACATTATGAGATGTCACATATATATATATATATATATATATATATATATATATATATATATATTAGGGGTGTAACGATACGCGTATTCGTATTGAACCGTTCGGTACGACGCTTTCGGTTCGGTACGCGGTACGCATTATGTATACCGAACGGTTCGTTGGAGTAATTAATTATATTTGAAAAAAAAAAAAAAAGAGAGAGAAAGAAATATAATGATATGCGTTCAACAAGGTAGCCCAATAACCCAAACAACGTAACAGGCAACGCCCCTGACACTGCCGAAGAAGAAAAAAACACCATCTTATATGTTTATGTTAGGCTACTCAGCAGGCGCTCGCTCACTCAGTACGCGCTGAAGGCTCGTTGCAAAATAGCCAATGCGTTTAACAGACTAGAAATGAGAAGATCCTCCAATAACCAACAGGTCTGGTGTTTGGGTGCACTTTGGATTCCCTTTAAGCTATAATGGTGATGGCAAGAGAGTGGTGGATAAATAAACAACGGTATGTCGCATCTGCAACATGACAGGGTACACCAGCGGGATTACAAAAAAAAAAAAAAAAAAAACAGCGGGAATATCTGGGATATATGCGTCAGTACTATCTGGGAAAAGACGAAAAAAAGGAGAAACATGCACGCAGCAAACTATCCCTGCAGCATTTAGACACTATAGCTTACAGGGAATCCAACCCAAACACCAGACCTGTTGGTTATTTTAGGATCTTATATTTCTGGTCTGTTAAATGCATTAGACATTTTGCAACGAGCCTTCAGCGCGTGCTGAGTGAGCGAGCGCCTTAGGGGCCGTTCACATATCGTGCCTAAAAACGCATGGAAAACGCTAAGCGCGTCTTTCTCCTGAGGCGTCTGTCTTTGCTAAGCAACAATGACGTGCTCTCTCCATGAGACGCGGAAATTTCAGCGAAGGATAAATGGATTTGCAGCTCTAAAAATCGCTTGCAGTAGCTCTGCTACTGAATTTATTTCAAAATTGCAATCCATATACAACTATGATCAGCTGTTCCTTCATCTTGGCTGAGCTCTCAACGTTGTTACGGGAAAGGATGAAGCTGATTGGTTGGTTCTTGTCACATGACCCGCGGTGCGCTTGCGGCATTCTGAAAAGTTGAGATGTTTTTACATTTTGCTGTATCTAAAACGTATCGAACCGAACCGAACCGTGACATCAGTGTATCGTATCGAACCGAACCGTGAATTTTGTGAACCGTTACACCCCTAATATATATATATATATATATATATATATATATATATATAGTAGCCTAAGAACAAAATAGCCAATGTATTATTATTATTTGAGGCACTTTCTTGCAGAATTCCACTGAACATATCAGACAACAATGGTGCATGCCCCTCATCTGGTGCAGAGACAAGTCTTTTTTTCTGCGCTCTGATTTGTCTACTGCACTTGGCGCTTCTCTCTACGTGGGTTCTCCGCATCAAGCATGGCCTGGATCATTTCTAGTGCGCGCTGCCTTATTTCCGGATCCAAGTAATGGTCTTTATAACACGGATCAAGCACATTCGCGATGAAGTGCAGAGGATCCGAAAAGATCTCAGTGAGACGTGTGCTAACAGACTCAAGAAGACTGTACTTTTCTTTGTTTTCACTTCGTGGTCCGTCTTAATCTCTTTGTTAGGAGACGCTTTGGTGCTGCGAATAAAGGAATAAGAAGAGAGAGAATGTTCTCACTGGTGTGAAGTGAATGTCGCGGGGAGCTCGTGGTCTGCGCTATGCAGGTGCACGTGCAGGTCGCGGTTTCTGTTTGCGTCATCACAACATTTCGGCGGTGTTGTTTCGGTGATAAAAGTCTATCGGCCGAAAACCGAAAAGGCCATTTTCGGCCGCATCCCTAGTCTCAAGTTAAAAAGTAATTTCCCTCAAATTTTTCTATTGCATGAATGAAGGTAAAATAAAACTTTCAATTTTAACAATGTGTTATTAAATATTGTAATACCTACGATTAATGAATGTTCCGAATATTTTTTTCATTGGAAGTTTAACTAATGAAGCCGTAATGTAAAGTGTGAATGAACAATAAAAGATCAAAACACTTTCAAACAATATCTAGGGCATTTGTAGTCCAGATTTAAAAAAGTAAAATTAAATGAATGTTTGAAGATTTCAGTAGTTGGCTCTGTAATAAACACCATAGGGAAAACACAAATCTGAATGGTTATTTAAAATTATTTAAATATGGTTTAGAAAGTCACAGCTGCTTTATTTACTGTGTTTACAGGGTAAGGGACGCATTTTAGCGCCATCTTCTGTCAGAGTGAATGTGCTTTCATTCAGCATCTCTCACGTGTTCCATGTGCTTCTCATGCATGCTTGTTTACATTAGAGCGCAAGCGCTCTTTCAAGCAGCATACAGCGATGTTGTGCATTTTTTAGCAGCTGATGGGAATACTATTCTTAAAATGCATTCTAAATTCGAAATAATTTGTGATGTATATTTATTCACGTTTAGAAGTGTCTACGATAACAATATCATGCATATTAATCACCGCAATATATCGCATTACCAAATACAAGCCTAGTCTAGTTCTACTTTACAACAAAAAAAGCATCTTTGTTTTGTTTCAGTTTAGTCCATTTCGTTTTTCATCCAACATGCAAGAAGTTAAGCTGAACATCTCTTCACTGTCTACATGTGTGCAGGGCTTGGACATGTACAGTACGCTTGCGCAGGAAAGGGGCTCTTATTTGTGCCTATTCGAACGGCTGTTCGCTTCCTGCTATCTGTGCCTCAGAGATGTAGCTCTGCACTTCCAGTGCTGAATGGCTGCCTGTGTCCTGCGCACAGATTTTGAAATACTTCTCAAAAAAAATGACATGATAGTGAATGATTAAAATTTAGTCTGTGCACGCGGGAGCACTTCTGGAAAAATCGGCTGAGTAAAGACCCAAAACCGGCCGATTGCCGATCGCGTATTTTAAGCAAAAACCAGACGGTTCCGATTTATGGCCGATCAACCCGTGCATCACTAATTTTAACCCATCCAAGTGCACCCACACAGCAGTGAGAAGTGAACACACACCCGGAGCAGTGAGCTGCTATATATTCACCATCCGTAGAGCAACTGGGGGTTCAATGCCTTGCTCAAGGACACGTCAGCCATGGGTATTGAGGGTAGACGATAGCGCTGTTCATCCCCCCCCCTACAACTCCTGCCTGCACCGAGACTCGAACCTGCGACCTTCTGGTTACAAGTAAAGTCTCTAACCATTAGGCCAAATCTCCTCCCCTTTCACATCTGTTGTTATAATCAAACGTGGCATCTTTATTCATATTTATTGAGAATGTCTTGAATAACAAATTTTAACAACATAAGGGCAGATGACTTTAGCGCAGCTGACACTTTGAAGTGATGCAAAAGGGGGCGAAGAAATTAAATTTCACTTAAGTTCTTTGATCCTCGCTTCATTTCTTTGCATCCTTCCCTTGCCTCCTGAAGGGGTGGAGCTAAGATGCGAGGAAAGGAAACGAGGATGCACAAGAATCGAGATGCACCTTCTTACCTTAAAAGATAGGCAAGGACCATATCATTAGTAAAGTGGGGTGGCGGGGGCCGGTGATTTGAACCGACTGCATTAGGCTAGCTCTAAAAGACTGCCTGCACATCGCCACAAAAGCTTATCAATTGCATGTGGTTAAAGCCTTGCTAATTTAAACATTCAAAACTGTTTAAAGCATTTAAACAAGATGCAGAACTCAACTGAGAGATTCGGCTCCGAGTTCGGTGCGCACGCTGAGAGTCGCACAAACACAAGTTCTTTTTTTGTTTCCTCCTGTGCCTAAATGAACTAATACACTTCGCCAGTTAAAACATACAAGCACAAAAAGACATGAAAAGTAAAATATCTTCTAATAGTGTTCAGCACAAGAAAGAAATTAATACAGGTTTGGGAGTAAATAATGACAGAAAATTAAATTTTAGAATGAACTATCCATTTAATGACCATTTAATCGGCTGCATGTTTAGTACTGACCCTTTAAGAGCTGCTTGCATTTAATATACGGGCATGCGTCCATTTTTCTCTCCAATGTGTCTTTAATTTTAGAGAATCAACCGAGTCTATATGTAAACCTTGTGTGTTTTGACAGTATTAGCGCAAAAAATAACTTAGTTCAGCAATCAGGTGCTCAGAAAAGTGCACAACATTTAACCGGCAAAAGCTTTAAAGCATATGCAAATAATGTACTTTTGTGGCTGCAAATAAAAACAGGGTCCTGTAAGAGTAACTCTACTGCTGAGTTAATATTTATGTGAATGCATGTGGCGTTGAACAGTATATTGAGATGGAGGTGCCAGATCTGCAACTGATAGAATATGCACTATAGCACGATAATACAGTATTTCTACAAAAGCAGATTGTGGAGAAATTTTTATCATCCACGATCAAAAATCATCACATAGCATACCCCTACTTTGAAGTGTCTATTTTAATGGGAATTCACTGCGGCTTCTTTTTAACCCTTAGTGAAACACCATTTTTAATTACCTCATGGTTACTTATGTTTTAGCATTAAATCATTCTCAGTGCAACAGAAGCCCAAACTTAAAGTTATTTGGTTTTATATTTAAAGAACAAAAAATATAACATTAGATCTTTTTAACTCTTGCTCTTTGCTTTGCTTTCATGTTGCATAGTAGTGTTTTCAAAAGTACAGACTTCGGTACCAGTTAGTACTGCAATTTTAGAAAGGTTAATTTCCCACTAAGAAGTCGGTACTTTTGACTACACTGTTGCATACTATAGAACCATATTGATTATAGCAATTTGTTTGTTTATCTCTTAGCTTCTTCTGGATGGGGAGGTAGTGACTCTCCTTCCAGTCCATGTGTGGATAACGGTACTGCAGCCTGGGGTAAACCTACTGAAGCACCTACTAGTTGGTGTGACCCTGATGACACTGGCAAGTCACCAGGTTGGGGGGATCCCTCTCCCAATCCAGTGAATTCTGGTGAGTCTGGATACTTTTGTGCTACCAGTAATGAAAATGTCTTGGAAATTAAACTGTTCCCTAATGCATTCATACTTCAGAGTGTTTTAAAATATATATATTTTTTTTATCTTTACAGGCTCAAAGTCTATGCAAGAAGGTTGGGGTGAAGGAGAGGTATCAGTCAGTGCTTCACGTCACTCCAGCTGGGAGGAGGATGAGAGTGGTGGTGTATGGAACAGTGCTGGTTCTCAAGGCAGCAGCTCCTCCTACAACTCTGGAGGCTGGGGAGCCAAGAAAGCCAACAAGGTATGACAGGCTAGGGTCAGTATTCATGCAAGTTACTCCTGATTACTACTTGCTGAGCTTTCCGTCTAATTTTCTGCAGGGTTCCTTGAAGGGTGCAGGAGACTCTTGGATGAACCCAATGACAAGACAGTTTTCAAACATGGGGATTCTGGTAAGAAATTATGAAAGAATTGTCTTCTATATGGAATTTAGACTTTTATTTTTTTAACTTGTTAACCTGCAACCCTCATTTTGGGACTTGTTTATTAAAATGACCCACCCAACTTAAATTTGCAACAGTTCCTGACTTTAGTGTGCTACACACACAATTTTGGTGTATTTGGAAAGAAGACCCTTTGGGCTTTACTCTTCATCATCCAAGGCTGATAATGCTCAAAAAGATGTAAAGTTATAGACACTGAAGTGCCTTGAAATATTTTTTTTATTAATATAAAAAAAAACATGAAATCAGTCCTGGAAAAATCCAGATCCAATCCAGGAAAATAATGGGTTGAAAGTCACATTAGTTTCTATTTAAAATTTGAAGTAGATCCCATGAAAAATTACAGTAAATTACAAAACAATAAACAGAATCTTAGACATCATATAAGTAATTTATTTGTGCACAAGAAAAATACAATAAGAATAATTTGAGTAATAAAAATAAGAAAAAGTATAGTACATCCTGAGATTGCTAAAATACTACATTCACACTGATAGATGCTCATAGTCAGTAATAACATGCTGATGGCCGGTTATACAGATGGTAATCATACAGATGTGCCACAGTCCATTATCTCACACTATTTATATAGACGCATTTACACTGCTGGCTGTGATACACAGTAATTACACGCTGATGTGCACTCATAGAGATGGTAATCATGCATATACAGCCACAATCCCCACAAAACACTCATATATGAATAATGAAAAAATAAAAAAATACAATCTAATGCTGAACATTTAATAATTACTCCACTCCCAGTAAAAGTAAATGCCACTCCGGGAGAGCCATAGTTCATTGACAAGTTGCACAAAACTGCATTCAAAATCGCGGGTGATTCATTCACAGTGCGGAGGGGAAATTGTTGCCAATCACATACTCTGATCTGAATGTACGTGCAGGAGATTACCTACTTATCACAGGAATGGCTTCACTGACAAGATGCGCACGATGCATGCTCTTTGGGATGTCATTCAATGGACCCTTACCTTTCTAACTAAACTGGGAATTCCTGTAATCAAATAAGCGCTTCTCACAATTACTACTTTATCAGGCATTTAAAGGAAAGACCAAATGAAAATGACATCGAAGCTTTTCTGAAGACAGTTGGTTCTTTTCAAAGATACATTCATATAAAAACACCCACGCTGCATTTTAATTTTGAAATGTGAAGTGTTCATTTCATTCAACAAAGTATAAGTCTTTTGGGAAATCTATTTGTGGCAGTCAGTTTTGATATAGTGACAAGCCATCACGAATAACTCTGTGAATAGGAAAGACACTAGGTGCGTTTCCATGGACACTTGTTGCTACCATCGGAATTAATACATTCTGATTGACGAATCTGAATGTAGTGCTTACATGAACGGTAAATAAACTGATCAGGTTGATGTGCGCGTTTACATGTCACAAGCTTCTGATCGGATTTACTCTTTTGACATGCACACACTGCATGAATATACAGAGTTTCCCGCTGCTGTCGCATGCTATTTTAAAAAACACGTTATATTTATCTACTTCAAAAAAGTAGTAAAAGTGCCTCTTCCCGCACTCAAAACTCGTCGTCTGTTGATGAGAGTCTTAAACGAGGACTGGTGGGACGTGGTCATGTTCCACTTCACATACACTGAGTGAAAGGGGAGATTTATAATGACAGTACACTTATTTATGACAGTTTATTCACCAGGAAGAACACCTCGTTCCGCGCATCATACGTCATTATGCTATTTCTACATCACTGCGCAGTACTTTCCAGTTTCGGTTTTCAATCCGATCAAGTGTTTACATGTCCTCTCGCTCGGATTACAAAAGGGTTAAAAACCACCCCTTACAATCCGATCAAAATTTTGGTCGGATCGAGCCAATTCAATCTGATTGACGTGTTTACAGTACATGTGACATTTTTTTATTGTGACAACAAAAATAAAAGATTTCACACATTACACAGCCTTCTGCTCATAACTGCTTTTGAGCGTGCTGGCCACGAGCGATGACATCGTGGATGATATTGTTATATTCGATATTGGATATTTCACAATAAGTTAACATGCATATTATAATCTGCCCAGAAGTTTCATCTGAATTGAACGGGTTTCTACTTTCACATGCAAATGACTTGTTGTACTTATGGATATGATAACTTTCCGGCATCAATTCTAGTATGGTAAAATTCGAAATGGGCTGTGTTGCCCTGCCATTAGCTGAAGCTGTGCATTAACAAGCTGATGCTGCAGAGTGTGAGCTGCTCTGTCTCTCATGCAGCCTCAGAGCAGGGTTGCCAGGTTTTCCCTGGTAAATGTCGCACTCCAGGGGCCAAATTTCACGTTATTGGGGTCGCTTTAACCCGCAGACATAACCATCCCGCAGCAACAGTGTAAAAGTAGCCGGACTTGGCTAAACTGTCTCAGAGGGAGTTTAGCAACAACGCTTAGCTGCCTGCCGGTGCTCCTGCCTATAAATTGGCCTAATGTGCAGCACAATCGGCTGATGCAGATTAATTTTTTTTTTTTTTTAATCGGTCGACCTCTAGATTCGTTATTACGATGAATCTGGTAATTACTGCGTTTTGATTATGCATGTTTTGATGTGTACTGCTTACATTTAGCAAATTCATTCCATATAAGCTTTCCATTGAAAAACAGTGATTTGTCATCGATGCTTGAGGCTTAGACCTTTTATAATGATATTTAGTTTGTAAAGATTATTTTTGTTCAGTTTCATTTAATCTATTCCTAAACATTGTGCAAACAAAGTGCTTTTCTTAGTTATAGGCAAATATTGCTCATTAATATTTAGGGATGGGCATCTATTCGAAAACGCAAGTGCATTTAACTGCAGCCGCAATTGCACTTCAAGACAACTAACACAAAGCACACATGAAGGTCTATCAGTGCGTGAGTTTCGCACATCTAATAGTACTGCTTTCCAAACGGTATAAATGAAAGCATATCTAAACTAAAACATGGTGGGTGGAAGTACAGACTGTCAAGCAATGTGCATGTGTTTCACAGTGCTGTGCAATGAAACCCACCACGTCTCTAACGTGCATGCATGCCATATGCAGGAATAATGAACAAGCTTTTAAAAAGCTTAAAGGCACCGTGCACATTTTACTTTCACTTTCGAGTTGGCATCAGTTTGGCTTCAACTGCTTGAATGCAACAACAAAATACCACTTCAAACTCACTTTAGCCTATATATGAAGCATAGAACTTTTATTAACGAAACAAATAAAAAACACCATGCTATAAGGCAAGCTATGCCTAATATAAAATGAAGAATAACTTAGTTTAGGTATACAAAACTGGAAATAGACTAAGTACACATTTATAATATATAACCAAATAAATGAAAGCTTCTAGGCACGGCATACACCTTGATGTCAAATAAAATAAATAAATGACCCAAAGTTTAAATAAAGTAAAAATCGGCAAACAATGTGGAACCAATTATATAAGAAACAAATGTTTAAAAAAAAATTCCATTATCACCTTAGAGATACGGCAAAAGTCAACACGCTTTTCAAAATCCAAAATATTGCCAAATAGGCACTTTTGTGTCACGTTTCAAAACTAAAATCAACCGCCATCGTCTCATCCGTCTCACCTCACTCTTCTTGTCAAACAACTTTTTGTCTCTGGCTAAATGAAAAGTGATGTGTGATGTGACTGTCGTTCGGCACACTGCATTGAGCAGCCTCGTTCAATTTTTTTATTGTAGTGTTTGTTCTTTTACTGAATTAAAGGATTTTTTAACTATAAAAAGATCAAAACGACTGTGCGGGACAGTGCCGTAGTGGGCAAGTGACGCAACCGGTGTTGTGGCTTTGTATTACTGTCAGCACCGTCTTATCGGCAAGCCTAGTCTAAGGCTGTTTTTGGGCCCTGGAGAAGTTTTGACTTGCCCTGACATTTGTGGGTTTTTTTCAGTATCTTGAAAACATATTAATGGCTAAAGTCTGTTAACACTGACTGGGCTGCAATATGTGGGCAGCATGAATGTACATGTTTGTGTTTTTGAGAAAACAATGTTTGTGCGTGGTTAGTGAAAACTAAAATGTTTAATTCACTGAAATAAGGCCCTAAAACACATTTTAACATTTATTCACAAGACTTTTGAGAACTGGATGTGGTAGATTAGAGTTCGCAGTCATCAAGAAAATATGAGATCAACCACACTGGTGCGGGCTTCGACCCCAGAGGGTTAACATGTTTGAATAAAGTTGGAGTTTGAATAAGGTTCACTAATGTAGTGGTTTGTTTATAGGGAGAGGACCCCACTGGTCGTTCTTTGGATCTGGCCCCTGGTCCTCCGCAGGACAAAAAGATAGAAGGAGAAAAGCGTGGCATGGGCTTAAATGAGTACAATGGAGAGATGCGTAAAGGAGGACGTGGAGGGGGAGCAGGCGTAGTCTTCCGTTCACCTGGTTCCAAAGAGGTGGGGGCATGTGAACCTGGGCCTTACTATGACAAGGTATTTGCATCTCTTTACGTGTCTGAAAATGGTAATCTGAGCCTCTGCTGTCACTGTGATTATCTGTGTGTTTTCTAATCTTCTATCCTTTTTCTTAAGGTGAGTGGTCAGTTGTTTAGTAGCGGAGGTGGGATGGGACAGTCCAGGCACCAACCAGGGGTGCCTCCCATCAACCCATCAGTACGAGCGCAAGTGCCTCATCAGTTCCTGTCACCACAGGTACTTGAAAATGCTATGTATTGGTTAATATTACTTCAGCAAGATGCTGACAGACAAGTCATTTTAGGAGGAGACATTTTGTGGAGGTTTTAAAAAAAATGTTCTTAAAGTACTGTGCACTGATTATGCACAATAGGATTTCACACTGTCTTTAAGATAAATTCC
Source organism: Carassius gibelio (assembly GCF_023724105.1). Lineage (NCBI taxonomy): Eukaryota > Metazoa > Chordata > Actinopteri > Cypriniformes > Cyprinidae > Carassius > Carassius gibelio. The sequence continues at coordinate 13,319,857 of NC_068407.1, forward strand.
TGTTAACTACAGAAATGTAGCTAGCTGAAATGTAACTCATATGTGATCTTAGTCTAATTCGATCTTCCTGTTGCAGGTGCCAGGCTCTGTGCTGAAGCAGATGCCTCCTCCCAGTGGAGGTGTTGGGGGAGGCATCTTTCCTCCTCAGCTCTCCCCACAGCACATTGCCATGCTCAACAGCATATACCCCCATCATATTCAGTTCCAACTGGTGGGTAGCTCGATGCTCTGTTACATGCTCAGGACTTCATCTGTGCTAGCCAGACACACAATACTCTCACTACAGTTTTGTATGTTTCTTCTTTTTACCCTGTGGCTCATGGTTTCTTGCAGGCCTGTCAGCTGCTTCTTCAACAGCAACCGCAGCAACAACAGCAGCAACTGCTGCAGAACCAGCGCAAGTTCCCCCCAAACATACGTCAACAAGCAGACCCCCAACAGGTACCATTTTGACCTCCTTGTTTGCTAAACTACTATTTAAATGTAAAAAGCTTCTGCAATTTTGAATGTTTCCTGATGCTTCTACAGTGGTCAGGTGCTCTCAGAAAATTCTAAATTCCGTAATTACATTCTATGTACTGGTTTCATATTATAGAATTTATATTTAATAGCTTGATCAAGCATAAGTCTGCTCTCTTTGACTCCTTTTGGCTTGTATACTTGTTCAAGTAACTTTATGAAACAAGCAGACTGGCAAACATCCCTCTTTCATTGCTTATAAATAGACTCAGTATTTGTTAAGATGTGCCACAGGCGATGATGATGCTTTAGTTTGAACTCAAGCAACAGCAAAACGAATAGCAAGATGCTGTTTGTTGTCATCTGTTCTTATAATGTGAAAATGAGGATTGAGATTTAACCCTCTGCTGTTGTGGACATGTCGGCAATATGAGTTCCTGTTGAATTCTTTCTGTCATATTTTAATTGTTGTTGTTTTTTTCACCAGCTTGCTAGAATCATGGCTGTTCTTCAGCAGCAGAGACAACAGCAGCAGCATTTGGGAGGCCCAGGAGGCGGCTCCAAACTCTCTCCTTCTCACCTTGGTGGTGGTGGTCCAAAGATGCCAATGTCGGACCCCCTCTCACACCCAGGCTTGGCAGCATCTGTAGCAGACCTGCATCAAAAAACACAAGGAACTTATTCTGGTTAGTCTGTTTTTATTTTAAAAAGCCCCATGAGAGTGTCATTCCTGCTGGAAACGGTAAGGTTTTGTAACTTGCGATTTTCTGTCCTGTTCTGTGTCTTAAAGGATTTGGGCCTGGAGTGAGCCTCCCTGGTCTGGAATTGGGTCCCATGGTTGGTGGCCCAACTGGGATTAAAGACAGTGGGGGCCAGCAGTCTCGTTTCAAGTGGATGATGGAAGGTCACTCCCCAGCCCCCTCACCTCCTGATGTTACACTCCATAAAAATGGTGCGGTTCCTTTTTTTGTGACACATGCAAGTTTAGGATATACAAAGAAGTATGAAATGTCTGATACAAGTTTTCTTGCCTTGTTACGCTGATATACAGGTCCCATTGCTGCTCCTCTCAAAATGAGAGGCGGTTCCCCATATTCCCAGTATGAGATGCTGGGAGGTGAGGGGTTGGGTGTGCCTCCACAAGGGCCGTCAGATCACTGGCACAGAAGCCCTGGAAACAAGATGGGTGCCAAGACTGGCACATCCAGCTGGCCTCCAGGTAAACAGTGGTGCACATCTGAACAGTTTCATCTTGGTTGTAAAAAATATCTATTAGGAATTTAAATACGATTTTCGTTTCAGAGTTTCAACCAGGAGTGCCTTGGAAAGGAATTCAGAGTGTGGACCCTGAATCTGATCCTTACATGACCCCTGGAAGTATGCTGGGCTCGTCGATGTCAAGTCTCAATGACAATGAGCACCAGTTGTTAAGAGACAACACAGGTACAGCTCACCTACACTTACAGATAATAGTTTAGAATGAGAAGTACATGTTTAATGTAATTAGTTAGTGGTTGTGTCCTTTTTGTTTTATGAATCACGTTAATCAAGGCACAAAGGATATAAAATATTGGATACAAATGAGGTTTGTTCTTGTGTATCAACAACCACGTGTTTAAGCTCAGCTAAGAAAGAAATTTGTATTTTGACAGTTTATTCTATAGAACTAATTTATTCATATCTACAAAACTAATTTCAAGCATTTAAACGTAATCATTCAGATCAAAAGGTTTTCTAAGATCATGAATCCTTGATTTAATCAAGTTTGTTCAAGCGTTTGACTGGTGTTTTATGAGATTGATTTCTTCTTTCAAAGGTAGTTCCTCCACCACAAACACACAGAGTCCTAGGCTTTGAATTCTAAATGTCATTTACATACTCATGTAAATACTAACAAACAAGTCTTGTATTTTGCATTTGTTGGCATAGAATCAAATCCCTCCCTCAACACCTTGCTGCCTTCACCTGGTGCCTGGCCCTACAGTGCCTCAGAGAGCCCCCTCAACAATGCACACAACCAAGGTAACAACAAAGCACTTTTCTCACTAGATGGTACTTCTTTTTGATTTGATATGATATCAATTAATTCCATCAATTCTTGTTTATTCCCAGTTTGAATACTCTGAATATGTTGTGATTTATTTCCTGTTCTCACAGCTAAGTACACAACAGACTATAAAGGCAGTTGGCCACTTGAGCCTATAGGGCACAACAAGCCTTGGAAAACCAATCGAAACAACTCCCATCTGCCACGCCCACCTCCTGGACTGTCCCATCAGAAACAGCACTCCGTTTCTCCCTGGACAGGAGGAGGCCCACGATTTGGCAGAGGCTGGGGTGGCACTGGAGGTGGCCAAGAAAGCAAATTTGGGCCTGGTAATAACAATACCTCAGAAACCATAGAACTGTAAAACATTGAAAATCACAGATGTTAAAATTAAACAATGTTCACTCAAGTAAATTCAACCTGTTTTAACTAGGTATGCGTATCATTTACATTTTGTCAATGTTGATACCGAAATGATACTGCTTACCATTATCGATACTATTTGGTGCAAAAATATATAATGTGAAAAGTTATTTTAATACTGCTGAACTTTAGCAATTGTATTAAAGTTCTTCAGTCAAGAACAGTGAGTTATTTTTCTTTTTGAGTTTTATTTTATTAACATTAAAGGAATAGTTCACCCTAAAATGAAAATTATCATCATTTACTCACTCTCAAGTTGTTTTAAACCTAAATGAGTTTATTTCTTCTGTTAAACATAAGTTATTTTGAAGAAAGTGGGAAACCAATCAGCTGCTGGTCCCCAGTGACTTTTTTCCCCTACTATCAAAGTCTGTCGGGACAAGCCACTGTTTGGTTACCCACATTCTTCAAAATATCTTGTTTTGTGTTCAGGACAAGAAATAATTAAATATGGGTTTGGTACAACATGACAGCTAGTAAAAGTTTTGGGTGAACTATCCTTTTAATGACCATCGACAGCATGTTTAGTACTTTCGCTTTAAGAGCTGCACGCATCTGTTTTTCTCTCAACTGTTTACTTTCACTTTAGTCACTCTGGCCGCATTGACTGATTGCGCACAAACACACACAGTGGATATCACACACGTCAAGCAAACGTCGGCCACATCATTCAGTGAAGGAAAATTATTTTCTAATCATTCTAATTCGCCATTAACATTGAAGTATACAGAGATAAAACCACACAAGTATCGATAACAATATAGTTTGTCCTGAAGCTTATTGTTAGTCCGGTCTTGCCCAATTATGTACCAGTCCAAAAAAATACCAGTTCTCGGTACCCATCCCTAGTTTTAACCGTCTTACTCTTAATCTGTGTAGGCTCTGCGTGGAGTGATGGAGGAGCCTCTAAGGGGAGCTGCTGGCTGGTGTTGAGTAATCTTACCCCTCAGGTATCTATGTTATGAGTTATGTTGGTTTTTATCAGATTTAAATTAGCTTTTCATTTAGTTTTCTTATTTTATTGCAATAATTTGCATCATTTGCAGATTGATGGCTCCACTTTGAGGACTATCTGTATGCAGCATGGGCCGCTTTTGACCTTTCACCTCGGTTTGACTCAAGGTAGTGCTCTGATTCGCTACAGTACTCGCCAAGAAGCAGCCAAAGCCCAGAGCGCACTTCACATGTAAGTGTCTATGAAGCTATATAGTGACCCAGATCAAAGTAATGGTCACATTTTTTTATAGCAATTGAATTTTATCACATTTTAGCACCTCATCAAACCTCATTCCCATGACAGAGTAAAACAAAAAGGTAATTTTGTGAGCATTTATAATAACTCCTATTGTGATTTGCTGATATAGGCACAGAGCGCAAAACAGTGCTGTGGCTGTTTGGAATCATTTTTTAGAATATTATCTTCCATTTGAATTGGTTTTGAAAGTAGATAAGAGGCCTATATTTGTAATGTCTAAGACAAATATGCACAGAGTTTTGCGCTCAAGTTCACAGAGACCGAAACCTGTTTGCTTTCATTATTTTACAAAAGCGCAATGATTTGTTATTGGGAGTGCACACAAATAAACGTAGAGTCTTTACAGATTTGAAAGATGTATTACTCTTATCTATATGACCAAAAATGACTGCGTATTTTAGGAGCAAGTAACTGCTCTGGCTCCTCCATCTGTCATGCAGTGAGTGCGCTACTTTTAAGCTTCCAAACTCTGCACAGACACATGAACAGTGCACATTTCTCTAGGTTAACATTAGATTGAGCGACCTTGTAAAATTCCTAATACTTACATTTCAGATGATAAGCCATATTTGAGGTTGATGAATGATAGGCAAGCATGTGGATGTCTTGCCCGATATACTGTATTACCATAGACTAGCCGTTAACGATCTATGTCACGATTACGATATTATCACAGCCGATATATTGCACAGCCCTAATTGTGAGCTTTAATGTCACAATTCTGAGAAAAAAAGGTGCTATTGCCAGAACGGCGCAATTACGACAACCTTGTAGACATCTTCCTAACTGTAATCTCTGAAAATTCCTCCCAGGTGTGTTTTAGGTAACACCACAATCCTGGCCGAGTTTGTGAGCGAGGAGGAGGTTGCTCGCTATTTTGCACATTCCCAGACTGGAGCTGGCGGGAGCAGCGGTGGAGGTAGTGGAGCCGGTGGCGTAGCTGTCTCCGGGCCGGCAGGCATGACAGGGTCATCGGGGGCTGGGGCTGTGGGTACCATCAGCACTGGGAGTGGCGAGCGAGAACGGGCTGGAGTGGGAAGTTTGACTACAGGAGGAAGCAACAATGCTGGTGGACCTGGGCCCTCTGGCTCTACCTGGCAGAGTTTAGAAGGTACAGGCAGCTCTCCTGACCCTGCCTCTGCCCAGGGAGCGGGCCTAAGTATTTTCACCCAGTGGAGCAGCAATGGTGCTGGCGGAAGCGTGGGCAGCAACACAGGGGGTGTTGATCCTGGCAGGGCGGGGTTGTGGAGCGGCATGACTCCAGGGTACACAAGCAGCAGTCTATGGGGCTCTCCGGCCATGGAAGATCGGCACCAGATGAGCAGCCCTGCAGCGCTGCTGCCTGGAGACCTGCTGGGAGGAGGTGCAGACTCTATCTGACTGATGCAGACAAATACACATGCAGCAACACACACACAAACAGCAGATATATAAATATAACAGCTATCCTCCTATATTATCAAAGATGCAGGAATATAGGAACATTAACCAGAATACAGGCGATTTGTGTACATGCCCTCTGTCCCTCAGAAGGGCGCATAATGCATAAATACACATCCAAGTATTTAGTATACATTTGTAACACTTATGTAGACAAGTACTCAAACATCAGATGCCGATAAACACTTAAGTGCTGAGAAGCAAGCCGGCTGCATTATGAAACCTAGCAAAATGCATTAATACAAAATGATATAGACAACACTGGGTTCCAGATGTACACACACTGTCATTCTTACCTTTAGCAGTGTTTCGAGCTCCCCATAATCCGATCTTCACAACATGGGAGCGTGGAGGAGCAGTGTGTGGAAGTCAGTCAGTACTGATACAGGTGTACGCGCACACAAACACATCCCATTTCTTCTTACCCTTAAATGAAGACTTCAGCAAGACTTGAACAGGACATGCAAACAGTTGGACATAAATACTGACTCAACTGGATGATTCCTAAATCCTTGAGGTCATAAAGATCACACTCGCATACTGAGACTCTCTCACTCAGGCGTGCACTGTAAAGGAGAAACCGGACAAAAAAAAAAAAAAAGGACAAAAATATGCATCATACAATGTTCATTGAACGCTCACATTGTTACAGCTCCATTTTCATGCAAACTTAAATTACTCAAAACACTGTTCTGATGTCTGACAAACTGTATCTCGTTGTCTTTTTTTTTGTTTTAAATGATGGTGAAATCCAGAAATGTTTTTTTTTTCCCAGAAGCTGACCTCGTTTTTTTTTTTTCGTTATTCTTAATTGAGTATATTGTCATAATGACGATCACTTGGATGTTACTTAGCTGTACAAGGTGCCCTTTCTGCCTGTGCGTGCACGAGTGAAGTCCCAGGAAATGGAGGTGACATTCAGAGTGTTTGTGAGGCATCGATGAATGTGTGGCAGCCAGAGATTAACAAGTGTGGTGTATTTACAAAGACCGGTGCTGGAATAGGGCGGTGAGTAAATGTATGAGTGACAGCTTATTTCAGGTGTTTGATGTCTATGTGTGCATGATACGTATGCAGGTGTGTGTGTGTGTGTGAGTGAGTGAGTGGGACAGCAAGTTCAAGAACATTGGCACTAATTAATATTTCTTTAATTTGTGGTTTTAGCAGACTTTTTTGTTTTATATATTGTCGGAATTGCAATAATTATAATAAAGAAAAAGATTTTTTTAGAAGATGCAACCAACTGAAGGCATTCATAATGAAACATGAAAACATGCCAAACCTTATTGTACCAAGCTGAGCTGGATGGGTGTTTTAGGAACACTTAAAAAGTTACCAGTTGTTTATTTTTGTTGTTGTGTACCGTTATAAATTAAGGCGGGCTTTATCACTCGTGTTCAGGTTTTTTGTTTCTGATTTTACAAAAGAACTTAATTTAAAAAAGAACAAGACAATTAATAAAGGTTGAATTTAATTTTGTCGCCAATTGTGTGCACTTTCTTTTAATTTATTATTTGATTGTGACTTCTGTTTAACCTGGTCACAGCTGGAATCCACCTTTATAATGTTACAGGATTATAAGGGTTGTTGTTTTACAACCTGTTTCTCAAATAGATGAACATGTTCCTTTTAGACAACAGTTTCATAATTTTACATGCCTTTACAGTTCATTTTTTTAATGAGACTTCTCCTGTATCCAGGTTTTCGCAAGACGAGACAGAGGTAAATTCAAATAAAATCATGATCATTATATAATTGTTTTGTCTTATTTAAATGCTTGTTTTATTGTAAAGTAATTTTTGAGGCTCCCTAATTGAGAACCACTAGTTTGGATTGTTTTATCAATGTATACCAGTATATTTTCCAATAATGAATGACACGTCTACGAACTAAATGAGCAAATACATGAATATATATATATATATATATATATATATATATATATATATATATATATATACAGTTGCAATCAAAATTACTCAAACCCTTAGAGTCTTCAGTACTTTAGAAATACAAGCTTTTCTAAAGATCCAGGCTAAAATAAAAAGTGCATCTATAACAGTTCATTGGCATATTAAAAGTGATATTGTCAATGTATAATGTAACATTTTTGAGATATATATTTTTTATAATATGTCATAATTATTCAACACCTATTCAACATTGCTGCTTTTTAATTACGTATTTGCATGATGGGGAATAAAACCGTATCAAAACACAATTAAGCCATTAGAAACTATTAAAAACAGAGTTATCTTGAGTTGCTACACATAAAAACAGTTAGCCCATCCATGTGCTGAAGTTGAGTAGCAAAAATGTCAACAGATCTCACAAAAGCTAAAGAGAATAAATATTGTTTTACTTTAGAAAGGCTAAGGCTATACGTATGAATATTTCTAAGACATTAAAAGTTCCTAGAGACACAGTTCTCAGCCTTATTTCTTAGCTTAAAGTGTGTTGTACCAGAAAACCTTTGGGTGTTGAAGAAAAAAAGCACAATATCCTAAAATGTTTATTCAGAGCAACTGAGAAAAATATGCAATGTTCAGCCAAAGACTTGCAAGATGACCTGATGAAAGGAGCAAAACCATTTCAATGCAGTGTGTAAGAAGAACACTAGACAAGTATGGCCTTCAAGTTGAGACATCTTTATGAATACCACTCTTGATCAAGAATGAAAGTCAACTTGAACTTGATCAAATTCATTTGTGTAGACCTGTGGAGCTCTGGAAGAATGTTTTATGGGGTAATGTGACCAAACCGGAACTTTTTGGATCCACGGATCAGCGGTATGTCTGCTGTAAAATAGGCAAAGCTCATAAACAGAAGAACACCATCTCCATCATCAAACTTGGAGGTGGATCAGTCCTGTTATGGGGTTTCTTAACTGTAGCAGGAGGTGGAAATCATGACTGTATGACTGTAACATCATGGATTCTTTGAAGTATCAGGCCATTTTGACAAGAATTGTGATGCCTTTGGTACAAAGACTGAAGCTGATGATCAATGGACTTTCCTGCAGGACCGTCATACCAAAGTACACATCCAAATCTACTTCTGCTTGGTTCAGTGATCAGTTATAGAATGTTCTTGAGTGGCCTGTTCAGTCTCAATAATTTAATTCTCATTGAAAATATCTGATAGAATTTAAAGAAAGCAGTGGTCAATGTGAAAACCAAAGATTATCAGTGATCTGGAACCTTTTTCAGGCAAGGAATGGGCCAAGACTAGTAGAGATGTGACAGAAGCTTCTAAGCACTTACAGACAGCGCTTATTGGGGATTTTAAAGAATAATTTAATAAGATAAGAGTTTTGAATAATTTTTAACATAAATGTTTAGAGCCAATTTAAATTTCATAATGATCCATCAGTGTTCCATTCTCAGAATCACTCAAAAGTATATTAACAAACTTTCACTAATACTTTATTGATGCTTTTGATAAATTGTTTTCATAAAATTTTGTTCGCACCAGCAAAATGCCTTGCAGGTCAAAGGGATTGAAAATACTTTAGTATTTCAAATTATATATATATATATATATATATAATTTGAAATACTAAAGTTCGAATATAACATAAGGTACCAGACTAATGTTTTCCACATCAGTTTCTTAATTAGCAATAATTGTATATTTGTATATTTTATATTTTTAAACCGTACATCTTTACCATGTCAAAAAGTTTTTTATTTTATTTTAATTTTTCGCTCATAATAAAAAAAGAGCGTCGTAGTTTGTGGATGGAAGAAGAGCTGCGTACGCACGTCAAGCACGCGCGGCCCCTTGAAGTGATCCGGGTCCTTCCGCTAGTGTGTGAATGACATCATTTCTGTGAGAAGTGCGCTGGGATACAAACAAGGGAGGCTCGCTAGCCCGCTAATGCAAGTAGGTCAATCCATGTGCTGAGATATGAAATCAAGGATTTAAAAATCTGAGGAGGAAAGCAGTGGTTGGAATTACATTTGTGATGAGACGTTTAAAATTACGCTTGCACTCTTCGCTGTCCAGGGTCCTGTCTTACGAGCGCAAGCCTGTCGACCAGCCTCACTTTTCCACCACCCTCACGTTAGGTAAGAAAGATGTTCCTGCTTTAAGGTCATATCAGGACACGAGTCTTCAGGATTCGTTCAGCTGTCCTGCATAAATGTTAATGTCAGCAGTACGAACAGTTTGTGAAATCTCGGGATCAACATGCTCTTGGGTGCGGCTGCTACAAAATCGGCTGAAAATCGCTGAAGACAGATACGTCTTGTGCGTTCAATTATGCAAACGCCATAAAACACTCACGTAAATGGGTCATTTTCAATAGATTTCTCATTCGAACGCTTACAGTTTACACATTGATAATCAGAGATTAAATATTAACCCTTTCGTTGCAAGTTCGTAGGGACTGAACGGCAGCTGTGTTCGGATCACATGACTCAGATGTCAGATGTTAGATGCATGACTGCATTTGCGGCTTTTTTTTTTTTTTGGTCAGAAATGTGAATTAAATATGAGCTGGTGAGGAATTCTGAAGTGAGCATCCTGTTTACATCTGCTGTGAGCTGAAATGCAGATCTTTAATTGTCTGAGACTAATGTTTTTGAGCTATATCATGCTACCATTCTGTATGACTCCTAGGCTGCTTTTAAGGAAGGAATCATGGAGTTACGTGTTGGGAGTAAATACCGTCTTGGGCGAAAGATTGGAAGTGGCTCCTTTGGTGACATTTACTTGGGTAAAATGTATATGATTTATATGAATTGGCTACTGATGTAGATTTCATGAAAGTGTGGTGTCCTGATGATGTAAAAATAACATCTTCCAGGTGCAAACATCACGTCAGGAGAGGAGGTAGCCATTAAACTGGAGAGCGTGAAGACTAAACATCCACAGTTACATATTGAGAGCAAGTTCTATAAGATGATGCAAGGTGGAGGTGAGAACTGATTTCCTTCCGTTTTCATTTTTGATGCTGCGAATGGCTTTCTAGACATGGCTCTTCAATCTCCTTTCAACCTTAGTGGGTATTCCCTCGATCAAATGGTGTGGTGCTGAAGGGGACTACAATGTCATGGTGATGGAGCTCCTGGGTCCAAGCTTGGAAGATCTGTTCAACTTCTGCTCAAGGAAATTCACACTTAAAACAGTCCTGCTCCTGGCAGACCAGATGGTAATTGCATTTAAAATATATAAAGAAAATAATTATATCATCACTCATACTTAGGGATAGTTATTTGCACAAACCCTCGCGCTGCACTGTTTTACTATAGAAGTGACTTTTTGAAGGAAGCATTCTGTCACTTTTGTGTGTGTCAAGACTAGGTGGAGAAAAAGGGCAAAAATCTTATAAATTTATTATGAAAGAGCCATATCTAGGGATTGGAATATCATAAAGTCTCAGAACAACCTAGCATCTGGATAGCAATATGCTTAAAACCGCTTAGAATACCATAGCAATTGAATAGAAGTGCTATGGAAGCTACCTTTAATGCTCTAGGGTCATAAGTGCAAGTTTTTACCATATTAAAATAAATAATGACATTTATATGCACAATTTTGATGTAAAATCTAGTTGATTATTTGAATGCCTCGCTGCAGAATTTAAGCTTTGGCTTAATTTTTGTAGCGTTAGGGAATGTTCAGGTGAAAAACCACATAAAACATCTTAAACTGTAATGCTAAAACAATATTTTAGCCCAGAAAAAATGCAATCAATTAAAAAACATACATTTTATACATAGGGACAATTGTTTTCAATGTGTTTCATGTTGATATTTTTTTTTTTCAGATCAGCAGAATCGAGTACATTCACTCCAAGAACTTCATTCACAGAGACATTAAACCTGATAATTTCCTGATGGGGCTTGGCAAGAAGGGAAACCTGGTCTACATCATAGACTTCGGCTTGGCCAAAAAGTATCGTGACGCCCGCACACATCAGCACATCCCGTATCGTGAGAACAAGAACTTGACTGGCACTGCCCGCTATGCCTCCATTAACACTCATTTGGGCATTGGTAAGGGCACCACAGGGCCCCTGAAATGCATTCTCTTTATGGACTCTTTATTTTGGGTTATTCTACAGTATATTTCCTTTTGTTTCCACAGAGCAATCTCGACGGGATGATCTGGAGTCCCTTGGCTATGTGCTCATGTACTTTAACTTGGGTTCTCTGCCCTGGCAAGGCCTCAAAGCCGCCACTAAAAGACAAAAGTATGAGCGAATCAGTGAGAAAAAGATGTCAACCCCCATTGAGGTTCTTTGCAAGGGCTATCCATGTACGTAGATGCGATTTAAACAGCTGGAAAATCATATTAAATTCAATTTCTCATTGAACTCTGGTCTCTTTTTGTTAATACACCTCTAGCTGAATTTTCGACCTACATGAACTTCTGCCGCTCTCTCCGGTTTGATGACAAACCCGACTACTCGTACCTGAGACAGCTGTTCAGGAATCTTTTCCACAGACAGGGATTTTCATACGACTATGTGTTTGACTGGAACATGCTGAAATTTGTATGTTCTTTAAACATTTTGCAGGATTTGTTTGCGGTGCGGTTCAAAAGTGCATTATAGTGCTCACCTTGTGGGTTTTTCTGACTGCGTCAGGGCTCCAGCAGGACAGCTGAAGATAAAGAGAAGGAGCAGAGGGGAGAGGGAGAGGAGAGGGATGAGAGGACCGGAGGCGGACCGCCGGGTTCTGCGGCTCGTGCTTTGCCCTCTGGCCCCAACCTCCCAGCTCCTAACAGGGTCCGCAACGGCCCAGACCCCGCCAGCTCAACCCCTGCCTCCCGTGTGCCACAGTCTGGTGAGTCTGAAGATGAAGTATGTGGTTTCTCTTCATTATGAAAGCGCATCCACCTGACCTTCTGTGCTGTTGGTTAAAATCAGTACTTTAAATGTACCAGTTGTTTTGTCTCCCAGGGAACGCATCTCCAAGAGCAGGCCGAGGAGCTGAGCGGGAAAGGAGAGTGTGTTTAAGGCTGCACCGTGGCGCTCCTGCCAACGCCTCCCCTGACCTCCCTCTCCGTCACGATCAGATTCGCATCACCCCCCCACAGGTTTCCGTTCACGCACTGGCTCTTTGCTTAATTTCCTGATATTTGCTTTTGTTCTGACCTGTCTCTGTCTCTCTCACACAGGTCAGCGTTCCATTCGAACACTCGGGGAAATGAGCTCTGCAAGGTCTGTCATTTACCGTCTTTAGGAGGTTGGTCTGGATTGTAATTCTTATACGTAATGATTTTTCATACAAAATACACCTCTTCTATGATAAGAATTTTTTTTTTTACATTTCTGCATGAAAATTCATTTGGATATTTTTGGTGGGAGATGAAGGTTAAAATTGTTTGGCATATTGGCATATAGAAAGATTTCTAGGAAGCCCGTATTTATAATACATTATAAGTGTATTCTTAAGGCATTATAATGAATACATAATGCATTATTTAAAAAAACTATAACATGTTATATCAACTTACGTATTTGTTTTTATAAGTTTAAGAGTATGATTATTTATAACACACAATGAATATCATATTAAATCTGGAGCTAATGTTGATTAATTGATTTGAGTTTAATACTCAAGCAGAAAAAAATGCAATGTTTTATATGATTAAATTTGATTTTGATGTTCCCCCTAATCAATCAACCATAAGCAACATTGCAACTACATGCCAACTAACTCTCATTAAAGTATTAGTATGCTCAAGAATGCTAGGATATATCATAGTAGAATAAGTTTACACTTGCAAAAACACTTATAGTCACTTTATCTGTTGGTTGACCATCAAAATAAAGTATCATATAATTACAGGAGCAGACTAATACTCTAATGACCGCTAGCTGATATGTAGTAGCAGAGTTCCTTATCAACAGCTGTCTATAGGGTACCATCAAAATAGTCAAACTGATATTACAATAAAAATAGTTCAAATCAAATGTGTCATATTACACATTCATCTGATCTTATGGCTGTTTGAGAAAGAAAAATGTAGTTGTAATTATTATTATTATTATTATTATTATTATTACTACTACTACTTTGGTCTTTGACCACTTTAAGTAAAGTAGCATCAGAAAAAATGGCAAGATATGAGACTTATAAATACATTATAACTCTGAGAAATATAATCTGTTGTAAAAGTGGATGCAACATGTTCATTGTGTTATAAATCATCATACTCTTAAAAGCTAAAACCAAAAATAATTAAATATTATAATATATTAAAACTGTTTTTATGAATATTCATGAGATGATACAACATATTATAAGGTTTTTTATAATGCAATATGCATTCATTTGAATGCTTTAAGAATACCCTCATAATGTATTATAAACACAGGCTTCAAAGAAAGTGTTACAGAAAAAGTAGTGAAACGAATTGATAATTAAATACAAATAAAAAAAATTGTCCACCAGATCAAAGTGATGATACAACCAACATGCAGAAACTTGGGGCACAAAACAGGAATTATAAAACGGATATTTCTGGTCATTGATTCTGATTGGTTGAGCCGTGTTCGAAGCTGTTGTAAATTACACTTCAAACATACACCTTTGTTTACTTCTGTGTGTCGCTCGGCAACCACTTTACTGCAACCAAAACAGTTTCTAAGGAACTACATAAGAATACTATTTTTATTTATATAATTACACTTTTATTTGCTCTGTTTTATTCTGTGAAACCTTACTACGTATATGGAATAATCATTTCATAAAAGCAATAAGCCACAAGAAGCTGTGGTTTACAGTGAATCTATAACAGCTAAGGGCATGACGCGAGGCGCCTATAACACACCTAACAACACCCCTTAGCTGTTATAGATTCACTGTAAACCACTGCTTCTTATTATTAATTATTCTTATTGCTTTAACGACATCAGAGAAAGGACACCTGCAGATCCTCACATTGTTTGCTAAGTTCAATATGTCTAATATCAATGAGACCTTTTATATGATGGTTAGGTTAGGGATGGTTAGTTGAGGTTGTGATATAGAAAGTGATATAACCCCCTAAAAACTGATATTTATGAATTAATAATTCATTAAACATTCAGTAAGGATGCATTAAATTGATCAAAAGTGACAGTAAAGACATTTATAATGTTACAAAAGATTTGTTTTAAATTCCGTTCTGAACTTGCTATTCAAAGAATAAAAAAGAAACAGTTTACACAAAATCTATGGAATGTTTCTGGAGCATTAGATCAGCGTTATAACCATTTCTGAAGGATCATGTGACACTGAAGACTAGAGTAATGGTTACTGAAAATGAAGCTTGGCCAGGAATAAATTACATTTGAAAATATATTAATACAGAAAACAGTTATTTTAAATAATGTGTTTACACTTGCTTAATTTTGCAGGATACAACAGACAGCTCCCCTAAAGCATTTATATTCATCTTTCTATGTGCGACAGAGGCAAGAAGAATAAAGAAAGGAACCTCATTTTTGTAATGGACAAAGTGCTCCCCCGTCCTCACGCACTGCAGTTTGTTGCTGTTTGAATGAGACATCGATGATACAAACGCATGTGGACAGTGGATAGATATAGTTTTACAAGGATTACAAGACTCAAACAGTGGAAGTGGAAAAGAGAATTTTGACCTGTGTCCCGATGAAGGCTCTGGTTGTTCTCTGTTTTGTCTGAAATGCCGGGAATAAAGGACTCGCCTGATGGACTGTAAAGTTATCAAATTGAATATTGATAGAGTGTAACAAATGTATCGCTTGCAGAAAAAAGTGTTGTATGTTGACACCTTACTGATGTATGAGGTTTCGTGGAACCATCTTTTCCATGTTAATTATTAAATACGCAAAAGTTACAAATTTCCAAGAATGTTGTTTCCTGTCAAACTGGTGTCTGAACTGTAGACATCACTGAATGGGTGTCTCAGGATTGTACATTGAACAGATGACAGTTGAATTGTTGGAGATATTGATTTAAATATGGGCTGTGGTGAACTAACCTGAAGACCAATTTGAACATTATTAAAAGCCTGAATTCCACTCTTACAATTATACAGCTGAACAATGTGGTGTAATTTGATATGATGACATTAGCCATGAAAACCTCATTTATAAATAAACACACATAAGCTATGGAACCTTGTGAACTTATTTCACTTCTTTAAAAAAGCTTGTGTAAAAAGTAACGAGAGCTGTTTAATTGAGGTTTACCTCTTTTATTAATGGATTATTAAAACTGCATTGATTGTCTTGTAAAACAACATGTAAACAAAATACATGTAAATATTAAAGAAAAGTGGTATGTAACACTTTGTATGTATGTAAATGTGTGAAAAGTGGGGAAACAGACACATTCTGAAGAAGTAACTGAATTGATTCACATTATAAAACTATATCTCAGTGTTATTGCACTAAATCAAAGTATGAATCAAAGTTAAAGTAAAACGAAAACATACATATGCATGTTTTATTCAAGGCATAATGTACATGAGCTCATTCATTTGGGAATACATTTGGATTAAATGATTAAGTACTATTTATTAAGCAAAAGAAAGTATTTATTTTCATTTTTATCTGTAAAATTCTAGCAAACATTGTTGTGCATTACATAATTATTTATTTTCTTTCCATTTATTGACCAGAACAAAATGTACAACAGTATACAAAAAAGTATATAAAAACATGCCAGATTGTATAAAAATTGATTATTCAAAAACTGTTTATTTGTGAAAAATATTAAAAGTCTTCTTTGCTTTTTTTTTTTTTTTATTAACAATGTTCTCCAACCTGGTGCAGTAGTCCTTTGTTTCATGAAGAAAATGAATTAAATTTACCTTGGATCCTGACCATTTCCTCTTATGTATGTGAAATTTTACAAAAATAATAAAAAGTTGTACAAGTAAAGTATAATATATTATTATTACTGTCATTGGAATAATAAATATACCTGTACATGCATCTAAATGATTTAACTTGAAGATAATAAACTATGTGTTTTCCTTCTACTGAAATGTTCAACATCCACCCACAAAATCCTTGTGTATACACAATCACAAAACAGCTGGACAATAGACTACTTTTCCACTGAACAAAAATTCACCGGAGTATTCAATATCCAAATTAAATCTCTCCATCACACTTTTAGCTGGATATACACCATGTCAAATTTATATTTGTAAATACATTGGCCCATAATAAACAGTATTACGTAATTTTTAAAAATGCATTATTTACTGCAAATTACCTCGCTGGGAAATGACTTTTATTTTGAAGTTTCTAAAGCTACAGTCCATTTTAGAAAAAAGAAAAATAAATGCCGCGTCTTGTTGTAGCAGACTTCAAAATCGCTTTCAACTTTTATCCCCGTTGCTCTAATCCGCAAGAGATTGTATTGAATTTAAGGGGAGTTGGGATGGAAGGAATTGCCCTAGAACGGCAATCCAACTAAGATTGTAGGTAAAATCAGTGGCGAATACACTGTAAACGTTCTAAAAAAAGACGTGGTGAATTAGTACATGGGATCAAATAAAGACGGACGGAGCGCAGATTTTCCAGCAGAGATCAGCGGCGCTGGGATATAAACATGGATGACGAGCAGCAATGGCTGTGAGGAATTAAGGCCGAACTACTTTTCATTTGTTTTCCTTTGTGCACGGCGAATGGTTTTAAATCTGCGTTTATGTCATTGGTAAGTTGCCCGTTTTTCTAGTTTGTACATACTTTTCCTTAATAATTTTAGGACTAACTTCATTTAACGTTATGGAACTGAACTACATTTACGATGCTCTGCAAAATAAGGTAGTAAAGTAAACTCTGCATGCATTCAACATATGATTTACAGTTTGCCCAATAATTTAAACTGAATAATTTAATTGTATCCTCCTGTTGATTCAAACGTGAATTATTTTTTTCTCTCTCACCAGTCAGTGTTGAATTTTTTAATGTTTTAATCTTTCCTTCAATACAATGAATGTCATAACATCTACTTTTATGTCGCAGAAAACACAAATGTAAAGAACGTCATATAAATTTGAACAACATTAGAGTGAGTAAATACTACAAAACAATAAAGTATCAGACTAAAAAAAAAAAAAAAAATCATGACGTTAGCTGAATACCGCCACACTTTTTAATTTTCAAGCATGTCAGACGTTATTCTGAAACAGATGTGCAACTAGTCTTCATACAGCGGAAATCATTACAGGAAACTGGTAGATAAACATCTTCATGCCATTTCATTAAAGCATGAAATAAAAATTAACCATATTTTATAATGCATATTATTGACATCACGGTGAACGATTCATCCATTCTTATGTCTCATAAAAAAAGTTAACCTTGTAAATTTTAATCCAAATATTATAATTCAGTCTTCCATTGAAACCACAGACTTCTCTCTAGTGATGCATTCTGATTTCTTTGTCTCCATCCAACCAACAAATGATGATTAGAACCAGTTAGTTTTTTTCGTTTCGATTAACCCATTCCACTCGGATGTAGGCTACGTCACCATATCCAGAAAACATCTGATTCTACTTCCGTTATATTGCTTCTATAATTTCTGGCTGATTTTACTTTCATTTCTCTGCTCGCCCACATTATCTTGCACCACATCACTGTGAAATGATTCATGGTGACTAACACGTCATATTGTTTTTCACTCCTCTTTCCTGTCCTCTGATTCATTTCCTTGGCATTTTTAAACTAAATATCATTCCAGTATCACTTTTCTAGTTTAAACACCCTTCTTCGGCATGTTTGATTCCCACTGATTGTAACATCAAATCTCTATTGCCTCAGCTTGTGAGACGTGACGTGCCATTGTCTGATCATTTTGGGGAGGAAGTTGTGGGGATGGTTCCTGGTTCACTAGACACAATGGCTCCTACGGGGCCCAACATCTCCTGGTTACCAGAGGCTCCCTTGCTCACTCCAGAGCAGCCTATTTTCCTCATGACAAGCACAGCCCAGGCAGTGTCAGGCTTCTTTGTGTGGACAGCACTTCTACTCACCTGCCACCAGGTAAACAACACCTTAACCAGCTGGGCCTTGGAATTGAAACTCAAGTCGGTGTATTTCAATGTGTCTACATTTGATTTTTTTTGCAGATCTACATGCATTTGCGTTACTACAGCTCTCCCAAGGAGCAGAGGCACATAGTGCGCATCCTTTTCATCGTACCCATCTACGCCTTTGACTCCTGGCTCAGCCTTCTCTTCTTTACCAACGACCAGTACTATGTGTACTTCGACACAGTCAGGGATTGCTATGAGGGTAAGCTTTTTCTTTCTTGCTCTTTTTAGCTGTTTTTGCACATGGAGCTTTAAACACGACACCTGTGTGGCCTGAGAGGCTCTCTGGATCCGTAGTCAGCTGGGATTTCCAAGAAGCGATTGTTGCGTAGTAACTGTGTTTCTCGCACATCCGTGGAGCAGATGCAAATGGAGAAATTAATAAACCAGGTGCTCGTTTGACACCAGACTAGTACAGCACAGGGTTGTTATTGTTGACTAAAACTAAAAACATTTAGCTGGAAAAAAAAATTTAACTACATTTTAAACTGAATATTATTCCTCCTAGCTGCCAATGCAGGTGCTATATATAAAGCTGAGCTCCATCCTCCACTGTCACACATACACTGCTCCACAGAGCAAAGGAAAAGGACAAATGAACACCCGCTGGGGATGCTGTGAATATTGGCACAGTTTTTTTTTTATTATCTACTGTAGTCTCGTAACCCAATTTTAATACTGTATTGCGTGATTTAATAGAGTGCAACAGTTCTGGAAGGAAAAATCATATTCCCTAAATCCCATTTTCTACATAAAGATACAGATTTAAGATTATAACGTAAGAAAGTACTTTTGTGAAATTGATCCACACCTGATTATGAAAACAAAATAAAATAATGATTATACATTAAAAATATAGCTAGTAGTAGCTGGCTAGGTTCTTCTCTTTAGTCCCACTTTATATTAAGTGGCCTTAACTACTATGTACTTACATTTAAATTAATAATTTGATTGTATGCAATTATTGTGTACATGTGTGTTTTTACATTGTGCTTATATATTTCTGTAATTACATTTGTAATTAGACTGTTGAGCCATCCCTTACATCTTAAACCACCCTAAAACTTACCACCAAACCTGTCCCTAACCGTACCCATATCCCACCTCAGTATCAGTAATAGTGTTTTGCAATACGATGTAAACACAAGAAGTACATTGATGGAAGTATACAGTAGTTAAGGCCACTTAGTATAAAGTGTGACCTTTTTTTAAAGGAAATGTGTACTTTTAAATTAGACAGATCAAAATCTGATCAAAATTGACAAGAGTTTTTGACCCAATTTTTAATGTTGTAATATAATTCTGTTTAAAATAAACATACACAGTAAAAACATACATTTTAAACGCTATTCAAATAGAAAGCAGCTCCTTTAAAGGGATAGTTCACCCAAAAATGAATATTCTGTCATCAATTACTCCCCCTCATGTCGTTACAAATCTGTAAGACCTTCGTTTATTTTCAGAACACAAATTAAGATATTTTTGATTAATTCTGAGAGCTCTCTTACCCTCCATAGACCGCAAGGATCCCTAACACAATCAAGGTCCGGAAACGTAGGAAGGACATCAGTGGTACAACCGTAATTTTACGAAACTACGAGAATACTTTTTGTGCGCAAAGAAAACAAACATAAGGACTTTATTCAACAATTCGTCTCCTCTGCATCAGCCTGGCGCCATTTTTGAGAGTATTACGACGTATGCGTGTGCTTTGATCTGAACGTAAACAACGCATGCTGTTCTGTGTCAGCACGCGGATACGTTGTTTACCTTCAGATCAAAGCGTAAACAACGTATCCCCTCTCTCTACACAATACTTCCCTGTTTGTCCAAATAAATGAATAAAAAGTCCATTAAAAACCTTTAAAAAAATAAATAATAATAAATAAATAAATTCAACCTTGATAAAACATAGGATAATTATTTCAAAAGCATTTAAACCTTACAGATCCCAAACCTTTAGATGGTAGTGAACTTTATTACTTCAAATCAAAGTTTGCTATTTTGTGATTAGCCTTGGAACTCTTTAACTGAAGAAGTCTCTAATGGAGAAAATGAATGGTAAAAATAACAAGACTGCTGAAAATCGATGTGATTTTTGTAAGTGTCCTATAATCTTTGATGTAGAAAAGCACATGGTGTGCTCAAAGGATGAAAGATTCTGGTACTGTAATTCTTTTATTTGTGGCATGGCCAGACCATCACGAGGGATGTTTTGCCAGGCACCACTGCATTGTTTAGCAAAAGTCTTTTGTTGGTGTTCGGCGAAACACTGTTGATGGGATTTAGTCCGAAAGGTCTGCTGTGTTTGACTGCCAGTGCCACAGTATGAGACTCAACTATTGAGGTTTACAAATGTGTTTTCTGAGAAGACTAGCAAGCAATCTCTGATGTAAAATAAAGATATAATTTCAGTGCTAATTCAATCCATCTCTTTTTTTTTGCAGCATTTGTGATCTATAACTTCTTGAGCTTGTGTTATGAATACCTTGGAGGAGAGAGCGCTATCATGGCTGAGATCAGAGGAAAACCTATTGAGTGAGTGTCATATTCCACTTCCACTTATACTTTGGTGTGAGAACTTTTTAAAGCATGTTTCAAATCAATGCTGTTATTGATGTTTAATGAGACTCCAGGTATTTGTTAAGTGTGTGTTTACACTTTGCAGGTTTGGTTAGTTATCAGCTAAATAAAAAACACTGTATGTACACGGGCGCACTTAGCCCAGAACACAACAGTTTGTTAATATAAATCATAAAAGTTGACCAATCAGGTTGCAAGCCTGTTGTCTTGTATCTTTAGGTTTGCTTTTAAAAATGACAGTCTGAACGCAAAGTGAAGCGAGAATAAATACATCATTTTCTTTTTTGGTTTGGTCCAAAAGAACCAAGATAACTGAATTACAAGTGCAAACTAGGGCTGCAACTAACGATTATTTTGATAATCGATTAATCTGTCGATTATTTTTACGATTAATCGATTAATCGGTTTATGTACTTATATTTTAGTTTTTTCCATTTTTCCCCAAGTAAATTATTAATAAAGGGTCTTTATTATTCAGCATAGATTTTTAAGAGATTTTAACCATTTTGCATTGTCATATCCTCATCAAAAATATACCTGGAGTTGTTTTATTATGTTAGTAATCCTTTGTCGAACTCTTCTGCAATCAAAACACTGACCCATACTCTAGCAAAATTCACAAGGAGATTTCAAATAATGTTTTCACCAAGGCAGTCCTTAGAGCTCCTGAAGTAGTTTAACATCCCAAACAAAGCTTAAGGAATCTTTGAAAACATATTTTCACGAAGTATAAGGATAAAACAGAATAAAATTGCAGTGCATTGTATTTTATTATTTACTGGGAAAAAGCTTTATAGCTTATGCTGTGAAATTGTAAACAATCCTTCGGAAAAAAGTGCCAATGGCATGAAACCTGAATGGAACTCCCAATTTAAAAGTAAAATCCATCAGAAGGTTGTCCAGAAAAAAAAAATTGGGACACACACAAAAAAACCTGCTGTGTGAAAAAGAGCAGTGAATACTTAGAAAAGAAGTGCATTTTAAATATACTCAAACATTTACCTCTCTCATTCAGTCATAATTAGGCTGCAAGTCTGAATTATGAACTGGTAAACGACAAACTGATCACAGAACATGTTTGTAAAGCTTTAAATGTTAACTGTTAAAAAGCAATGTTATCAGCTTTTACGACTAAACATTTGCAAACAACCTTGTACTGGAGAATCTGCACAAATAAAATTCTTAGGGGCCGTTCACATATCGCACCTAAAAACGCGTGGAAAACGCTAGTCGCGCCGCTTTCTCGCGCTCGGGCAGAAGCGCCCCTGAGGCGTCTGTCTTTGCTAAGCAACCATGACGTGCTCTCTCCATGACGTGCTCTCTCCATGACGTGCCCTCTCCATGAAGACCCGGAAATTTCAGCAAAGGATAAATGGATGCGGTGTGTTTCTTTTACTGTCTATGGTGTGGATGCGCCTGGAAAAACGGGCGCATCGCACCGCGTGCGTGTCGCGACCGCGTCGCTTCCATTATGAGAGTGAATACTGCGCGCCTACATAGGAAATAACGAACTTGAGCACGCAAAAGACACGATATGTGAACGGCCCCTTAAACAGTTCAGTAGTGCAGAGTTTACAGGTTACTCTTCATTTTAAAGGCTCAAAGTAAAGTACTCCCACTTCCCGCTGAATGCTGCAGAGACGCTGTTCGGGAAGCACGTGACATAAAACGAGGCCAGCTATTGGCTATTCGCTACTTCACCTGCTGTACTGGCTGAGTAAAACCTCCGGTGGCTCATTACTGCCACACTTTGGTCAACGCAGATTTGAAATATGCACGAAATGAGCCGCTTATGGCAAATAAAATTTATTTAGCGACGAATCGATTACTAAATTAGTTGACAACTATTTTAATAATCGATTTTAATCGATTAAATCGATTCGTTGTTTCAGCTCTAGTGCAAACACACCCTGAGTTAAGTAATAGCTTAAGATATTGATGTGAAACCAATCTTGTTTTTGTTCTGCTGCAGGTCCAGCTGTATATATGGAACATGTTGTCTTTGGGGCAAGACCTACTCCATTGGCTTCCTTCGATTTTGCAAACAGGTTTGCTCATTGAACACTTTACGAAATCCTGGTTCCTATTTATCTTTTTTTTTTCAAGATTTCTTTTGAGTAATTTGTTCATTAATTAATTTTACAGGCCACTTTGCAGTTCTGTGTGGTAAAACCCCTGATGGCCATGATTACAGTCATCCTGCAGGCCTTTGGGAAATACCGTGATGGGGACTTCAAGTAAGTGCTTCTCGTTTGATGTCTTGATCTGTGACTGTTTTCCCTAATACTCAAGATTCCAAATTTCAAAACAGAAATTTTGATTTTAGAATTTTGTTTCTGACCCCACAGTGTCGCTAGTGGTTACCTGTATGTGACCATCATCTACAATATCTCCGTCAGTCTGTCTCTCTACGCCCTTTTCTTGTTCTACTTCTCCACCCGGGACCTCCTCAGCCCCTACAGGCCCATGCTCAAGTTCTTCATGGTCAAATCTGTCATCTTCCTCTCCTTCTGGCAAGGTACATTGAAATCTACAGCTATAGAAATACTAAAGTCAACATGCAATCAAAGTGGACCCCATTTACAATAAATGGTCATATGAATCTTATAGTGGACATTTTATCAGTCTACATTATTCTAAAAACTAAAAAAAGTCTTAATATTATTTTCATCAAAACCTGCTGGGTCAGTAGGCATTTACGTTGCCCAATAATTGTTTTTGGCTTCTTTATGGATAAAACCAAGTCCTAGTTTTCTTCTTGTTGAATGTTCTGTGAAATGGATTGGAATTGTGAATGCACATTCATATTGAACTTTTACCCATTTAAAGCTGCTGGTAAACTGTGATCTCACTGGTCTTCCAGGCATGCTGCTGGCCATCTTGGAGAAATGCGGTGCGATTCCCCAGATCAGCTCTCCTGAGGTTTCTGTCGGCGAGGGAACCGTTGCAGCTGGATACCAGAACTTCATCATTTGCATCGAGATGTTCTTTGCCGCCTTGGCCCTGCGACATGCGTTTACCTACAAGGTCTACATGGACAAAAGACTGGATTCCCTTGGTGAGCTTTACACATTTATTCTTTTGTTCATTAAATACACTAAGGTTAAAAGTTTGAGGATGGTAAGAATTTAAATTTTTTTTTTGGATAAGTTGGCTGTATTTATTTGATTTTTTTTTTTTTAAACAGTAATATTATGAAATATTCTTTACAATTACAAATAACCCTCTTCTGTTTTAATGCATTTTAAAATGAAAACAGAATTTTCAGCAGCCATTACTCCAGCCTTCTGTGTCACATGATCATTTGTTTTGCCGCTTAATTTTTGTAATGTTTGTATTTGTATTTTATAAAATTTGTATTTCCTAATTGAGGCATGTTTTATTGAGATTTCAAGAACAGTCGTTCTCTCTTAACATTTTGTCCCAATAAATAATTGCTCAGAAGTCATGGCTGACTTTCTCTTTTCTTCTGCTTTTCTTCTGTAAATCATTCATTATTCAATCCATTCATTCTTCTCTATTCTTTCATTGCATTTTATTGCTTATCTTTCCACATCTTACTTTCTCTTCACATGCACTACATCCACCCTTTTGCCCTTTTCCATCTTTTCTTTGTCTCTTCTTTTCATGCTGCCCTTTTAAGGCCCTGTTCCAACATATGGACAGTACGGTAGGCTGCAGTTCCTGATCTTAAACCGCATCTCCTCTGTTACTGAAACTGTAGGGACAGTGGACTCTTAAAGGGATAGTTCACCCAAAATTGACAAGTCAATCTCTCATGTCATCATCCACCTCTAATTAAGTTATCCGTTCTTCTCAAGGTCGCTGTGCCCCCATGAAGAGCATCTCTAGCAGCTTAAAGGAGACCATGAACCCTGGAGACATGGTCCAGGATGCCATCCACAATTTCTCCCCAGCTTACCAACAGTACACCCAGCAGTCCACCCTGGAGCAGGGGGTCACCGCACCACCCATATCCCGCAATCACAGCTGCGTGAGCGCCCGGGACAATGAGAAAACACTGCTGCTTAGCTCCGATGATGAGTTTTAACTTGCTCGCCTGTCGTACAGAACAAAGGTCCTCTGTAAAGAACCGATTAATGCTGCGGTAGTATAATGAGGATGTTAACATAGGAACAGGTTATTAAAGGACCATCTTAAGCAAGTAGTTAAATTCTAGTGCAGTAGAATCTTAAATTAAGCTGCTTATACTTGCTTAGTTATCTTTAAAAGAACTCTTGACGCGCTTTTGTCTGACATTGTTGTTTATACAGAGAATTACAAAATACATTCATTTATACTCTTAGCCAAATTTTGAGAACCCAAGTGGTCTGACACCTCAGCGTCTGGATTGATGTATTTTTTTATGCTTGTAGTTTCAAATAGGGGGTGTTTGGGAATCCCAGCATATTTGTATTGGAGGGCCCCCGTTCGGTGGGAATGTTCCGTTTTTGATTTATAAGTTCAAGTGCACCTTTGCTTCAGTTTCAACAGTGTTTCTAGCTTCCCCAGTGATTTAAAGGGCGGGTACGGCTGTGAATGAGAGAGTGCGGTGACAATAGAAAGAGTACCATCTGTTGTTGTTTTGACGGATGAATCAAGGGAAGGGGAGAGGTTGATGGTCCACGATAAGATTACAGATTAAGGCGGTCTGGATTATAAGGCTGTATTTGGAACATTACTCGTCTGGTGCATATTTGCACAAGCTTCCGTTAAAGTGTGACCGTCCTGGTCCACTGCAGGAAAAAGCATCTATCTAGGTTAGCCGAGCGGTTTAAAAAAATAGATTTAGGTTGCGCTTCTTAGTGTATGCTAGACTTTCACTGAGAAAGAACAGTCAAGTACCATCAGTTTTTCCTTATTCTGTTGTCCGATGGAAATGCGAAATGTATATAATACTTCCGATTCCGAATACCTTATTTAGTTCTCTACTGAAAGTAAATCATACATAAGGGTGAGTAAATGACAAAACGTTCAGTTTTGGTGAGCTCTCCTTTTATTAGGCACTGTATTGTTTCTAGATATCCCACTGGAGGGAGGAACATCTCTCAGTTCGCACCCTTTATCTTTATGGGACACGCCTGTTATCACTAATCCTTTGAGAGCCACGCCAAAGTCTCTCCCATTCTTCAGAAGCATCCGCTATTTGCGCTTTACCTCTAGCACTAGGCCCTCGATGACCAAGCTTGAAGCTTAGATAGCATCTTTGGAGTTACTTATTAACTGACCTCTGCTTTTATTGGTGCAATAGAGGCCAGGAGAAACACAAAGCATGTATGGTACCTGCTTATAGTTGTTATGTTAGTGTTTTTGCAGTGTATTCTTTGTAAGGTGAGGATTTCTTTTAATAATATAGACGTTGTTGTAACTTGCACTAAGCCGTTTTGTATATTTAGGAAAAATCTGAATATCCTAGAACATTTTGGCAAGCTATTTCCATACGCTGTTATTCAGAGAGTGGTTTAAAGTAACATAGGAAGCGCTCTTGTTTAAAAAACAAAACAAATATATATATATATATATATATATATACATATATTTTGAAGTTACACTAAGATGTTCTTTGTACTGTCATATTATTTTAAACAGAGCATTATGTATTACCATGTCAAAGATTTTGCTTCTATTTTTTTCCCTTGATGCTCTGGCCTAGGAACAATAAAGAGTTTTTGTCTGTATATGTTTGTGGAATAGTGTTTTTTTTTTTACTCATTGAATACACATATTTCTATATACAATATATACAACATTTATTTCAATTAAATGATATAAAATAGACAATGAATTTACCATAGAAAAATACAGGTAATAAATACAAACATCAGTTTTTTTTGTTGTTTTTTTGTGCTCTACCCTCTTACAAAACATTGGGCACATTGTTCTGAAGCGCAGGTATGATGGGTTAGATTCTCAGTACTGATGACGACATTGCTAGCTAACTACACAATAAAACAAATCCACGTTTAACATGGCCGATTGTTGCCTGATCATACAGTATCGCTCTGTTTACTGGAGTAAACCCGGCTTGTAGTCTGAGGTCATCCTGACGACCATGGGTTGATGTGATGTACATGTGATATCATTTCTGTCTTTCGTTTTCCTTCTGTCACTTTCTTATCCTCCATTTTTCCCTCCCAAGTGCTCACTTCTCCTTCTGGCTTCTCTCTTCCCCTATGTCATCAATTTCACATCTTCCTCAGATTCCCCTTACTTTCTTTTTCCCTCTAATGTTTTTTTTATTGTTATTTTTTTATATATTCCAGCTGTCCAAAATATTCAGATACGTTTTAATCATAAATAGCAAATAATATATATGGTCTTGTGTTTTAAATACAAAAATACCACTACAAACAAGTCGCTCTAATATTATCACAAGTATGACCCTCACACATACTGAATCATATTAATAAGGCTGTATACTTTATCATTACTAAACTACTAACTCCTTACAACAAATAAACAATACAAAAAAAACACACAATGATTCAAACAATGACCCCAAACTAGTCAATCAGAAGTAGTATTTAGACCAATCACAGCACAAATTACCTTCAAACATCTTGTCTCGAACACAAATAAAATAGCTTTCATGTCTGTTGTTGAACATTTGTCTTTTATACAAACATTAAAATATATAAATGGCATGTATCGATAGATCTGCACCTTGTCCCATGACTCAGTAATACCATGGGGATAATCCAGCAAAACTAACCAACTTCTCAAATGTTGGTGGTCCCACATGAAGACAAGTTGTTAGGACTATTTCTTTTTTAAAACATATATCACCATCCAGAAAGCACAGTAATGGGCATGAATAGCAATAACGCTATCATTAACAATAGCTTTATAAGTGCAGACTTATACACTTGTCATGATATTTGAGGCCACAACAACAGCACTGAGATTATTCTGGGACATTTAAAAGACTGTATATACAGTCTGTGTGTTTATATATGTAAGTGAAACTGTAATTCCCAACTGGTACTTGTTTTTATTCCTGTATATATGAGTATACATGGTCTGTCTGTCTGTGCGATCATACTGTGTACCTATGTGTGTCTGCATGTCCATGTGGAGCCCTAGGATGCTCCTTGCTCTCTAGAGTTGTGCACCTGCTGCGGTGTCTTCACTATGGTAATGACGGAGGCTGTGTTCAGACGCGGTGTGGTGGCAAGAAGACTGCCTCCTCCGGATTCCAGACCTCTGGCGAAGCGCTGCAGGGCAGCGAGACGGGCACCCAGCCCTTCCAGCTCCCGCCGCATACCTGCGTTCTCGGCCCCCAGCCGCTCCACCTCCCGCTGCAGCTCCTTCTTCTGCTGCTCCAGGGCCTCGCGCTGGGACACGCGCTTCACCCGGCAGCTCGCCGCGTAGCCGCGGTTTTTCAGCGTGCGTCGCCTCTGTTTCAGCTTCTGCACTTCGTCGCGTGACAACCCGCGTAAGTGCAAGTTGAGCTCGCGCACCGACAGCGACATGAGCTCACTGTCGCTCAGCACTGGGACGTTCTCCCCGCATTCCCTCTTCACCTGAAATAATAGGACATTTTTTTAATTTTTTTAATTTTTTTACTGTAAAAAAAGGCTACTATGGTAGCCAGAAAATTCCCACCTAAAAATATGGTAAAATGTTTTAGGAATTACCCGGTGGAATATTGGTGCATGGTGTAGTTTTCAGTTTACAACTGTTTGTTTAATGAAATGCCATAATGTTATACAAAAATATCCTGGCACAGCCAACATAATAATAGAGAGGTAAAAAAGTACCCTAATGCATAACTGTCTGATAACACAAATGAGAAGAAAGGAATAATACAATAAAACTGTGATGTTGATGTCACAATGTGACTTATGGGATATGAATGTTGTTGTTCTTTTCTGTAAATTGTGGCAATTCATAGTTTTGACCAGCAAATAGCTTTACCATAAATTTGACAGTATTTTATACTAAAATGACATAAAGTGATGTTATACCCCATTCACAGTTTCATGCATTGTATATGGTAAGCTAACTTTCAGTTAGCCAAATAACAGGTTTAACTCCAGCATTTTTTTTTTTTTACAGTATATTTTTGTAAAAATTGCAATTTACAGAATGTGCCAAAATTCAGAAGTGTTGTCAGTGAAATGATCTTTACCTTCAGGGCTTTACTGGCTCTGCTGTCTGAAGTCATTGTCTGGATTTATGTATGAAACCTGTAAATATCAAATAAACCAACTGAGTGAAAATGGAATAAAGTCACACTATATTGTGAATATAGTCAAAGATAAAGGCCATTGTTATATTGCGTGACTCTTCAAAACAATTATAATCACAATACTGCAAAATCTTTGAGTGTCTTGCTTTTATTATTTAGTCAAAGAATAATAAAAATATTATGGACTTGACATTTTAATTAAAATGTTTTGCCAAGTGGCACCTTGCTCTAGAAGGCGTAGAACCCTTACATATTAACAGAATGATGTTTTACAACAGATATAATAATATGCTATGCGAGATACACTGTGTTGATGATATCGGCTGATATAACATCAGCATAGATTTTAAGCAGTTTCTTTATTTCTGATAAATTATATAGGACAACAGAATCAATTGCCATATTAAGTATATGTGTTTATTTTATGGATTCATTCCTTCAAAATAAATTATTTTTAACTTAAATAGTTAAAATATAAATTTGATATCAGCCACCAGGGGGTCAAGAGTTAAAAGGCATAGGTTGACTACTATGAACAGGTGCATGGCGTCATAGCTGGGTGGTGAATTTTAGCACATAATAAGGAAGACAGGAACTATGCTTATATAAATATATAATGTGGTTTGTGTGGTCAACTCGTGGACACTCAATCTGTAAGACCATTTAAAGACAAACCTCCCGAACTTATTTTCATTTTTCTAAATCTAGGCTTACAATATCCAAAGAGTAGCACTTTTTCTTGACAGTGAATCATGACTGGTCAAAGTCCAGATGAAGAAGTGCACGCTGCTGACCACGAGTTTCCCGTCATGCGTGGGACGTGCGCCTATCATCCGCGAGCTACTGCCTCAAATAACCCACTGAGCTTTTCCACAGAGTCACGGTGATTCAGCACAAGTCCTCCATTCCTGACTACACAGCAGCTCCTTACTTCCCTTTCACATTTCGCGTTATATTTCATGTATAAAATTCCCAGTTAATTAGCCACAACAAATATTACCACTCACTTATAAACAGTTTATAAAACTCCTATTTCATAAACAACAACAACTGAGGTCTTGGGCTGTCATTTTCCCCGAAACGTCTTGAGGTTAACATGCTCCTTAAGTAATGCGTTACTTACAAAGCGACAATTTAATAATAATAATAATAATAATGATAAAACCAAATATAACCTACAATTATGAATAAAAAATAATAAAGGATTATAACAACGCACGAACCCGTTTATTACGTAAGATACTACGTTACTAGTTCAAATCAAACCTTGATTTTGCTGACTAGTCGTTTTCCATCGAAAACAACATACATGTTAACACGTTATAAATAGTTCTGAACATAATACATACAGTTGTGCTGAATACAAATATATATTTTAACTGTCTGAACCGACAACATCTAAGCAGCTAGTTTCCTTATTACGCGTTAGCTTGTTGCTACACCTAACATCGTGATAAAAACATGCTAATCGCGCTCATGAAGACTACTACTATTAAACGTATAAAAGACGACTCTAAATGATAGGTTAATATAAATATCAAAACCATAAAAGTATAAGTAGTGGGTATAACGTTAAAACAAACACTGAGTGCATGTAACGTTACAGCGGATTTGCTAACAGCCCTCCGTTTCCTTAGTGTAAACAAATGTCGAAATAAGGAGAGAACAAAAAAAACTGAAAATCTTGCCTGGTGTTGATTTTTCTTCTTTGCTGATTTCAAAAGAAAGCTGTATACGTATAAGTCCACGATTCTCACCGCTGGTTCGGTATTTCGACTGACATACGTTATCGCAGCAGGGCCCGTGTTTAGACGGACTAGAAAGCTAAACGCCTTTTTTCCCGGAATCAGTCCACCATCGGCGGGCTGGATCCTTTCATTCATAAAAAACACACACACGATGACGCAAGGCTTTAAGAATGAGGGCGGGACCTCAGCACACACAAAAATATCAGTCAACAATCTTGTGTAACTTCTTTTTTATTAACCCATTTAATCCCATACACATTTATATTTCAGATTATAAGGTCTAAACAGTTTATTATGTATTTTACACACAGTTGTCAACTTTAAATGAATAGACTGATGTGAATATTTTTACAAATGATCATAACCAGTATAAATGTATCCAATGAAATCAGTGTTCTTGTGGGTGTCTATTGTTTAAGAATGTATAGATCTTATAATGTGGGACTAGCTTGGGTACAAATCTGGGACACTGTTTTGGGTTATAAATAGTTAAATTGTTTACAAAGCAAATTTTAAATTTAACACTCTTGGTTAAATGTGCATACCCATGCTTGGTTAATTAATTTAGTATTCCTTGTGTTTGTGGTCTTCATCAGTTTGTCTAAAATATGAGTAGCATATATGTTAAAATGTGGAATGGTTAAATACAACCTATATAATAGAAATCATATGCTATTTAAATGTATTTATATAAAAAAAAACATCAGATTTCTGACATCGACGATAATAATAGCCATGTATGAAGGGAAAATGTAACTTAATAAAGATCGAAAAATAATTTCATAAACTATTAAAAACTTTGTATCATGGGATGTTTTAAAAAATTATATTAAACTTTTATACTTGGCACATGATAAGAATATGAAACATGTATTTTCAAAAGCAAATCGTAATGTAACATTCATTTTGTCTAAGTCATATGTCACTGAACTTTGAGCACACTTCCTCTTTGATGATTTTCATGGCCGCATTTATGACATACATCATAATATGACATCATATTTTTTCAATAACTTGACACCCTGCTTGAATTCAACACCAATTTAATGTGGTAACCGAAAAGACAAATACACTGAACCCACATTAGTCCGTGTTCCACATTACACAAATTCACCCTGTATCCATCCAATAAATAAGTGTGTACATAAATGTAATTGTGTTATGATTTAGAATTTGTAAATTAATTTTTTTCAATGACGTGTAAAAAAAATTTTATTTTATAAAAAAATGATGTCTCTATCAAAGCTCTATCATTCTTTTTTAAAAGAAAGCATGCATAAAATACAACTCATACTTTTATAAATACAATATTTTAAGGCCATTAAGTAAACTATTGTAATAAAAAACAAACAAACATGTATTTGAGCATATTTGTGATCACAGGGGAAACACAAACCCTTATTTTAAATTATTAACTATTAAGTATTAATTCAATAAGAAACTGAATAAATAACTCTTAAACAAAATGAAATACAGTATAATAATAATAATAATAATAATAATAAATTGCCTGATAGTAACCACTGATCTATATATATGTTCTAT
The DNA here is from genome assembly GCF_023724105.1 of Carassius gibelio. Taxonomy (NCBI): domain Eukaryota; kingdom Metazoa; phylum Chordata; class Actinopteri; order Cypriniformes; family Cyprinidae; genus Carassius; species Carassius gibelio. The sequence goes on from NC_068407.1 coordinate 13,352,580, forward strand.
AAATCAGTGATAGTAACACAAGTATACACAAAATGTAACTACAGATTGTTTTCCATTTGTGACCAGAAATAAAACACATGTTTTCACTAACTTGAAACCTTTTAGGAAAAGACATTGAGCTTGTTTCAAGTATTCATGCTAAAAAGTACTAGGCAATTAATCAATAATAAAATTAAAATAAGGAATCTGTTTTGTTTCTAAACAAGTCTCTGAAAGTCCCACAATAGCCGTATTTTCTCTCTCTCCCCCTTTTTTTTTTTTTTTTTTTTTTTGGTATGAACTGACGTGAGTATGTACGTAAATGGAGTTCCTCCTCCACTTCATAGTAATAATAGAAGCAGCAATCTTCCACTATTTCATCGTCCACTAGCACGCAATCCTGAGCTGCAGTAAGACCTCCCTGTCGATAGGTGTCCTTACGTGTCTTTGTGCTTCCTTACAAGGAACCGGGGAAGTAAACCCGTCTCCCATGTTACCCAAATGACCTCAGGTTTCAATGCATGCTCTTTGGATCGAGTCGTAGTGAAGCTGTAAAACATAACTGAGGTCCTTTCACAGTTATAATATAACGTTATTGGTAAAAGTGACTAGCGTCGTTATTTTAATGGCTACTATCCAGGAGCTCTCTCCAGACTCTGGCCGTGTGGAGACACGACCCCCTGAAGACGAGATCGAGGGTGATGAGGAGGAGGATGAAGAGGTACTGCTTTGCTTCTACAGTTTTGTTTGACCTTATGAAATTGTGAAGATGTAGGAAACTGTAAGGAAAAAGACTAAAGCTTTTTAGCTTTTTTGGTGCTTTTATCAGTCATTTAGTTTGTCCTATGACTGGTTGTGTTCATTTTCTGGCTCCTTCTTTTCCCTTTTCTCCCAGCTGGATGAAACACTTCTGGAGAGGTTGTGGGGTCTCACAGAGATGTTTCCAGAATCACTGCGATCAGCAGCTGAAGTTTCTGCACAGAGTTCACTATCTGTAGCTAAAAAACTTTACAGGTGAGGTACTGCCAGTTGTATCTTCCACTTAAAACAGTACTTTACTTTATAATCTCGACATTTTAGTATATATATATATATATATATATATATATATATATATATATATATATATACATAATATTATTAAATGTAAAAAAAAAATGTATGCATTTTAGCAAACACTTTAATCCAAAGTGACTTACAGTGCAGACTTACAGCTACCATTTTTTTTTTAACCTAATATGTGTTCCATGGGAATCGAACCCACAACCTTGTGCTGCTAACGCAATGCTCTGCCACTTGAGCCACAGGAACAACATAATATTATGCTTTCTTGTAGTTTCTCCCGCTCGGCTCTATGGGTCGGTACTACTTCCTTTATGATTCTGGTTCTGCCGGTTGTCTTTGAGACCGAGAGGTTACAGCTGGAACAGCAACAGCTACAACAGCAGAGACAGGTATGTGGCGCCACCAACCTCCTGCATAAACATAAACACTTTCCTTGCAAAATCATACTTAACTAAATAGAGGTGAGCTGAATGATGTGAATCAAAAGATATAAACTAAAGTGTTAAAGTATCACCGCAAAAACAGTGATATGTCATGTAACAAATGTGTTTGAAATAATAAAACTCAAAACCGCACTGATGATATAATGAAATATATTTTCCTGACACTAAATTCAGATTGGATGAGTCATATTTAAAGCAGTAGACTTCAACAGCTGGATTCTGGAATTAAAAATCCTTCTTTCTACTTTAAAGAGCTATGAGGTTGTTAATCAAAGGAATTTTAATTTGTTATTATTTAAACGGGTTTGCTAATGGAAAACTACAGTACCCAGGATTCTGCATAGAAATCTCTCCCAATTTGAGAATCATGAAAAGTAAGTGCCAAAAGAGCTGCAGACTGCCATTAATCACTTTGAATGACGTAACCGGGTCTGTCTCTCTATGTAACATCTTTGAACAATTTTTCCCATTGCTTTTAAGCTGTGTATACATCATTTGCAATGCTTCACAGGATTTGTAATTCTTTCCTACACAGACTTGTGCCCATATTTTTTGTCTTATTTTCAATTGCCTTTTTGCTATAGATGTAAGTTTGTGATGTTTGTGACTTAAAAGCATGTGTTTTATGTGTAATTCTTGATCGAAATATGAATCCAATTTTCATTTCCTTTTTCATTTCTCTGCTTTTAATAGATTTTGTTGGGTCCAAATGCTGGCATGTCTGGAGGAATGCCTGGAATGATGCCACCTGCTCCTGGGAAGCTGTGATGATGTATATGCTATAACATCCATGAGCTGTAGAAGAAGAAGGGGAAAGAGAGAGGGTGCCGGAACGGAGAATGATGTGAGAAGATGCTGTTGTTGGTCAACATCAAGAAATCGTTACCATGTGTAATTTGTGTGTACAGTGGAGACCCTGATTATTTTTTATGAACTTCCCTCTCTCTCTGCCTTTCTCACAAAACATTCTGCATAGACTGTCGTCCAAGTGCTGATCTTTTACTTTTTTTTTTTTTTTTTTTATAGCTATATGGGGAATATTTAGACTGTGTTTATGGTGCAATGTTGGCCATTGAAGTGCTAGATCAACACTGACGTGCAGAGAATCAGCATTCAAAAGATCTGTAGTATTTATGAGGGCACACAAGGCCAATATTGATTGTGAAATTTTCTCTGTCTACAAATTATGGTTGTTTCTTGTTAATGATTGAGAAATGTTAAAACCTTTAGAAGTGGTTCTCTACCAGTGGTGTCTTTTACAGGTAGAGCTAATATCATGCAAAGCTTCTGCAATGTTATTCCTCAGACAAAAGCCATACAGTATGCAGAACCATTGTGAAATATTTAAGAATGTTTCAAAACATTGTACTTCCTGTAGTGATTAATTTTATTTGCTCCACATGACAGGAATAAAAACAAGTCCTACTTTGTCATTGCTTTTTGTGTATACTTTAAATTGCATATTAAATATTTGCATGTAACTTGTTAATGCAAAATAAAAGTCATGTTACAGTCGGACACTACAGTGATGCTTTGATCAAAATAGCTGTTTACCTAATCCTAACATCAATAGCCAGCTATCAATGAATAAAATTACTCCCAAGACAAAGCTTTTTCTTTAAATATAATTATTTAGAATAATAATTAAAAAAAAGAGGTTTCATAGGAAGTGACGTCACAAAACGAAATAACATCAATTTAAAAGTCCTAAATTAATTTCTACGCTCTCTGTTTATTTAGATTGTCATAGTTTACAGGGGAAAACATTCTTATAAGGTTTTCATGTTTTTTTAGAAAAAAATACCGACAGCGTTAAACTAATTTGAACGAAAATTAGCCATGCATGGACAAACTTTTTCAAAAAACTTTTAAAAAAGTAAATCGTTTTAATAAAAATTGTGGAACGTTTGTGTAGTCTGTCACCTATGTTTATGATTTTTTTTAATTTTACATTTACATGTCGGTTTTATTTAAAACAGAGAAATAGATAGATAAAACCACATAGAGCTATCTTAATTTTAAGTTTAAAAATCACAACTATTAAAAAAAGCTGAAGCTTACTGTGCGTGACGGTCATCATGCAGTTTGACTTTCAGAGCGCGGGAGAGATTCGCGCGCAGAAGTGTCAGTCAGCGCGTGATCACTGATTTGAGTCACTTGTTTCTGTCAGCTTTCGTTAAAGGATTAACGTGAGGTAAAATTTCGTTTTTATTTATTTATTTTTGTCAAAATAGTTATTCTGTACTTTTACGAGGAACATGACACTAACTGTTAATGTAACAGCTACAGCTAGGATTAAGATAAATTCCTTTGAGCACAAACAGCCAACGTTGACATAGCTAACAGGCAGCTGATTAAAATGTAACTTAACATTGAGACAAATATAACGATTTAAAGATAGTTTCAGACGGTTATTTGGCCCCCAAAACAATTTATTTTATTGTAAACTATTTTTTTAAACAACTCCATAGAATGAAAACTTTAGAGGACCAGGCTTTGGAGGATGAGTCGGGGTACCAAGAAGATGAGGTGATTCATATTTATTTCTATGAGCGAAGTTAACCAATACCTTTCAAACGAGTTTGTGAGGTCTTGTGTTTATACAGGGTAATAACGTAACTTAACTGTTTTTTATTTAAGGAAAATATAAAACTCTTAAATTAGTATTTATCTGTTAACTAACGCAGTTTAAAGTAGTGTGTGTGTGTGTGTGTGTGTCTCTCTCTCTCTCTCTCTATATATAAATATATATAGTGTATAACACAAACACATATGTATAAGTTGTGTATAACTGTTATATAAACTAATATATATATATATATATATATATATATATATATATATATATATATATATATAAATATATATATATATATATATATGTTGTATAAATTCCCCCACAGGAATCCTTTTTTCAAGACATTGAGCTCTTACAGAAACATGGAATTGTAAGTAATAATGTTACTGTTAAGTTTATAAAGTCATGACAATGTCATCATAAAGGTGGCTCTGATTCATATCCCTTTCCCTTAAGAACGTGGCTGACATTAAGAAACTGAAGTCTGTAGGCATTTGTACTGTGAAAGGCATCCAGATGACCACACGCCGCGCTCTCTGCAATGTAAAGGGACTGTCTGAGGCTAAAGTTGACAAAATAAAGGAAGCCGCTGGAAAATTGATGGTAAAATAATGGGGCTTCCTGGAATTTATATAAAAAAAAATATTTGATGAAAGAGACTGGATTTATGTATTGTACAGTTACACGTTTTGTCTTTTTGCATGCAGATATGTGGATTTCAGACAGCGTCTGAATACAGTATAAAAAGGAAGCAAGTGTTCCACATCACAACAGGCAGTCTGGAGTTTGAGTAAGAAATAACCAGTTTAATAGTCCTAAAATACACAGCCCCACAGATGAACAAATCTACATATTGCAAAACAACCACAAATTAAGTTGTTGGAACAAATTCTAAATTTTTTCTATGTCATGTATGGGGCTCTGTAATAAGGGTTATACACTTTGTCTGATAGAAGTCACATGAAAGCAGAAATGCTTTATTCATATTTTGTTTAGCAAACTCCTAGGAGGAGGTGTGGAGAGTATGGCCATTACCGAGGCTTTTGGTGGTAGGGTGCTGTTATGATTACAAACCAAAATTATATGTTATGCAATTTCTGTCCAAAATAACATGTTTTTATAAATCGTTTCCCATGCCTCATTCAGAATTCAGAACTGGAAAAACTCAACTCTCTCATACACTATGTGGTAAGAGCAAAAATGGATCTTGTGGAAATGTTAAATGTGGAATTTAAGGCAAATTTTTAGATCATTAATGTCACTCAATTTCTGTTTTTCTTAAGTAACCGCTCAGCTTCCTGGTGAATATGGGTACCCAGGAGGAAAGGTCATCTTCATCGATTCTGAAAACACCTTGTATCATTTCTGCATTTGCTTGTTTTGTGCCACATTCATTTTACTAAACCTATTCAATATGGAGAAGCCATATTGAACTTTTTTCCTTAATAATTGGAACACCAGTCGGCCTGAGAGGCTAAAGGACATAGCTGACAGATTCAGTGTGGATCATGAAGCTGTACTGGATAATGTGCTATATGCACGTGCATATACGAGTAAGAACTTTCACCTCAGAACTTTTTATCTTAGTTTTGAAATGTTGTTTAACAGACCAGTAAGTGCGGTCACAAAGAGTGGCGTTTTTATTTTTTTTCTCATTAATAGGTGAGCACCAGATGGAACTGTTAGACTTTGTTGCAGCCAAGTTTCATGAGGAAGGAGGTGTCTTCAAGCTTCTGGTAAGATACAAGAAATAAACTTTCTGAGGTTTAAGAAGTGATTTTACTTAATTTTAAGGCCATCAACAAATAATTTTCCACAGATAATAGACTCAATCATGGCTCTGTTCCGGGTGGACTTCTCTGGAAGGGGTGAGCTGGCTGAGAGACAGCAGAAGCTTGCACAGATGCTTTCCAGACTGCAGAAGATCTCTGAAGGTCTGGAAAATCATCTCCAATATATATGTTAAAGAGTATGAATGGACATTAAAATGAAAATGATGGTAGTTAGTCTTATCTTTAAAGTAAGCTTATGATTTAGACATGTGAACTTTATTTTCTGACCTTCACTTAATTAGTAATATCTGTTTTTTTTTTTTGGATGTAGAGTACAACGTTGCAGTGTTTGTTACCAACCAGATGACTGCAGATCCAGGAGCTGGAATGACGTAAGTGGGAACACTAAACAAACCGAAACATGAATTTAGGGGCATTTTGAACTGATTATTATGATCTTAGATTTCAAGCGGATCCCAAAAAGCCAATTGGCGGACATATACTGGCACATGCCTCCACTACACGCATCAGCCTGAGGAAAGGGCGTGCTGAATTGAGAATTGCCAAAATATTTGATAGGTAATTTAAAGATTTTTGCATAATTTATGCATACACTAACATTGTTAGGTAAATAAATGTGTATATTTAAACAGTTATAGTGTATGATTGTCTGTCGATTGAAATGTTTGCATCAACAAAACCTTTGCTTTTCTACAGCCCAGACATGCCGGAAAATGAGGCTACTTTTGCCATCACAGCTGGAGGAATATCAGATGCCAAAGACTAGGAAAACATGTTGCATCACATGTTATGAGTTCCCCAATACTTCAACTTCTCCAGTTTGTTAATGATGGAATCTGTTCAAATTGAATCAGTTGTACCTATTTATTTACATGTTTACCTGTTATCTATCAGTTTATGAATTGTATTTATACTTTATACACCACACGTCTGTTTATATATTGTGTAATTTTAATGTTACAGTATTATTTATGTGAACAAAGCTATTTTAATTCAATTAAAATGACAAATTTGTTGAATAAAAACCTTTGCAGATTAGTCACATATTTAATGTTAATATTTGCCTTCTGAACGTTGTACTTGTAGCTTTACCATAATCGCCTTAATTTGAAAAGCTGTTGATGTGGCTATTATCACACATGGTCGCTGCTTTCACAGTCCACGTTTCTGCACTGCGCGCATGCAAGATCCAGGATCAGCTAACTAGCTACACGTCCATGGTGTCGCATGAAGACTAGGCGCCCCATGCACCATTTCATCACACTTACGAGTTCCCCAATCCCTCGATTTACCTGGAATAGATACTGAAAAAACAGCAGATTTGGTTCTCGTCAAACGCGGCTCGTGGGTTATACTGAACCCCGCTAATAACGTCAGCTATTCGAGTTAAAGCAACTATGGACTCGAGAGACACAGCCCCTGATTCGTGGGAACAGGAGGACGATGTTGAGGCCACGGCTGATACCGAGCTTCAGTCCGCCTTCACCGGGCTCAACGTGAACGCACCGGAATTCGTCCCATCATTTCTTTCCCTAGGTTCACCGGAAAACGCCACGTCTGATGGTAAACTGTCAGCGTTAATAAACTGACAGCAATGATTGGGTCTGCCCATAAAAGGGCTTTTAGCTGGAATGTTTATAGCAGACTAGCCGGAGAAATGTTAACGTTAGTGGTTAGTTGAGTGCTATGTTTATCATAGCCGAGTGAAGATATTCTATTGTACCTAGCCCAGTTGTACGTTACCTCTTCCTAAAATGTTGATTTAGTGCACTTCATTACACATTGCTGATCTGTCATGAATCGTGAACTAAAATACTCGGCTAGCCTTGCGTGGCCGGTTTAGCCGCAGACTTCAGACCAGGATATTTTCTGTTTCTCCCCCTTCATTGATTCTTCTAATTAATATACGATACTAATGGTTTCCTTCTTAAAACGCTTTACACATTACACAACTTTTTCGATACCATTACAATTATGTATATTTACATGAAACGAAGACCCTAGCTCGATATTTTTACACAGGAGCGGGTCGCCCTGCACGGTCTCTACGTTGTTGATATCACATGACCAACTGTCGTACAATTGTTAATACTACTATAATTACATACAGATGACTTGCTGTCAATATATGTCAGTTGTCTGTTTTAGGTTATGTAATGTATTCTGTAATTTACATGTAGCAAAGTTCACACCAACTTTGAATCAACATGTCCTGTTTGTTTTCACCTGTACATTGCAATTATGTCGGTTTCACTTTATTTTAAATTGTCACTGTTACAGCCATTTAATTGCTGAGTAATATTAATTAACTACATGTACTTACTATATGCTTAGGGATAGGATGAGGGTTTGTCTTAGGACTGACTTGCATGTTATTATGCATAGTTTATTGTTATTATAATAGTAAGTACATGTAACGTGTAACAAAGACACATTAAAATAATGTGTTACTATTATGTCTATTCCACTTCTTTCACAATAGTGATTTAAACAATTGAATTGTCTTAACCTAATTAATCTTAAAAACAGTTTTATAACATTATAATTTAACATTATAATAACAACTGACTCTGTACACAGGTACCGATGCAGTGGCCAGCATGGAGATCTCAGAACCAGTGGGTATGTTCATGTTTTTTGGATAGCTTTTCTGCTTAGGTTTTGTGTTCTGATATAGTGTTGCACTTCTAGTAATGCTGCTAACATCAGCCATACAGAGGGCAACTTGGGCTTGTTACATCAGCACACATGTGCTCATATTACAGGCCTTATTTATCTCGGTACTTACACCTCCAGCCACAGCTACTGACCCAGAGAGGCAGATGACAATGTTTCCATGATTGGAGCAGTGCTTACTCATTTAGCCCCTATTCCAGTTATACACTTTATGTAAAGCATACATTTTCATACAGCTGCACAGTTTTATGAATCAGTTGTAACCTTGCTTGTTCTCTGAAGCTGCTAAAATTAGACAGGACTGCATTGTATGCATTCAATGACCTGTTTAATAGAACTGTCAACAATGAATGCATTTCTTAATTGTCTGCCGTTGTAGCTTGCTGAGCAAAAGGGGGTCTATTGTGTTTTTGTAAATTGTTATGCAATGCAATAATTGTAATGGCATATAAATCAGTTCATTGAAATTCCTTTCCTGTCCTCTGCTTAAGTCTTCAAAACTCTTTAGTTTGCAATGCTTCCTAAACTTTTTGACTCCAAGACCCCCTTTTATTCCCTTTTATTTAAGCGCATATGTATTTCTGGTACTTTAGTTCTTATGAAAATAAATAAAACATTTCTAAGTTGTACATCGTAATTTTACATCTATATTGTACATTTAAATAATTTTGATTGAAGTTTGTTGAGGCCCCCTAGTGGACCCCAGCCCAAGGGATGAGAACCACTGTCTTAGAAATAAAAATTCTGCTATCTTGCATGCTGTCTTACACCCATGTGACTCACTTTCTTCTTTGGAACCCAGAAGGAGACACACTGTGCTGGTCGTTCTTTTACGTGCAATTGAAATAAAAGAGACTAAAACTTTCATGCTTTAAAAAAAAAAAAAAGGGATGCCAAATCACCATACATATATCCTACAATAAATAGTCCATGCAAATAATCAGTTGATTATTTGTTGCATTTAAATTTGAAGACACTGATATCTTCTTTTTTTGATACACCTCCCACAAATTTCCATCATTCACTCACCCTGATTCCATGCATGAATTGTTCCTTATTTGTAACAAATTTTGAAGAACGTAACAATAACAAAATTGGAATCTGTTGACTTCCATTTTATGGACAAAAACACAGAGACATTATAAAAAAATCTTTGTAATAAAAAGTCATATAGGTTGTAAACAAGTCATCATGAATGAAGATGATTGCTTGTCTTGAGGAGGTCCTTTGCTGTTTTTGGAATGAAAAACTTTTCCTTTTTTTTCCAGAGATGTAGCTAAATTACATTGTTTTACTAAACGGTTGAGCTGACACAACTGAAATAACAATTTAAATGAATAATTTCAAAGACTGTTTTCTCTGTTTTAATAATATTCAATTTAACCTTGAATCCTGTGTCCACTAAAGACAAGCATGTTCATGTGATTATCTCCACAGCTGCTGTGGAGAATGGAGAGACTGATGCCAGCGCTGTGGAGACATGGGAGCTGAAAGGAGAGCCGGATGAGGAGGAACCAGGAGGCGGATCCTCGGCGGACACAGGATTCTGTGGGGATGAGGCACAGGATGAAATGATGGAGGAGGATGAGGAGATACCAACACCCAAGCTGCCTCCTCCTCCACCGGATGCCCCTAAGAAAGAACACGTGAATGTTGTGTTCATTGGACATGTGGGTATGTTAACATTTTTCTAGTTTCAGTTAGTGGTAAAATATACAATTGTATTTCTTTGTTACAATGCCTGCTTGTCTAGTTCTCCAGAATTTTTGATTTGATGTATTTTTATTTTGTACAGATGCAGGCAAGTCTACTATTGGTGGACAGATTATGTAAGTGAATGATGATTCTATTCTAACAAAGTCTTGACTGACATAGCTCTGTTATACATTATGATTATATGAAATAGCAAATGCATATTTAATTGTTTTCTATTAAGGTATCTGACTGGTATGGTAGACAAACGAACGCTGGAGAAATATGAACGGGAGGCGAAAGAGAAGAACCGAGAGACTTGGTAAACAGACCAAGTTCATGTCTTTTTAGAATATGCACTACTGACCATGTATTTATTTGATCGAAAAATACAATAAAAACAGTGATACTCTGAAACCTTATTCAGTTTTAAAATAACTATTTTCTGTTTCAATTAAATTTGAATTGTCATTTATTCCTGTGAGGGCAAAGCTTTTATCACATTCTAATATGATGACTTGGTGCTCACAAACCATTTTTTATTATTGTTAATATTGAAACAATTTCTTTTAGACTTTAGACGTTTAGTTTTTTTTTACAAAAACAGTATTGTACATCATGTGACAAACACGAAGTCTGGTTAAAAAGCTTTGTCTAAGATAAGCAAACCTTATGGCTTAGTCAGTTTTAGATGTCTATGTGAGTTTATCAAATATTCCTAGACATTTTGACTGAAATGTTGGCTCTTATGATGCAGTCTGGGTTGACCTGACGTCTGTTTGTTCCTGAAGGTATCTTTCCTGGGCTCTAGACACAAACCAAGAGGAAAGAGACAAGGGGAAAACAGTAGAAGTTGGAAGAGCCTCCTTTGAAACTGAGAAAAAGCACTTTACTATTCTTGACGCCCCAGGCCATAAAAGCTTTGTACCCAACATGATTGGAGGGGCATCCCAAGCTGACTTGGCAGTGTTGGTGAGTTCCTCTCGAAATGCCTCTTTTATTTACTTCACAACAGGACCGATTGTTGCTTATAGCTCTATAAAAGGCTTTGCCAAAGTAAGTGCTCTTCTATTGAACTTCCTATTTATCAAAGAATCCTTATTGAAAAGGGTTTCGCAAATTGTTTCTACAAAAAAATATTTTTTAAAACATTAAATACCTTTTTTAACAACTGTAAAACTTTTGAACAGTAGTATAGATAGATAGATAGATAGATAGATAGATAGATTAGTCTAGATTAACTTGAGGAACGTTTCATCAAGAAAGCATCATTTTTCTTTTCTTCAGGTCATCTCTGCCAGAAAGGGGGAGTTTGAGACCGGTTTCGAAAAGGGAGGTCAAACAAGGGAGCACGCCATGCTGGCTAAAACAGCTGGAGTCAAACATCTGATCGTCCTCATCAACAAAATGGACGATCCCACTGTGGACTGGAGTTTGGATAGGTGAATAAAATAGAGGTCGACTGCTTGACATCTCTGTTCTTGCATCTTGTCCATTGTCCACCAGTTACATCACATTTCCCCACAGATACGAGGAATGTAAAGAGAAGTTAGTGCCGTTTCTGAAGAAGGTGGGCTTTAATCCAAAGAAAGACATTCACTTCATGCCCTGCTCTGGAATGACTGGAGCCAACCTGAAAGAATCTTCTGAGCTTTGCCCTTGGTACACGTAAGTATAGCAGTTCATTTTCAGGCTACCGTGATCATGTGATGCTGAAATCAAATCACAATTGGCAATTAACTCTGAACTTTTATAGGGGTTTACCATTCATTCCACATCTGGACAGCCTGCCAAGCTTCAGCAGATCCAGTGATGGTCCCATTCGATTTCCTATTGTGGATAAATACAAGGTAAATGAAATATGGTATTGATACCTTGATATTTGATGTAAGGTTTAATAACTTTGCAATGATGACAGATACTAGAAGAGTTATATGCAATAAGTGCATTTGCATAAGCAGCATACTCCTCAAAACCGACATGCTGTGTGTCTATCAAGAGTGTCTTACTGCTCGAAATACTGCTGTTGTCTCAGTTTCTGCTGATGAGTTCCAATTATTTTAACACCACAGCATGAGGGAGTGTTTTGGCAGGAAACTTTCTAGTATAATGGAAGGAGGAAATTGTTTTCTCAGTGGTTCTCTTCCCTTTAGAGACTAAATATGTGAGGTATTATAAAACCAATAAGCTAAACTGTTCAGCAGATGTAATGAGATTAAGTTAATTAAAGCCTTGCTAGAGCTGAGGGTTACCATCTGATATAAGTGTCAGTAATTGGATAGAAAGATCTTCAAATAGGTTTTTCCCGCCTAAATAGATTTAGTTTTTTCTTATCTTTGATAAAAAAAAAAAATTACCAATGTTATAATATACCCTTGTTATAATGAATATGCAGTGACATTATAATTCTGACTGATAAACCAACACACTCTTGTTTAACTGTTTGACATTTAAAAGTCGTCATGGTTGGGTAATCTTCTAAAATAGTGAACTCAAACTACAACATATGTAATTTCTGCCCCAATACTAAAAGAACTTTCTATGATTTAATACCAAGGTAAGAAGGTTAGAGTTTTTATAACATAAAAGCATATTTGTTCCTAAAAATATTAAGCTTTTTTTAAATCATACAACTTCATGTTATTAAAGATGTATACCAGTTTTCTAAATGGGAAAAAAAGTCCTAAAAGTGAAAGCATTTATAGTAAAAAATGTTCATTCACACCCGACATATGCTAAAGATTATCAGTGTTTTTTATGATTAACTTTAAGTGAGCGTTAAATGACGGCAAAGGTGGCAAAATTAAATATTTAATGTTGTCCAAAATGTATCAAATGATAAAAAACAACAACAACTCTAATATCAGCAAATAGAGTCCATGATGCTCCTTCGTAATCTTTTGTGTAGGACATGGGCACCGTGGTGCTCGGAAAACTGGAGTCTGGAAGTATCGCGAAAGCACAACAACTTATTATGATGCCAAATAGGGTAAGACTGGACAAAACAGTACAATTTGTTGTTATCCCAACCATTCTGAATCTTAGCCATTATCTAAAAATGTGTAGAACATGGTTTGTTCTGGTTTTCCAGCACACGGTGGAAGTGTTGAGCCTTCTGTCTGATGATGTGGAGACTGAATACGCTGGACCTGGTGAAAACCTGAAGCTCCGCCTCAAAGGCATTGAGGAGGAAGAGATTCTCCCAGGCTTTATCCTATGCAACGCTGAGAACCTCTGCCACTCAGGACGCACTTTTGATGCCCAGGTTAGGATTTCAACACTGACAGGGAGAACATTTTGTTTAGTTATTACTGTATATGTTGACTTTTTTATTTTTTTAAGTAAAATCTAATGGCATTTTCTTTGTTCTTGTTCACAGATTGTCATTATTGAACACAAATCCATAATATGCCCAGGTTACAATGCAGTACTACACATCCATACCTGCAATGAAGAAGTACAGATAACAGTAAGTCATTTTGAGTGGATGTAAAAGCTGTAAAATAACAAAAAACAAAACCGAGCTCTTTGGTTTGCTAGCCTAAAATATGTTCCTAAAAACCTCCACAATTAGGCGTTAATCTGTCTGGTGGACAAGAAGACAGGAGAAAAAAGCAAGACTCGTCCACGCTTCGTCAAACAAGACCAAGTATGCATCGCCCGTCTTAGGGCCGCAGGAACGATCTGCTTAGAGACTTTTAAAGACTTCCCTCAAATGGGACGTTTCACCTTGAGAGATGAGGGTAAGATATTAAGAAAATCGAACGTGACATCACATTTTCAGCTGTTTTAATCCCGTTGATGGATTAATCTAAATACTAAAATTAAAGATGTTTTATGTTATTTTTTAGGAAAGACAATTGCAATTGGCAAGGTGCTGAAGTTGGTACCTGAGAAGGACTAAATACAGATAGAAGGAGTTCCCTGGTGCACTCTGGGATTGAGGGGGATGCAGTGATGTGTGCCTGCCAGATGTCCTCCAAACTGCTCCATCTTCCCACTGTGGATCAGTCTAAGAAAATTACTTTGGAAAAAGGACTTTATCAAAGTGACAGTATCAATTTTAGAAAGAACATTAATATAGAGAGACAAGCTCAGTGTGACAGCTTTCTCATATTGAGAGCTCAGCTATGCCACTCATGTAGCCCAATTTTTAAAGCCAGTTTCTCTCCACTGGTACATATTCAGTCTAAAAATGGATGCAATTTTATTTTAAGGTATTGGCTTTTTAAGTTTATGTTCAAATATGAGAGAGGGAGTCTTGGTGTCATCTTTTTGAAAGGTCAATGCCATTACTATGTGCCCCATTCAAACATAACACTCAGATCATTTCCCCCAATAAGAATGCAGGGTCTCTGATTGTATATCACTTTATAACAGCATCATCTGGGCAGTTAGAGACTAATGACTGTTTCATTATGGCATGACCGGGGTCCATACAGGGTCTAAGCTTGCCAGTACCCTTGCTCTTTACCTGGCAAGTCCTGCATAGTTCATGATTGTCAAGATCAGGTCATACAAGAGGCCTTGGTCCTTCAAATATAATGACACTAATGTAGAGATGTCAGAATTAAACAGATGAATTTGTTTACTGTGATGTCATTACATAACAAATGACAAATGCACCCACATGGTTAAAAAAAGAATAATTTGTCACATCAGCTGGTGTTAATTCTGTACACTCCTGTTGGGGATGTAAACATCAAACTTCCAAAAAATAAAACGCTAAAATGACTTCAAATGAAAATGGAGAACATTTGTGTTCAATGTCCTGGAACACACATTGCAGTTTAGCAATTCTAACTTAGGGTTTGCATAGTTTAGTTTTCCAAAAAGAGGACAGTGTGTGCAGGGGGGGCATGGAGGGGCGGGGCGAACGGGGGGCTGGGGCACTGGGGTGTGGTTAGTTGGTGGTTTTGTAAATGCCGAAAGCGCCCAAAGTAGCAAGATCCCAAATGTCAAAACTCAAAATATGTCATTTCCATACCTAAAATACAAATTTTATGGTCATTGTTGCATATTGATCATAAACACAGTTAAAAAGATTCCTACTAGTGGCCCTCCTTCACAAAAATTTACATCTAGCACAGTTTTATCAAAGGTAGAATAAGGGCTGTAGCTGCAGGTTTTATCCATGGGCCCTGTTTGAAATAATGTAAATAGCACAAATGAATAAATAGAACAAAGATAGAAATTAAACACTGTTTGTAGGTATTCAGGTACTGAAACCCAATAATCAAATGTAAAGTAGCATTGCATAGTTTTCACTGTATAAATTAAATACATATTAGTTCTGGTTAAAACAATTATTCAGTCAATGCATTTATTTATTTATTTATTTATTTTTTTGCTAAAAGTGGAAATGTCCGGGAAAAAAAGGATGTATGTCCCATCTAGCACAATTAAAGCAGAAAATAGTGCAACACTACTGTTTTATTAAGTATGGTATTTAATTTAATTTATTAAGTTGTCTACACTTAGTTTCAGACCATTTAATTTTGAAATTTATAAACGTCCGCAAGAAATGAAATCATTAGAATAAATAATACATAATCATCATATATTTATGATACCATTATAATAATTATGTTATATATATATATATATATATATATATATATATATATATATATATATATATATATATATATATATATATATATATATATAATAAAGGTATAAAAATATATTTTTAGAAGTTTTTATAAATATATATCTTTAAATAGGTATGGATCACTGTCTATGATCTGGATTCAAAAATAGACGCAAGTTACACATTTAAATGCTATTTTGTGATGGAGGGAAATGAAATAATTACCCAACTCGTGAGGCTTTCCGGTCCCCGATATATTTTTTCAAAACAAAAGTCCTTGTGACGTTTTCTTCGGAAATACGCATGCGCCTCTCTGCTTTCTCTACACGTGCACCATGGAGTCCCCACGAGATGAATTGGATCTCGATCGGTCTCAGGTAAACCAGAAATAATTGATAGTTTCCCCGCTACATAGTAGCTACATTTTCATAATTTTGTCATATGCTTATACATTTACGGTTTGGTGGGAACCTTGTATAATTCTAGTAACAAACTAACAAACTAGTAGGCTGCTAAATTGGCTAACGTTAACGGCTGTAGCCTACTGTGGTCTCGAAGTAGTTTAGATATAAAACATATCACTGTTATCTTTTTATTATTTATTAAATGTATGTGCCAGATGCAGTTACACTAGTTAAACAGTACATTTTGGTTACTTTCTTTGTAAAAGGTTCTACGTCTTTTACTGACTTTGGGTATTAGTAAGACATTAACTTAGTTGATTAACGTTACATGTATTACAGGTAAATAAAGCGGTTCAAGCATTACAGGCATATCTAAAGAGCAGCTCCTCATCCCAAAAGCTCTTCGAGAATGATGGTCAGGCCATCTCTCTGCTGTTAACTCAATGGAAAATCCCTAGAAAGGAGCAAACCATTCGCATGTAAGTATTTCAATGGGAAATAAATACAGAATCATTGATGTAGAGAAACTTAGGATAATTAAGTTTGACACTGTACTTAGCAAGTGTGTTTTGCCCTACAGTTCTTTACCCCATGGGCTGAGGACTGAGTCAGGAGACGTGTGTCTCTTCACCAGAGATGAACCCAAAATGACCTCCGAACAGACCGTGAGATTCTACAAGAAGTTACTCGCAGAGAGAGGGGTCAAAAATGCCATAGAGGTATTTCATCTGTCTGATTGTTATACGTTTAATAGATTTATATGCACTTCAGCAAACCCTTTCCATCTATCTCTAGTGCTGGTCATGGGTTAAAAAGTGCTAGAGTAATTCAGAGTGTATCCAGACGAGTCTCCTTCTCTATTGGAGCTTGTCTCTACAAACTTTGAAACAATCATGACTTCCCGAGCAGGTCCATTTTATGTGACACTATGCATTATGAAATGTGGCATCATCTTAAATATTGACAAAAAATGTTGTGTTCTTAGGTGATTCCCTTCAACATGTTGAAAACTGAGTATAAGCCCTTTGAAGCCAAAAGGAGGCTCCTGGGCAACTTTGATTTGTTTTTGTCAGACGCACGCATCCGACGCAGATTACCATCCCACATTGGGAAGCATTTCTATGAAAGGAAGAAGTAAGTTTGTTTGAAAAAGTAACACAGAAACAGATGTTGACAATAGACAATGGTCTTTTTTTATGCCTGTAGAAAAGGAGCTCGAAGACTAATCCCTGAAAGCGTTTAGAAGATAATTAGTGCAGATTTTCAGTATCTATTCATCAGGGTTGTCTGTCATTGTGAATGACGTTGATTGAAGTTCGTTCTCTCTCTTAGGGCTCCTCTGTCGGTGGATCTAGAAAGCAAACATCTAGCCAGAGACATGGAGCGCCTCATTCAGGGCACAAGTCTCACTGTCTCAAATAAAGGCTCTTGTTGGTATGAACTTTGTATTTTTTTTTTTTGTGGTACACCACAGTAGGTTGAAGCACTACAGCAAACCATTTCCAGCTCCGTCACAGCTGGAAGTGGGTTAAAACGGTGCAATAATAACTCGTAGTGTATCCAGACGGGTGTCCTCCTCTGTTGGAACTTGTCCCTACAAACTATGATACATGAGATTTTTTTTTTTTTTTTTTTTTTTAAATGCTTTGACCTGATTGTGTGGTTTATCATTACAGCATGGTACGTGTAGCACATTCAGGCATGACAGCAGATGAGATGGTTGAGAATGTGATGACAGCGGTTTCCACCATCTCCGCAAAGTTAACAATGGTGAGTAAGGGTTTTGTGTACGTAACCAGCTCTTTCTGTTTCTTTGCCTATTCTTGTGTTTTTAACAGGATGAGGTATGTTTCTGTTCCTCAAGTTTTGACCTAAAACCTATACTCCGTTTCACTCTCAGACAGGAAAAAACATCAAAATCATCCATTTGAAGAGTCAGACCTCAGTGGCGCTGCCCATCTACACCTCTGACCTGAGTCATCTTCCTGTGGTGGAGGAGGCCCGGAAGCAAGCCCGTTCAACTAAGGTGAAGTTGCTTAACAAATGCAAAACAGATATGACCAAAAATAGTTTTTTTTTTTTGTAAAATGAGAAGTCATTGTTTTACCTTTTAATGTTTAGGGAGCACAAAAGAGGAAGAAAGAAAGTCAGAATACAGAAGTGTCAGATCTGAAAACTAAAGAAACCGAGGAAGAGAAAGACACTGAAGAAGAGGAAATCCCACAGCTGGTGCCGATCGAGATGCCAACCAAAAAGCCAAAACAGGAGGTCCGCGTCTGTCTATCTAATGTGGGATATATAATAAAACCGATATTTAAACTGCACTGATGTGTTAATGTCATAAAGGCGTTGTATGTGTGATGATCTTTTTGTTTTTTGCAGACCAAATCTAAAAAAGGACTGAAAAAAGTACCGAAGCCTGCTGCTGCTGGCAAAGGACTAAAGAAAACCATAAAAGACACAAAACTGGCCAAGAAAACACCAAAGGTCACCGCACGTGATCTGAAGAGAAAAGCTAAAAACAAATAAAATACTGTAGTTGTAAATGTGATTGATGTGCAGCTTTCTCATCCTACTAACAGTTTATATGGATATGTATGGAGCAGAATTTTGTATTGCACATTGTTTATGAGGTTCATTTGAGCATTTGTTCTGATCCATGTGAACAGTCAATTAAAAGACTTGTAAATCTGAGTAGTCTGAAATTTTCTGCTTTTTTGGTTAATTTATTTTAATGAAACCAGATTTTTTTTTTTTTTTCAGCTTTGATGATAGAAAGTTCTGGTTACAGCAGGCTTGATGCATTTAGGGGCTGAAAGCTTAAGGTGCTATTTTTTTTTTCTTCCCCAATGGGTGTCTGTCACTTTCCTTTGAACTTTTAGTGGGAATATGATGAAACCAATTCTATAGTGCCATCTCCAATTAAAGAAAAAAGAAATGGTTCAGCAGATAACTCTCACACAGCCAGACCTTCAGACTGATGGCAGAAATCAATGGTCCGCGGGCATGAGGTCTGAGACTGACATTACTTTCCTTATGTTGATCACATTCCATGAATCATGGAACGATAACTTGCACGAAGTCTCTGCCTATTACACTAGTCGCCACCTTAAAAAGATTGTTCTCTTCAAATTTGATGTAGTTTTTGCTGAGTTGGGTCACATTCACTGAACAGAATGTTCTTTTTTTAAAAGTTTAGATGATGCAAACTTGATGTCGGACAAAATTTGCATCAGAGGCTGTATCTCAGAAATACTTTGATCTATCGAAATGTAACTTGGTAGTCATTGTCAGCAGGGTTCATACCAAATTTGGGAAGAGTGTGTCCTACAGGCATTGAAAAAGAAATTGTTTCCTTTTTTTTTTTTTTGCATATGAATTTTATATAACTTTTGAACAGTTTTGTCAGGAAAATCATGATTTCTAGGTGTTTATGGGTTGCTTGTTTCATGCTGAACCCGTAAGTCTATATTTTTTTAACTTCTGAACCATATCTACCATTCGTGTACATTCTGTTTCTCCTGTTTGTCTTCTTCCGGCTCTGCATTGCGCTTACTGTACCTTTGCTGCCTGCAGCTGTATTATATTACATGTATTTGATGAGCTGGATGATGTGTTGGACCAGCTGCTCTTCTGTTTGTGCTGTTGTTCCTGATATATGTTACATGGGTTTGGTTTGAGTTCTTCCATTCGGATTTATAATGGTCATCGTGTTGTTTTAAAGATCCTTTGAAAACTCTCCTATTTAGACTCGTCTTTTGAGACAAGCTTGATCATTCTCTCTTTCTGACAGTTTTAAGCTTCTTGGATGCACATCTTAGGCTGATCCCAACGAAATCAACAGTGTGTTTTCAGAGACCAAACAGAAGGCAAGTAAAAAAAAAAAATACTAATTTTTGATGCTAATCCCAAGGACAGTGCTTACATAATTATATTGTTAAAGGACTAGTTTCCCCCAAAAAATGAAAATCACAGTTTTGAGATAACATGAAGTAAATACATGACAGAATTTTCATTTTTGGGTGAACTATCTCATTCGGAAAGCTATATAGATTTTTGCAGACCAGCTCAAAGTGAGTTGACATGTATTTTTCATATTTTTTTATGCAAGTTTAGATTCATCGGGATGCATGCTATGGCTCAGTGTGATTTAAGTGAAGATGTGACTCAGCAGAATGTGTCAACTCCACTTCGGGACCCCAAACCCAGAGACCCTAGTTTTTGGACTTACTACCACAAACCCATCTTCATCTTGATCGCTGGTGGATTAGCATTAGCAGCTGGTTTTGTGATAATCCTCAATTCTAGTGGAATATTTATTAGTAATTCTACAGACACAATACCAGTGGATGATGAAATGGGCCCATTGTGTCTTTCATTTGGGCTGATGTTTGCTGTTCTCGGTGTGGTCTGGACATTGATCATAAAAGAGAATCTAAAGCATAAAAGGCGGATGATCTAGAAGTAGCCAACGATGTCACATGGAAAACCTTATGTAAATATTATTAGTGTTTTTAGTTTTCCTTGTTGATATATGATTGTTGTCATTTTGACTCGTGTAGCATGTTATTTATCTTCATGATTGTGATCCTGATAAAAGCATTACTTTACTGCTCAACATCAAGGTTTATTCACTTCAGTGTACTTTGAACATCATCTGTACAGGTGTGCGTCATGTTTCTCGCAATCTGTACTTTCAGCATTGTAGTCTTCTGGACGGACAAGCTGCAGTCTAGTGATACGGTTAAATAACAAAAGGACACTAATAAATGATTGTGAATATGGAGAGAAAGCATCCAGGAGTTGGTCGTTGTAAATGTGCATTTTGGTTTGCTGTTTTTCACGACATTTTTGGACTTTTTGTCCTCCTGGTCGGCGTGTTTTGGGACATCTTTTTCCATGACTTTTTAATTTACGCTGGAGCTGTGATTATTTTCCTGAGTCTCATCTGGTGGGTGTTTTGGTACACTGGTAATATTGAAGTGCCTCCTGAAGAGTTAGAGGATGACATTGCTCAATACAAACACACTAAAGGAATTTCAGGCGTTATGCGTAAAGTCTCCAGCAGTCTCTCCAACGGACTGAGGAATTCCTTCAGGAAAAGTGGAAGAATCAACACTCAGGCTGAAGGCTCTCAGGCAAACCGCACGGCCAGAGCAGATCAACCTGTTACTATTGCCATGAGCTCCTATCTGAATACACAACCACCTGGGGCGACCAACCATCTGAACCGAGATCCTTTAGTGATATAACAAACAGGTAAAACTGTTATAAATGAAATGACATTGATACCAGTCATCTTCCATGCCATTATCTGTAAGCTTGATCTTTTAATTTGAATGATCATGCAACGTGTGGGCTTGTTAATCATTTATAGCATTCTGGTCTTTAGGTGGGCTCCTATTGGCCAGGAGAGAGAATCAAATAAGACTTATCTTTTGTACCGCACACAGCAAACTTTGTTCGACATTCAATGTCAGGCTCTGATTTGGATCTCTATTCCCACAGTGCTCTGCGGGGAGACCCTCCTCTTCACATCTGAATCCATGCTGCCAGAAAAATGACTTTAGAAATCTTTAGGATCATCAGTTTTTTTCAGTCACATTTATGTATAATTGTTCATAAATATTTTTTTTTTATATTGTTAAATGCATTTTAATCTAAGATCAAATATGTTTGTATTATTTAATATAATATGCTAGTCAAATATACTGTAATTTTATTATTTTAATGTGTTTTTGTGCTGTTTTCCAAATATATCTAATAAGCAGTGCTTGCTTTCATGTGTTTATAACAGTATCGGGAATCTATTATTTGTGTGCTATGTATACAGACTTTTGCAAATAAAATAATTTAAGAACATGTTTATTAGTCTGTTTTTATTTTATTTGAAAGGTCACCATTTAAAGTGGAAACTATTGACACACTGTAAAAAATTATGATAAAATTAACTCTAAAAGATTTTGGTTGACAGGAAGATACCCACATCTGAGTAAAAATGGTAATATAATGTCAGTTTACAGTAAAACTGTTAAATGTAACATTTTCAGAAGTAAAAAAGATAATTGTTCTCATTCATGTATTAGGGTTTTATGCTACAATTAATGTTATTTAATTAATGTTTATTGCATTATTTTACAACTATTATAATAATATTTCACTATGGTGTTTTGCATTTCTACACCTTCTATATATTAGTATTTATTTCCCTCAGCTTGCGATGAACTTTGATTCTTAATGTGGCTTTCCCTTTACTACCTGTGTTGTTATGATAGTTGTCTTAAAGTTCAAAACATATTTGAGTAGCATGTGGACTTTAAAGCCTTAAATTATGATGATATTAAAAATGATTTAAAAAAAATAAATGATAGTTTTAAATATGGACGTTTTGTAAATATGGACAAATTATTCTGGAAGCTGCTAGTTTTTGTCCATAAAACAATTATTATATATTTTACAATGTAGTTACATAAATAGAAAAAAAGTGGATTTTTTTTTTGTCAT
The DNA here is from genome assembly GCF_023724105.1 of Carassius gibelio. NCBI lineage: Eukaryota > Metazoa > Chordata > Actinopteri > Cypriniformes > Cyprinidae > Carassius > Carassius gibelio. Next base: position 13,375,307 of record NC_068407.1, read on the forward strand.
TCTGTCATGAGACTATGTGAAATACAAAAGTGTTTACGGCTCAGGGACATCCCCTTCTTAAGACATATTTACATACTGGGGCATAATAAATGTTGGCTGCTGTGTAAGTTCAGTGACGCCTAGCACCTCAGTGGAAGATGCTTCTCTTTATACTGCTGCTTTACATTATTATTTATGCTGAGGGAAAATGTGCAAAGAATTATTATTACGATGGACTTCTTGAGGAGTGTCAACATTGCTCCATTAGATGCAACTCCCCACCAATTATTTGCAAAACATTTTGCACCTCAAGTAAGTATTGTTTTTATATCTTATTTAAAACCATTTTCATTTCATCTTCATTTTCAAAACTAAGATAGTTGGATAAGCACATTGAATAAATGTAATAGTTACAGTTTGTAAGTCAACATACTCCTCACAGTTTTGTCTTGTAACATACACACACACACACACACACACACACACACACACACACACACACACTATATATATATATATATATATATATATATATATACGAATATACATCTAAAGAGTTCAAATACAAAAGCCTGTGTATTTCTTCTAAAATGAGCATTTTTATTTATTTTACACACTCCCATGTGTAGGTTCAGTAATTTCACTTTAATGACAGTGAATATGTTCTTTTCATTGTCATTAAAATGGAGAGATTACTGAGCATAAACATAGGAGCCTGAGAAAAATTTTCATTTTAGAAGAAAATTTCAGACAGGAGTTACAGGCTTTTGCATTTGAACTCTTCTGTTACTAGACAATTACTTGAGGATATAAACTTATTTGTTTTCTGCAATATATGGGTAATATAAATGCTTAAAAATAGCTTTTCATGAGTTTCTTTGGAGCAGTGCAAAAAAAAAAAAAAAAAACACCAATTAATGCTATTATTTAAATCAAATAATTGAAACTCTTGTTAAAAAGCAATGGCCACGTGTGAGTAGAACTGTATGATGAAGTCCACAATGTGTTATGATTTCAGTCTCTTATTCAGTGCCTCATTGTGTCCTTTTCAGTGCCAGAAAATGAAGTTGAACAGAATCAAAATATCCGTTTAATTTTGATCGTGTTTTTTGCGTTCCTGGGAGCTTTCACAGCACTGACCATTATTCTGCGAGTTATACGCAGGAAAACCTGTAAGCCCATCATTAACAAAGGTATATTGCACTTTTGATAGAAAAATGTAGACAATTTGTTTCCCCCATATTATATTACATTGCTTCAAATGTCAGCATTTTAATATAAGTGTCATAATCATTGGGCATCCATTTATTTTTAGTTTACTGTACTTGATGTTATGTATGGCATTATTACAATAAATATATTATTTCATTTAATATAATTTGTATGTCTAAATATGTTTAAGCTAGCAGTCAGTGCTTTTATAGTGACATTAATTGTGTGGCAAACAAATTCTTATAAAGTCAATGAAATGTCACACAGTTATAGGTCAAGAAAAAAAGACTGGCAGCGAAAGAGGCTCGAATGTCACAGAGCAATCTGAAGATACAGATGAAGCTACAACTGATTTGCCTGATGGACTGAACCAGCATCACTACAACTCCAACCTGCCTCTTCCCTCCACTGAGGAAGGCACTACATTGCTGGTTACCACAAAGACAGTTCAAGCTTACCATTGTACACCTGTTATATAGAGAAGAGGTTACTGGATCTTCCAGAACACTGCACATCATCTGGTGAAGGATGATCGCGAGCATCGTCTCACCATTACTCTGTCCAGACTGGATAAAACTGTCATGACTGCTGGATGCACTAATAATGGACACAGGACTTGAACTTGAACACAGGATGGTATCTGACTCTCAGAAGTTAACATCTCAGTGTTATTTAGATGTAAGAATTATCTCCAATAATAGAATTGATAAAATATAAGAAACAATTTTCGATACTTTGAACAAGACTTTGACCAACAGTTCACTCTTACAATTTTTTTTTTATTAATGCAAACCCAGTACACATTTATGTTGTATCTTTGTTAGATTAAAATGTGTTACTTCACTTATGAAGTCTTGCAGTTTTTAAATATACTTGCACGACATTTATGTAATAAATTCTTAAAAGGACAGTTCACCCATTTTTAATCAGCCGTCACCTTTTACACTTTATTTTTATTTTTTTAAACAATATATGAGTTTTTTTCCCCTCCAAATTGATCTTTTAGGCACAATGACAGCCTCAGTTAACTGTCATTGTACGAAAAACTGAACGTGAAGGTGACAGAAGTTGTCGTTTCCCAACATTCTGCCAAACATTTCCCTTTTGTGTTTCTCATAAGAATCATACAGCTTTGGAACGATACGAGGGTGAGTAAACGATGACGGGGTATTCATGTTTTGTGTGAACTGTCCCATTACATCAGACTGACCTAAATTCTACTTTTAAAATAGTTTATTTATAATTGTTTGAATGATTTATTAGTCTATTTAGATATGACCCACGTGACAATGTTGCCGTCACGTGACACCAGGGCAATGTCATGTGACTGACTCGAGCGCCGTACAGTGGCATTAGCGAGCTCTCGTTAGCACAACGATACAGTTTAACGCGGTAAAAAATAAACAGTTCACTCATGCTAAATATTAAACCATTACGATACTTCATGAACAGAATATTCACAGTTGTGATGCATTAAACGGTTTTAAAAAACTGCTAGTGTTGTCTAGGCTAGGCCTCGGTAGAATTGTAACGTCTTTAAGTGCTCTGCAAATGAAACTATGGAGAACGACCCAAAATGTTAACAGTGTTATAAAACATCTTTAGGAATTAATCTAATAGCTCTGGGGACCTACACAACGGGGATTCATGTCGCTTGCTAAACCGTTTCATCTGGAGTTTCAGAATGAACGGTGAGTTCATCTGAGGTGATGGATTCATTCTGTTGCGTTGCTTATTTGTAATTTATAACGTTACAGTACATTTATTGTTATCTAAATACTGTTTGTGAGGCAGCCAGAGGTTCCAAACATTCCGTCTGTGTCACGGTAGTCTGAATATACAGGTCCGAAATGTCATACTTAAAATTTAAAATGGCATAAACTAGACGACTAAAATTTTGATGACTTCGAAATGTTAATCTGATCGGTCTGACTACATTTCCCCAGTAGATTTAACACATTGTTAATTTATTTATCTGTTGTTATGACAGGTAATGTCAAGTGTCACTATGTTAGACTTCATTCAAGTGCATGATATGAATCACTATGAATATCATTTTATGGTAAAAGATTGATTGATGAATATATATATATATATATATATATATATATATATATATATATATATATATATATATATATATATATATATATAGATAGATAGATAGATAGATAGATAGACATAATCTGTACATACATCATCATGTTTAGCCCTGTGGGTCTATGTAGAAGAAATAGATCAGAATATGACAGTGCTTTCACCATTAAAGGTCCCATATTGTACACTTTTTTTGGAGTTTTATTTTAGGTTTTGACGTCCTTAAGAATATATATTAGCAGTATGGTTACCAAAAACTCATTTTATATTTACTGCTCCTTTCTCAGGAGGTCTGCTAAGAACAGGTCAACTTTAGCCTGTCTAATTAATATTCATGAGCCTCTCTTCTGATTGGCCTGTTGTTTCCTGAGTGAGGCATGGCCAGGTAAAAAAAAAGGTAACTAGGTTGACAGCTATGGTTAAACGAGCTATGGTTAAAATGAACAGACTGGACAGAAACGATTGTCAAAAATGCTTTCAATGAGGGTTCAATGAAGTATTGTCTTTTGGCGTTATGGATGAGTCTACAAATTTCTTGCCATATGTTTCTTGCATCTCATGATGTCGTGTATGAAAAATTGTCTGTGCATGTGTGTAAAACAACAAACTGACGATTTATATATAATCATTTTGTAATTGTGTATACAATATTTTGATTTATTGTGGCTGGATCAGTAATGTAGCCTTAAAAATAGTTGCCTGCTGAGATGGAAATGTATATACATCTTGTATATACATGACGTGCTAGATAGACACAATGAGTTTGTCTTTACTGTACACATTAGATGTGATCCACCTCATAGTAACAATCCTGGTTTCGTGGTTAAAGTTAAACTATTCGACATTTTTCAGTGCTGTTGCTGCTCAATGCTCAGCAATGGCACGGATGCGATGTTGTCTGGGGGTTTGACAGAAGGAGAGTGGGACGTGGGCGGTGCTCGGGGTGGGGACTGAAGGAGGTGCCTGTAGTTCTGACGTCAACTTTTTACGGAAAAATCACAGCTACTGTGATACAGCAGGCTGTTTGCATTTTACTATGGACTGACTGTTTTGAAATTAATATGGTAAACAGTCCCTAGACCTCAGTTATCGTGAAAAAAAAAAAAAAAAAGGAAATTTCCACTTTGACAATATGGGACTTTTAAAAATAGCTTGTGCTTTTCTATTCAGTCAGTCGTTTACCATATTATTAAACATTATTGTTCTTTACGTGTTTATGTAAAGTGTGTTTATGCTGGTAAATTCAGCCAGTAATGTTTCAGGGCACTGTACCTTACAGACGCGCAGCAAAATGAGCTGAAAAGGCAAAACCTGTTAAAGCGACTTCTTGATGCAGTTAAACAGGTAAGGGGACATGGAGTTGTTTCACTGACTGTATGATAATGTCTTTCTTTCCAGTGTGAACACAAAACATTTCCTCTTTGACAATGCTGGCTTGGAATGAGTAAGTGAGTTTAGTATCAACGGTCGATCAGGTTATTAAATATTATAATAACCTTATAATTTATCTAGGTGCCCATTAAGCTACTGAAGGGCCTGTGAAGAAGATATATAATGAAATGACATCTTCAGCTGTTTGAATAACTTGTATTTTGAAATATATTAATGTTAGTTAAGGGCTGAACGTGATTTTTTAAATCTGTTATATTCTCCTCAGTGCCAAATTCGCTTTGGTGGCAGGAAAGAGATTGCCTCGGATTCCGATAGCAGGTGCCATAAAAAGATTACCTATTTATTCAGAATCTGAATGAAATAAATGGTTTGATATGATTAAGCCAACATTTAATTAAATGGTCACATATTTTGGTGTTTGTAGAGTCATATGCCTGTGTGCCCAGTTTGAAGCAGTTCTTCAGCATGGCTTGAGGAAAAGCCGCGGTTTAGCCCTCACAGCAGCTGCCATTAAACATGCTGCTGGATTTAGCAGTAAAACTGAAGCAGGTACTGTATCTGATTCCATCAAATAATGGCCACCCAGACTTTAATTTCTGTCACTCACCTTTTGCCCAACCATATTAACCTACGAACATGTTAAAAAGAAGTGTTTTCCCAAGCTTTCACTCACTGAACTCTTTGCTCTACTTAATGAGTTTGTATTAGTTGGTTCCCCTGAGAGACATTGCCAAAGAGATTTCCCTAGTAACAAAGAACACGTGGTGTTTTGGGTTGTCCATAGAGGAAACAGATGCTCATAAGTACTCATACAGGAAAACCAGGTGCTGATACTGTTTATGAAACCAGATGGTTATGCAACAAGCCTTGTAGAAGTGGCAAAAAAGAGAAACAAGGTTTTTCTGAGGTTAGTCTTTGCACCTGCTGTGGTTTTGAGCGGTTTAAAATTAACAGCAGAACTAAGAGTGATACTATGAATCAATGCTGATTACTTTTAGCTTTTGTAAAGTAGAAAGTTGCTTGTCACTCAGAAAGTAGTGGGGATTTTCAGTGATGTTCATTAAGCTTGAGTTTCTATTGTAAATAATGTACTTGATAAACTCTGCTCGAAACTAAATTCCTTAACAAACATACTTGATAAAATTCATAGCTGAATGAGTTCACACGCATATCTGTTGTGCTAAGTTTTCTTGCAGATGTTTTTGTATATGGGTGAAAGACGAGACATCTGCACAAGGTGTCTGCATCGAACTAAATAAAAAAGTGTTTTTATATAAATAGAAAGCATGTTACATGCTAGTAAAGTTTCAAATAACTTTTGTGAGTTTAAAAAGTCTAACTATCTGGCAAACTATCTGTCTGTTCCATAGTCATTCAATATAACAGATATATTAATGTGAAAATTAAACGACATACTTATTCTTACCTATATTTAAAATGTATATCAAAGAAAAAGTGATTATACTAAATGTTGTTATATTTGACATGCTTCAAATCTTGTTGGTGACGAAAAGGGTAAAACCTAGTGGTTGGAAGGATAGTGGCATTGATTGGTAAAGATTTAAAATTACCATTAATTAGTTTTTGAGGGCTGCATTGTAATTCTTGTTGTAAAAATTCCTGACTAACTTTTTACTATATGAACTATTGTTACATTCAGTTACATTTTAGTTGGGTTCTTCTGTAAATCATGGTAAAAATTAAAAATTAATTAAAAATTAATCAGGATACATTGTAATATACAGAAAAAAGAACACAATTTAAAACTACTATACTTTTATTGTTTTGATGCTTGAAAATGACAGTCTACATATACAATAAAAAAAAGAGAAACTATTATTTTATTAAAGTTACATAACATTGATCAAACGTGATAGTAAAGCCGTTTATATTGTTTAATATTTCTTTTTCAACACTGTTTTCAACACTGATAATGATAAAAAAAATGTTTTAGTAACACTTTACTTAAAGCCATTATAAAGTGTTATCAAAGGGAATAATGAATTATAATGATTCATAATGTGCATTGAAATTAATTATATCTTCAATTCAATTCAAGTTTATTTGTAAAGCGCTTTTTACGATACAAACCATTGCAAAGCAACTTTACAGAAAAACAAGTTTCTACAATATTTAGTTTCCACAAAATATTGTGGTAAATAATTATAACCAAATTTAAAATGCAGTGAGTATCAATGAATTGATAAGCGGTATAATGTATTAACTGTGGTTATAATTATTCACGACTATGTACTATGCATTATAAGGTGTATTACAAGGCATAACTGATGCATTAAAACTACTTTTATAATGCATTATACATAAAGGTTTTAAGTAAAGTGTTACCAATATTTCTTGGGCCCCAAATCTGCATAGTGGAAAGATTCTTAAGGATCACGTGACTAGAGCAATGACTGCTTGAAATTCAGCTTTGCAATTACAGGAGTGAATAATATAGAAAACAGTTATTTAAAAGTGCAGTTATATTTCACCGGATTACAGTTTTTACTGTATTTTTGATCAAATAAATTCCTTGGTGAGCAAAAAAAAAAATATTTGTATGAAAATGGTCACATCTGAACCCACGACCTGTGGTTTCCAGCCCAGATATTTAACCACAAGGCTGCAATACCTAAATGTGACAGAGCCCAGACAAGTATGACCTCCTGAGCCCTATGTTACCCATATGAAGATGAGTTACATACATACAGCTGACCAAGTAAAATGCACCAATCATTTAATCCAGCAACAGATAAAAATCCAAAATTTTTAGAGCGATATAAATACAGAGCTAAAAACTTGTTTCAAATAATCATAGAACGTTTGTGTTTCTCGTTGACAAAATTACCTCCTTTTATACAACTTATGTTATGTTCTCTATCTGTCAGAATGTTTTATTATGAGGAACCGAGAACATTAACATGCTGGTTCATACAGGTGTCTATTTTGTGTTGCAGAGCTGACGTTCTGGTTTTATGTGAAGGAGCACCTCAACCGTCATGAGTTGCAGCGCTTCTATTCTCTGCGGAATATCACATCTGAGCAGGGACGGGGCCGGGCATGGCTTCGTTGTGCCCTGAACGAACACTCGCTCGAACGCTATCTTCACATGCTTCTGGCAGACCATGCCCACCTTAGGTATAGACACCCACAATTCACTGTTGTGGATGGCTTCTGTTGTCTTTCATTGTTGTTTTTCTTTACATATCAGTAAGACTCTAACTTATTGAAGGTTCTTTGGTCATTTAATCTGCCCCACATTTAGTGCCTTCTATGAAGACTGGGCTTTTGTCCTGGATGAGGAGAGAGCCAGTATGTTGCCCACCATGGCTGCAGGTAATATTTAAGTGAGGTATTTGCCAATTGTAGTTGTATTATAATGTGTAGCTCTGAATCCTTCACTGTGCAAGTCTGAATTCAGTTTGTGTGTCAATAGGGCTCAATTCCATATTGTTTGCCATCAACATCGACAACATGGACCTAAATGGCCAGGGCCGAGGGGGGACGTCTGTGTCCCACTTGCTTAAGGAGTCCACACAGGGCATGAGCAGTTTGTGGAAAGAGTCTACTCAAGGTGTCAGCACTCTTCTGCGGGAAATCGGTACCGCAACTGCGGTGGTCCCTGGTTTCATCCCTCGCACGGATGCTCCATCAGACCCACTGCCTGTCCTGCCCCGCAGCACTTCTGCTGGTACTTGTCACAAACCATAACAGAAATCCACATGAACTGTCAGAAATATGTGCAAACATTGTACTTTTAGGAGTACAGCTTGTCACTGTGTTAGCAACCCCTGAAGGGACAACTTTGTACTTTATCTACACCTAAAAGATTCATATTTGTAATGTAGAGTAATAATATGTACCCTTAAGGCTCTGATGTACTCGCAGCTAATTTTTTTTCGTTCTCTTCTTGGGGTTAAGAAGTTATCTGAAATACCTGAGCATCGCTGTACTGTTACTGAATATGTAATATGTGCTGCACACTTACCTATCAATAACAGAATAAACAAATGAAATTAGTGAGAAAAGAGCGATTAAGAAAGCATCCTATCATAATGAAGTAGATATTTTTGCATAAGCGCTACATTTCGGCACTTAGTCAAATCAAATATTTTTATTTATATAGTACAAGTAGTATAGTACTTTATACGATAGTTTCCTTTAAAGCAAGCTTTTTACAGTATTAAACATGAAAAAAAAAAAAACGTCAGTGTCACTTTGAATTAGAAATAAAGCTTCAGGTTCTACTGAATCAGCTCTCCAGTGTATTCTGGTTTGTACTTGCGTCTGATCTCAATGGACTAAGCAGAAGAAATTAACTGGAGAAGATTTCTACATCAAAAGAAGGGGAGCTTCAGAACACACCAACCTTATTAAGTAATCATAAGGAATAAATGTTCGAAGGTGTTTACTAATCAGAGCAGAACTTTTGTTTTTAACAAGCTGTTTTGGACTGATTTAGTTTGAAATGAAGCCGCAACAGTTTATTTTCCAATTTTGCTTTTTCGATTATGTCCTATGAAACTTTTAAGGGTAATTACAGTACCAAGATGTCCTTTTAAAGGTATTGCCTCACTTACAGGTTGTTAATTTTTTTTTCTAAATGTGTGTTTATTTCCATTTTTTTTCCACTAATTATTGTTGTTGTAGTGTTATATTGCTATTGATAATTGAGATTCAGGCATCATTTAGTCACCCTCATATTATTCTTTTTACTTTCGTTTTAGATTCCGGTTTAAGAAAAGAACGCAGACGTAAAAAGAAGATCACAAACATCATCTCCTTTGATGATGACTTGGACGCGGGAGTGGAAGATGAGGACGAGGCTGGTGAGGACGTTGTGAGGAGTCTCAGGAAGAGTATGGTGGGTCATGTGAGTTCGGAGGAGGCTCTGGACCCTCCGGACTCCACCTCTTCTGTTTATAACGGCCTGACTGAGCCTGGTATTGTAAGCTGGGCTGAAACACCCCCGCAGAACGGAGTATTGCCTGATACCAAGAGCATTGACAATGAGGAGGAGGAAGAGGATGATATTTATGGAAAGAGCAGGCCAGAGCCTCCAGAAGAGGATCATGGGAATGGGGAGCAGTGAGTTTACTTGACATTTTGGTTTATTTGTTGCGTTAATCAAAATCAGAATGAAGTGAGACTTGAATTCAATGGACTTAAATTGACGGTTAAAAATAGATATATATTAATAAACTATTAACTTTATAATAACGCTTGTAACACTTGTCACATGTACAGTAATGTTCAAAAGTCTGGGGTCAGTTTGTTTTTTTATTTTTATTTTTTTAAAATAAGTTAATATTGATCAAAAGTGAATCAGCAAATACGTTTGTAAAGATACATAGAAATTGTATTTAAAATAAAAACATTATATTTATCAGGTGATCCTGAATAAAAATGTGCCACGGTTTCCACAAAAATATTAAGCAGCATAACTGTTCTCCATTCTCATCACCATAACAGAATATTAGAATGATTTCTGAAAGATCAAACAACTTAAGACTGAAGTAATGGAATGCATCACAGGAATAAGTTACATTTTAAGATACATTAAAACAGTATAGCCATTTTAAACAGTTAGTGTATTACAGTAATATTTCAAAATATTTATTTTGATATGAATAAGTTTTACTCTATAGGCATATGTGATTTTAAAAAACATTTACAAAATTTTACCTACCCCAAACTTTTACTATAGTGGTAACTATAAAAGAAGCTAACATAAACCAAACCCTATAGTAAATACATGTTGTTAATTCATTAATTTTAATTGTGAAATGACATTGTAATAAAGACACATTCAAATAAAGTATGACCATAAGATTCTGCTCTACATAGGCTGGTTGTGGGGAGTTTATCAAGTGTTTCCACATGGAGTCCAAGGCAAATCCTCACTGACAATGACAACTCACACATTCTCATACCTCTGGCCCCCAGCGAGCCCTACACACAACAAGGTCAGGCCCAGGGGTTGTCAGACGATGTCCTCATTCAGGGACATCTTGGTATGTTTTCACAGTCTTGTCCTTTTTTATGTGTCGGCATTTTTATGTGTCTTTGAAAAATTCCAAATGTAAAAAATTTACTCAAAATAAAGCACCACGTAATTGAGTGTGTTATGTGTAAGTACGGTCCTGGCATGGAGAAAGTTGTTATTTTTGTGCTTACAGCTGGCAGTTCAGTTGAGAATGTCAAATTTCATGGACAGAAGGAGAGCTCAAGTCCACCAGCTGACAGTGAAAAACAAAGCCAACTCCAGTTTAGGTATCTGATACAAAAGAACACATTTTTGTAAGATTTCTGTAAGTAAAATTTCTTCTTTGAAGACTGATGCTTATAGTCTTTATTACTTTTTTCTGTCTCAGCGCGGAGTCAGACTTACCAGTACAGATTGCGCCTGTGACCAGTGTTTTGCCGACCCCTGGCCTTCCCGAATCCATGACCATTGGTGAGTTAACCTGAGATAAACTATATAATTGTCCAGAGATCTTACTTGGGTCTTAGGCTCTTTTTAATTATATTTCTAAAGGTTATGCTGTTTTACCATTGAACACAGTTTGAAGATTTGTATGTTCACACAGCTGTTTTGAATACAATGGCCAAGCTCTAACAATGTTTAATAGTTAAATATCAGTAAGATTGATTTTTATTTGAAAAATGAATAATCAGCCATGTGTATTTGCAAGTGATCAAAAGTCAGACTAGACATTTAACAAACTATTGCTGTCAAATAAATGCTGTTTTTTAAACTTTCTGTCCCTCAAAGATTCCTAAAAAAAGTATCAGGTTGCCACAAGCATATTAAGTAGCACAATTGTTTTCAACATTAATACAAATAAGAAATGTTTATTGAGCAGTAAATCAGCATACTAGGTTTCTAAAGACTCTAGAAGACTCATGTGACACTGAAGACTGTAATAGCTACAGAAAATGTAGCTTTGCCATCAAAGAAATAATGAAACCAAAAACTAAAATTTGATGTTTATCTGCTTACCCCCAGGGCATCCAAGATGTAGTGGAGGCAATGCAGTGGGGCTCTAAAGTTATTCACATTTTTACAGATTCTGCAAGGGGTGCCCAAACTTTCGAGCCCCACTGTATAGCTTTTATTGAAGTTTGACAGTCTGTGGTTGCTATGAACTTTGTCGTTGTATGAATAAAAGCTTGTTGATTCTGCAGAAATTATCTTTAAGTTTTCATAAAAAAAATAAAAAAAAAAAAAAAAAAAATTGCAGCAGACAGTTAAGCACTGATAGAATCATTATTTTTAATATGTGTAATGACAGCTTTCATTTTTGAGTGAACTGTTCACTTGTGTGAACTGTACACTTTTCTGTATTTGAGTTACATCTAAAGCATTTAGGTCTTTGAGGATTTGGGCTGTGGACAGATGGCATCATTGAGGTAAACTGCCTTGACTACAGCTCTGTTGTCTAGTGGTTTGGTGCAGATGTGAGGCTGTTTAAATATCGGCCATATGACTTTGAAACTGGAAATTATGACTTTGAAACTGGAAATTATGATGGTGATCTAACAACTTAATGTTTTTGTGCTGCTAAGACATACTATGTTTGTAGGGACAGACATAATTTTGGACTGGATTTCTATTCTTTTGATTCACCCCTTCATACCTCCTCTTTCCAGATGAGGGCACTGTTGGTTCAGTGTGAAATACTCTCACCTTGTTCCTCTTTCTCTCTCTGTCTTTTGTCTGGACACAACTCTGAGATGGGGCTGGAGGTGACTGGTCAAGTTATACTTCAGCTTTCAAAAATAAAAAAGAGAAAAGATGAAAGCAAGAAAATGCAGGGTGCCCGAATCTGCTTGTGCTCAAAGACATGAGTCAAATTCAATTTCAGATCAAAGATGGCTTTCTCAGTATGCCTTAATAACATATTAACTGCTATTTAATTATGGGTACCACAAACATTACTTTTAAGGCATGGAAATGCTATTTTGTTTTTTATGAGCTATAAAGTAGACAGGTTTTGACTTGGATCATTATGTGCATTTATGTACTCCACAGACTTTTCTTTTATTCCGTGAAAAAATAATTGTGGATTTCTAACATTATTTTATTTTTTTAAAATGCAGAAACAACTATAAGTCAGCCATTCATAAAAAGATACTCCACAAACAATGAAAATTTGTAATGTGCTAAGTTTTTTTGAAAAAATGAATATATTTCTTCTGTAAGACACAAAATAAGGTATTTTGAGAAATCTTTATTTTTTGTTGTTGTCCATTCAGTGGAAGTCAAACGTAACCAAAATGGTTTGGTTACCAGCAGTCTGAAAAAGTCTTCTTTACATTTCCACACAAGAAAGAAAGTTATAAAGGTTTGTAATGACATGAGGATGAGTAAATAATGACAGGATTCTCGTTTTTTGGCTGGAACATTAAGTTAATTTCCTTTGACGATATGGAAACATTGAAGTAATTGATTGCAAATACCTTTTTGCTTGTGACTAGGGGTGTACTGATAGTATCATGCCATGCTGTATTGTGCTTTAAAATATAAAATTCATCCTGATAATGCAGAATGCAGTAAATTACACTAAAAGATTTGTATTTTCAATAAGGTTGCAAAGGGACAGAAAATCTCCGGTAAATGTCTGGAAACTTTGCCAAACATTTTCTGCATCTTGGCAATCCTAATTTTCAGCTAAGCAGAATCATGAACTTTTCTATTTTGGTGTTGCCATTACCCTGTGCGTTGGGCACCAGAACCAATTCCAAGCCTGTTCAGGTCCACCCATGATGGAATACTAATTTTAGCATTTTTATTAACAGCAGTTTCTGTAAACTTTAATTTAAAATAATAGTTATAATAATAGCACTAACCCCTTAGAATTTTTCTTTGCTTTTTGTTTAAAGTATCATTAGAGTAACCCTTTTTTTAGATCGCATGTATCGAACCGAATGGTGATATGAGTGTATAGTTACCCTCCTAATTGTAACACAAAGCTGCAGGTTCAGTCCCTAGCAGGGGTGACCCCATTGTGCTTTTAAGCAGACACTTAATCCCAGGTTACTCCAGAGGGAATCTCCATGCAGATAATGCACCGTAAATAGCCTTTGATGAAAAGCCTGTGCTAAATGTGAACCAGTGCCAGGTGTGTCAGACTGCTGTCTGTGAACCTTGCTTTCTGGGAAGAAAGTCAAAGCTTCGGCTCCTTACTTGCCTGCTTCCTCTAAGGATTACAAACATACTTGGACCACCTCATCCTGGTGTGTTTCTCCTCCTCCAGATGAGGTGCTCTGGGAAAGGGAATGGGCTCTTCCGCAACAATTCTCCTTCAGATCCTTCTCCTGCACACACACTTCTTTGCTCCTGTTTAGCGTTACCCTGCACAGTGCAGCACATAGCCTATTTACAAAATTCCTTGAGTGGATGAAAAACAGCCTTATCAACAGATTTGTTTCGTACAATTTCCTGTACTGTACGTTATGTGAAATATGGACTAAGCAGCTTGCATACAGTCCTTAATATAAAACATGTACACTATGGGTGTCGCCGACTAAGGATTTACATAGTTGAATCAGAATTGTTGAATCTTGCCCGAATCGACTGATAGTCGAATCATATAGAGTCGGGGGGTAAAATACATTACCAAGAGTCAGGTCATCAGACAGTCATCAGTCATAATAGCTCAACATAATAATAATACATGCTTAATAGGTAGTTAACATTGGCCGGCTGCAAATCATATTGTTTATTACTTCGCAGAGCTAATGAAACTGAAAATTTGCACCAATAAGTAAAACCAGATAATCCACACATAAGACGAAATCAAAGGATGCAAGAAGTATTCGATGAAGCCCTTGTGCATTGATGTTTCCTCTAACTGTATAGAGATTTTCACGGAGGAAATTAACGAGTATCCTGATAATTTTCCAGCACATAAGACTCCATGCGATCTTCTAAATATGAGCTGCTGTTATCCAGGCCTGGTTCCATAATTAAATACCGAGGATGCTTTAGAAAGTGTGCTCTTGCCTCAGAGTACATAATTGTAGACCACGCTCTGAAATAATTGATTCTGATTGGTCGTTACAGCATTCAGTGGTAGGGCTCGGTGATACATTGAATATTAGCATATTATCTCAGTAATCTTTGCTCAATATTAAAAAATTCGGGAATGTTGTGAATTTCATGATAATGTGAAAGGTTTAGCTTATAAAAACAGTAAGCCAGTTTCTGTCCCCTTTTTGGTCTCGCATGTATGACAAATACAGAAGCATTTGAAAGCAGCTGATAGGCAGTGCGTAATAACAGAGTCCTTTTAAGGCAAGTCATTTCACTTTGCGGCCATCTTTGAAATGCGTCTCGGACAGCTATTTCAGTCATTCAAGTACAGCGCCTATCTCTTTGAATAGGAAAACATCACATTATCCAACGCTGTTCACCTGAGCTTCTAACAGCAGCTGCAGTGATCTGATGACTTTTACCAAATAGCAATTGGCTCTTCAGAAGGCAGTACTATTCAGCCATATTGTGCCTTTCACTTTCTCCCATTCCAAAGTAATATTATTGCAGCAACTTTGTATATCTACTGTATTTGGAAATGTTAGCAATAGTGTCTATTTGTATGAGCATTCTTTTAAGGGCCTCAAAGATTTCAGTTCATACAATGTTTGCAGCATTGAGCACGCAGACAATCATAGACATACAGAGGTGGCCAAAATTATTACAACACTAGTATTTTCACCAGTTAAAAATAGTTTTAAGTCCATTATTTCTTTCTTTTGCTGTAGAGTGTCAGTAAGAAATATCAGTTTACATTTCCTGTGAAACTGTACCAACTGGTATTGGTCTAACAACTGAAATTTCGGTATCGCGGAAACCGAGGAAACTGCATAAACTGAGATTGCCAGCGGGAAATTAAACTGAACCATTTCAGTCAGCAACGGGGGTCCCTTATGTCACCTCTGTAGATTTTTTTTCAACAGTTTTGATTATTAATTCACATGCTACTTTAATTATGAGTAAATTTGTATGGTTGTATGGTAAATATTATTGTTATTAATATAATTTTTTGGGAGTTTATCTTGAGTTTGGGTTTATTACTGAATATATGTTTTTCTTTTGCCTTTGGGTTTATTTTTTTCTGAAGGGTTGAAGTTATATTTTATTAAAAATATAATATAACTAATTTTCAAGAGTTGCTTTTGACTCAGGATGTTTTTTTTTATTGACTTATTCATTTGAGACAATATGTTGCATGCCCAGTATTAATTTTTTTTTTTTTTTGGTAATCTAATTTCTATCCCTTTTTCATCAACTCATGTCCTCAGTGTATAACTTGGCCAGACTTATTACAGTAGCCAGACTGAAAAAACTCCTTAAAACAAATGTTGTCCTTTTGTTGTAACCATTTTCTGCAATTAGTTTTTGAAAGGGACATTGCATACAAGTGAAGCGGTTTCTGATTACGCCTATGGCTGCCAAATTGATCTCCGGTGGTCTGCTAAGCTCTTTCTGTTAGAGAGACAGTAACTGAGCTATATCACTGTTCAAAGATACCAGTGTTGTTGTTCTTCTTCAAAAAAAACAAAACAAAGACATCTTTGACTTTCTT
Organism: Carassius gibelio; assembly: GCF_023724105.1. Lineage (NCBI taxonomy): Eukaryota > Metazoa > Chordata > Actinopteri > Cypriniformes > Cyprinidae > Carassius > Carassius gibelio. Next base: position 13,391,578 of record NC_068407.1, read on the forward strand.
TTGTTGAAAGTACTTTTAGCTTGTTAAATGCGGATCGGACCAGCCAGGTTTATATAGATGGCTCTGTCCAAGCCTGCGGTTCCTCTGAGATTCATTAATTGATAATGGACTGATAGGAGCGTTCAGACTTTGTCTTTCGGAGCCGTGTTGTTGGGGTTATCTAGGTTACCTAGTGCCAGGCTATCCAGCTTTCAGAGTGCAACAACAAAGAAACTGGCTCTCTCTTTCCTTTTCACTCACCATTCTGGATTTAGACCGTACCGAGTGTTGCCGTTTTTTCCTTAGTGTTTCAAGTGCTATAATAATGCTTCCCAGTCAGAGCTTTATGTTTCACTCGGATTATTCACAGGCTAATGTGTTTTGAGACAAAATCTGCAGAGGCGCTCCTTACAGCTGTGTTATAAATGCCTTACCCTTTCACGTCACCCTCATTTTAAAGAAAATAATGTCTGGCTGGTATTTTAAGCCGTGCATAGTTCTCTTTATTAGTTCTGTGGTGCTACACAAATGAAAATGTCAGCGGTATGAAACAGTAAACCTTACTAAAAGAATGAAGACAGGTGTGGGACATTAAATCCCACTGAGATATTGAGTCTTATTGTTCAGAAGTCATGTTTTTTTCTGAGTCAGGTGAGGACAAAAGCCATTGTTCATTTTGAGTTGGTTTTGATACCTTAAGGTATATTTCATACACAATGGCAATTCAAAGTGCTTTACATGAAAGGAAGTAAAATTATAATTTAAAAGTAATCACAACAATATAAAACAACAAATTATTTTTTTTTTCAAATGATTTAAAAATGTTTTTTAAATGAATTTAAAGCAGTTAAAGATGAAGACAAAGAAAATGATTATGTATAAAATACATTGAAATTAGTTTGCACATTCAATAAAAGCACAGCTAAACAGATGAGTTTTGAGTCTGGATTTAAATGTGGCTAAAGTTTTAGCACATTTCATCTCTTATGAGACGGATCTAGATTCAGTGGTAGCAGATATATCAAAGAAAATACAGAAGTGATCAGATAGTGCTAAATAAATCTAAAAATAAATCTAGAATGTGTCCACTATTGTGTGTGGGTCCATGAACATGGTGAATCAGCTCCAAAGTGTTTACACCTCAAACATTAAAACAGTTTAAACGCAAATTGTTTAAAACTTTATAACACTGATTTTTTTTTCTCCTTAGCTGAACTGCGGCAAGCCATTGTTGCCATGATGAACAGAAAAGATGAACTCACCGAGCAGAACACGTAAGATTTTACTGATTGCAGTGAATATTACAGTCTTATGGATTTTTTGTTCATTTAATGAAATACGATCCTAAGAAATTTGTGTGGAAATCTGTTGTTAAAGAATTCTTTTAGGTCAGAATGATTTTAACCAATATCAGAAATTCGTTCTGATGATTGTGGCCTGTCCTGCCTTGGTGCTGGCTTAGGTATCCAACATAACTGTTATTCAAATCTTTACAATAAAAACTACTATTCAAGTTATTAATTTAAGTTTACTTTTAATTAGTATATATAAATCAATATTTTTATAAGTATTGCTGATGTAACAAAACCAACACTATTTCTTAAACAAAAATAAGTTGAATTGATTAAAAGTAAAATAAATCTTGAAGTAAAATTAAAAACTATTTGTTTTATTTCAGATAATGCTGTTCTTTTGAATTTTCTGTTCATGAGAGAATCCTGAAAAAGGCATTACAGTTTCCACAAAAATATTAAGCAGTACAACTGTTTTTAACTTGTAATAAGAATAAATATTGCTTGGGTAGATTGTTACCATATTAAAATGAATTCTGTAATAACCTTTTATAATATTGCTGTTTTGTTCTGTGTTTTTTAATCTAATAAATGCAGAGTTGGTGAGTTGATATTTTAACATTATTCTGTATTCTGTATAACATATATCTTGGATTTTAACTATATTCAGCCTATTTTTGTTTAGAGCGATCCAAAAAATTGCAAACCACAAATAGAAAATGACTTGCATCGTGACCTAAATATACTGTATAATATTGAGATTTCACTGACCATTTTGTTGAAAATAAAAATAAAAACAAAACAAATCAAAAGCTTCAGTTTCAGTGAGTGTCAGGTCTTTTTTGGGGAAAATTACAATGATGTGCACGTTCAATAATGTGCAGCTGGGTAATTATCATGTGCATTTGTAGTCATTAAAGATAGCTTAGGAAAAGTGGGTCAGGTGTGTGTGTGTGTTTCTTACTGTTGTTATACTCTTTGCCACAGGTCTCTGCGCAGTCTCCTGGATGGAGAGATGGAGCACTCTGCTGGGCTCAGGCAGGAGGTGGACAGCTCGAAGAAGAGACTGGCTGAACTAGAGGAGAGACATGCAGCCAAAGTCCAAGCACTCATGAGGTAAAGTCACTAGAGTCTAACTGAACAGTAGTCTGACATATTCCTACTATCAGCCTAAACTCTAGTTCACATTGCATTGCCAGACACCACCTACTTAGACAGCAGCTATCTGACCTACATGTGAAGCACTATAGTTTTTTAGTTTAGGGGTGAGAAAGTCTGAAATCGGTGATACCACAGTAATAGACCCCAGCTACTTCAAATAACTGCTCAGCTGTAATAGTAAATGTTGCACAACAATAGCAAAGAAATAATCTAAAAATGTGTGTTTACTTTGAGGCCAGATTTTCCATCATATCAAAAGTAGCCTATTTCATTCATGGAAATTTTCTCAGTTATCTCACTAACGTGCTACTTGAAGCAGAACATACATACATTTGATGCCACAAAATTCATCGATTTGAGCTTTGAGGTTGTCAAACAACAGTGTATGAGGACATATGTCACTTTGTTTTGATTTATATGTAACATTTTTGAATTTGTAATGATGAATTGTGATCCCAATGATTGATATTCCAGTTAGAGAAATTTGGAGTGAAAATGGAATCGGTGCATGCAGAGTTTTTGAATAGTGAATCTACGTCAGTTACGGAAGCTTCCGGGCGAGCGGATTCTCTGCAGCTTTGTCTCCTCCGCTTTGTTGTTATGAGTCTTCAGGATTGTAGTGTGTTCTCATTGGTTTGCAGGGCTGTGACTGATTTCATGCGTGAGGTAGTGGATAAATGCACTGTTGCTTTCGGATCTCAACTGCCGAAAATCACATTGTATTTTATGCAGAACCAATTTGACTAAATCACAGGAAGAAAAAAACCCCAAAACGCTATAACTGTATATTTTTATGTTTTCTCAAGCAGAGAAAAATGTAAAAGTCCACTAAAAAAAAATAATAATAATTTTGGTCATATACAGTGTATGTTTGAAGATATACGTTATTGTCAACGAGGTAAATTAAAAAAAATGTTTTAGAATTTTTATAATTACAAGCAGGAAAAGAAAGAAACAATCCTCTGAACATTTTGAACATTAAGATGTTATTTTCCCCTTAGTTTTGCATATGGTGGTGTTGCTAACAGTTAAAGTCCTCCCTGATTTTATTGTTGTAACATTACTAGCTAATATTTTAAAGATGGTTTTGGATGGTCTGTTATTTGAGTAGTGTCACCCAGGTGGGAGTTTTAACTCCTATTCACTGGGAATAATAAGAATAATTTTTTTTTTTTTTTTGCAGATGCAGAAAAATACAGATACATCTCCCCACCCTCTGAAAATTACATATCATAATGTAACTACGTGTAAACGTTATTTGGTGGTTTTTCATTGGAGAACCAGCTATATATTTCTGGCATTTGAATAACAATGGATAAACCTGAAATGATAGGAAGGGTTTGGAGATTAATTTTATTTACAAATAAGGTAGGAAATGCGCATTAAATGTACACACATATATATATATATATATATATATATATATATATATATATATATATATATATATATATATATATATATATATATATATATATATATTATACTGACCACAAACCTTTTAATGGTAGTATACATCATTTGTAGTCCCTGTGTAGTAGTCTTTTATCTTTTATTACTACTTTTTGTATTTTGGGTGTTTTACCTTTAAATAAGGCTTCTAACTCTTTGTTGAAGCATTTTTTTTAAATGCCTATGGATAAAAAATGTCAGAAGAGGTATGTTGCTGAGACTAACCAAAGAATTAAAAAAGACACTTGCAAATGATCAGAAGCCATTAAGCATTTTGTGTATTACTTTGTGTATTCTCTTAAAGTATGAGAGTGGTCAAATTGATTACCACTACTTGAGTAAAACTTGTTTTTCTGACATCCTGTTGCTTCCTGTCTCAGAGTATTGCAAACTCAAAGGTTAAGAGTCCAGTCAGTTTTTCTGTCTCAAACCTAATCTGTCCCAGTCAATAGAGACTAAAAATAAGGTGTGGAAACGGTCGGTGTGGCTGTGCGCTCCGAGGAAGAACCTATGAGCCGTGCTCATGAGCTTAGCTCCATTGATTCAGCCTGACTCAGTGGGCAGTATTTAAGAAGCAGGATCCATAAAGCAAGATGGCAGAATGCTCTCACACTCAGGCTCCTGTCAACACAAAGCCCTTCCACGCCGTCACGTCCAGGTTCAGCCGGACGAGCAGAAACAGACGACGGGATGGTCGTGGCAGTGACTGACTGTCAGAATAATACTTTACTGAACGCCTCGGAGCTGCCAGGTTTTTTGTCTTCCTGAAGTGCTGCTGTGTTATTGGGAGAGACATCTCTCTTTTGTGAGCATTTCATCAGCTCTAATGTAGTGGTTCCTCAGGGGGATAATGTTGGGAGTGAATGAACAAATGAATTTAGCTCAGTAGGAGGACAGCGGCCGAGAGCAGGAGGCATGCTTGTCAGTATGACGCTGTGTCAAAGAGAGGATTATGGGGGAGAAAACCACACTCCGTATCATGCTGGTGACATCTGCACCGTGTCTGGATGGTGCATCCCTCCACTTGCTCTTCATCAGCCTGTTTAGACAAACTGACACAGGGTTGGCCTTGTTTACAAGTCAATTTAATAATCTATCTGACGGGCCGCCAGCCAGCCCTTTTGTATTTACCGTTGCGTTTAGTCCTGGAGAATGTTCTCTTCTGATTGGCATTGGATTGTATTTAACCTCCGTTTTGGCTCAGTAACCGTCACATTTTGTGACACTTAAGATAATAGCAGCTGCTGCATAATGCCGATGCTGTGTTTGACATTTTTTTTACCTGTAGCCTTAGGGAGATGGAAATGGGTTCTGGGAAGGGCATCTAGATTGCTGTCATGCATAGTCATGTCTTGACTGTACATTTGCAGCGCTGAAGGAGCATCTGTGGATTTCTGACAAATATAATTTTACATTCAGCAGTTGGTGAGGCACCACATATCTCCAGAACATGGATTCCCAAACTGCTACTTTAGCGAGGATTTTATTATAAGAGTTATTATTTTGCAATTATTTATTTTTATTTTTGTTGTGTCCCCCCCCCCCCTCGTTTTTATGATTCAATAAAAATATTTTTAACAGGGACACTTTTATTAAGATATTAATGAGTTATTGTTTTATTGATTTAATGTATTTATTGTAGTTTAATCTAAAGAGCATATTGTTCATTGGTAATTTTCCAGATCTACAGTGACTTAATTATTGAAATATAAAATTGAAAACTATCAAACATACTATTAATTTGAGTTATGATAAATGTTCTTGACACAGAGCAGTTTAGCAAATTATAAGACTTTCTTTTTATTAGATTTGAAGGCTAATGTTCATCTGTGATTTTTATCATTCATGCATCAGAAAGTTAAATAACCCAAAATTCATAACTGTTAAATTACAATTATTACATCTATATAATACATTATACAAATGTATGAATTTATGTTATAGTTCTGTGGAACATTCTGCTGTCTTCATGAACAAAACACGTATACAAATGCAAATATAATTTTATATTATATATTGTGAATGATGACTTCTATAACTAGAGTGGTTGTATTGCAAATCCTTTGTGGCCCATGATTTTAATAGTTTTTCTGTGATCTAATTTCCCGAATGGAGTTACATTTAGGGAATTCATAGAGGACGAAGTTTTTAAAAGAAACCTTTCTCTTCTGTGTATATCAGTACATGTATGGGGCACATAGCAGAGTGTTTTTGAATACAAAAAGAAAGTAGTATTTTAGGTAATATTATCTGTGTTAAAGTGTGTTTAAGTTAAATGGTTTAATTCAAACTATTGTTACAGTGAGAAACAAACAGTGACCTGGTGTATTAACTTTTTTTTGTCGTATGGATAAATGATTTATATATGCACATTAATTCTTGACTAATAGACTTAGACTAATGCGACTATTACTTTGGAGAGAATGACATTATGGATGGGTACCTCACCTAAAAGAATGAAGCTTAAATCTTGTTTAAATCAAGGTTTATGTAATAATTCTGTTGCCCAAAACTTTACCAACCTTGTTTAAAAATAAGCAGGTTTATATTTAACCCACCATTTTGATCCTGTATTTATTTTAGATTTAAAATAGATTAACATTAATCCTGTTGCTCCATAACTTTAAACTCAGATTTAAATCTCAATTAGGGATTAACTTTAAATTTACAGGTGAGAAAATTTAAATAAAATAAAGTTACAATATGTGGCTGATTGAACAAAGGCAGAAACTGTGGGTGAGCCAAGTTTATTTCCTTTATCGACAAAAGCCACTTATGTCAGAGACAGAGTTTAGAATAAGGAATATTAACATTCTTACTATTTAATTACAATGGCAAATCCATCATGGCAGAGAAAATTAATCATAGATGGAGATTTTAAGTGCAGGTTAAAATTCTAATCCCGGATTTGGTAATCTGAAAATTAACTGGTGCTCAATTTAAAATAGAACCCAGATCAACTAATCCTTGATTAACTCTAAACTTTGCTTAAATGAATTCTTGTTGGTTCAACCCACCCACAAGTGTCTGTTCAAGGTGGCACTCATTAAGTAGACCACTAAATGACCCATAAGCCCTTGAGAGGGACATCGGCAGTCCCCCTCTTGTGCTGGATGTTAGTCTTTTAATATGAATCTACTAGCATGTGTGCATACTGTGGTGTGCTCTGCAGGGGCAGTGGAAAAGATCAATGTGGCACACCTGCATTGCCGAGTCCTCCCTATAGAGAAGCTGTCACTTATTAACTTTAATTAAATCGCTGCAGAATAGTGCGCAGCTCGCCGGTGCCCTCCTTTGAGAGCCTGCCAGACGTCTCTGGATCTCCTTCATTCTTTCTGTCTATTGAAGGGTATAACATGGGCAGTGATAAGGGAGTTACAAAAGGCATCCTGGAGGAGTAGGATGGGATATTTCTCCACAGTAGCACAACCTGGATTGATTCTGATTGATCTTCCCAAACCACCAGTAAAAAGGCTTGTAAGCAAGCACGCATACGCACGCACACACATCTCGCTCCCCAGAACAGCCTTATTAAACTTTGTGTAAAGCATTTCCTGGAATTGAATTCAGTGGGGGGCTTGCTGTGGGAGTCTCTCAGTGGGCTCCTCATGCATACTGCACATACATCCTGAATGTCAGGATAGTGTCGAATGATGTTAGCATATCCTTTATGCATTATTTTCCTGTAATTCCTAAAAGAATAAAATTGGTTTCTGTTGTGCAGTTAGAGTTCGACCGATAGTGGATTTTGCAGATACTGATTAATAACTCTATAAATGAAGCATACAGACTTTATTAGAGCCACAGAAAGACAGATTTTTTGATGAAAATGTCCGATATACAATTCATCATGTACATTAACAATGATTCAGGCCGAACATTATGTAATTTAATGGAAAACTACTTGAATCACGTTGTCATAATACATTATAACTGGTTTAATAACTTTTTTCTTATAACAAAAATAACTGAATATTTAAATACAATAAAGCGATACAGAAAAATAAAGTTAATAACGTTTTACACAGATTAAAGTACAAAATAACTATAAAGACCAATGGATATAACTTTACAATAAGACCTCATTAGTTAATCTTAGTTAATGCATTAACATTCACAATGAGAAATCGCTACATTTGCAACAGAAAAAGATACAAGTCGTAGTTCATGTTAGCTCATTAACACAGTTGCAACTTTAGATTTTAACATGTTATTAAATATTGGAATACCTAAGATTTATGAATGTTCAGAAGAATTCTTAATTTTTAATGTTAACTAATGAATTAACTAATGTTAACTAATGAAGCCCTAATGTAAAGTGTGAATGAACAATAAAGAATCAAAACACTTTCAAACAATATCTAGGGCAGGGGTGCTCAACCCTGCTTCTGGCAATCGACTGTCCTGCAAAGTTCAGCTCCAATCCTAATCAAACACATCTGAAGCAACTAATTAAAGGTCTTTAAGCTCACTTAAAAATTAAGTGTAGCTGTGTTTGATTAGGGTTGTAGCTAAACTTAGCAGGGCAGTCAATCGCCAGGAGTTAGGGTTGGGCACCCCTGATCTATAGCATGTTGTAGTCCAGATTAAAATGTAAAAAAAAAGTTTGAAAATGAATAGCCTATTAAATCTAAATATTTAAGTATTTGGCCTCTGATAAAGTCCATAGCAAATCCACAAATCTGGATGACTATTTAAATCTATTTAAATAAGTTTTAGAAAGTAGCACAGCTGCTTTATTTATATGGTTTCCAGGGTAACGACTGGATTTTCTGCAGTTTAGCGCCATCTGCTGTTAGAGAGTGAATGTGCTTTCATTCAGAGCATCCCTCATGTGTTCCCCATGTGCTTCTTATGCGTGCTTGTTTACATCATTTTGATCGGTTGAGGGGGAAATATCCTTAAAATGCATCCCAAATTCTGAATAACTTATAATGTATAATTATTTATGGTGTTTAGGAGTGCCCACGATAACAATATCCTGCATATTCATTACCGTGTTATATCACATTATCGAATACCGGCACATGTCTAGTGCAGTTAAAGGGATAGTTCACTAAACATATGAAAATTCTTTCATTAATTACTCACCCTCATGTCGTTTCAAAACCATAATACCTTTCTTCATCTTTGGAACTAAAGTTAAGATATTTTAGATTAAATCTGAGAGCTTCCTGACCCTGATAAACAGCCACGCAACTACTACGTTCAAGGGCCAGAAATTAAGTAAAGGACATCAATAAAATTTCCATGTGGTTCAACTGTCATTTTCTAAAGCTACAAGAATACTTTTTGTGTGCATAAAAAACAATAATAATGACTTTATTCAACAATTTCTTCTCTTCTATGTCAGTTTTTGATGCACATTCATTAGAGTAACCATAACATATGCATGTGGTGCTGCTGACACAGGAGCCGGTGTTTCTCTCGAAAGTCATTTATTTATTGTTTACTTTAATCTGCCATCAGATGTTGTTGTCATAATGTGTTGCTATGGGTTGCATCTTTCTTTGGACTTGTTTGACTGGACAGACTGGCATTCTGCCACAGCGAGCTTTATGCTTTCTAATCTTGTTTTTTTTCCTAGTCTTGATTTTGTTTATGGGGTGCAGTCTTGTTAATGCTTTTATTTTATAATTATTTTCACATAATTTACCTTTATTTTACACTGCTCTGTCCCTTCTCCAGTTAAAGGGTTAGTTCACCCAAACATGAAAATTAGCCCATAAAACACTCTATATAGCACTGGGTGTATTTTCTTCTTTCAGACGAATCCAGTCGGAGTTATATTAAAAACTGTCTTTGATCTTTCAAGCTGTTTAATGGCATCTCAGTGGGTGTTGCAGTGCATCAGTCCAAAAGAAGTTAAATAAAAAGCGCCCCCCTTAATAAAAAAGTGTCCCACACAGCTCCGGGGTCTTTCTGTAGTGAAGCGATGCATTTTTGTAAGAAAAATAACCAGCTTCAAAATGTAATAATCAATTTAATGTAGTTGTAAAATAACTCCACATTAAGTTTCTCTCGTTTTAAATATACAATAGCTCATTTTTGAACTCACCAGCTTCTATGCACATTTTATTTCTTTTATGATAGATTTATTTTTTTACTATTTTAGAGAAAATGAGGTTCTGAAGGTCCAGCTGAAGAAGTATGTTGGAGCTGTCCAAATGCTGAAAAGAGAAGGCAGCCAAGGCAATGAAGGTAAGGCAGTGTTCTTATACTACAGCATATTTAATGAAATGTGGCCACCTTTTCATAAACTTGGTGGTTTTTAAAAGCTTTTTGAAACTTGTAACCAGATAAAACCGCCTGTTTAAAGTCAGATACATAAACATGAATGATTTTGTAGAGGAAAAAGGACTGTTCATTTTTTTCAGCGTCACAGTTAATCTGTGCAGTGATGCGTTGGATCTGTAGACAATCAAATCCCCTGGAGGGTTTAGAAGGAGACCAAAATTTTTCTAATTAAAAAATAAAAATGGAAATATTACATTGCATTTGTTCCTTTGCTTCTGCAGACTATTAGCATGTGTGTGATGAATTACATTACATTCTTCAGTGGGATGCTGTCATATGTTTGATAATTTCAGTTTTTTCTGCAATTTGGTGGGAATTTCAATTATCTCTGTATCATTTCATCAACAACTTGCATCAGATGAACACTGTAAGATTTTTCCATGTAAAAAGTTTAATGTGGAAGCACGGCTCCCATATGCAAAGTAAAACTGTGCCTTACAGGAGCTGAAATGCGGAGCATTTATCAAAATTCCTGTGTGGGTTATTTGCGTCTCAGTCCTTTCGATAAATCCAGATAACTGGCTGATGCACACCCAGTAACAGTTGGTTGCGAACCTTTATGATTGTGCTCTGTATCTCTTTAATGGATTTGACAAACATGCTCATCTTCACAGATCAGCAGTCGTAGCTCTCCCAGCTCATCATTGCGTTGCAGGATTACAGTATCAGTCAGATCTGTTTGTGGAAGTGTGGTCCCACAGGAGAGTAAGCCTCAGAGAAACCCCAAATGGATGCTTAATAGAGAGTTTTATACGGCCGGATTATGCTGCATGTGCCGGGTCTATTATGGCTCCTTGTTGGATGCACCGAGCAGCACTATTGTTGCAAATATCTGGCTTTCTCTTTCTCCATTGCTGCAAGAAATAAAACTAGAAAAATAGAGGCGACCACATGCGGGATGAAGTCTAGCAGGTTAGACTAGTGCGTGTGCTTGCACATTTATAGTGCGTTCTTTTTCACTGCATGAATCATCTATTAAAACGCATTTAGAATTATCACATACTTCAAGATATGGGGCAGAAAATGTATATATTTATATAATTTCATATAGTTAATATAACACAAAGAGTGACCTTTTTTCTCCAAAAGTCAGCGTGATTACAAATGTGATATTGATTTTATGCAACAGTTCAGTTAACAAGGAGTTAATATTAGGAGTTAACTTACGTTTTGCACACCGTATTTCCTGTTTTTGCTCTATTTCTTCAACAAAAAATCATTCCAAACACTGCCACAGCACTGTTTTGCATTTTTGAACAACAAAACAGTGTTTCGTTTTTGAATGATTCGCCATGATTACATGAACTGAATCATGTAAATGATTCAGTTCAAACGCAGTGACTCCCTTAACAGTCACTTTCTGCCACCTACTGAGAGTTTTAATTTCACATTTAAGGTACCTTTTCATTTTTTTTATAATTTCAAAGTCAGTTTTCAATGTTTTATGTTTAATATATCAAAACATTATTTATGTATTAAAGGTTAAAGTATTCCATGTCCATCAGAGCTGTGTGTAAATGCATGTAAATGACACTTCTAATGCTGCTTCTGTGTTTCCTCTGCATTGCAAAGATCAGTTCTGTTGATACTGATTTCATTTGCTTGGTAAAAGCCCAAATTCAAGAATTTGACTCAAAAGATGGTGCACACTTTTAGAAAAAATGACTTTAGGGTAAAAATGGCCATAAAACTAGTTGGAAATGATTAATTTCTATTATTGCTGTGTACTTACCACACAGAAGATGAAGAATATAAAAAAAAAAAAAAAAATGAAGGAGGCAGCTGCACAATTAGAGATAAGATATCAGCACAATAACACATTCTATAGCAAAATATTATCTAATTACCTTTATTGATTAAAATCCCAGAAAATGATAGGGATATTGCATTTATATTATTTAACTGAAATAACATTTTATCGATAATAATGGTTAAAATTAATGTAATAAATACTAATTTTGATTCATCAATTTCCTTAAAAATGTTTTAAAGACATTTAGTTTGGTGAAAACTTGTATCTGAACTGTAAATTATGTTTTTTACAGTAATATTTACAGTTTAATATGGTGCTTATACATTGCCCAACCCCGCTCATATGGTGTTAATTTTATTTGTGCAGTTCTTAAAAAGGTCTTAAATTTGAGCTTTAAAAAATCTGTATTTACATGTATGTATTTATATATACACAATAAATATACAAGGTGACGGTATACACGAATATATTAATTAAAAAAAAAAGTTTTAAGTAATTTTTGTTGTTGTTGTTGTAATTCTTATCATTGAGCTGTCATAGCTTTGCACAGTATTAGCGTCAAACTCTTCTGTTTAAGTCTTCTGCATGCAACATTTGTATGGTGCGCTGCCTATGTAGAGCATGCACATATGAGGTTCTGCGACTGTTAGGTGCTGCCTGTATAGACTGAAGACAGCTAGGCAGCTCACTAGATTGTAGAACAGGGCTTAAATGATTCCTCCCTCCATGCCTTCTGGGCTAATGATGTGTCCGGACTGTACTCTGACTTTGATGTTGAACAGCAACCGAAAAGGATGGTAGAGACGCATCAAATTGATATACAACCGCTCAATACAAGACTTTTTCATGTTCTGTCAGACTGTGCGCACATGATATGAGCTCTTTTGAAAGTTTTGCTTTAATGATAGTGTGCTCCCAATGTGATCTTACATGAACCCACGCTACTAAGATCATGATGTGTTAAAAAAGAATTTCTTGCATCCCCCCCAAAGTTGAACTGCTATCACAGTATTGCTAGTGTTGGATTAGAGCATGCAATTAGATAAACGCATCGCTCCTCCAAAATGTGAAATTGAAGAATCTTTTTCATTCCCATATCATATATACTTTTTATCAGGCTGGAAGTGAACGGGAAATCATGCAAATGAGGAGAGGTTAAGTGTCTTGTTACTTGCAGAGGCTGCAAAGAGAGCAGAAACAGCTGGGGTTTTCGTTTTTCGTTTCTGTTCTTCTCTCCAGAAATGTGGGTCAAAGGGAGAGTCATCAGTTCTGGGATAACCCAAGAGAGAACCCTACATTTGTCTCAGACGATGGATGGTAGTTCTGCAGCTCGTTATAATATAAATGTATCTGTGTAGTTTGAAAAAAGAAGTTACAGGAATGGGTCGCAGTGGTTGAATACTTGTCCAACAACCAAACGGTCAATTAGTGTAGTCAGCAATTTTATATAGAATCTTTTCCTTTTTCTAATTAGCATTCTAACACACTGCCGACAGTTGGCACCATTTCAGAGAAGTTTCATACTTTTCTAGCTTTTTTTAACTTTTAACACAATAACTCATCTCTTATTAAGGACTTTTGCTATTGGTAAGTGTGGCTTGGAATTTAGTAGCAACTTTTCTTTTTTTTTTTTTTAAAGCAGGGGTTTGCAAACTTTTTAACATGACATGCCATTTTTTTTAAACGCTGTATTTATGAACTACATAAACATTTTTAAATAATAAGATAAAAAACAATATTTGATGTTCATTCAAATAGTTTCTGAAGCAGTTTTTCATAAACAGTTTTTTCAACTTTTCCAAGGTTCTTTAATAACAGATCTACAACGTGACTGTACTAAACACGTGTGTGTGTGTGTGTGTGTGTGTGTGTGTGTGTGTGTGACGGCCAATTGTGCATTAAATCTGGTCAGTTTAATCCCTGTTCTATATTAACACTTTCCCCGCCAGCACTTTTGAAAAAAGTTGCCAGCCACATTTTTTGTTGCATCAATATCTTTTTGTTATCTTTGTTTGTCAATATATTTTGTTTTTATCAAATACTACTGGATCTGCATCATATTCAGTAATATTATCATCAAATCAAAGATGCAGTAGATGGCTTCCATCAGCTCTCCCAAAGCTTGCACAGTCCTTTACGACTTCATGGATTGACATTTCACTCTGTAACATTAGGCAGTTTTAATTCGTATACGGTTAGAGTTGATGATCTTATTATTTTTTATATGCATACATATGAGATTGTTTGTTTCTGGGTCCTCTTGGTCTGTGTTTTTGATCGGCACTTTCAAGACTCATTCAGGAGGTGTAATAGCCCCCCTAGCATTTAACATTGAGAAAACGGAAATCCAGAAAATTCTGCACCGTTTTATTTGACGCACACACACACAAACACACACACACACACACACACACATAGATACACACACACATCCCACTTGCACACAGAGACAGCACTGTTCAAACAGAAACATTCAGGAGCTCATTAACTTGTCAGCGTTGCCTTGCAACTTTTATTAATCGATACTGAATCGCTACATTATATTTCTCAGCAATGGGGGGGTAAAATCACTTTTTATGTAACTAAACTCAGCTTCAATATTTGTACAGAGAGACAGACAAAAGCAATTCACACAAGCAACTTCAATCTCTCTCTCTCTCTCTCACACACACACACAGTGTGAGATTTTGGCACTCAAATTGCGATGGATTCATTGCTCCATCAGCCCTCCTTGACTTATAATGCATTCATTACAGAGCCTCTGACAGGCTAAATGAATCTTAGTTCAGGAAATGGATCAGGGTGCTATTTAAAAATGAATAAACGTGCCGGGCTTTCGCCTCTCTCCAATGACAGCCACAGTTAATGAGTCAATGAAGGCCATTCTTCACTAGTGCAGCCAGAAAAGCGTTAATAATTTCATGTTTTGAATTCATTACACGGCGGATTGTATTTACTCATCCCTGTTGGGCTCTGGAAGTAAAGCCGTTTTGTTGTTCGCGCCTCTGCTTCGGTGGAGAGGTGTAGATGAGTGTGCAGCCGTGTGTGGGGAATGTATGTTATTGTGTTTACTTTGACTAATGCGGATCCCCGTCGTGTTTGAGAGAGCTTGGTCTTTATTAATCAGAGGGGTGTGTTCTCAGCAGAGCGGAGAAGATCGGACGCGTAGGTGGGGCCAGGTGGTCTTCAGCAAGGGGGATGACGTACCTGATCACCTGTTAATGAACGGTGTTAATGAACATTTTAATCATCGCCCGCAGGTTAAACAGGGACCTCATAACTCGTGTCAGTTTTTGCACGGCCGACGTGCCTGAAGATAGAGAGGCCGGGCAGGTGTACACCTGATTTCTCGGTGGGAGCACCTGGACACAGCAATGGCTTCTATTGCCTGTGGTTATTTTTCATTTACTGTCAAGCCATCCTCCGACGTCTCCACAGATGCTCCCCTCCGGCAACAGAGCGGATGCTCTGGTTTTTGGCTATGGCGGACCTTGAGATCTCCACTGACAGTCAGGGTGTGATGCCGGCACTAATTTGTGATTCAGGTCCTGCCGTGCCACCCGAGAGAGAGAGAAACAGACAGTCGAGTAAAAAGGGCAGAAGGTGGACTACATTTGCCCATCATTACTCAACCCGTTATCTCAGTGAGGTTCAATCTCAAATAAAAAGCACAAGGCGAGACAGGTAAATAAAGACATCAGAATGAAAACGTTTATTTTTTTAGATCAGTAGTGCAGCAGGATTTTTTTCCTCACTAAAACTTTCTTGTGCATGATGCCAGCTCTGATAACTGTGAATTGATACAAATCTATTTCTTGGGCGTAAAACTTTGAACAAGTGATCATCACAAAACCTTCACTGGTAAAAAGAATGTGTTGGATTTACTTAACGGAGTCATCGGATCCTACATGCACTTTTGCAAGTTATTTAAACTGAAATGAGTGTTGGCAGTCTGTGTACACAACTACCCTAAAATGATAAAAATCCACCCAGTGATTTTTTTTTTTTATGTAATAAAATATTTACCCCTTTCTCAAATCGAGCCGATCTCCCCTCCAACGATAGTTTGACTGAACTGGTGTCTTATCTTAGACCCGCCCTGAGTGAGTTGTCATCAGTATGCCATTGTTTGACCGCCGGAGCAGATGTAGACAAGAATATCTCCTAAGCAATTGAGGTGTTCTGTTGTTGAATGAAATAATTAACTTAGCAGTCGTCATTTACTCCCAAAATCTGAGCAGTTGAAGACGCAGTGGATTACTTTTGTTTTTTAAAGGAATGTACCTCAGTCTACATAAATGCGTCTACGTTTGCACTGATCATTCATGGTCCAGCAAAAAAAGTGAGCTTAAGTTTTTTTTTTTTAAATGAACCTTTGCAAATCTCTTTTCCTAATAATGTGCTAATTACCAAGTTTCACAATGAATTTGGCTAAAGTAAACAGTCCCTCAGAGAGCAGCTCGGAAGAAAGGGGCGGGGTCAGCAGAGCTCATTAACATTTAAAAGAAAAAACAACAAAACGGCTTGCTCTGAAAATAGCTGTTTTTGACAGGGTAAATAAACGTGTTTTTTACATTACCATGGAGAGATTTTAACCAAACTAGGTTACAGACTTATCATTAAGACCCTAAAGAATCTAGTAATTTGTCAGTTATTCACCATAACAGTAAAGCAATGATCAGCTTATTGGTATCCAATTGAGTTTGAATGTCGGTGCATTTATTTCAAGACATAAATATCTATTTATTCAGATATTTGAAGACATAATCATTATATATTGTAATTGTGCAAGAAAATAATAGCAATTTACTTCACACACACAAAGTAAATTGTAGTCAGGTGAAATGCACTGAATATTTGTAACATACTGTTTTAAATATTTGTTTCTTCTTTGCATTATTTGTGTGGCTTGGAGTCTTGCCCGCAGCATGTTCTCATCCCATCTCTCTGCGAACAAGATCTAAACGTCTAGTACGAACCATCTAGTAAGAACAAGGTTGCTGTGTTGATGATTTGGCTGTTTTCTCCCTGTAGCATCACTGACTTTGTTTTCATCTTGCACAATGACAGCTATACAGTGAGGGTGAAGTAGAGGGCAACAGATTGTAGGCAGCATAAGGAACCAATGCAACAGTTGCGTTCTGGTGAGTAGCAGCTGCTTATCTGACATTATTCAGCTGAAGCCGGACTTCAGAGGCCTATACCATGCTGAGGCCCTCCAGGAATGCTCTGCGCTCGAACAGACCTGTGCTCATCAGAGAAGCAGCTTGGCGCTACTGCTCTTATCAAAAGCGGGGCCGGCCATTCTGCCTGTCCCCAGGGCCAAAAAGTGTGAGGAGATAAAGAGTAAACGCAGGTGCTGCTTGTACCTGGCCCATGTTAATGTGCCTCTCAGCGTGGTGACTTAAGCTCTTCATCATGCATGATGGTTATCATGGTTAATTGAAGCGTTTCTTGTTAACCTAGCAGCCAGACTGAGGAGGTGACAGCTGCTGGCAAGTTTTTTGCACTTGATAAGCTTTTGGGAGCTAGAATTTTTGTTTTTGTTGTCTTTTTATGGGTAACTAATTGTAAACTAATAAGCATGACCATTGTGTTACATTATAGTTGCGTCAAACTGCAGACAAAAAAAAATGGTTTGTGGGTGTGAATTGCTTTACACAATCTATTTTATTAACACTTTTTTTAGTAAAGTGGGATATATGACAAATGCAGGGTGATATCCATCAGGAAAAGCTAAAACAGTAGTATTTTTTTTTTTTGTAGTAAGAACAAATTATTACATGCTGAATAAAGATTGTGAGGAATTGGGAAAGTACATTGGGACATTTGATCAGTTCCACTATTAGCTCATTATTAATTGGTAACACTTTTGAATATGGTTCAACATATTTCAGCGTAAAAATAAATAAAAATGTTACAAGCCAAAATGGCAAAATATTTAGTAATCTTTTAAAGGTCTTAACCATTTTAATCACAAAACACTTTTGTTCCACGCAATGTTAATGGCTTCAAACAAAATTTCTCCCAGATTGTTTGGGTTTAATGCAAGACCAAATATTCACTATAGGGTTCAAATAGACTCTGACCAGGCCAAAACATGAAGACTTGTTCCTAAGCCACTTCTTGATTGTTTTTGCAGTTTGGGCAGGAACATTGTCTTTTTGATAAATGACACCTCATCATTCCTCTTTAGAAAACAAATTTTCAGCTGTGGGAAGCAAGCCATTCTGCAATATTCTCCTGTACTCCAAAGCATTAACTGACTGTTCACAGTGAAGTAGCTCACCAACACCAGCAGGTAAAAAGGCTCCCCACACACTGATGCTTATTCATCCAAACTTCATTGTGGTAGAGGTGCATTTATTATATTTCTCATCAGATCTTCAGAGACACCGATTTGGAAAATTACCATGCAACTCATTTTATCGTGATTCATCACAAAATCAGACTTTGCATATTCTGACTTAATTCTGTCTTTGATGTTTTTCTGAGATAGCAATGGCTTTTTAAGTAGTGCATTTGCTTAAATATTGCTGATTTCCTGACCAATAATTTGTGGTTATGACAGTTTCAAACTTTAGTGTTCAGACATTTTGGGCTTTGTCCATTTTCTGCCCAGGAGATTGTTTATACAGTTGTGCTCATAAGTTTGCAGAATGTGCAAAATGTTAATAATTTAAACAAAATAAGAGGGATCATGAAAATAGCATGTTATTTTTTTATTTAGTACTTTCCCGAATAAACCATTTCATATAACAGATGTTTACATGTATAATAGCTCAAATATGCAGAAGATGCTGGAAAACCATAGAATGTGCAGGAGCTGGAGGATTTTTCTGAAGAACAGCAGGCTGTTGAAGTGCTCATGAACAACTATCAGAAAATATAAAGAAGTTGTGGATAAACCAGGAAATGACGCACTGTATTAAGATTCAAGGGTATGTCAACTTTTCAATAAGGGTAATTTTTATGAATTCAGTTATTATATTTTCTTGTGGAGTATATGTAAACGTCTGTTATGTGAAATGGCTTATTCAGAAATTAACATGCAATTTTTATGATCCTTATTTTTTCAGTTATTAACATTTTGCACATTCCACAAAACTGTAATCATATACTACTGTACCTTTTTTATTTATTTACTTTGTTCATAATAATTTTATACAATTTGAAATGTTAAAATGCATTAAGTATTTAATGTATTAAAGGGGGGGTGAAATGCTATTTCATGCATACTGAGTTTTTTACACTGTTAAAGAGTTGGATTCCCATTCTAAACATGGACAAAGTTTCAATTTCTGTTCCAAAAATACTCCTTCCGGTTTGTCACAAGTTTCGGAAAGTTTTTTTCGAGTATGGCTCTGTGTGACGTTAGATGGAGCGGAATTTCCTTATATGGGTCCTGACGCACTTCTGCCGGAAGAGCGCGCGCTCCTGTATAGCAGAGCACTGAGAGCACAACAGACTTCACTGATCAGAGCGAGAGCGTCGTGAAATGTCACAAAAGGAGTGTGTTTTTGGTTGCCAGGGCAAGACAACCCTGCACAGATTACCAAAGAAAAAACAGCATTAAGGGACCAGTGGATGGAGTTTATTTTTACAGAGCATTAACGGAGTTGTGCAAGTGTTTGTGTTTGTTCCCTGCATTTCTAAAACACTTGTTTTACAAACAAAGCCCAGTTTGACGACGGATTTGCGTATCGTTTATTTCTTAAGGATGATGCAGTCCCAACGAAAAAGGGTCACGATTGTGTGCTGGAACTGCGGGCGGTGAGTAAAACTGCTTCAAATATCTCTGCCTCCTTGTTAGTGCGTCCGCCTCCCATCGGAGACCCGGGTTCGAGCCCCGCTCGGAGCGAGTCCTTGCTGCTGCTGCTCTCGTTCAGTTTCAGCCTTCACAGCTGTCACAGCTTCCAACGCAACTGGCGCTCGTGATTCTTTAGCTCCGCCCACACGTCACGCCTCCAGGCGCTCGTGTTTTTCCGGGAAAAATCGGTACAGACTATCTTTCTCTTATGAATATAATAAGACTAAATACTTTTTGGATTTATGAAGGATGCAGTACTACTCTATAGGTACTCAAGATTAACATGATATTGAGTGAAAACGAGCATTTCACCCCCCCTTTAAGATTAACACAGATGCATAAAAAAATTTGGTAGTTTATGATACCTGTTGCCTTAGCTAATAATTTGGTTGTGAACTAGGTTGTAAAGTGTTACTAATTAATTACAGCAGTTATTCAGTACGGTGTTTAGTGTAATAATTTGTGTGCTTTGCTGTCTACTAATAAGTACTATAAGTATTATAATACTAATAACAGTGTTTTTGTGAGAAATAATGAGAACATTTTGTCTATGGTTTGATTATGACAACTTTAATAAGGCTTAGGTTAACCTTTCAAGACTAATTGGCTCTGTGTGCTGCTTGGTATTTCTAATATAATAATTTGCAATGTTTCAGTAAAAACTGAATGATTTAATGATTTTTCTCGTTATCCGATGCTATTAGGCCAGAAATGCAAACTGCAAAAAGCTCTTCTCCAAGAAACTGGAACAAAGCATTTCTTTCACTTGTCTCAAAGCAACCTGATGCTCCCTTGAAAAGCGTCCCCTTGTTTTGGGGTTACATAATTCTACATTTTCAAAGATCTCCAGTTGCCCTTGTCTGTAACGTGTAGCAGTACTCTTGTCCTCATATTTTAGGCTGCACAATGGTGTCTGTGCATTAATTATGCAAACAGACATTTTGACATGGTTTTTCATGCACATTTTGATGCAGCTGACTCCATGATCTGTGAGCGTTTTAGGATTTTAGTGCATCCTTTCTGCTGACACACTGAAATCTTTTATGCAGAGTACAATAGATGCTAGAAGGTAAAATGTTTTCCTCCCTTCTTTCTTGCAGCAAACTGTTTGAGCTGATTTACATTGTTCCTCGCATCTCTGAGTTCATCAATGTGACATCTGATATAAATTTAGCCAAAACCAGGAACTATTGGACCATCTGTTTGCTCCAGCTGAGCTCGCCTCATAAACGTCTCAAACAGCAGCTGCCGTCACTATTACAGAGAAAAGAAATTGTTCCAGCATCATTAGACCTACAGGCTTTTCAAATATGACTGTATTATTTCTGATTCATGCTCTTTTCCTTGTGCTAATTTTTGGACTATAATGGATTTTCAAGGGAAAATATTCATGGGCTGCCAAATCAGATGATCATGTAGGACAGCTTGTGTATTGAAATGCTTGAGGTCAGTTGGGTTCGGACTCATCAGCGTTTAAGATGACTAATCACACCCGGCTCAGGTTTATCAGAAATACGTGCCATACGACTGTGAGGGAACAGTGATCTAAAGTTCGCATCACAATACTCAATCTTATAACACTTTGCCACTGGTGACTTAATATCTAATGGCAGTTTAATCTGAACGGTAATTAGATGGCTGGCTGATTAAATCGGATATGCACGTTGAAGCTTATTTGTGTATTTGCATAGATGTCAGGGGAGAAGGTTGCCTCAATTTCCTGCAAGAGAATGTCCTTCCTCAGCCTTGAATGTTCCACAATACAGAAGATAATTGAGCAGGTTCTTCCTTTTAGTTTAATATCTGTGAACAATCTGAGACAGTTCTGTTGGACTTGATTTTCTGTGGACTTTTTTTTTTTGGCAAGGGCTTTATTATCATATAAACTTTGGACTCTCGACTAGATCTAAATATTTATTTATTTTGAAGCATTGTTGACCATTTAATAAAAATACAGCATAGAGCATACTATTTGGAGTAAATAATGACATTTTTGTCGTTTTTTGGGGGAATTATCCCTTGAATTGTTTTGTGCATGACATGTGGAGTCATTACGTCACAGACCTAATTTCTACAACCATACATTTCCTCTAGATTATATTTTTGGATTTGACTGTTCAGTGGTGAGAGCCTCTGGGTATTTAGATTCATGACATAAAGATGCTCTGAGAAATGAGCAGCTATGAGTTTACTGCTCATTCTAGTGTGGATGGACTGTAGTCTGCTCACAGGGAGAAAGTGATTCTCAGTGAAATTGCACAGAATAACATGTTTTTCAGAAGTTGCTTTGTGGTAACCTTGCGGTCCTTTATTCGTAATGAGTTAAGGATGGAAAATGGCTCTGCCATCTGCTGCCAGGAAACGTTCTTAATGGAAATTGATAGGTGTTCTCTGACTCATTTTGTATTATTTTTCAACAATAGGAAAATAATTCACTGACAGATTGAATTTTTGTTTGAAATGTTTTGTTTTTATTAGTTACATGAATATTTTAACTAAGGCTGGGGGAAATAATGGCTACATGACACCTTTGATTGAACATGTTTGTTAAATTTAAATTGCGAGTTGCTTGGAAATTAGATGTGAGGTGGAGGCTTGTGAGCTGAGTATTTGAGAGCTGGTTCGGTTAGTGAAGGTGTCATTTTTAATATGCTGGTGTCTCAGTTCAGGTAGCACAAGATGAAAAAGCCCACAGCACTGTATGTGATGCCTGTTGGAATGGAGAAGTACTTCATGTAAATTCTGTCCTTGATTGTGGCCGCTGTGAATTACACACTGTCATTTGCTTCAGGGGAGACACCAGTCGTTCAGTAATTACAGCCCATCCTTTAATGGGTTTCTTGATCATTATGTTTAACCCTACTAGATGCTTATGAGGATGATGTAATAGAAATATGACTTTAAAAGAATGGGTCCTTGCCCGCATAACCCTAAATTAAGCCATTAGGGTTTACCTGAATGATTTATAGTTCAAATAAAAAAATGAGTTATGCAATTACCTTTTTAATAATGGACAAGTAGTCCCATTATAGAGACAGTATATTTGCTTTTTCTTAAGATATCCGTAAACTAGCAATGAAATATTTTGATTTTGTATATGGTAGCACACTTGGTTTTTTCTTTTTAGAAACAATGTTAAATTCTTGAAAAAGGGGGTTTGATCAAACTAGCACATTATTATTCAACATACAGTACCAACCGTCAGTGCTGCAGGGAAATATGAAATGTTGCTGAAAAAAGCTTCCTCTTTTGCAGTTCCCCAAACTTTGAGAGGCTGAAGGAGCTTTAACTTTTTTGGGGGCAGGAAAAAAAATAATCCTTGATCGTTTTCTTGGAACAACGGGTTTCTTTTTGTCAGAGCTCTCTTAGATTCTCTGAAGAAATGTTGCCCCCACTTCAAAATATACTGCACTGGTACTTCCTGCATTTGGAAGCAATGTTCACACTACTGTTTTAACACATCTATTCAGTATTAGATGAATCAAAAGTGATTTATACTGTTACGAGATGTTACTAATGGCTGCTTAAAATTCAGTTTTGCCATCACTGTAATAAATTATGTTAATAATCACAGTGATTGATTAGCCCACGTTGTAAATTACTCTCTGTGTCCAACGTGTACAAATGATTTAGATGACTGAATTTGAGAACTGAAATTAGAACAACTGAATTCGTATCTCATAACCTGTAGCCAGCTGCCTCTGATGCCCCTGGGGACTGTGGTATAGCTGTCTTCTGCTCATGGGATATTACTGTGGGTCAGAGGTGGCACACTGATGGCCTCTCCAGCGGGATTCGTTTCAGCTCCCTCCAAAAGAACGTGCTCTCTGTCCCTGCTGATGAATGCTGGGAGTGTGAGGAGACTATCGTAGCCAGTGTCAGGCAGCTAGCTCTCATAATAGAGCATGATAGCATCAGACTAGCATCGAGGCCCTCTGCCAAGCAAGATATGGCCTCCTCTGCACTCTTTCCCAAAGCTCAAAATAGGAAATGTCTAAATTACACTTGCTAATAGCATGCTGTGATGGCGATTCTTCTATTTTGCCCTCCCGTCGCTTGGTTTTTAATTCCCTTTCTATCAGGAACAGAGCACATCTCATTTGATAGGAAATGAAAGGCTTTCTCTTATCAACAATTTGAAAAGAAGAGTAGCGGGGGGCAGGAGAGGACTTTTGCATGTGGCCATGTCTCAGAAACCCAACCTTTTTGTAAACAGATGGGGATATCAGGACTTTATGCACACACCACACTTGCTCTCATTGAATGATTAAAGGAACTGATTAATATACTAATCAAATGCAAAATCTGGCTTAGTTCGCTGCATTTTATACTTTAAGGCTGCAAAGATTAGTGTGATGGCTTTTTGAATCCAAGCCCCCCACTGTCCAAAGATATTGTCCTCTGTTATCTCTGCTGCATTTGTGACAGTGCTTCTTTTTTCTAACTTTTTTATAAACAAAAAGTGGAAATAGGTTGATATTTTTTAAGTTACTGATATATTTATATTATATGAATAGATTTATGTAAATTAACCATGATTCATGTTGTGAGTCCAGAATACTCTAGGTTCTCTGCAAGCTTCCCAAAGAACCAGTAGTGATTGAGGAAAAAATAAATATGACTGCAGTTTCAGTATTGATTTTTTTAGTGTATTTAGCATTTTAATTAAGTTCATTTTTTAAATATATATAAAGGTAAATTATTTTTAAGTTGTTCTGCTTAGAGCCCTGCACAGGCCTAAAATGTAAGTCCTAGCCCGGCCCTTGCCTGAGATGCTCAGACCCTATCTAGGCCCTTTTCTGACAGCTCTTGGCCTGAGCCCATCTTTTTTTTTTTCTCCAAAAACGGCTTACGCCCGTTTCACACATACTCCGTCTGCGGTGCGTATGCGTTGCGTATGCGTTGCGTATTTTTTTACGCACCCATGTTAACGGATTCCAGCCTTCACACTGCACGCGGTTGCGGTCCGTCAGTCCGTTCCAGGAGCAGTGCGTCTGCAGCAGTACAGCGATCGTTTACTTACAGACTCTATTTTTGCTGTGCTGCATCCGCTGAATTAAAGTGACAGCGCGTTGTTCGCGGTAAAAATGAACATGGATTGACACAGAAATGCAGTCATTTCACAATAAATGTATACTAATAAAAGCCTACTGTGTTTCACACGCAACACATGGGTTTTGGCTAGATTTAAAACAAGAAAAGGAGCAACTTTAGAGAAACAAGGCAACATACATATGCACTTTTATGGAGGCAGAAAAACAAAGTTATTTAAGTTTGATTGCGTGTAATAAAGATTTAAATGCAAAAGGCACGAGAGTCGACTGTGTCTGTCAGTGATGAGTTTTAATTTTGAATGTTTGCTATATCCTAGCAAGAAAAGTACGCTAATGTTGTGTTGAAATGTGTTGCAGCTTGTTTCAGCAACTTATTATAAAAACCTAGCAGTCAAATGCAAACGCGCCCTGTGTGAAAGCACAATGAGTCCGTGCTGCTTCAGCACAACATACGTAACGCACACGGACTGCATACGCACAGCAGACGGATTATATGTGAAACAGGCATTATTGTTGTCTCCGCTATTATATTAGTTCTGTTTTGTTATGAAATGTAATGAAGTGATTATATTTTGTTTAATTTTTTTCTTTGTTAATTTAGTTACATAGTTTGTTACATATAAGTTTTAGTTTTTTTTTAAATAATGTCCAAGCAGCCAGTGGCAGCCAGTTAGTTGATCACAGCCTATATTTGATCAATTTAGCTTTCTCAAATCATCACTTTTTTGCCTAAAATAAAATCTATAGATATAGAAAAGTTTGGTCATATCACAATGTTAGTTTAAATGTTGTGAATTCATGTTCAGAATGTTCATATGAATGTGATAGTTGGCAGATGCATAAAGCACAGCGTAATTTGAAATCATGAGTTTAAAGTTTAAAGCCTTCACATCTGTCCGTCACACAGAACACACGATCATGCTGGATAAAAAATGCAGACTTGACAAGATCTCACAGCTGGATTTGGCTAAATTTGCAAGGTTTGCGAAATTAAATGTTCATTAGTCATTCAAAGATTTGTTTAAATTATATAAATGCATATTTGCTTAATGCTGATGGGCAAATGATAAGGTATTATAATGGATGCCTTTCTATTACTAATACTATAAAATCAGTGGTTATAATACATTCTGGATACATTAATTCCTTTGTTTAACCGTTCTATCTGATTATAATTATAAGATTTCTATAGACGGTTTCAACGGCAACAACATAAACAAACATTACTGCACATGCGCACTTTTGTGGCCCTAACTTAACTTCCGGTAGACTTCCAAATAGAAGTCCCTCTAGAGTATATATATATTTTTTGATAACAAACTAAATATGTTTGCTTCGCAAATCAGGTGGACTTAATGAAAATGCAAATAAAGCCCGAGAAATAGAGGTTTCCCTAGTAACAGCTGTATTTAAAGCTGTTATTTATTTATCAAGCACATAACATGCAAGTCTTCCTTCAGAAATAGTGATTTAAAAACACCCGTGCCTCGTTTTGATATTTAAACATATAAATGTAAGGAATTATTTTTATTAAATGTGCAGTACGTAACGTTATTCATGTTTATTCAAAGAAGCCTTTTTGAAAATCGATCAGGAAATTTAACATAGGTCACTCATCTGCTACAGCATTGCACTTGCGATATAGTTGTTTAGTGAATATGTTTTTATCATATTTTTGCTTTGGGTTAGTTTTAGGGTAGGGTTTAGTGTAGGTGGTACATCATTTTCAAATATTGTTGATTATTTGTAGAACCACTTGTTGATTTCTGAACTTGTGCAATACGTACTGCAATCAATGTAATAAAAAGCTTTTAGATTCAAATGTATCTTGTTTCGGATAGAACTGAACACATTTTTAGTGACGTTAACTGGACATTTTGAAAGTGTCGTAGAATGTCCAAGAATGCCGGTTTTCTAATCAGCGGTTAATTCCATCAGGTGCGTGATTTCACATAGAGCAGCTGTTACTACACAGAGCCGTTGTTAACTGAGAAGATGGGCCAATTAACGCTGAAAATTAACGTGATTTGCGCATCTTCTCTATTAACAACGGCTCTGTGTAGTAACAGCTGCTCTATGTGAAATCACGCACCTGATGGAATTAACTGCTGATTAGAAAACCGGCTTTACTGACGAGATGCGCATAACGATCGGCCGATCGTGATCGGAGCACCCCTACTAGATTGTTAGTTTAGGATACACTTTAAATTTAAAACGAACTGGTGTGACATATATGAAATCAGACCAAAACAAATACCACTTCTCAGGTATTTCAAAGGTATTTCTCACATTTTCCTCATGTCATCAGTCCTTGGGGCTGATGGACAAAAAATAAAAACATTTCTGGGCATGATTAGTATTCAGACGTTATGTAGGACTCCCCTACCACATTCAATAACTGGCCTAAAATTGCCTCTTGAGCAGAGGTGGGTAGAGTACCCAAAAACTTTACTCAAGTAAAAGTAAAAGTAATTCTAGAAATATTTACTCAAGTAAAAGTAAAAGTACTAGTCTTGAATAGTTACTTGAGTAAGAGTAAAAGAGTATCGGATAAAAAATCTACTCAAGTAGTTAGTTACTAGTTACTTTGGGTCATTTATACGGAGCCTTTTTTTTATATAGATATATAGACAAAAATGTATGTTATGTGTGTGTGTATAAATGTATATATTTCATCAGCCTTTAATCCAATTTATGTAATTTATTATAAAACCCTGTCTGTTTATTTAAGTAACAAATATAGGTGTCATGCCATAACATATTTTTAATACGACTGACTTTATTTTAAATGTGAATTTAACATTGAAAGTTAATGTGATATAAATATTGCTACTAATCTTTCATTGTTCAGAAAGAGAGCAAATAACATTTACATTATTAAACATAATTTTCACTGACAGTCTAGATTTCATTCACTCTCAGAAACTACCATTAAAATCACTGAAACTGTTAACACTGTGAAATCAATATCTTAATTATAGATTCGTACACACATCTGCACTTTGTTGTTTCTGACGAGAGAATTCGGCAGAAAGAGGTATTCAGTAAGTGAGCGAGTGAAGGAAGCACCGGCATTTCAGCGATGACTCATCGGAACACCTCTGATTGGCCATTGCATTCAAAAGCTCAACAGAACCGTGTGTGATTGGTTAATGCGCAGCGCTGTAAAAACGCGTCTGTCTCTGGCTCAGCGCCAGCAAGCGATCACAGATCTGAATTTAGCAGCTGATGATATGACTTGCTGAACGTACTGGTGTGATTGTATTAAAATTAATAAAATCTTAATCGGCTATTCTTTGTCTTTTGGAAGCTGCATTCAACCTGTTATAAGCCACACACGTACAACAAACTAATGTCACAGTGGTATGGTGTACTGTAATCGAATGTAGCCCAAGTTATTACCTGTTAAACAGTAGACAGCACACGCGTTCATCTAATAAGGATCTCCATCGCAAGCAAAGAATAGCCTTTGCAGATTAGCTTTCAATTCAGTGCAGTTCCATAGCCCCGTTTTCAACGCGGCTAATATTCTTAAACGTTACAACTCTGAGTGAACCGCTTCAGAGCTCAGCGCGTGCAGCATGGAACTGAACGACTCAATCAAACTGATTCATGAACCAATTCACTCGTTTGCCAATTGGTTTGATCAAGCCTTTGAACAGAGTTGACTCAAAAGAATGAATCATTCGCGAATGGGCATCGCTCATTGTCGAGAGAAAAGTAGACGGCGCGTTTGGAATAAACTGAAGCATTTATTGCATTAAGATAAAGTAACGAGAGGGGCCTCGCCCACAGTAACGAAGTAAAAGTACAGATTTTTTCCCAAAAAATGTACTCAAGTAAGAGTATAAAGTACCCATCTTTAAATATACTCCGAAAAGTATTCGTTACCCCGAAAAATTACTCAAGTAAATGTAACGAAGTAAATGTAACTCGTTACTACCCACCTCTGCTCTTGAGACTACTTGTTTTGCTTTGTTTTTTGGTGGCTGAATGTTGAAATAATTGATTTGACCTACTTTAACATTTGTCATTAGTCATCTGCAAGTTTATCAGCGAGGTGCATTTAATTAAGGCGTAGAGGCAAATTAATCATCTGTAGGCTCTGGTCCCTCTCATGGGGAGGGGATTTCCCTTTAACAACGTCAGGACTATTAACACAATAATGAAAAAGCAATTAGATTGACTTTTAGAAATGGCAGTCAATTACACTGACTGCAACTAGATTGTTGAGTGTCCGATAATGTAGCTTTCCACTAATAAAAACAAGCATCCCCACCACCCCTTTCACTTAAGCAGAGCAGGATGAGCTAAATGACCCAAAAGCTCTGGTTTAGGGGCACTCTGTATACCTCAAGTCGAGATGGCGTTTGTGGTGACTCTTATAACTGGCCATCAATGAATGTGTCATTCGTGGGCTGTATTAAGACCACTGAAGGGTAGGGGAGGATGATTTGAATCCTCATTATGGCTTCTAGCCTGTGATGTTTTAAGAATTTCACGATTTATGAGCCACAACAAGGCTGGTTCCATGTTTTCAGTGCAGCAGACGTTATCAGGTCAAGTTAAGCTAATAGCTTTGATCTTAATGTGAATAATGAGGATTTTATTCTAACACAGATACACACAAGTATACACTTTTAAATTTATACTAAAGAACTATACAACTATATGTGAAGACAAGTGGGAAATCGGGGGTGATATTTTGTAGTTTTTTTTCCTAATGTTTTAGAAGATTTTTTTTTTACTAGTGAGGTGCACTTTAGAATAACAAAACTGAAGTTTGTTCTGGTTGATGTACTCCATTACACATGCTTTTAGTTTCTTAAATTAAAAATGAAATCAAAAATTAAGTGTTGGATATAAATATTGGATATAAAGGATTTTGCATACGGTGAATCGCAGCCATACTGATGTATAGAGAGACATCAAACAGATATGTGTGTGTGTGTGTGTGTGTATATATATATATATATATATATATATATATATATATACACGTATATATATTAGGGCCGGGACTTTAACGCGTTAATTGAGATTAATTAATTACACAAAAAATAACGTGTTAATTAAGATTAATTAGTTACAGAAATTTTTTTTTGCTGCATTTTTAATAACTTATTTTTGCACTGCGGAACGTTTCTCACTGGATGAGTTTCGGCAGACCGATTATACTGAAGCACCAACTAGCGTTCGCATATCACCGCAGCACATGATCGAACCTCAAGTATCACCTCAACGCAAAACATATAGCAGCTAGTGTGGATTTTACACTTTATGTTGAACTATGTATTATTTTGTTGGTGCAACTGGCAGTTTATGTTAAACTCTTTATTGTTTTGGCCAAGGTTATTGAGAGTTGGACTTAGTATGTTATGGCCTCTGAAGCAACAGAGAGATGTTTTCTAATAGTCAGGGTTTCCAATGTTCTGAATGTAATTGACAGTATTGTGTATTACTTAAAAAACACTTTATAGAAGGTTCCAGCACCTATAAGCTACCTGAATTTCTGAAATGTACTATTTCTAAATTGCTTCTAAATATGCTATTGCTACACTTAATGGCAAAAATTGCACTGGTCTGCTAGACTTGGTTGAACAAAAATAAACAATATTTTGTTGCTTAAGCTTATGTATTCAGTCATTATTCAATGGTATACTATAAATCCATGTGAAAAAAAATTACTTTGCACTGTTCTCAGATCAAATATTTATATGCGATTAAAATGCGATTAATTTCGATTAATTAATTACAAAGCCTCTAATTAGATACATTTTTTTAATCGAGTCCCGGCCCTAATATATATAATATATTGTAATCACGATTATGAGGGAGCCATATGACCCATAGATAGTGATAAATATCAAATATGTATTTCCTGTAAATAAGGTTGCTACAGTATGACGTCTACATTGTAGAGACCAGCAGAATTTCAAACAAACAAACAAAAAATCCTCAAATTATTGAAAATAATTAAACTGTCCATAATAAAAAAGCAAAGGACAAATACAATTGAATAAAAAGATACAAATCAAACAAACTGTGCTTTAATTATTTTTATGCAAGTCTCAAGCAGTATGATTATTTCATTATTCACTATACTATTTATTATTAAAGTCCCATTTATGTTTTAGTTTGGCTCTAGTTTTGTATTTATTGCAGTTTATGTGAAAAAGTTCATGTGGCGTTGTACAGACTGCTATAGAAATAAATAATCAAATGTAAAATAAAACATAGCCCACTGTGACTTTAAGAGCCGTGGTTTTGGACCACAAAACCAGTCTTAAGTCGCTGGGGTATATTTTTAGCAATACCCAAAAAAACACTGTATGGGTCAAAATAATAATTAATTTCTGATTAGAAATATGAATTTCTAAGAGCTTAATTTGGGCAACTTTAAAGGTGATTTTCTCAGATTTTTTTTTGTTTTTTCGCCCTCAGATTCCAGATTTTCAAATAGTTGTATCTCGGAAAAATATTGTCCTATCCTAATAAACCATATGGAAATCTTATTTATTCAGCTTTCAGACAAAGTATATATTTTGAAAGTATTTACATGTATATATTTATATTAATATAATTTATATTATATAAATATATTTAAAATATAAGCATAACATTTTTCTTAAATACATGCATGTGTGCGTATTTATTAGTCCCTCCAGATAAAAGCGATTATGCGATCGCCTGATTTAATGCATAATCAGCCAAGGGCTGCATATTTATGTGGGGGTCGCATTTTTTCAAATACGCCGCACTTTCGCCGCATAAATTGCCGATTTCAGGAAGCAAAATATGCGGAGGTAGCATGATTTTATAATAATAATAATTTTCGTTGCAATAAAGTCACATATATCTTAGCAGAAAGTTGAAAAATGTTGTGTTTACTTCACACAAGTAAATTGCCATTATTTCCCAATGGGAACCTTATGAAGTGACGTAATTGCACGACGTGAGCATCATCTGTGAAGCCCGCCGTGAAACCAGGGTGAAGGACGCAAATCATTCTCATCTGCCAACAAAAGATGCGCGAAGCAGTTACCCGGTGTGTTACATGACAGTGGGGGCAAATTATTTTGAGAGAGGGATGAGGATGAGGATGGCGAATGATAGGCCAGTGTTAGAGGCTACGCAGTTAGTTTTCATTTTCACAGTGGACTGTTGTAGTTTCATTCAGAAGTTGATGAACCTCTACAGTTGTAAGATTGTACTTTTTTTTTTACAGAATAGTACCAAAACCTTACAGTTGTAAGTATATTAGTAGTATGTAAAATAATTTAAGTTGCAGTAAGAGATTGCACTTTGCAATTCCTGTTAAAACAGCATTTGTTTATTTGTGTGTATATTTTATTTGTATTAATTTTTACAGAAGTAGTTGTAAAGCTAGAGAACTTGTTTGACTCAATGTTTTGTAAGTTTGAGCCATGTGTTAATTAAGGTCAGAAATAAAACTTGAATGAGAACTTAAATATTATGTGATTTAGTATGCTTGCTTATCATAGGAAATCATAAGAAATGACTCTTTGCAGTAAGGTAGTAGCCTAATCAAGGATTTTTGCCCGCACAATCACAAAAATAATCAGCGTTTTTCTGGAGGGACTGATTTATATATACGTAATATACGCAGTACACAAAGATATGTAAACAAAATACTGAATTACAATGTCGTCGAAAAGTTAATTTATTTTAATAATTTGAAATAATTTCATTTATTTCAATAATTTTCAGTGGTGAGTTTAAAACATTCCAGCTGTCCCCCCAGAGTGATTTTTTTTAGACGACTGCTATTTTTCGAAAGTTCCCCTTACTGTTTCCATGGCGATGTGTCAGGTTTCAAAATTGTTTTTCAGTGGTTCACTGGGCTACACAATCATGGGAAATACTGCTGATCTGACAGTTGTCCAGAAGACAATCATTGACACCCTTCACAAGGAGGGTAAGCCACAAACATTCATTGCCAAAGAAGCTGGCTGTTCACAGAGTGCTGTATCCAAGCATGTTAACAGAAAGTTGAGTGGAAGAAAAAGATTCACAACCAACGGAGAGAACCGCAGCCTTATGAGGATTGTCAAGCAAAATTGATTCAAGAATTTGAGTGAACTTCACAAGGAATGGCCTGAGGCTGTGGTCAAGGCATACACACGCGTCAAGGAATTTAGCTACAGTTGTCGTATTCCTCTTGTCAAGCCACTCCTGAACCACAGACAACTTTAGAGGCGTCTTACCTGGGCATCTATGGGGTATTGTCAAGAGGAAAATGAGAAACAAGAGACCAAAAAATGCAGATGAGTTGAAGGCCACTGTCAAAGAAACCTGGGCTTCCATACCACCTCAGCAGTGCCACAAACTGATGACCTCCATGCCACGCCGAATTGAGGCAGTTATTAAAGCAAAAGAAACCCCTACCAAGCATTGAGTACATGTACAGTAAATGAAGATACTTTCCAGAAGGCCAACAATTTAATAATTTTTTTTTAAATTTTTTTTATTGGTCTTATGAAGTATTGTAATTTGTTGAGATTGTGAATTGGTGGTTTTTTGTTACATGTGAGCCAAAATCATCACAATTAAAAGAAACAAAGGCTTAAAGTACTTCACTCATGTGCATTGAATTTATTTAATACACAAGTTTCACAATTTGACTTGAATTATTGAAATAAATGAACATTTTCCAAAAACCTTCTAATTTGTTGAGATGCATCTGTATATATGTATTTATATATATATATTGGACACACCTTCTCATTCAAAGGGTGTTCTTGATTTTCATGACTATGAAAATTGTAGATTCAGACTGAAGGCATCAAAACTATGAATTAACACATCTGGAATTATATCTGGAATTATATACATAACAAAAAAGTGTGAAACAACTGAAAATATGTCATATTCTAGGTGCTTCAAATTAGCCACCTTTTGCTTTGATTACTGCTTTGCACACTCTTGGCATTCTCTTGATGAGCTTCAAGAGGTAGTCACCTGAAACGGTCTTCCAACAGTCTTGAAGGAGTTCTCAGAGAGATGCTTAGCACTTTTTGGCCCTTTTGCCTTCTGTCTGCGGTCCAGCTCACCCCTAAACCATCTCGATTGAGTTCAGGTCCGGTGACTGTGGAGGCCAGGTCATCTGGCGCAGCACCCCATCACTCTCCTTCTTGATCAAATAGCCCTTGATGCCTTCAGTGTGACTCTACAATTTTCATAGTCATGAAAATAAAGAAAACTCTTTGAATGAGAAGGTGTGTCCAAACCTTTGGTCTGTACTGTATGTGTGTGTGTGTGTGTGTGTGTGTGTCAGTGTTAATTTCGTTGACTAAATATTTTCGTCATTATTTTCGTCACGAATATATTTTTGCCGACGAAAACGAAACGAAAACTAAAATAGAAGGCACTGATGGAGACTAAAACTATGACTAAATTGATTGACATTATCGTCAACGAATAAAGGACGAGACGAAAATAGACTGTGACGAAAATCAAATCAGCAGACGGGAGAGATGCGAGGAATGAGCAAAAGAACCGGCAAAACAGAACAGACTGCATGAGAGAAGAGAACCAATCAGAGCCTGACTTATTGAGACGTGAAGCGAAGGTTTTCAGTTTTTATGAGCTCCCGGGAAGTCGGCATTCGAAGAGGTGATAGGGACTTTAAGCAACAGCCTCTGGTGGAACGGCAACGCCATTCTGGCGTTGTATTGCGCCTGCGCGAATTTAACTGCTACTTTCTGACGTTCTAATTTAACGGTCTACTACGGGAGAACAGCTGATTTGCCAGAGTCGCTACAAAGTGAGAGGTTAGGTAAATAAATGTTATGTTTTTAGACTTATTTACATCATACAATATTAAAAACTCCTCTTCTGACAAAAGATTGTCATTTAACGCCAAAAGCAATCCTTCTCTTGCTTTTTTAAATTATATATATTTTTAGATCTCAATAAATGAATTAATGCTGCGTTGCGCTGTTCTGTTTTACCGTTGCTTAGTGACTTTTACGTTCTTGGCTAATGGCTACAGCGGTGTGACGGCAAACTTCCGGTCGCTGTAGCCGTTCCATTCGCAGCTGTTGCTTAAAGTCCCTACTGTCTAAAAGAGCGACAAAATGTCCACAGCTCACTTCACGTTTGACGACGAACAAAACAAAACAAAGTGTAAAGCACGCGGAGCGCTCATTCGTGGCAAGAACACAACCAATTTGAAAAGACATTTACAGACGAGCCACCCGGACATTTTCTCAAATGTAATTTTACAACGATGTTCTTTTGTTTATTGAGCTAAGCAAAATTGGAATAGTGCAGTGCGTAGATGTTGTAGCATTAAATATTACGAACTGAAAAGTACTGTAAAATAGCCCCTTCTTCAAATTAGATGCGAGCACAATACTAATACGTAATATCATGATAAATACATTTGATTAATAAGAAGGTTTAGTATATTTTATAATGTTCTACTTGTTGACAATATCACAAATATTTCTATATTAGTCATGTGAAACATGAATGTTCACATCCTATCATTATACATACAAATCTAGCAATATTTTAGTATTTAAAACATACAATATTGCTAGACAAATGAATACCTTATAAAATCTTGTTACTTTTTTTATCCACCTAGCTGCCAACTTATTAAATATTTACTTTAAATGTATGCACTTATTGTTCAGCTCAGCTGTAAGCTTTAAGGTCCTGGACCTAACGTTATTTTTCTTTTATTGATGGTCAATTGGCAGCTAGTTATTGTTTACATTATCATGACAGTGTTTGTTGCTGCATAAAAGCTTTTGAATCGAAATAAAGACACAGTTGTGTTGAAATAAAGTTGAATTTGTGTTTTATATATTTTGGTTAAGTTTGTTTCCTATACCAGCTGTAAAAAATTGTCTAGTAAATCTGTTATTGATTTTAGTCTTATTTTAGTGGACTAAAATACCAAGCAATTTTAGTCGACTAAAATACCAAGCAATTTTAGTCGACTAAAATAAGACTAAAATTAAAACAAATCAGATGACTAAAACTTGACTAAAACTAAAAAGAATTATAGTCAAAAGACTAAGACTAAAACTAAATTAAAATTTCGTGTCAAAATTAACACTGGTGTGTGTGTGTGTGTGTATATATATATATATATATATATATATATATGTGTGTATATGTGTGTGTGTATATATATATATATATATATATATATATATATATACACACACACACACATGTGAATATATATATATATATATATTATGTGTGTGTGTGTGTGTGTGTGTGTGTGTGTGTATGTATATATATATATATATATATATATATATATATATATGTGTGTATATGTGTGTGTGTATATATATATATATATATATATATATATATATATATATATATATATATATATATATATATATATATTATACATTTCAGATGTTTGTTGTTTATTCAGTGGCCTGATTACACAGCAGATGCCTTTCTTATTGCAGGAAAACAACAGCCAGTGATACAACAGTTTGTGCCATATGTAGATTTAGAAATTCCCTCAAGGATTTTGTTTTGTGATATAAAAAGTGAAGTATAGGGGGAAAATGTATAACAATTGCTGTGACAAACTCAAATTTACACAAAAATGACTAACCCAGTAGAGTACCTTTACTGAAACAAACACAAGATGAATTTATTGAGGTCCCTACATCAAAGAGAAAAAAGCAGAGCATCTCAGTCTGTGCCTCCTCTGTCTTTTAAATCACCTATTGTTGGCTAATTTCTCCAGTCTGATTGAGGTCAGATGTTGATGGAGAAATAAGGGGTTCAGAAGTGTAAGTTGGAAGATTATAAGCAAACTTGTTCTTCAGAACCCTGTGCGTTTGCCCTCTAAGGTGCAAGGAGTGTTTGGTATGCAATTTCACGTCTGGGCGTCAAATTGACTGTGTCCTGTACTTAGTAGAGATCGCTCACTGATGGAATGATACGCTGTTATCTCAAGCTGTCTCACAGGAAGGGACTGCTGCATGATGGGAAAATGGATGGAGATTACTTTGATCAACACTCTCATTAACTCTCTTAGTTTTTTCTTTTTTTTGTCTTCACCATGTAAACAGATAATAATTTTGCATATGTCTGTCAAACTTACATTCATTCACTCACTCACATAGTAGACTAGAGTAAGATTTTTCCCCCTCTTGGTTTTTTGAAATGCAAGTTCTCTAAGGACTTTTTTGAATTGAATTTAGAAAAGAACCATCTGAACTTCATAAAGAAGTTATAAAATATAATGATAACCCACACCACAGTCTCTCAGGGCAGCCCAGACCGAGAGGATCTATTCTTTAATTCAGGGAGCTGTTGTTGTTGTTTACAGTCTTTACAGTCATTAAAACTTCTCTAATGCCTGAAAACAAATACATTTTCCCAACATGCCCTAGTCAATGAGGGCAACAGAAATTAGGTCCACTGCTATTAGATGTCCTTCTGTTTGGCATAGCAATCAAATATAACGTTTGCCTTAATGTAAATTACCCTTACATATACAGACCTCTAATCTGTAGTTACAATTTAGAAATTGTATAAATTTTTTATGGTCACAATGGCGCGAATAACTTTTTAAACCTTATACACGATAAGCCTCAACAAATGTCAGCTTGTATTAAATTGGAGCATTGATTGACAGTAGATGGCTTTGTGCATTGTGATGAAATCGTTAATAGAGAGTTAGAAATGTAATATTGTTTTGCAATTGTATTATTTCTTTTGACTCATATTTAATTATTTATTGTTGGATTGTACAATTCTAGTGTTGATTTATCCACCTTTTAAAAATTAATAATTGAAATGATGATCCAGTTTGTCATTTAATTTATTTATTTCTCCGTTTGTTGTTTATTGTTTATTTGGATCCTCATCCCCCAGCTTATACAAAGTGGTTGATAAACCTGTGGTCCACATACAGTTGATTTTTAGTTGATTTGTATTTCTTAGTTGATTACCAGTTTCTCAACTGATTATTGAATTTTGGCCTCCATATGTAATGTGAAATCTGCTGTGACGTGTCCAATTTTTTTCAAATTCTCTGACACAGCGTAAACTCTTGTGTATAGTTGTTCTGTTTCAAACAGTGTGATAAACTTCACAAACAACATTTTCTATATAAATGTATTTGTTATTAATATATTCATCCATGACTGTGGTGGACTTAAATCAAGGTTGAGCTGCACATTGCCAGTGATTTGGGTGCAGTCCACTCTTGCTGACAGTAGTAGTGTGTGAGTTAGTGGGACACATAGACTATTGGCACAGCACTGATAAGACTCGGCACTGAAGTGTCGAGCAGCTGTGTGCGGGTGAGCTGATAATATCCAGGATTGTTGACTTGTACTCCATAGACTTTTTCCACTGCTTTATGACAAACTTTTCAGCTGAGCACCACCTCCTCTTTGCCTTCATTTTTACCCCAGTAGCTTCGTGCCCTCCAGAACCTTTGTGTGCATATCTCCACTATTCTGATGATCCAGCCACCCTTTATCAGCCAATTGGTGTTAAGATGTGGTCACACTAGGCTTTTAGCTTGCAAAATTGCTTTTGCCCTGACTATGAAAATCAGTGACAGTCAATTTGTGACTTTTACATCCTCTCTTGGTCAAAACCATCTTTTAGCTTTTCGCAAAAGAAAACATTTTGCATGTAATTTTGTTTTCGCCCTGGAAATATCAGGATTTTCTTTCTCCTTTGAGAATTAAGAAATGAGAGAGTCTAACAGCTGTTCTGTTGAAAGTCGGCCAGGTCCAGGGTTTGGTTTATGTTCTTATTGCTTTCCTCGTCTCTGCTGTCCTGTGGTGCCTCGAGCAACGTTTGTGTTGTGAAAACTTGCAGATTTTAATTGAGTTTTCAATTGGTAAAAGATTCTGTACTGCTGCTTATGAACTCAGCGGATCTCAGCCGTCACAGGCAGCTCAACTGAAACTAGATTACACCGGATTTAAAGGCTACAGCTACACAGCACTGGAGGAAGCCCAAGTTTACTGGTGTGAACAATGGGCATCTCAGATTTTATTGTTTTTCCCAAACTTTCACAAGACATAATCATATTACTAAATCTTTGTAACTTGCCATAAAGCTGAAGTGTGTAGTTTCTTCACCTTTAGGGTAACCAAACTGCAGATTGCAAAAATAATTGTTTCCAGATATGTTATGCTGCATCATCTTCGATGTTCATCAAACAGATAATACCGCACCAAACTCATGCCACTGGTTGTGCTGGAAGTTGACTACTGTAATACAGTTTTATTTTACTATGCACAATAAATTTAGGTAATATTTTAACATTTATACAATGACATCCTTTTAAATGCTTGGGTTATATTTATATGTATTTAATTTAAAGGCTGTTTTGAATTTTTGTCATTTGATTGCACTTCTTAATGTGTATTACATTTTGTTCTCAGCATTAACCATTCAAAGGAGTTGTGACGGTCCCCTTCCAGCTCCACAAAATCGATCTATAGCTGATATAGAGGAGCTGGCTTCCAACTATGAGCGTAAACTCATTGAGGTGAGTACTGGAGCTACCAAAGCAAGCAGCACTTTTATCTGTATTATATGTTCTGTAAAAAAACTGTTCATATCGGCAGCATATTCGCCGAATATGGCTCATATCGGCCGATAATATCGGCAAAATGATTTATCAGTCGGGCTCTAGTAAAATGTCAGCGTATACAGCATGCCGATATTGGATTTGTATCTTTTTTTTAAAACCACATTTGGAAGTGGGTCAAAAAAAAAACTAATCTATGTCAGATGTGAGCCCCAAAAAAAACATTTTACTTTTGTGCCAGTGTAAACGCAGCCTTTGAAAGGGACTGAAATGTAAAAAAAAACATTTTGTTTTGGTGTAAATGTGCATTGAACTCATATCGACTGGACAATATATAATGGAGGATGTAGATACAATTGATATATAGTTCTCACTGCTGTAATAACTTCATATTCTACTTATGTTTTGGGGGAGTATCTTTTAACTTATTTATGTTTTTATAGTAGTGTGTATTTTTAAACAAGTCATTTATTTATGGGTCCTTTTGCTTAGCTGTCGGCCTCAATAAGGTTTTTCAAACATGGGTGTAAAGGCTGCCTCCTAGTAGTTTTTACATTTACATACAGATCTGTGAAGGCTTTATTCAATTTTGGTTGGCAAGCAGGCATCCTTTTTTGCTTCTGCCCGGATTTGTAAAAGTGTTGCATTTTTCTCTGTCGACAAATTTAGCATATTTATTTCAGTTTCCACAAGAGCAGCAGTGCATATGGACCATATAGAAGTTTTATTCCATTTGTGGTGTATTTATGCAGCTAAATGAATATTTTTAAAGTTCTGCTTCTACACAAAGTAAAAGCAATGGTATCTTGACTGCATTTGTGAGTTATTGTGTGAAATTATATACTGTAAAGACCTGTATGTACATCTATAAATCTGTTTAAATGATTGATTTCACTATTTGTTTCTGCCACAAGTGTACAGTCAAGCATACTGGCATGTTTCTCGTGTGCCAGAAGCACTGTAAGTGTGTACTTACATCATCTTAAATGCATCAGATGATTTGAAGATGTCATCATTCTTCTGAAGTAACACCAAAGGAGCCTTGCATCTTCTCTCTCTCTCTCTCTGCTACCCACACACTTCCTCTCCCAGTCTTCTTTCAAATTATCACTGTGGAATACTCTTCCTCTGTCTTGGAAGCTGTTGTAATACTATCACACACCAGTTAATGGCCCTGTGGGATTCCAGGCACAGAAAGTGTTCATACTGCCTGTTTTGCTGTGAGCTCTTGTGCTGTGACCTCAGATGGACTGTGGAAGAAAAATGAAACGTTCTGCAAGAGGTAGTTTGGCATATACAAGCGAGTTCCTAAAACATTTCTTATGTGAAGTATAAGAAAAATAAATAAATTAAATAATAATCTTTTATTTTCTTATTTTTTAAACACCAGTGACTTCCCAAGGTTGATGAGTTCTTCTTTCAGTTTAACTTATAGTATTGTAAGTAGTCTTCTAAAATGAGAGTGATTACATCAAATTGAAGTTTAAGCTTAAAGGGGATAAGGGGATGTTTCTCAGCTTTGGCATAGAACAGGAACAAACAATCAGTTGAATTAATAGACCTAAAATTGTTAAAATTTTTTTGGAAAAACAAATAAAGCTGGCCTAATATCCTGTACTTCCAAGATCATGAAGAGTAAAGAAAGACATATACTGTAAGTCATAGTGGACTATAGTGGAAGTCAATGGGTAGTACTGTGAATTCACTAATGGAAATCTTACAATTTGTAAGAGAATGTAGTTTTTGTAACTTTTTCATTCATAAAAGTTTTCATTAGACTACATGAAAGTTTATTCATGTTGATATTTAATGACACTATTGTCAATAATGTCTTCAGGAATTTTGGAATATTCTTTTGAATTATTGTTATCATTATCATTAGTAGTAGCAGTCTCTGTTTGTTCATTCTTATTAAGAATAATCTAGTATAGCACTGTATTTCACAGTTCTGTTCTGCATGTTAATACTTTGTACTTATAATAGTAATTTCAATAACTA
This sequence comes from Carassius gibelio, assembly GCF_023724105.1. Taxonomy (NCBI): domain Eukaryota; kingdom Metazoa; phylum Chordata; class Actinopteri; order Cypriniformes; family Cyprinidae; genus Carassius; species Carassius gibelio. Next base: position 13,432,943 of record NC_068407.1, read on the forward strand.
CAGTAACTGGGTAATAACTAGGTATTAACCTACCCCTAAACCTAACCTTAACCTATGTAGTAACCTTATATTACCGTACTTTCACAGATAAGTACACATGCTGAAAAATAAAGTGTTACCAGTAATCTTATCATAAACGAAAATAACATTTTCACGAAGAAACGCTTATATTACTGTAATAAAAATATTTTTAACTCCAACCATCCACAATGATATATTTAGTTACACTCAGATGTGTCACAGTGTGAAAGAAAACATCTGTCACTACTTCTGTTTCATTGTGACTATAAGAAAGACGTTAAGAAGAAAATGGAGGGAGTCTAACCACAGGTTTTTATGAACTGTTCTCTTTCTTCGTGGCTAAATGATTTCGAATGGGCAACCTGTGATGAATAAGATGATCCTCACCTCTTGAAGGTGCTTTGAAGTCTGGAGATCTGTTCTGTTTTGAGCAGCAAAGGTCCTAGTAATGGTAAGAACTACTGAAAATCCCTCTTTGATCCGAGTCTTCATTAGGGATGTGATGTGTGATCATCACTACAGGGTCAGCATGTTTACTGAACCTCTGCTCTACAGTCTTCACACCTGAAGGTCTCTTAAAGGTTATGACAGCTGGGAGTCAAGTGCGGTGGTAGAGGAATATCATTGCAGTCGCTGCTTCACCGCTCCAGGTGAGTACAGGCTAATGACCCAGTCAAGTAGTTTTAATTAAAGGACTTTTTTGGCTAGTGTCACATCAGACTGTATGAGGCATTACATTGAGACCACTGCCTCACATATCTGCTTGTTTTTCACTTGCTCACTGATGATGGCATTTCAGTACAGCGTGTGGCAGATTAAGTAATTTGTCATTAGGGCTTGGCGATTATAGTTAAAATGCTTACAGTAAATATATTTTAGAAAGGTTTTTTCTTAATCAGAGAAAAACAAAACGGCAGTTGTACCATTCTGAATGTGCAGTCATAAAGAAATGGCTTTCTGTGACTTTCCAAAAGAGAAAAACACATCGATAGATTGACTATGCTGTTTAGATGAGAGGAAGATGTCAAAATTGTCAGCAGTTGCATTAGATTTTTTTGTAATTTAATGTCAAGGTAAAAAAAAAAAACTATGGTGGCCCAGTTGTGCACAACACAGCAAAATCTCACAATGCATAGGACTAATTTCGTTGAGTTGTGCTAATTTTGTTGTCATGCAGCTTGTTGTCATTATGCTGTGGCTTGTTTCCGTTGAGTTGTGGCTTGTTTCCATTGTGTTGTGGCTTGTTCCTGTTTTGTTGTGGCTTGTTTCCGGTGTGTTGTGCTTGTTTCCGTTGTGTTGTGGCTTGTTTCCATTGTGTTGTGGCTTGTTCCTGTTGTGTTGTGGCTTGTTTCCGGTGTGTTGTGCTTGTTTCCGTTGAGTTGTGGCTTGTTTCCATTGTGTTGTGGCTTGTTCCTGTTGTGTTGTGGCTTGTTTCCATTGTGTTGTTGCTTGTTTCATTTGTGTTGTGGCTTGTTCCTGTTGTGTTGTGGCTTGTTTCTGTTGTGTTGTGGCTTGTTTCCGGTGTGTTGTGGCTTGTTTCCATTGTGTTGTGGCTTGTTCCTGTTGTGTTGTGGCTTGTTTCCATTGTGTTGTTGCTTGTTTCATTTGTGTTGTGGCTTGTTCCTGTTGTGTTGTGGCTTGTTTCTGTTGTGTTGTGGCTTGTTTCTGTTGTGTTGTGGCTTGTTTCCGGTGTGTTGTGGCTTGTTTCCATTGTGTTGTTGCTTGTTTCATTTGTGTTGTGGCTTGTTCCTGTTGTGTTGTGGCTTGTTTCCGGTGTGTTGTGGCTTGTTTCTGTTGTGGCTTGTTTCCGGTGTGTTGTGGCTTGTTTCCGGTGTGTTGTGCTAGTTTCCGTTGTGTTGTGGCTTGTTTCCATTGTGTTGTGGCTTGTTTTCGATTGTGTTTTGGCTAGACATGTGGTGGTATTCGGTAATGCGATATATCATGGTAAAGAATATGCATGATATTGTTATCGTGGGCACTTCTAAATACCGTAAAAGTAACGTTAAGTCTTTGAGAACGGGTTTCTCAAGACAAGTGGTGCATCAGACCAGGGGCTCATCTCCTGTTTCCAAAATATGGTGTTATTTCCCTGTCAAATGTCGAGAGCGCATTATTATAGCGCGAAATACATTAATATAATGTGCGAGTGTGAATCTCTCTGCTCGCGCATGGAATTTAATGTGCCTTTGCGCAAAATATAATGTGCCCGAGCGTGAATCTCTCTCCTCTAGGGCGGAAAGTAATGTGCGGAGCGCGAATCTCTCTGCTCGTGCGTGGGAACTGGGCAATCGCAAATCTCTCCTCTTCGCTTAAAGTAAGCGTGTATGAACACGTTTTAAGTGCAGGTATACTCTCTGAGTGAGCCCAGAGAAAATTCTTACAAGAGCAACGTGTATCTGAGAGAGCGCGCCCAGTTCCCGTGCACGAGCAGAGAGATCCGCACTCCGCACATTATATTAATGTACTTTCGCGCTACAATAATGTGCTCTCGACATAGGTGAAAGTCATCATAGCTCGTGTAGTATAGACCCAGCTCCCAACCCGACTTTGAGAATGGATTAACTGCGATATTTTTTTTTAAATCTCACGTAAACGCAGCACGTTAACGCCGATAACGGCCCACCACTAATAATTATACATTACAAATTATTCAGAATTTGGAAAGCATTTTAAGAATGCTATTCCCATCAACTGGTCAAAATGCACAACACTACGCTGTATGCTGCTTGAAAGACGTGTGCGTTCTGATGAAAACAAGCACATTTTCAATGCTTCAGCAAATTCTCACTGACCCTCTGATGTCACATGGACTACTTTGAAGATGTTTTTATTACCTTTCTGGACATGGACAGTAGACCGTACATACATTTTCAATGGAGGGACAGAAAGCTCTCAGACTAAATCTAAAATATATTAAACTGTATTCTGAAGATGAACGGAGGTCTTACAGGTGTGGAACGACATGAGGGTGAGTCATTAATGACATAATTTTCATTTTTGGGTGAACTAACCCTTTAAGCAACAGAAAAAAACGGAGACAGACTAAATCCAGAAATACAGTGGCAACGTCTCCATGACTTGAAGAAACTAAAATTAAAAGGGTTAACAAATTAAAAGGGATTAATGTGTCCATGTGGTGTGGCGTCCTTTTAGTGGTGGTGTAATTAAAGTTTGTGCCTTAGAAACTGGGCCCAGTGGTCATTGCTAGAGAGGTGTTATGTCTAGTGGCCACCTGTGTCCATCAGGACACCTTGTGCAAGGGGGAGACCAGACTCAAGAACTTCATAGCTGTGACCCACCTCGTAGCACCACCTGCTCACATTATACCTTCTGGATTCGGCACAATAGGTTGGTCACGACATTGACCATATTATGAGATAGGGCTGCGTGATAAATCGCACATGATATTTAATGCACATCTTGTCAGTAAAGCCGGTTCTGTAATCAGCGGTAAATCTTCATCACCTCCACACTTTCACATGGAGCAGCATTAACTACACAGAGCTGTTGTTAAACATCGCAAGTGATTTATCGTCCAGCCCTATTATAAGAAACACATTAGGAATAATATAGTATGTTTATGTTTTGTTTGCAAAGTTTTCTGCCTTGGTAAGTGTAAGTCAATCCTACCCAATACTTAAACTTAACAAACACCTTACTAAATATTAATAATGAGCAAATTAGGAGTTTTATGAGGTAGATGTCATAGTTAATGGTATGTTAGAATTGGACCTTAATTTTAAATGCTTAAGTGTTCTATATTTTTAGTGGTTTCAAAAAGTAACCTTTCATTTACACATTCTGCAGCATTATGTTTATATCTATGTATGCATTTATGTATTGTTTTGTATTGTACTTATTGATTGTATGTATTTATAAAATGACATAAAAAAAATATAGTAATTAGAGCATTTAATCTGTATGAAGTATGACTGCTACTATAGTGAAAGTCAATATGTTGTCTGTTCAGTGGGGTTTCTAATCATGTGTTCGCTATAGTCATTTAAAGTTGGATGTAATATTCATTTACTTGGTTTGATGTACTTTGTGTAATGAACTCCAGTAACAATTGATGATAATGATCATTCCCTCTCATTTTAAAGCTCAAATTTTCTCTAGTTCTTTCATTCTGGCGGTGTACTATTGGTTTTTCCATTCTGTTTTATCCCGTCTGCATTTTTACCCATCAATTTGGATCTTCTTTGCCAGTCCAAACTCTCCCTCTGTCAGCAAGTGTTTGCTTGGGGAAGAAAGTGATAGCAGCACATTCACTGTCACACTTATCCCCCCTCCTCCGTCGCTCTTCCTCTGACACTTCAAGTCTGTTTGTGTTTGCTAAGCCTGTCTTCTAAGCTTACTTCTCAAACTTGTTTCACATCCAATTAAGGGCATTAGAGCTGCTGCGGGCCACGCTCCCACATTTCCCCTTCTGCTTTGACCAAGTCTTTTTCATTCAGGACACCTGGCTCAGCACTTGTTCCCGCTCGCTGACAGCCATGCAGACGAGCTGTCAGCAGCACCTGCTTCTGAAAGTAGCACTGCTCCAAAACGCGAGCAATAGCTTTACCTCAGAAGACCAGAGACCTGTAATATAACCTGCTGTTGTTGGATTTTTTAGATTTTTTTGGAGGGGGGTCCCACATAACCTCAAGACCCATTGGATGACTGGAAACCCCCAACTGCAAAGCATTGAATCATTGGCTGTGTTTGAAATCGACAGAAGCCTTGCTGTCTCGCTGCTGTTAGTCAATGACTATGTATGAAGGTTCCCTCTGGTTTCAGAAGGCGTCCAGAGAACCTTCATGTCTAATGATCTAAAGGAAATCCAAGTATGAGCTTTGGAGATAGCCAAGTGAATATTTAATGTTTCTTTTTTTCTCAGTAGAAAGGGAGTCACAATTAAATAAAAATAAGAACCTTTATAAATAAGATTGCTGCTTTCATCCATTACTTCAAATGCCTTTTTTATTTTTTCCTCCAGCCACATGCATAGGATTGCAGAATATAAATACATCTTTCTGCCTTCAAAATCTGCAGAGGCATCTTGATAATAGACAAGATGTGATTCAGAGATTGCATTTGGGTTTGCTGCCTTCCTTCTGTACCATTTTATACTGCCTGTGAGTTTTTCAGTGTTCAGACACAGCCATCTTGTTTATTTTGGTAGTTAGGATCAGTAACCATCCTGTATCAAGTATTCCATTCTGATGATCCGACGGTAGCTGCTTGCATGTCAGCTTGTCTAACAGACATTTCTTACTGGATGAAGTACCATCACCTTCAACTCAACCTTGCCAAGACAGAACTGCTTGTGATTCCAGCAAACCCATCGTTTCATTACAATTTCACCGTCAAGTTAGGCACATCAACCATAACTCCTTCAAAAACAGCCAGAAACCTTGGAGTTATGATTGATGATCAGCTAACTTTCTCAGATCACAATGCTAAAACTTTCCGCTCCTGCAGATTTGCTTTATTCAACATTAAGAAGATCAGGCCCTTTTTTTCGGAGCATGCGGCACAACTCTGTTCAAGCTCTTGTTCTGTCCAGGCTGGACTAGTGCAATGCTCTCTTGTCAGGTCTTCCAGCCAATTCCATTAAACCATTACAATTACTCCAGAATGTGGAAGCAAGATTAATTTTTAATAAGCCTCAAAGAATACACGTCACACCTCTGTTTATCAATTTGCACTGGCTACCAATAGCTGCTCACATAAAATTCAAGGCATGGATGTTTGCATACAAAACCACCACTGGCTCTGCACCCCTTTGGCTAAATTCATTACTTCAGACTTATGTGCCCTCTAGAAGCTTGCATTCTGCAAGTGAACGTTGCTTGATTGTGCCATCCCAAAAAACCACAAAGTCACTTTTACAGAATTTTAAATTAAATGTTCCCTCCTTGTGGAATGACCTGCCCAACTCAATTCGAGCAGTCCTTAGCCATCTTCAAGAATAGGCTTAAAACCCATCTCTTCCATCTTTATTTGACCCTCTAACTTTAGCACTTACTATTCTAATTCTATTCTTTAAAAAATATATATATATTGAACTACCTTTCTAATCTTTTTGTATTATATCTATTTTATTTTTATTTATTATACAATTATAAAAAAACTAGCTTGCTCTATTCTTTTTCTATTCTATCTGTTTTCTTTTTATTTATTATATTATTTAACAGCCCTTGCTACTGCTTACTGAGACTTGTTAAAGCACTTATATATATATCATTGCTCTTTTGTTGTTTTTGATTGCTTCCAATGTCTTCACTTGTAAGTCGCTTTGGATAAAAGTGTCTGCTAAATGACTAAATGTATCCAAAAACCAGCTTCTTATTAAGCCATAAATATAAGGGATAGTTTATCCAAAAATGAAAATTACCACATAATTTTCTATCCCTCAAGCCATTTTAGTTGTATGAGACTTTCTTCTTTCAGACAAATGTAAGGGAAACAGGTAAATTTAGCTCAAAGGGAATCATTTCAGTTTTTCAAGGGAATTTGGACAGAATCACCGTTTTACGGCTGATCACTGAGACGGCCAGCGATTCATTGAACGAGTCGTATAACATCAACTCTGCAATGATATTAATATCCAAAGTATAGTGAAAACACTATTAATTAGCATAGTAACAAGTTTGGCAGTTTAAGACAACTTGTAAGCACGAAACACAAGATTCTTCTCTTTTCAATATGAATAATATATATGAAAATATATATATAAATATGGCTTTATTAGATAAATCTAAGACATATAAACTAATCTAACACATAAACACACACACTCACACAAGTTGCAGGAAGATAGAAAGTTAGGGAAGAATGAGTTTAAGAGAATGAAAATATGAAATCTCAAGTTTACAGCAATACGTGAAATTGCATAGACATGAACAACCATCAATCACTTAATTAACGCTCACATTGAGTTCCTCAATGAGGTTAAAGTTATATTAGATACACCAGTACGGATCAGAGTCTGGAGGTAAGTTACTTGCATTGCCTGTGTAAAGGGAGTCCCCTTTGTTGTCGTCTTCATTAAAAAGGGGGTTTCCCGAGGTTGCTGATTGGCTGGAAGTTCAGTAGTCATTGAAGTGAAGTCTTGGGAAGCCCGGTTTGGACGTTGTCTGAAGACGCAGAGTTGTGGGCTGTTTGTAGTTTTAGATGGGCACTCGAGATCGGAGATCGGAGACAAAACTCAAAACATTAAACTCTCAACAGAAAAGAAAATAAACTAAAGTAAAAGAACAGAAGTAAAGTTTGCAGGACTAGGTGCTGTTTCATCTCATCGTGGCTAAGTAGCAGGAGACATGCAGGCCGTAGCTTGCTGGAACAGTGCTCAAAGAAGACTAAAAGTGATGACAAAAAGCAAAAGTTAAAAAGCAAAATCTAAAAGCAAAATTTGATGGTGTTTTAAGTATTTAAACTGGCCTTTTGGCCACACCACGTTGTCTTGACCAATAAGATATTGTCTTCGCTCGGGGTGTCATAAATCATATGTCATCTTATCAATCATGTGGTCCACATTGTCCTGCTCTTGCAGGGTATAATTTTGGGCATGGTTTCTATAACAAGAATATGATACATTTGACAAATAACTGATGGCCAGAAACGTCTCAAGCAAGAAGATTCAAACACAAACCAAACATGAATATGAATCCTTAAGCTATTCAATAGTTATTAAAAAGACATACACAATAAGTGATTAGAAATATGATAGTCAAATGTGTGGGTTACATATATGATATGGATTTAAGCAATGGACTGATATTCATTTATAAGTCTTTTTGAGTTCATTTTGGTGCATCTACATCTGTAAAAGAAAGTTTTTGTGCCATTCTCTGACATAAGGGCATTCTGTGGAGACCAGAGGTTAAAAGGTCCCCTTAAAGGAATTTCAGTCTGGTTCTTGTCTTCTAGGTGGGGGAAGTCAATCCAAAGATCTTGTGATCATGATTACTATCATGGGTTTACATGTGATGGTCAGGCTGTGCATCATTTTGACCATCAATCTTGATTACTTTCCCAAAATTTGCCAATCTCTTTTCCGAATTGAAATTGTCAATAATTGTTCTAATGGTGTTAATGTTGATAGCTGTTCTGTGAAAGAGATGGTTGGTTAGCTTGCTTCAGGCTGTGGTGCTAGGCATTGATTTACAACATCCTGTTGCCCAATCAAAGTTATATTTAAAAACATTCTGGCTATTATAAGCTTTATAATGGCAGTGAATGGGTGTTATTTTTCAATAGTCCAAAAGAAGTCCAATAAAGCGCTTCCCCTCTCACCTGGGGGGTGGATAAAGGCCACATGTAGTGAATTGGTGCATTTTTGTAAGACAAATATCCATATTTAGGCACTTTTTATAATGGATGGATGTGTTTTATTGGACTTCTTTTGGACTTTTGAAAAATAACAACCATTCACTGCTATTATAAAGCTTTGAAGAGATGGGATGTTTTTAAATATAACTCCAGTTGGATTCGTCTAAAAGAAGGAAGTCATATACACCTAAGATGGCTAGAGAGTGTGCTAATTGTGTGGTAAATTTAATTTTTGGGTGAACTATCTCTTTAAGTGAATGACCAAATGAATGACATTCCTATTCTTTTCAGTTTTATGATCCGAACCCAGTTGCATGTTTTTTTTTTTTATTGAAGCACTTTATTTAATTAAAAACTATTTAAAATATGTAATAAATTATCTGCATTATTTATTATTTAATTTATATATTTTTTATATAATCTATGCATTTTTAACAGGTTTTAAATGCAATCCTATATTGCATTTATGGTGCCTATAAAAGAATCCTTAATGGAACCATTAAACAACTATGTTAAAAGGAATCAGAACCTTTCATTTTCATTTTGTTTTGTTGGTGGTTTAAATCCTTTTGGAGGCAGTTTTAATCAGTTGAAGTTTATTTTATTCAAAGACGAAACCATCTGGCAAACACATCAGTCTCATAATCCTTCTCTCTCGTGCATCTTAAAAATGAAAAATCAACTCCTCTAAATCTCCTCTCATTAATATGCTCCCGTTCTACTTCAGCTTATTGCTTATGAGCGTGTTATGGAAAGGCGCACATGCTTTTCATCCTTCTTGACATTTATTCGGTTTCACCTCGGCTTTGACTTATTTCAGCGATGCTATGCTTGTGTGGTGTTTGTGTTCTGCACAATTGTTTTTCTTTCCCTCATGGAAATAATGACTAGGGATAATTGTGGAATGCAGTGTTCTTGATATCTGTGCTGGAGCACTAGGGCGGCCCGTAATTACAATGAGCGAATACAGATACTGTCACACACTTGGATTCCTGCTAAGGCCCAGTAATGAGGTTTGATGCGTTGTCTGAAGTGCATGAACCTGTCGCCTGTTTAGATAAATCCAAACCGATAACACCCGGCAGCACAGGTTGAAAAATTCACCCAGGGACCTGGAAGGACACAGCCAGCTTATTGCTTACCGAACAACAAACTGATTAGCTCGCTTCCTAGCAGAGAATTAATTGGGTTCCTTGACGCTTAAAATTAATTTCCATTTTTTAATGCTCTGTCTGAAAGCTGGGCCGCAGATAAATAAATGTGATGAATGAGAATACTACGAGTGGTGTGCCATGCGGAGCCATGGCGAGATGAATGAAACCTGAAACCGTGGATGTATTCAATGGGGATGTATCGATCTGGGTGTGTATATAGAAGAACTGGCATAATTTCCCCTGTTTGAATCCAGCTTGATGGATAATCACTCTTTAGTCATGGTGTTGTGTATGTCTGTGCTTGCTTGATTGTTGTACGTGCTTGTGTTCCAGTAGCTTCAATCACCTTCTTGACAAGAGATGTTTATATTTCTTTTGTAAAATATGTGTTTTGAAGCTTGACGATCTTTTAAGACATTGAAGGGTTCACTATTTTTGAAGTTGTCACACAAGCTACTAAAAAAAGACTTGGAGAAATGGATTTTATGCTGTGAAACAGATAGGCCTAGGTGCTATATAAAGCACTACATTAGGCAGTGAAGTATCCAGATAGAGGACTGTGTCTGACAATCAATTACAAAAGTTTTGAAGCTATTTCTGTAGTTCAGACTGCTTTGTGAGATTCTTTGAGACAGCTACCCACTCATTCAGCACTGTTTGAAATTCAGTTTTTGGTAGGAAGTCTTAATTCTTGTCAATTTTTTTTCTACGTTATATATATTTTTTCTATTTCAGGTGCAATGAAATGAGTAGTGGGAAGTGATTTGCTCAGAACTTAGATACTAGACAACAAATGTAAAGTTAATCACTCACTTTTATGGTTTGCTTTATACAAACTATGAAGTAAGTTTTTTGTAAGATACCTTGGATATGAGAAATTAGATAGAAATTAAAATGCTATAAAAATAATTTTTTAAAAATATATGCAAAATGTTTTTATTTGGTACTATGCATAAATTAAAGAGAAATTTAAATAAATGGAAAATATAAAACATGTAAAATTAATGTTTTTGTTTGGTACTATGCATAAAAAAGTACTCATCATAGATATAAATCAGAAAATTATGTAAAATACATTTTTGTGTAAGATATTTTATATGACATTAATATAAGACATTAATGTAAATTATATAAAATACAAAAAAATACTGAATTCTGAAATTCGCTAATATTTACAAACATCTGCACTCATTTTTTTTTCTTGAATGCAATTTATGTCATAATAATAGCCTAAATGTCTGTCTTGGTGCACTTTAAGGCAGCATTTATGTGACATAATCTGTCTTTTCAGTCTAACAAAAAAACAAAACAAATGTTATATGGAGCAGGATTTTGGACCAGTGAGATTCAAAATAGAAACCATGCAATTGACGAGATGTCAGAAAAAAAAAATAATAACATTTACATACATGAGACTTACCATGTTGCATCTGGTTAGGATGCACCGTACAAGTTTAGTTCAAGCGATCAAGACTTTGTTAATTTAGGTTAATTTAATTTTGTTTGCATTAGCATATGTAAATAGAGTTTCCTAAAACACAAAATGCACTTTATATTTCATGTTCTATTTTGTGACCTTGGTATTTGCTTCCAAGGTAAGGATTTTGCATTATTCATTTTTTTTTTACCCATTCATGCCTGTTTTTCTGGCCAGGTGTGGCCTTGCAACCAAGACAAACATGTCAAAAAGTGACATGATGCGTCTGTCAGGCAAAACACCGCTAACCCAAATATACCCTGACATATGATTTCCATAAACAAATGAATGCAAGTTGTGAATAGCAGACTGGAGCCTGCCTCCATGTCTGTGTCACTTACTCTTAGTGACAGCTGACGAGTCGCTGGGCAGGTGTGGGACTCGCTGTAACGAGCAGTTAAAGCTCACCGGCTGAACACTTCCACACCTGAGAGTCAAAACCAAGCTAACTCATATTCACATGCCTTTAAGAAATGTCACATACTATAACCTGCTTTGCGACAGCTGCCGAGCACTAGTGCTTTTTAAACAGCCTATTTCACTAGGAGTTTGATGTGAGTTTGTCAATGTGTGTGTTTTTAGGTGGCTGAGATGCACGGAGAGCTGATAGAGTTTAATGAGAGGCTGTACCGCTCCCTCATGGCCAAAGACAACCTGATCGGACAGATGAGACAGGAACTCATCGACCTGCGCGGGCCGGTAAGCAGATGCAAGCACACACACACTCCTCTCTGTGGGTGTGTGAAACCGTACCCTCATTGAATGGTTGTTCTTTCTTGTCTATCTCTGCAGTCCAGGCACTCTGGGCAGATCGCTGTCTGCTTCCATAGGTCTGCCCCCTGTCCATCATTAACTGTCTTGTCTGTGCCAATAATACACCATTACTTTCCCATGTCTCAAACGCAAGCATCTACCTAGCTGGATAAACAAGGGCATACTATAGATTGCCGTTTTGGAATAATATATATATTTTTTTGTGGTTTAGGAATGACTTCAAGTTGAAAAACTAATATTATAATCTATACAGGGAACCCTATCAGTTTGTACCTTAATATTACATGTTTTTATGCTATTACTAACAACAGACTCCAAACTAAAAAGTTTTTTTGATTTTCTTATTGAAATGTAAAAACATTTAATAATGGTCGTCATAAAAACTTTTGCGAATATATAAAGAACATATGATGTAGTGAATATATTTATCAAAGATTTTTTTTTTCTAGCTAATTCATGAGCTGTGGCCATTGAATAGTTTTCCTGAGTTAAATGTGATGTGACATATTGGTTACAAGCTGTTTTATCAATGTTTTTCTGCGGTTCAAACATGAAATCAACAGTACAACAAACAGTTGTTTCAACATACCTTCTGATGTTCATTAATTTCTGTTTTTTGCTTTAACTAATAGTGAAGAGGAATGAGATGATCTGTTCATGTGCCACTTAAACTGAGATGACTACATCAGTCATGCCACGTTAAAACTACTTATTGTTTAAATTATGTGATAAAACTTACAGGATTCAAGAGCTCATAGCATGTTTGTATCAAAAGCTTATTGTGATTACTGATTGGGAGGCAAGCTACAAACAATGTTAAGTGAAGTTTTGTTCGAGTATCAACAGGAAACAGCATAGATTACATTTTTGTTTTTGAATGAAGTGTCCATTTAATTTGACTAGTTTGTCTCTAGTGGCACACTGGGCCACTGTGTGCTCTTTCCTGTTCACTGCTTATCTGTTGGCCACTGATTACTTTTTGATACATCTGACAGCAGTGGCTTTGAAACATGGCCTTCTGTAACTGTGCTGAACTGTATACAGTGGATTGTTTATCTAGACTCCATGGCTCATGTGTCCATTCCTCTGTGGTGCCACTGCCTGCCAAGATGCAGTAGCCTGTGACCCCTGTAAATGCTGACATTACCACACTTTCACCATGAGATAAGATGCACACTCAAATAGGATTAGAGCGTTGTTCCGGGTGGGGCTTCATTTTTTTTTTTTTTTCAGGAACGAGGGGTAAATGTGCTGAGTTTTATATAGATTATCTAAGTAGTGAAGTAATTTCCCATCAGAATTACAGTACACTGAAATGCCTTTGTGATTTTATATTTTAGAAAATTTGCTTAGGGCAAGTGGTTTTATTAAAGTTGCATATACTGTACATATAAGTTATATACAATTAGATATTGATAAGTAAAAACGTTTAATGTTCTTAAGAAAAGTCTTTTGTGACCATCAAGGCGGCATTTATTTGATCAAAAATACTATATGAAGTCTTATATTGTGAAATATTATTACAATTTGAAATATATTTTCTTATGATATTTAAAAATATAATTTATTCCTGTGAATTTTCAGCAGTCAATACTGCATTCATCAGTGTCACAATGTTCTGAATTTATGCTTAATTTATATTTCTTATTATTATCAATACTGAAAGAAATTGTGCTACCTAATATGTTTGTGGAAACCTTTATACATATTTTTCAACATTCTTTGATGAATGAAAAAATATTTCACACATTTTTACTGTCACTTTTGATCATTTTAATGTATCTTTGCTGAATAAAATTTATTTAATCTGTCTGATTCTAAATTTCTGAACAGGAGTTTTTTTACTGCTTTCCTAAGACTGTATTTTTTGCTTATAATGTTGTTACGCGAGAGTGAGAGATCGCTCCCACCATGATATGTATAACAATACGCTGAAACACTGAGAAAGAAAGCAGACAGAATTTACTATAGATACCACATTCAAAAAAGTTCTAATCATAATTTTGCAGGTGCATCTCAATAAATTAGATCGTCGTGGAAAAGTTTATTTATTTCAGTAATTCAACTCAAATTGTAAATCAGACTGAAGTAGTTTAATTGTGACAATTTTGGCTCAAATTTAACAAAAATCCACCAATTAAAATCTCTACAAATTAGAATACTTCATAAGCACAATAAAAAAAAATAGTTGACCTTCTGGAAAGTATGTTAATTTACCGCACATGTACTCAATACTTGCTTGGGGCTGGGGTCACTTTTGTGAAAAAATCATTTTCGGTTTTTAAGACATAAGTGTTCATTGAATTGATTGTAAAATCGATTTTCCATATCTAAAAAAAATAAAGACGTTTCCTTTTTCAATGTCAAATAACGGACGACCGCAAAGAGAGCAAACAGCAACAGGACAACATTCTCTAAAAAATATATGTGCAGAGGGGACGGCTGCCATAACAAAAGAAAAACATCACTGCAGGCTTCAACCCGGCTGCATTTATGATTTAGGCAATTTCAAGAATCTCCAAGATTATTTTAAATAATGATTCAATCCATTTCAAACAACTGTTCAAAAAAAATTAAACTTATGTGCAGCCGTTGAGAAGACGTGCTCCAACCGCACTGATGTCCCAGGGACACTCACGTACAGCTGCGCAAGGTGGGGGTATTACTGCAAATTTTCCATCACAAAGGCTGGTCACTGTCAGCTTGCAATGGTTCTTTTCATAACTCATAATCTCCTTTAACTAGATGCGCGAATGAGGCGAATTTGCGTCTCCTGCGCCGCGAGACCTCCAGATGTGCGTAAACGCGTCTTTACATTGACTTAATCATTCAGGTTTGGTGTGAACGCACCGTAAGAGGTCGCTTTCGAATTGCTGGTATTTTCTGTCTAGCTTTCGCAAGGCATACTGCACTTTCGGAATTTTTTTCTGCTTGTTTTTGAGTTTTGAAACATCTATATTTTTTAATTGTTTAATTATTTTAAAATGAATGGTGTACATATTTGGTTAAAATCGATTCCCTATTTTCATTTTCGAAACTTTTTTTGGTTGGTCTGATCGATTGTGCAAACGATTTTCGAACTAAAAGTGACAGCCCTAGTATGGAAGCCAAGGTTTCTTTGACAGTGGCCTTCAGCTCATCTGCATTTTTTGGTCTGGTTTCTCATTTTCCTGTTGAAGATTAATCTGCCTCTTCCTCTTGAGATTCTCTATGGGGTTCAGATCTGGTGAGTTTGCTGGCCAGTCAAGCACACCAACACCATGGTCATTTAACCAACTTTTGGTGCTTTTGGCAGTGTGGGGAGGTTCCAAATTCTGCCTCCAAAATGTCTAGGTAAACGGTTGCAGTGACTTTGGTTTAAAAAAAAAAAACACAATGGACCAACACCAGCAGATGATATTGCACCCCAAATCATCACAGACTGTGGAAACTTAACACTGGGCTTCAAGCTACTTGGGCTATGAGCTTTTTCCACCCTTTCTCCAGACTATAGGATCTTGGTTTCAAGATTGGAAATACAGTACTTGCTCTCATCTGAAAAGAGGACTTTGGACCACTGGGCAACAGTCCAGTTCTTCTTCTCCTTAGCCCAGGTAAGATGCCTCTGAAGTTGTCTGTGGTTCAGGAGTGGCTTAACAAGAGGAATACGACAACTGTAGCCAAATTCCTTGACACGTCTGTGTGTGGTGGCTCTTGATGCCTTGACCCCAGCCTCAGTCCGTTCCTCTCAAATGGATTGATTCGCTTTTGCTTGACAATCCTCATAAGGCTGCAGTTCTCTCGGTTGGTTGTGCATCTTTTTCTTCCACACTTTTTCCTTCCACTCAACTTTCTGTTAACATGCTTGGATACAGCACTCTGTGAACAGCCAGCTTCTTTGGCAGTGAATGTTTGTGGCTTTCCCTCCTTGTGAAGGGTGTCAATGGTTGTCTTCTGGACAACTGTCAGATCAGCAGTCTTCCTCATGATTGTGTAGCCTTGTTAACCAAACTGAGAGACCATTTTGAAGGCTCAGGAAACCTTTGCAGGTGTTTTGAGTTGATTAGCTGACTGGCATGTCCCCATATTCTAATTTTGTCTGTATGTTTATGAAATTCCAGTGAAGTTTATAAGGGGTCAAATGATGCCCATTTTCCACAAGTGGATATGATTCTTTAGGGTTTTAGTGAAAAGTGTATAACATACTTTGGTTAAAATTTCTCAATGGTAGTGTAAAGCAACAAATCACAATTCCAGTCCTCACCCCCCCCCCCCCCCGCTCTGCACATTTTGCATGTCTCACTTTGTTAACACACCTGATTCAGATAATCAGCTTGTTAGAAGTGAGCTCTATGCATGAATTGTGTTCCGATTGGCATGGTCTCTACTCAGTGTTCATTGCTCCTTACTCCCTGAGCAGGGGAAATCTGTGAAATTTATTTAACTTTTGAACATTTGTTCACGGATTTGTGTTACTCAATGTTTGCACACACAGACAAATGTGACAACATATACCTCTTTATAAATACAAATTAAAGTAATGTCTCGCACACTTCAGTGCCCTTAGAATGGAATGGAACATATTAGGGATGCACCGAAATTTCGGCCACCGAAAATTTTCGGCCGAAAATGGCCTTTTCGGTTTTCGGCCGATAGACTTTTATCACCGAAACAACACAGCTGAAATGTTGTGATGACGCAAACAGAAACCGCGACCTGCACGTGCACCTGCATAGCGCAGACCACGAGCTCCACGCGACATTCACTTAACACCAGTGAGAACATTCTCTCTCTTCGTATTCCTTTATTTGCAGCACTAAAACGTCTCCTAACAAAGAGATTAAGACGGACCACGAAGTAAAAACAAAGAAAAGTCCAGTCTTATAGAGTCTGTTAGCACACGTCTCACTGAGATCTTTTCAGATCCTCTGCACTTCATCGCGAATGTGCTTGATCCGCGTTATAAAGACCATTACTTGGATGCGGAAATAAGGCAGCGCACACGAGAAATGATCCAGGCCATGCTGTATGCGGAGAACCCGCGTAGAGAGAAGCGCCAAGTGCAGTAGACAAATCAGAGCGCAGAAAAAAAGACTTGTCTCTGCACCAGATGAGGGGCATGCACCATCGTTGTCTGATATGTTCAGTGGAATTCTGCAAGAAAGTGCCTCAAATAATAATAATACGTTGGCTATTTTGTTCTTAGGCTACTATATATATATATATATATATATATATATATATATATATATATATATATATATATATATACACATATATACACACACACACACACACACACAAAAACATATATACATACATAATATCAGATTGTAGCCATATTTATGCTAGATTTTCTGCTAGATTTCTGCTTTAATTTGATAAAAATGTTTATTTATGCCCTGGCCCTATTTAAATAAACTCTCTCAAATATTTCTCAAATATTTCTCAAATGTCAGGCAGATGACAAGCTCAACTGCTCAACAGCTAGATGGTTATGGGTCTGAAGTCCCCATCCCCAGAAGTGATAACAGTCTTACCTACTGGGGAAGTAATGCACTTTCTAGTCCTACATTGAAAATTTTCAAATACACTTCACCTAAATGCACTTTGTTTTTATGAGAGAACTGTTCATTTTAAAACCTTTCTGCAGGCCAGTAGGCCTGTACATTATTATTAAATATACACATGAGTGGGATAAATTTTTAGTTTGAATTTTATTTTATACTGTGCATTGTTGCAATGTGCTTAATACATATTTGCATCATTTTTAATTATGTATTTCTATGTTTTGTTTTTTTAAATAAGTTATGTAATTGTAATTATCTTTGAAACTTTAATATTAATTTATGCAATTGCAATGTCTTAATTTTAGTAAAGTTAGTACACGGTCATAGCAATAAATGCAATGGTACTAATAATTGGCATAATTTCTTTCGGTGTTTCGGTTTCGGTTTTCGGCCTTGGTTTTCTCTTTTTCGGTTTTCGGTTTTGGCCAAGAATTTTCATTTCGGTGCATCCTTAGAACATATACATTCGCTTCAAACTGGAATCATGGCTGAATATCCAGTGATGTCCACTTTGCAGGGCACTTACATTCGAATAGAATAAATGTCTGAAGTGATAAGAGTGACATACAAAATGTGCAGATCAGGGAGGTTCAAGGACTTGAAAAAAAAAAAGTGAAGTGACATTCAGCCAAGTATGGTGACCCATACTCAGAATTTGTGCTCTGCATTTAACCCATCCGAAATGCACACACACAGAGCAGTGAACACACACACACACACACTGTGAGCACACACGCGGAGCAGTGGGCAGCCATTTATGCTGTTCAAGCAGTTGGGGGTTCGATGCCTTGCTCAAGGGCACCTAAGTCGTGGTATTGAAGGTGGAGAGAGAACTGTTCATGCACTCCCCCCACCCACAATTCCGTCCGGCCCGAGACTAGAACTTACAACCCTTCGATTGGGAGTCCTACCCTCTAACCATTAGGCCACGACTTCCCAAGTCGTGGCCTTCACTTCACTTGAAGTGAGAAGCGCTGGTGTAAAGTAACATCCTTTTTACCTTGTCAAGGACAGCTCTGTTTACAGCAGGGGTGCCCAACCCTGCTCCTGGCGATCGACTGTCCTGCAAAGTTTGGCTCCAACCCTAATAGAACACACCTGCCTTTAATTTTTAAGTGAGCCTTAAGACCTTAATTAGTTGCTTCAGGTGTGTTTGATTAGGATTGGAGCTAAACTTTGCAGGACAGTCGATCGCCAGGAGCACTCCTGGTTTACAGCAAGCCATTTTGTTGCATGTTCCTTTAAATGCTAATGAGCTTGCTCATGAAACTTGCTTACTTGAACATTATTAGGAAAGGTGATTTGCAAATATTAATAAAAATCATTGATAATGACAAATGAACGACTATAACTAGAAAAATCTTACGTGGAGACAGACCTATTAAATACCCTTTAGACATCTCTTTAAGACCAAGTGGAAACCCCCTGTCTGCTGCTCCCGCTTCACAGCGAGCGCAAACTGACCCAGTTTAACCGTCCGCGGTTTGATTAAAAAAAATCAGTTTGAGGCGAATGGAACTTATTGATCATGAGCCTAACATTTTGCAAGGCAGGAAAACATTCAGTCTACCTGAAGGAAGACGTATTTCATTGAGCTAATGCTGTTAAATAGACAGTAAAAACAACAACAACAACAACAACAACAAAACACTGTAGGCTATTCTTAAACTTGGAGCTCATTATATTGAAGTACACATCCAAACACCAAAAGCAACCTACAATCTATAAGTGTTCTTTCATCAAAAAGTATGCATTTTATTTATTTTAGTTGAAAACTTTAAGTGCAATTGTTTAAAAAAATGCTTTATTGACTAACGTTTCATAAACCTTCAGTTGTCATGCTTTAAAATCCCATACCATTTGTAATTTCACATTATTTTGCCCCTCTTAAATTACTACCCCAATTCTAAAATGATCAAATTTATTCAGGCCGATGTCATTTTTTAATTCAATTATTTATTTTTATTTTTAAAATAATTGTAGCATAAATTGGTGAATCAAAACAAATATGATAACTTTTATCATACTTTTATCAACTTTTAGGCCTATATTATTGTACATTACAAATATTTGGATCATCCCTTATTCTTTCCCTTATTTTCTTCAATAATAAACATTATAAATAAAGAATAAAAGAAAAAAAATATTTCAATTACCCCTTTATTTTCCATTTCTAAAGTTAATTTGCAACTATAATGATGATGGTATTATCTTTTGATTCCCTGACGGCACCTTCCTTAAAAAAAGAAAAATTGGGTGCTTGGTTTCAGAAAACAAATACAGCTTGTAAAAAATGCTATGATGAAAAAGTCATGCTAACATATTGATTCATTGAAATAATGTAAGCAATTACCAAACCTTTTTTTAATACTAGATTAAACTTGAATTTCAGTACTATTAAACTGACTTTAAAATCTCAAGGAGTTTATAAGTTGAAACGATAAAATGTCACAGTGCATGTTAAATAGCCTAAATGAACTTGTATCTTGTGTAGTATCTGAAGACCTTTTTTAATGAACCGTTCCTGTATAAAATGTGACAGCAACCTTTATATGATCGTGAAGAAAAACAAAAAAACTATTCCATTCCGTCACAGGCAATTCAGCTATTTCCTGATGCATAAAATAAAGTACTTTCTTACTTTTTAAATAGCCAAATATCTTGTTTGATTTAGAAGCATGTTATATTATGAAAGCAAATGACAATTCCCAAGTTTTATTTGGGTCCAAGTAAATATCACTGGACTATCATGCCTTTAGCAGAAAGAAAAGTAAGCTACAGAATATACAGTAACTGGTTTTGAAGTTTATGCAACAGTACAGTGTTAATCAGCAATCTCAGCTGGATGCAAAAGGAAAAGCTCACCATGACCTCATGCGCTCTGCTTTTGGACAGGTGCCAGGGGACCTGAGCCAGACCTCTGACGATCCCAGCCTCTCTGACTTCGAGACGTAAGTGGCCTCCTACTCGCTGTTCTTTTTATATTTGTATGTATTTATGTTGGAGGTGGTGTACAGCAAGCCTCTTTTGAGAATCAAATCCGATGCCTCCGATCTGACTTAGAATACTGTGCTAAAAATAGGGAAGCTGAATGCTACTTCTGTTTTTATATTTTCTTTCTGTTTTTAAAGAGCCTTCACTCACTTCTTCCACATACAGTAGCTATAACCTTTGTAGCTGAGATGTCAGTCATTAAATATGGCTGAAGGAAAGGCATACGATGTTAAACTTGTGTGTTAAGTAAAAGGCCAGCAATGGTTTATGGTGTCAATATTTGTCATATCCCCCCTCAGTTTTTCATTGTAGTACTTTTTCATACCCCTGAGCCAATAAAGTGATCGTTGCTACAGTAATCTATTGCTAAATTACTCATATGTTGAGGTTCTCTAATTAGACTTTGCAATTTTTTTCTCCTTCCTTGTCTTTCTAAGAACACAACGTGCTCTTATCAATGTGTGGATCCCCTCTGTGTTCCTTCAAGGTCGGGCTGCCAACGCCTATCATGTATATCAGGTAGTTCTTTTAATCAAAATGTAATCTACCATGTCTTTTGAAAATGTTTTAATCTTCTTTTAACCACCCTTGTCCTCATAGTATATATTGCTCTGTCTGCTGGACTGTACAGAAAGTTAGCTGACTTAAACCAAAGTCAGCAGACTTCTAGTACTGCAGGATGACTTCAAAGTATTGAAATTATTAGATAATAATATAGTACAACACCAAAACTAGAACGTGTTTATGCAAAGTGATATTAACTATTTCAAGGTTGTTGTTAATGCTGTGGTTATTTTAACAGTATTCATTTGTACATTCTGTTTATATTATTGAGTTAAAAGTGTTCCTGTAGCTCAATTGTTAGAGCATTGCGTTATCACGGTTCGGGGTTTGATTCCCCGGGAACACATGATGGGTAAAAATTGCTAGCTTGAATGCACTGTAAGTCGCTTTGGATAAAAGCGTCTGCTAAATGCATCAATTTAATTTAAATTTAAAAAGTTTGGTGGGAATGCACATATTAATTTAGACATTCACAGTGTTTTTGCTCTGTCCAAATGTACAGTCTTCAACTGCTCATGTCAATGTCAGTGGTATGAATGAGAGCCACTGAAAAACTACAGAAAAGTAAAAATGACTTTACTAAGTAAAACTACTTCACTTTAGCAGTACTAGCCCCGAGTACTAAGAAGTCCCCTTCAATTTGTGCTTGTAAAGCATTGAATTTCTATAGAAATCATGGTACATTCAATTCTTAATGTTTTAAATTGATTACTGATTGAAATCAACGATTGAGGATAAAAATAAATAAATAAATAAATAAAAAACCTAGTGCACACAAAACTGCACGGCACCGTCTCTTTCATGTCAGCATTCCATACTGATTATGAATGATTATCAATCCCAAATTGGATCTTAACAGTCCTAACCCAGCATTTGGGTTTAAAAAAAACCCGCCAGCATGTTGACATATAGTTTAGACTGGTGATGTGATGATCTGACACCTTTGTAATTATGCTGTTTTCATACCATAGTGACCCATGCACTTTCTGTAACAGTTTAGATTGCCAAGAGACCCTACTAAGTAGCAGTAATGCCCCCTAGTATTAGTTGATTTTGCTGAGTGAATTGGTTTTGACAGTGTTTTTTCGATTTTCTCTGGGTGTTCCCTTGAGTTTGGCCTTGAAATGGATCCCTATGGAAATGGATCCATTGTTTTTTTTCAAGGCATGACTGATGGATAATGCTTTCCATTATTTTAGATTTAACCCAGTATATCAGGGCTTCTCATTTCCTGATATGATTGATGACTCCAGACAGAGTGCTTCCCATGTGAGCACTGATGTCATCAGCATGTTTATTTGTGTTGCAATATACTTGCATTCACCTTGTAGAAAGATGTCCACTAGTGGCTATGTGTAGCAAACCTGTGTCATTTTAAAGAGCTTGTCATGATTTTTCTTGATGTCTAGTGAGCCACTGGTCAAGAAATTAAGATTGCAGTTATGGTTTTTTGAATTGGAATTGCACAGCGATACTAGGTCTCTTACTAACCAAGTATGAAATTTGTCTATTACAACAACGTGTTCTTGAAAAGTAATGGAAGAGTGCCGTTTAAGGGGTCAAGACAACCTTCACTGCTGTTGTCAGGGGTCTGTTTGTTTTTGCCTTTGGTACATAAAAAAAGAAAAGGCAGGGAAAAATTAGGTTGAAAGTTGGTGAGTGCACCAAAGGGCCAATTTTAACCTATTAACCCTTGCTGTTTGATGGCATACATATACACTCTGAACATACACGCAGTGTAAGCTGTATTCTATTCTATTCTATTCTATTCTATTCTATTCTATTCTATTCTATTCTATTCTATTATATTCTATTATATTCTATTCTATTACAATATAATGGACCCTGGGCCACAAATCCAGTCATAAGTCACTGGGGTATATTTATAGCAATAGCCAAATTACATTGTACGGGTCAAAATTATTGATTTTTCTTTTATGCAAAAAATCATTAGGACATTAAGTAAAGATAATTTTCCATGAAGATATTTTGTAAATTTCCTACTGTAAATATATCAAAACATAATTTTTGATTAGTAACAATCATTGTTAAGAACTTCTTTTTTTTTTTTTTGGTTTTGTGGTCCAGGTAACATATCATATGTATTTTATCATATCGTATTGTATTGTATTATTTAAAATAGACTTAAATGATATATTGAAAAGCAATATCATAAAATATTACTCTAGTATTCAGTGTCACATGTAAGTTTAGAATAAGTTTTTTTTTTGTTTTTCAGGATTTTTTCATAAAAAAAAGTCACTTTTGATCATTAAGAAAAAATCTTACCCAAAACCAATCAAATATACCTAATATAATTACAACTACAAAGTTTAAGTGGTTCGTTCACCCAAATATTAAAATTATGTCATTAATGACATCAGAGGGTCAGTTAGAATTTGTTGAAGCATCGAAAATACATTTTGGTCCAAAAAAAAAAAAAAAACTTTATTCAGCATTGTCTTCTCTTACGTCTGTTGTGACCGCGACTGCTGTGACAGTTGACGTACGATTCTGCTGACATGTTATCCTTGTTATTGGGCATGCCAGAAAACACGTCAACAGCGTCGTGAATGCGCCCACAACAGACCCGGAAGAGAAGACAATGTTGAATAAAGTCGTAATTTTTGTTATTTTTGGAACAAAATGTATATTCGATGCTTCAAAAAATTCTAACTGACCCTCTGATGTAACATGGACTACTTTGATGATGTTTTTCTTACCTTTCTGGACATGAACAGTATACCGTACACACAGCTTCAATGGAGGGACTGAGAGCTCTTGGACTGAATCTAAAATATCTTAAACTGTGTTCCGAAGATGAAAGGAGGTCTTATGGGTTTGGAACAATATGAGGGTGAGTCATTAATGACATAATTTTTTATATTTGGGTGAACTAACCCTTTAATAGCTATATATAATTATTAGACATTATATAATGATATCCTTATTTATTTAATCATTGATTTAGATTAATCAAATGTCTCTTTCGCAGCCCTTGGCATTGTTTGTTGATTGAAAGGGAACAAAATAACAAGCTATGAGCTCCAAGAACAGAAGGAACTGTATTTTTTACATACATTAAATATACTTCTGCAGTCATTCCACATGCTAACTGGTCTTTTAACAATGGCAAAATGGAAAAGTACAGAGTGGGATGCACCTCCATGTAAATCCACTTCAACAGATCCTTAGAATTCATAGACATGACTAAACATCACCATGGATGACAGTACTTTCTGATCTACAGTACATTGAGTGATTCTGTAATGCAGCTTCTGGCTTATCAATGTTTCCTTTTATGACGCAGTGGCTCCAGAGTCAACTTTTAAGTCTGGAGTCCTGCATCAGGCATCTACTGGCAGCCGATTATGGCACATTACCACCACCGTCCAAAA
This sequence comes from Carassius gibelio, assembly GCF_023724105.1. Lineage (NCBI taxonomy): Eukaryota > Metazoa > Chordata > Actinopteri > Cypriniformes > Cyprinidae > Carassius > Carassius gibelio. The sequence continues at coordinate 13,457,193 of NC_068407.1, forward strand.
TTGCAGCTCCTCCATTTCCCACTTTTGTGCTTCTGGCTCTCTTTTGTGCTTTGAAATTACCCTCTATAAAATAAATCAGACTGCTTTTGGATTCCATCGAAAAAATGTAATTGATCTTCACTAATATAACCAGAGCTTTGTTTTGCTGTGAAGAATTCTACCTCCTCCGTTTCATGTCACCTAATGATAAAATATAACAGCTGCCGAAAACAACTCATTCAAGCTTATACGATTTCGCTGGGAAGGGTTATTAAAAAAGCGGATGTAATGACTGTTATAATGTGGCTTTACAGGGGCTGTGTCGTTCTGCTGTTTTGTTTTTTTCTCAGTGCAGACGCTCTTGGTGATATCTCAGAAATGGCCTGTATTCTGTGTGCTGTTGTGCACATGTGATGTACTGTATGTGTGATCTGTGGATTCATTCTCAAGTGTAAATGGTGCTGCTCTGCCTTTGTAAATGTCCACTGTATATCAGTGTTGCTGCGGTGATGGTGTCTTATTAAAGGATTTTATATGGTTGCAGGCAGCAATCATAGCTCTCATCAGTGGTCATACAGTTACAGGATACACCTTTCTCTCTATTCATCTCCTTGTTCTTTTCTCCTTACCCTTCCCTCATATCTCCTTTCTTCAAAGACATCAGAGGTGGAGACGAAAGGTGTGCACTGCCCCATACATACAGACAGGGTCGATGCTGCAGGGGATTCTCGAGGAGCCGTCCACACATTATTGTCAGCCAAAATTCTTTAACAAAATCATTTTATATTCCCATTTGTTATTATATGCACACTTAAAAAAGTTAAACTCTTTAATTTGAGCTTGTGGATCTTGGCATATGCGATATAGGATAGGATTGTGTGTGTAGATGCTGCTCTTATATTTGGGCCAGTTTCATTGAATCACAGCCCCTCTCTGTGCTGCTCATCCCTCTGGCTGAAAATGAATGTTGACCTACAGTAGTAGTAGTCTTTTTCCAAACAGATCCTTGTGCTGCCCCCTCTCTCTTTGTGTTACCTGGGAATCAAACCCACAACCTTTTGCATTACTAACACAATGCTCTACCACTGAGCCACAGGAACACTGTGAACAGATTATACACATGCATGTATTAACACAGCTGTAAATTTGTAGCATTTTACTTATTTAGAACTCTTACATTTTGTTAAGATCATCCTTGCACAGACCTCAAAATTAGTCTGGCCTGTGTTACACACAATCTGACGCCCTCTACAAAGTAAGTGTTTTTGCCTTAGTACTTAATAAGGGGCGAGAATAGCTTCCTTTGCAAGGCTTTCCCTGGTGTTGCTGTACTTTTTCCTGTTCCAGTGATCCGGGTTTGCTCTTAGCTTTCTGAAGTGTACATATACAAGCACTGAACTCCTCAGTCAGAATTCATTTTTTTTTTTATGAGTTATTCCCTTTGATCAGCAAAACCAGCTGAGCCCAGTGCCTCCGAACTCCTCAAAGTTCTTGTTTTTATGAACTAATGAGATTTGATAACTCTTTTTTTTTCCCCCTCTCCCTTTTATTTCCATTCTGAATATTTCCTATAGCTAATAATTAGGGTAAGAAAACACAAGCAAATGATGTGTATATACTCGTGTCTCCTAACGTGAATGCTCTACGGTAACTGAACATTGGTATTATGTAAGTTCATGCTAAATGACTTCTCATTGAATATGCACACATAAGTGACTATTGAATTAGTATAAATCTGTAGAAAAGTGGACATCTCCATAATTCATGTCATCGTCTCTCCCCAGAGAAGATGTAGCGAAGTCTCTAATATCAGTATCACAGCCTTTAGTCGCCTGCCCATTATAAGAGTCTCATTTAAACTGAATCTTGCTTGACTTAAAAAGAAAGAAATGACTGATGCTGCATGCATGAGCACGGCGCAGTGCGCACAGCTGAACCTTGCATATGTATCTTGAAGGATATTACGCTGATTATAGTGTAATGATGATCAGGATGGTGAAGCCGGTGATTATGATTATAATGAAAATCACGTTGACGGTTAGGAAGATAATGATTCTTGTGATGAATGGATCATTGTACATTTTTCTTGGTTGTATCTTACCAGACATCTTTTATCGATAGGAAAAGTATCCAGCTGTTCTGAAGTTTCTTGTTTTCATTCAGCCCTTTACACTCAGAAAACAGTTTTGGCCTAAATTTAAATGAGTAGTTCATCCAATAATAAAAATCGCTGGTAATTTACTCAACCTTAGGCCATTCAGATGATGTGCCTTTTTCTTCAGTAGAACAAGATGATTTTAGCTGAAACCAATGTTGCCTGGTGTTTCATTAGTAGCAAGTCAATGGGATCCTTTACTTTAATGCCAAGAAAACACAAAATGAATACTGTCTCTCTCTTGTAAACAACAATGGTGACAGTTACAGGTATTGTTGTTGTAAGTAATGTTTGGTTTCTTGTACAGACTGATCATTTCACTTCATAAGACATCAATATATTGTCTGAAGCCATGGGTATTCATTTTTGTTTTAAATTAGTTTTCTGCTTTTTTGACTTGAAATGAAGAAATCTTGGATGACCTGAGGGTGAATGAAATAACAGCAAATTAAAATTTTTGGATAAACTATTCCATTTTGATCAATGTATTTGAATTAATTATAATTTGGATTACAGTTTTACCATTGTTACGCTCCGTCTAGGGGTAGAGCGTAACATGGGAAAAAACAAGAGTGATCCATCAACTACTTTTGAATTTTATTTGGGAGTCCACTTTCAGGAGCTGACAGTGCTAAAATAATAAACAAAATGTGCTAAATATTAAACCCTCTAAATCATTGGTTCCCAACCTGGGGTCAGAGTTCACGGGGGGGGGGGGGGGGGCGCGGGAGCGGATATGCTTTGAGGTGAATTAAGATGCATAAAATGTTCTACTAATCATTTTATATAAAAATATTTTTTCAAAGTTTTTAAAAAATCCTATGCTAACAATGCCAATTTCAATTACAATTTCGTTATTTCAAATGTAGGCGTGTTGCGTGTGGCAAGCGCGCTCATAATGTAAGAGACGCTGACGCGACCACAACAGTGCCCAACATCAAATGGCAAACATAATGCAAGCGGAACGAAACTGCTCGTTATTGTGTGGTTGACGGACCGTTTATCAGTTTGGACCAGTGCAGCGCGAGCCGATCGTGACCATGCGACGTTGTTACTACACAGCGCTAATAAGAGATCCAGTAAAGAAAGCATTTGAATTTGCCACAGAAGTAATAACATCGCTGCGAGATCTAGAGAGAAACATTCACATTTCTCCGTTATTAACGGATCAAACAGCGCGTGAAAACCAGGAAGAAACATTGTGCCGTGAATGAACTATCCAGTGTCCAGATCTGCAACATTCACCATGGATTTACTGTAGTAACACTAACCGAACCATGAAAGTTTGGCAGGAATAGTAGGCTATAATGCCTTCAAGTAACATTACGTCGGTTTTATTTTGACATTAATACAATTGCTGCCCTCAAATGTTGATCTGAAATAAAATAAACCTTGGATTATAACTACTACAATTTAATTTTTTTCCAAGAAGCTTTTTTGTTTTATATGCTCATAAGAATAATCAATTATAGCTCCAGAATTACTCAAAAATATCACACTTTATGTTAGTTTTAAAAAAAAGAAATCAAGGAAATTTCTCTGGCATTTCTTTCTTTTTGCTGTAACAAAACAGTACCGTGACACAAGTGTATCGAACCGAACCGTGAATTTTGTGAACCGTTACACCCCTATATATATATATATATATATATATATATATATATATATATATATATATATATATATATATATATATATATATATATATATATATATATATATATATTCTTATATATATATATATATATATATATATATATATATATATATATATATATATATATATATAAATATATATATATATATATATATATATATATATATATATATATATATATATATATATATATATATATATATTCTTATATATATATATTAGTGCTGGAAAAAAAATTTCTTGCATCCAAAATAAAAGTTTGTGTTTGCATAATATATGTGTGTGAACTGTGTATAATTATTTTGTATATAAATACACGCATATGCATGTATAAATTTTTTTTTTTGCATGTATATACATAATTTATATTATATATAAGTATAAATAATTTATATATAAATACACACAAATATATTTTATGCAAACACAAACTTTTATTTTGGATGCGATTAATTTTTTCCCAGCACTAATATATATATATATATATATATATATATATATATATATATATATATATTGATATTGGGGGGGGGGGGTCACGTATTGTTAAATATGTACATGGGGGGGCCCCAAGGAAAAAGGTTGGGAACCACTGCTCTAAATGACCTATCCAAAATAAAGAAGCAAAAAAAAAAAAAAAGAGATCCAAACATTACAAAAACAAAATGTGGCGTCTAACTTCCTACTTTCCCAAAACTATTTTCAATATTCACAATAAAGATTTACAAAGAAACATCAAGTTCAGAGGAATATCCAAAATCAAAATCGTACAACAGGCAAAAGTTTCAAGTAAGCCAGAGGTCCACTACAAAACAACAAATATCCAAGCAATCTCAATCTAGTATACAAACAGGGGAAAACAACACAAGCACAGTACAAACAGCATGGTTCACAAAATGGCCACCCCCATTAAAGGAAATGCTGTCATCTCTATTAAAGGAGCGAAGACCAATCAGAGGACAACAGCAATGAGTCTGCAGGAACCAATCAGCAGCAACCTGGACAGACACACACAAACCAAAACACAAAAAACTATAGGGACGTAAAAACCATAAACTTCTGTAAAAATGCTAAATGTGGAGCATATTATCAGTCATACAAAAATGAAGCAGACTAGATTTTGTAATACTACTAATAAATCAATTGTTTTTTAAATATACAATAACTAGCTTTATATATTTATCATTCATAAATCCAGTTGGTTTCAGTCTCACACATTTTAACTTTATTTATTTTAACTTTATTCATTTAAATATCGCTTATTCCACATCTAGCAAAAATAGTTCGTAAGAAACTACACTGTAATTATTTTGAGTGTAGAAATCTTACCTGGAAATCGTGGATGCATAATTCACATGTCCAAATGAATAAACATTTAATATGCCATTTAAATACATAGGGCCCTCTAATACACCCGGCGCAATGCGACGCAAGGCGTAGCGCAAGTGTGTTTGCTAGTTTCAGTCTGGCGCCGTTCACAGCAAATGCATTTGCGCTCATTTGTGCACCCATGGGCGTGCTGGTCTAATAAAGAGGTGTGTTCAGGCTCCTATTTTAAGGAGCTGAAAATAGACTGCACCATAGACCAACTCAAACCTTGTCTAAAGTCTGTCGCAATGTTTCTTTGTTATTTAAAGAGCGTGTTAGTATAGGCAGGTCCGCAACGCGTGTACAAGCTGCTTATTAAACACAGGGACACACAGCAGCACACAAACGTGCCAAATAAAAAAAATTAAGGATTGTAATGCATATGTAAATATAGATGCCTACATGTCATAATGGAATGTCATCGCATGTATCAGAATTAGGCTATCTATTAGCTCGCACACGAGCAGCTCCGTTTTATCTCAGAGGTGCCTTCTGTCTTTGTGCTTGTCAAATTCCGCCGTGTAAATAGCAAATCCGTCATGGCACAAGTGAAACTGGCTCTTAAAGGGAATGGAAGATGAGCCTCTGAATGGTTTATTGCACGTTACGCCCAAAAAACACCCATTACTCATTAAGAGAATAGGGACAAACCGTTTAGACCATGCGCCCGTTGCACGAACCATTTTTTCATCTTTAAAATAGCAAAAGTGGATTTGGACATGCCCTGAGTACACCTGCGCCAAGCGCTTTACACTTTGCGTTTAGATCATTAAAATAGGCCCCATAGATCTTAAATGTAGGCCTAAATATTTTTTGAGTGTAGACCTTACCAATACCAATTTTATTTCATGTATTATCACTCATACTGAGCGGTTTTCAGAAGTATGTCATGGGTGATGGCAGCTCACTTTTTGCAGTGGTATTTGCTCATTTCTGAATGGTTGATTATTAGGTCAACACCCAGGGAAGGAAGAAGGTGTGAGAGAGTGTATGTTTAACCTTTAGAATGGGGCTCGTTACAAAGCAGAACTGATCTCCTACTCATCCTCATTATGGCGGCTGTGGAGCTGCGCTCATGACTAATTCATACGGAGCGGACTGTTGGAGCACACTGGGGCCAGAACCTCACTGAACACCGGGAAGGCTCAATGACTTCATCATCGCTGGATGAGGAGACAAGATGTCAGTTCCCTGAAACTCCCTTTTCTCAGTTTCCCCTGCCTTTTCCTTCTCTGCTTTTCCTTCTCTGCTTTGCTTCTCTGCAAATCCTTTCAAAAATATAATAAATTTGAGAGTGATATTGTGCCTATCAGTATTTCATGGATGCTTGATTTGGGCCCCAAGCAATATGTGCCACATTCTTGAATATTTAATTTCATAATAGTGAGACCTGTCTAGATGGACCTTTTTATAGACTATATATTTATGCGTTCCAAACTTTTAACCATACCTCTTAATCAACACAAAACCAGATGTGTTCATTTTATGTAAAGTAGATTTTTTTGCATAATTTAAATTGGCCAATTATTGCAGTGATGCACTTTTAAACTCAAAGAAATCGATAGGTGGGTAAAAAAAGAAAAAGAAAAACTGACTCGCCGATAAGTAGCTTCCTCTCCCTTATTATTGCTTGTTTGTCTATTACAAGTTTTGACAGTTTTGTGAGCAGAAAGACTTGACAGCTAATTATTTATAAATGAAGTCCAGATGAGACCTTTCAGAAGAAATGGATCACATTTTGAGTATCATTGAGGCTCAACAAGCATGACGCAACCTACAAGTGAAAGATGGCATCATTTGTGCGCATTCTTAATGGAGAAGACCATTGTAGACCAGGAACACAAACATCTTTGTTGTTTGGAAAATGTAGGGAAGAATGATAAGTGAAAGAATTTGATGATATTCCGTTGTTGCATATTTGCATTGAGTTCAGTGTTTGCATTCCTTCTGCGATTGATGCAGTTTGAGAAATGTAGAATCTGTGTCTCATTTATAAATGCCTTTGCATTGTTGTTTTCTGTGCTTCAGTTGAGACACACATACCCATATTAAGTAATTGCAACTGCCTGTTTAAACTCTATAAAGCTAAATTATTTTCAGGATGTGACATATCTTGAATGATATGTATCTTGAATATACTGTATATACTGTTTGTGTGCGTGTGTATGTGTATATATATGTGCGTGTGTGTATACACTACTACCATTCAAAACTTTGGGTTCCAATTTTTAATGGAGGTTTTTAGTTTCGAAAGAGGCTGAAATATAGAAATATTGTGAAATCTTACTTCTAAAAATATGTTTTTTTATTCTAATACACTGTTGTATTATGCAATTTATTTTTGTGAGGCAAACTACATTTTGAGCATCATTACCCAAGTCTGCAGTGTTACATGATTATTTGAAAATCATTCTAATGTACTGATCTGGTGCTCAAAAAAATGTTTTTTATTATTATGTTGAAAGCATTTGTAATGCTTAATATTATGTGGAAACCATAAAACCACATTTTAAGGACCCATTGATGAATAGAAAGTTTAGAAAGAACAGCATGTATATAAAACATCAATCTTTTGTAACATTATATGAATTTTTATTAATATAACAACCCTCTACGCACACCTTGATAATACTACAACTAATTCTACTACCATACTAATAATATACAATGAACTACAGATTGATGAGCTGCTGGGTTTATGAATATTAATCAAGTTGTATGCCTTTAAATCAAACTGATTTGCTGATATCAAAACAGGGACAATGAAATTGCCATTTGTGCATTAGCTCCGCCTACTACCAGAGATACCGGCTTATTTTCTGCTTGTTCTAAAAAGCGTAATAATTCTAAAAATGAACACCATTATTTTGACAGGAAAACAACAAAGAATACAGTTTACATGTAGTGCATCGATTCATCATGGTAAGACGCTTGCTCTCTCTCTTTGCATGTGTGAGAAACAGCGCTATCAGCAAATCGATGGTGAGTCGAGCGCCTTCACACAGAGTTTACAGTTCAGCAAATACAGGTGCGATGTGCGTCCATTGACATGAATTGAAAAGTACAGATCGCTTGATGGAGAGAGGACTCTGATGCGCTCAGTCAGTGTTCAGCGAGTGAAAATGTGCTAATCTTATAATAGCCTTGAACACACACACACTGGCGAGTAAAAGAATTTGAAGAATTTATTAGCCAATGCCTAACGATAGACATCATTTAGTCGCATAGAGTAAAATTTTGTCACATATGCAAGTGATTTACTCGCAATGTAGAGGGTTGTATAATATATCCTTGTTAAATGAATGGAATAATTGATTTAAAAAAATCTTACTTACCTAAACTTTTGAATGGTAATATATTTATCCTTTTAGTACTTATAGAACATTAGCCCCCTGTACAATTGGGTGTTTAGAGCAATTTATCCAAAGTTTAATGGACAGGAATCCAAATTTTTTTTGGCTGTATTGAACTTGAGCCTTTGATGGTTTGTTTGGTGGCATGTGTTTATACTAGTCCAGATTGCATCTTTATAGTTAAAACACACTCTTATCCTTTAAGGCAATGTGCCCAGAACAGATTGCCTATAAACTGGGATGGGGCTTGGGAAATTGAGAGAGATCTATATGAGATGCATCATAGCATATCAGGAGCAAGTTAATTTAGGAAAATAAAACTGCAAATGCCAACAGGTTAAATGACCTGTTTGCTTATCATACTGAATGAAACTGGGTATAAATGGGCTATATAGTCAGTGTTGGTCCAGGTTTTTGACAGTGGGAGAAAGTTCTTCTCTGTTTGAACGTGACTTTCGCTCTGTGAATCATATTCTTGCTTCATGACCCAGATCATGTATTGGACCTAATGCACTATACAAAAGTAAATAATCAAACATTGACATGTATTAATATTACAGGGAACTGCATATACTGAGAGGAAAATTGAATGCATGAAACATTTGTATAGTTTCATGCTTTCAGCAGCCATTAATTGACCACACTAAATAAATTTAGTCTTGCACAAACCATGTTTATACCTGCTGTATGTGAACTGTTATTTAAGATGAGCTAATGTTTAAAGTAGCAACAACCCAGCAACAACCCAACATGTCCATATTAACATCTAACTTGTAGGCAGAATTTGGTTAACTTAGTTTGATTCGGACCATGACCTTTGACATCAACAACATTCGTTTCTGGGATGATTTACAAAAAGTTTCAAATCTGAAACAAAACCTTTTGCTGTCCATTCGGTACAGACCCGTGACCCACCGCTTGTGAACCACTGCCTTATTTCCACAATTCCCCATCTGTTATTTTTCCCATTAAATTATTTTACATCTTCCTGTAAATCCAGCTGCGATCAGCAGCAATCACACCTTTAATAAAGTTCTTAGTGGAGCTCAGGCATTAATTACACTCCTCACATGCTGCAGTGTGATCACACTAACCCAGACTAACAGTATTTATGGGCCCATCTGCTGCTGTTTCCTTAGTCCTGCCTGCATCGCTCCCTCACGCCTACGCTGGCTCTCGACATTGTTTGACTCAACCCATGGTGGCCAGAATTTTAGAGGGCATCACGCCTCAGATCTTGCACAAAATGAGATCGATGTATGTTGGACAGAAAGGTCAGGCTGAGGATGCCACACCAGCTCCATGCCTAGATTTGCCTTCTGACTCTTATTTTATTGTTATTTCAGCAGCTTTCAACTCTAAGTTGTTTGCCAAGAGATGACAAATAAGGTCAGATCATTCATTGTATAAGATTTATAACAATAATACAAGTATATATATATACTGTATGTTAAAATGGCACTGTTTTTTAAATATCTGAAAGTACATCAGTCAGTCAAGCATTATAATATTAAGATAATCAAGTATTATTTTAACGATATAATTTTTTGTAATTATAATTAAAACTGGTAACCATGTATGAATGCATATTAGTCATTTTAATGTACTTAGGACTGGTGGTGGTAATTTTTTGGTCATTCAGTGGTTCTGTAAAAAATTTGAAAAACTAACAAAAATACTGATAGGGTAGTAGTAGTAGTAATAATACTATGAATTTTACTAAGAACAATATAAAACACACTAAGGATTAACGAACTGCTAGATTCATGAATATTAATCAGGTTGTGTGTGTTTGCTTAAACTGATTTGCTGAAATCAAAACTAGCTGAAGAATTCCAAAGGAACTCCAGTATTTTGATAGGAAAATACAACAAAGTATATAATTTAAATGCAACGCATCAATTCTGCATGTTTTTCTTTGCGTGTGAGAAGAAAAGCAAAGTGACACTAAAGTTTATGGTACGTCAAATACAGGTACCCATTCAGATGAAATGAAAAATAGCACAGATCGCCCGACGGATGAAAAAATTTGAGTATCAGCGATGTTAATATTTAGTAAAATCCCGTTAAATAATAGAAATATTAAAGAAAAATTATTGAACTAAAATCACAAAAGCACAAATATATATTGGTTTGCGTATAAATCTCTCATAATTTGTATGTTAGCCTATAAGAGTTTGGGCTGTGTAATATTATGATTTTGTCAAATTCCCCCATCATGGATATGATGCAATTTAAATTTTTCCTTTCTTTTTGGAGTATTACAAGCTCTTGGTGCATAAAGAAGGTCTGTAAAGTTGCAAAGACTAAAGTCTCAAATCCAAAGAGATTTTTTTTATAAAAGTTAAGAGTCAACCACTCCCACCTAAAACGGCTCATTCTAACATCTCCCCATATTTGCGTTCAATGCTCATAATTGATTGATGGACATCTATGCCCGTGGAAAAGAAATCCGGCGGAGAAAAAAGAAAATTAAAAAAAAAAAAAAAACTGGCACAAAATTGGCTTGACGTTGGATGTTCGATATTCACAAATTTAGGGACTGTCTCTAGAGTTACATGCGATATTGGTATAGAGCAGTGGTTTTCAACCTGTGGGTGGTATTGCAGGTGGGCCGCCAATTGCTATTAAAATAAATAATAATATTGTTAATATATGTAAAAATGTCTAAGTCATAACATAATACCACCATTTCTTATGTGTAATTAAATAACAAAAAATTAAATATTAAATTGTAACTAAGGAATAAACCACCAATTTATATTTTTGCTGTATATGTTACAGAACAACAAATTCAAACATGCATAAATGGCTGTCAACATGTTCCCTCCTGACTGCTTGCTCCACTCGCTGCCGAGCTCTGCCTGGATCTGGTTTTGCGGAGTGGTGCCAGCCCGAGTTATTTATGAGCGCATAATGTGGTGTCATTACCTATACCTCATGGCTAGCAATGGCCGCCAATAACCTTTTTCGTCAACCCTGTTACCATTCCAGGGTAACGGGGTTGACGCAAGTATGCTTTTGTGTGTTTTACCCATGTTGAATACCCAAGAAGGGTTAAATCAAGGGCAACTGGAATTGGTACTTCCATATTTGAAGATATTGCCTCTCATCCAAGGGGTTTCTTCAGTTCTAAATGACTGATGGGGAGTGCCAGGTATTTAAATTGCATAAACACTAAATACACCAAATAATGTTATTTTTAGCAACCTCATATAACTCCTTTAAAACCATTACAAAACTCCTTTTTATAGTGTGTCTTGAGCATTATTCCAGTAGGAATAACTGTTGTTCTATTGGTTCCCATCTGCCAGATTACATCACACCAATAGAATCCATCAAATACCAGTAGACAGTAGATTAAAACCAATAGAATTCCCATTATAACTCTTAAATCTAAAAAAAAAAAAAACATTATATATATATATATTGTGTTTTGCTTCTATTGTTATTTTCAGCAGGGAAGATTATAATGGTATTACTACTTTTACAGAATTTACTTTATTACTGAATTTCACAGGAAAGATTAGTTTATTTTGTATGAAAAAGAACTGTATCATTTTAGTCCTATTATGCAAAGTATTACATAGGTTGAAGGCTGATTTATTCATTTTTAAGTTTTTGGAATTTTATAAACAAGTGGAAAATGTGCTAAATATTTCATTTTATCCAAGTGACTGAATTTACATTTATTTTAAATGTGGAGCCAGGCACGAGTTGACACAGGTTGCGTGCAACATCTAGCTTGGTCCATATTAGTGTTCATTTTAGTCTCTCTCGTGCACAACATAGTTACCCAGTGCAGTGCTGATTAGGGAGAATGGAGGTGCACTCAATTAGTTGGTTAGGAAGACTGGCATTCATGCATTTGCGTTTTCTCTGGAACAGTCAAATCGCAGGGTTTGCGATTAGTAAATCACAACATCTCAAATCGCGATTGCGGTTCAATTTTGATTAATCGCACAGCCCTACTCACCACAGCTGTATTTATTTGATCTAAAAATTACAGTAAGAACAGTAATATTATAAACATGAATAAAATTTTAAATAACTGTTTTCTATTTGAATTCATTTTAAAATGTAATAAATTCCTGTGATGATAGAGCTGAATTTTCAGCAGCAAGAAACATTTCTTATTATTTAAAACTGTATGGAAAGTTGCAATGTTTGCTATTTTTGTTGAATTTTGTTATACGCTTTTTTCAGGACTTGTAGTAAAGAGTAAAAAAGAACATTTATTTGAAATATAATTAATTTTACAGACGTCGTTATTGTCACTGTTTGATCCATTTAAAATTATGTAATAAAAAAAAATAAAAAAAAGCTTTTGAATGGTAGTGTATTGGTAGGTATAGTATTAATATAGATTCAGTGCTGTCTGTCCTTTAGCTGCTCTATTTTACTTTGTTTCTTTAGGACTATTTTCCTGTTCGATTGCCAAGAGCAGCATATTAAAGCTAGACAAATTTGACCATTCATGCAAGTAACCATACTTTACCACGAGTGCTTGCTGGGTTTTACTCGTATTTTGAGGTTCTTGAATGTCATCTGGAAGGATAATGGTTACGCTTTGAATATGACATGCGCACACACACCTGCTTGCACTTTGCACACAGGTGACAGATGTTGTGGCTGAATGTTCCTAATGAAAAACTCTTCTCAATCCTTCTTATTGCTCCCTCTCCTCCTTTCCTTCCACTCTTAATTTCTCTCTCTGGCTCTGTCATTCCTTTTATACCATGACTCTGGCACAGCTATCTTCCAAATGGATTCTATTTTCTGCCTAATTTGGCAAATGTTTTGTCTCGGTAGAACTGGAGTGTAGAGTGAACTTGGGGGTGGGTGTCGAATTGTAGGACTGTGTACCATGATGAGTGTGCCTTCCAGAATCACTCAAAACTTTATAATTAGATTTTACTTGTGAATGGAGATAAGATGTGCTAGGTAGTGTAAAACCTGGTTTTGGACAGGCTATCGAAATTCTGTTCAGTATAATACAACAATTGGTTCCTGTCTTATAATTTGGTCCCTGCTGGACTTTTAGATTCTCTCTTAAAATGCACTTTTCACACTCTCACCATTTTATTTAACACAAAGTAATTTTCACCACATAGAGTATCACATGATGAGTTTAATAACATTATGTGATGGGATTAACGGTGGTGGACATGACATTTTTTTATTTTTAAAAAGTAAAAATAGCATTTCATGTTCCCTAAATAGCATTTAAAATGTTTAGTTATATTTGGCTCAAGTTCACAAATTTATATTAACAATCATTTTTGCTTACACTTTATTTTGAGCCCATTGGACATTCTACTAACTATAAGTAACTTTGCAACTACATGTCAACTAATTCACATCAATTTGCAACTATTCTTTCACTAACTCTCAGAGTAGACTGTTGGGTTAGGTTTAGGGTTAGCAGAATAACTTGACATGTAATTGCAAATTGTTTCTCATAGTCCGTATGTTGTATGTTATGGACCCATCAAAATAAAGTGTTAGAAGAAATGAATAAGCAGACAGTCTACTAAATACTCTAATGACTGCTAGTTGACATGTAGTGGCAAAGTTACTTGCTACTTGTAGTTGAATGCCTAAAGTTACTATCAAAATAAAGTGTTACCTATTTTTTTTTCTGCTCATAGTTTAAAAAGGAAGGGTATCTTGGCATATCTCTGTGACAGTTGATCCTGTTTTGACTTCCTTTGGAATGATATTTATGGGAGAAGTAAAAATTAATTAAATATCTGGATGTATTTAATCTCAAATATATGTTATTAAAGGGATATGAAAATTAAGTCATCATTTACTCACCCTTGTGTTGTTCTAATGGTGTATTCACGTATTTATTTTTCAGACCACAAAAGGAGATTTTATTTTTTAATGTCCCGCACGTTCTCATCTATACAATAGTACTATATGGCGATTAGCATCAAGCTTTTTAAAAAGGCACAAAGGAATCACAGAGTGGTCCCATGCGATGTGCCGTATATACCAAGTGTTTGGAGGGGTGACTGATAGGGTTTGGTGAAAAAATAAACCAAAATTTAACAGTTTATTGAAAAAATATCCTGACTTTCATTCATTACTGCACATTCATGAGACTCTTTTAGGCAGCCGTTCATTCCGCCTCACCCAGGAAAAGCACACAAATTGTGAGAAATCAAGATTGCTAAAATCATATCAAAAAACAATGCCTTGAAATTCCCCCCAAAATATTTGTGTATGTTCTTCAATGAGCTGAATGTCTCCATATCTGAACTCTGGTTGTCGTGACAGTCAAAATTACAGTTGACAGATGAATGCAATAACTTGTTGCGAACAGTTATATTTATCTCAGAGAAGAAAGTAGATGGATTTTATCTTGTCGTGTTTTTATTAATCTTGATTTTTTACAACTTGTGTGCTGTTCCTGGGCGAGTCATAGTCTACTGCTGCGCTAATAGAGTTTCATGAACAGTGCACAGAGACCACCAGCCAAAGCGAATATATTTGTTAAATAATGTCAAATTTCTGTCCGAACACATGGAATATGCGGCATGTGTTGCATGGGACCACTTTGATATTTTTGCATCTTTTTTTTTTTGCTGATATAATGCCATTATATGGACAAGTATGCCCTAACACACACACACACACACAAAAAAAATCATTTTGCAGTCTGAATAAGAAAGAAGGTCATCGGATATTATAACAACACAAGGGTGTATAAACGACGACTTCATTTACATTTTTGGGTGAATGATCCCATTTTGGGTCAGTAATTATGTATAATCTACTGCTATTTCTATATTAAATACATATAAATGCTGTATAATGACGCATTGAAGTGCTGCCACATTTTTTTTAAACTGAACTGTTGTTTAAGTGCTAGATCACACTCCCAGTATCGCAGTCGTATTGAATTTCTGTTGCTGTTGTCGAAAACCTTAGTGAGCCTCCCAACATTGTTTGTTGTCCCACACTGAAGATGACCCTGCCTGTGGGCGATTCACAGCCACTCTAATATTAAATACAGCAGCACATTTGCTCCAATGATACTGCATTGCTATCAGTTAGATGTGGGTAGAGGTCAGTTAGAGGATTATCATGAATGGCAAGTTTGAAAATTGTTGATGGAAAATTGGTGAAATGAATCCTGCGGGTGGTTAGTGCTTTTTCATTTTTGCTCAGAATATCCCTTTGTGGGCAAATTAGAATAATGCTCATAATTCTAGTATTGACTCAAAGACAGGGAGCCCTCAGCTGGAAGAGACCTTGGCACTCCGGCAGCCAGTGATTTGTGCACTGACAGCTGTAGTTAAGCTGAATGGCTCAGTAGAGAGCATGTGTGGAGTCTCTGTAGGTAGAAAGAGGGAGCGTGAGATGAGGAGGAGGTCTCCTTATACGGTCCTTCCTGAAATAGAAGGGGTCAAACCACAGCTTTTACCACAGCTGGGCACCTCCAATTAGACATGCTGCCAAACCGTCATTAATTCCCAGCATTTCATCTTCAGACGAGATGGCACACTTGCCCGATATATGGTGTGAGGTATCTGAGCTGGAACAAAGATGAGTGTTTATGTGTGTGTGAGAGTGGTAAATTGTCACCAATGCTTTTTCTCTCCATAAAGAACACATCTTATCTCAATATGGATATAATGAGATATTGTAAATGCTTTTATAGCTGGGCTAAATATTAGCATCCTCCCCCAGGCTGACATTTGCTTTTAGTATGAATCATACACTTGCTGCTCTTTTCTTTCATTGTTTGTCAAAAAAGATAAATTACTTTTTCATTATACTGTCTGTAGTGGAAGTAATAGACGTCTGCAAAAGTACACAAGTCTAATACACATTACAGTAATGGCCAAATAAATTGACCGGTGACTTAGTGCGTCCCACTGACACTCGCAAATTGTTATGAATTTTTCTCAGCGCTATTATAGCACTAAATTAATTAGAGGCAGATTCATGTATTTGTCTTTAATTTCCCTATACTTCCCGTTTACTTGCTATTACAACACCTTGTTAATGTATTGCAAACACCAAATCAGAACACTTTAGCTGTGTTCTAAAACCACACTGCACTCCTGGTAATCGCATAACATTGTGCTACAACTATTTAGAACACCTTTGCAGCTGTCTAGAAATGACTTAAGTTTCTTAAAACATTCAAATCTAGGTTGTGATGTTTAATGGTGAATAACTAGTGAGAGTGAACTGCAGCTGAAATTTGATTAAAACATTTTCAACACTTGTTTCTTTGTTTGAGAATGTTGTTTTGTTTGTTTGGGCTAATTCCAGAATTTCTTGGCGTGTTGCCATAAGCTTTCATTTTAATTAAGGTTGGTTTTATTTTTGTCAAGAAAGAGTTTTAAGTGAGAGCTGGATTTCCCCAAACACTTTTCCATGGTATTAATTTGCGATTATTGAGGGGGAAGTGATTGCTCTTTAGAGGATGATTTGTTACCATAAATATGTATGCTAATGAGACCGCCTCTATGGGATTATGATAGCTTTAATACACCGTCAGTTTGTCATTTTGATTTCCTTTAGTTAAGGCCATAAAACCTCTCGTGTGTGTGTGTGTGTGTGTATGTTCTTCATTCTGTGTGTCTTAATATGATTTTGGCAGTTTCTTTGAAACATCCCTTTTTAATTAATATGTTTAGAGAATTTCAAGGTTTAATCATAAATAGGATTTGCATAAAGCAGTTGCTATCGAGCTAATTTGTAAAGAGAATTAAATTAAACTTTATAAAGCGTCAACATCCTATATTCTTGAACGCGCCAAACCAGACTGAACTCAAACGGAGCACAGGCTATTAAAGATAATGGCTATGAGTGAAACTGTAATGGCCTGCTGCTTGTGACTAAGCCTTATTTGTTATTCTGCTCACTCTCATCACCACCACCCAAGTCCTTCTAATGTGATTTTTTTCAGTCATTTCACTTTTTACATGCCTGTTCTCCCAGTGCACTGTGGGAAAGTGTGGGTACCCTTTTGTTATTGTTCTGGATCATGGATCACAAGAGAAGTTTGATTATGTGTGGTCTTGGCATGACCCAAATACAAGCAATTAAAAATTCATAATGCGTGACAAATGAAATCTCATTTGTAGTTCATATGAAAAGGTTTATTAATTAACATCATGACCTGCAATGACCCGCCCCCTTCGTTACTGTTTGTAATGAGTGTTCGTTCTTCTCATATTTACTTGAAACATGAAATAAACATGAATAAACATCAGAAATTATGTTGGTTCAACCGCAGAAAGATGTTAATACACCATTTTTCAAGTTCTAGTCCACCTGACGTTAATCTACTTTCTTATCTGGTCTGTTTGACAGACAAAATGGCAGATTCTGCATTATGATTGGTCAGCTCGCCTGTCAATTAAACTCCCTGTGAAGGGACAAATGGGATAAGATGATGTGGTGTTTTAGAAGTCACTTATATCTATATACTACGACAGTCAGTTTAAATAATTAATGAATTAGTTATGAAAAAATAACACAATTAAATAATTTTAACGTAGTTAACGCACAGATCTGTACATCATCTTACATTTCATACAGTTGACTGTTGACAAATATGGTCCAGGACTCCATTAATGCAGCTATACCCTAAAATTAAAAATATTTGGGCAAAAAAAAATGTCCATGTATGAGTTCTTGTCTCATATTTATATCACATGATAAGCAATATTGCACAAGTTTTTGTGTTTTTTTGCTATTTTTGTCCCGAATATCACAAGTTTAAATGTGATTTAATACAACAGGTCAGTAAATAAGAAGTTAATATTGTGTTAAATTTTAAACACAATATTGTCTGTTTTTTGCTCCATTTTGCTAACAAAAATGTTATCAAAAAATAACATTTGCGCGTCTCTTGTGTTTAGTTTCTGAATGAATCTGTGTTCTGAATGAATCGGGTAAAACAATGATTCAAAGACCCATTCATAAAGTGAGTAATTTACTCAATTCCTGAATGAATCAGCCATTTGAACCAATCGAATGAATGAAAGACACCAACTGCTGACTGTTTTAGATTCTTATTTAGAGCATTATTTCATTATGTTTTGTTTGATGATGATATCTTATTGTTTTTACAGAAGCTGTCACATTCTATTCCTCATGTGTTTAACTTATTTGACCATTTTGGATCTCTCTCTGAGTTTACAATTATTTGGAGTAAGTCATTAAAATTTATCCCATTTACCTTTCTGTATTCAATTGGTTCAGAACTTTAAATATTTGTGGATAGAAGTATTTCTTTCACTGCAGGAAATTCTCTCAAAAAAACTATAATAGTATTCTAGCCAAAGTATCTTCAGATTTGGAAAATTGGTCTCATCTTCCTACTTTTCTTCAGGCTTGTATATTGGTGATTAAAATGAATGTTCTCCCACGTATTAATTTAATTTCTTCCATGATTCCTCTCGCTCCACCGGTTGGCTGCTGGGACAAACTCGATGTGTTTCACGGTATATATGGGATGGGAAACGTCCTCGTATTAAACTCACTACCTTACAACTAAGTAGATTAAGTGAAAGTGATGTGACATTCAGCCAAGTATGGTGACCTATACTCAGAATTCATGCTCTGTATTTAACCCATCCAAAGTGCACACACACAGCAGTGAACACACACACACTGTGAACACACACCTGGAGCAGTGGGCAGCCATTTATGCTGCGGCGCCCGGGGAGCAGTTGGGGGTTTGATGCCTTGCTCAAGGGCACCTAATTCGTGGTATTGCTGGCCCGAGATTCGAACCCACAACCCTAGGTTTAAGAGTCAAACTCTCTAACCACTAGGCAAATGATTTTTAGATTCTGAGCACCCCTAACAAAACATCTAATCTTGTAAAATGTGCAGTACTGCTGCTTCATATAAACGGAGTGCATGCGATCGCAAATCTCGAAAGTGAAACTAAAAAGCATTCATGCACTCAAAAGCAGTTTCAATGCCAGACATAATAGCGGCTCCCTGATGCCCGCCTGCAATTAATATAAGCCTACAGTATAATTATCCTGAAAATATTATCTGAGACTGGCTCAAATTGATATTGGTAATATTGACACCATCCTTAACTATATAGAGCAGACAGAACTCGCTGCTTTGACAAGGGGCATAGCAGTAGCACTGAAACACTGTCTAAGCTGCTCGCCAATCACAACGCACTGGGATAGCTAACCAATCACAACACATTTCATTTTTCAGAAGGCGGGTGTTCCTCAAACCCAGAACTAATTGAGCCGTTTGTGTCAGGCTGTGGAGAAAGTTATTGTAATGATTTAAATCATGTAAAAAAAAAAAATATTTTTCGAACCACTAAGCATGAGAGCATTTTCTAGTACATCCCCCAAAACAAAATCTAGACTTTGTAAAAGTTCATAATAGGAACCCTATAGTCAAAGCAGCACAACTGTTATTAACATTGAGAAAAGAAATGCTTACTGAGTACCAAATTAGCATATTAGAATGGTTACTGAATGATCATGTGACATTAAAAACTGTAGTAATGGAAGCTGAAAATCAGCTTTGATATCACAGGAATAAATTACATTTTAAAATATATATTTAAAAAGAAAATAGTTCTTATAAATTGTAGTAACACTGACATGAACAACACAATTCATGAGTTAAATTGTGAACTTTTTTTTTTTTTACTTTTTGACTTTAACTTTTTTAAAGCCATTTTAGTTATTTGATGTCTGGTTTGCATGCATACTTTTTTTCTTGTAGTCATTGCACTGACGCTGTGACACCAGTAGTCTGTGAACAGTCTGAGTTTGACACTGTCAGCGTGGCCTCGCAGGTGCAAACGTGCTGTCAGAGTCTAACCTCTCATGAGATCCTGTTACTAAAGCCAGACGTACACACTCTCTGCTCTGCATCCCCAGCGGACTCGCTGCTGTCTGTTCAACAGACTTAAGTGTGTCTCTTTGCTGTGATCAGAGGTCTTGCATGGGTATTCGAGCCAGGCTCCTCTGTCCTGCTCTGAAGTGAGGCGTGAAAATAGCATCCCTCTCCTCCTAGCTCCCTCCTCTTCCTTGTGTTGTTGTCCCTGCAATGCACTTCTAGAAACAGTCCTTTGTGTCTGTCTGGCTATTGTACCATGGGAGACCTGGTTTATAACAGATGCAAATAATAATGAGACTAACAATAGCCAATAGACACATCAGATACTCATCACTGTAAATCGTGACATTTTATGTATTTCATTTTTTCCAGGTGTACATTAGAATACTGGACAATGAGTGGAATGTGTATCGGCGCTACGCTGAGTTCAGGGTGCTGCACAATTACCTTCGGCCGCAATTCCCGCAAGTCGACACGTTCAATTTCCCACCTAAAAAAGCCATCGGCAACAAGGTATGTACTGCAGATTTTGTCTGTAATGGCAGGTTCTCTCTTTTCCTTGTCTTTGTATTGCTCGACTCACCTGACAATACAGGATTAGTAGGCAAATTAGTAGATGAACTATTTAACTAAGCAAATATTCAAACTTTAATTATTTATTTTATATTATCATTCATTTAATAATTTTTATTGATTTAAATTGTGTTTTTATCTTTATCATATATTTATTTATTTACTTACATCAACAGGGCTGTGCATCTTTTAGAATAGAATTCCTGAAATTTAGATGAATTTGAATTGCAGTGACAAAAGAGTTGAAAGACAGTTGCAGTTGAATATTAAAGAGTTTAAAAGGATTGAAATTCAATAGAGTTGTCTGGTGTGAAAGTTGTAATTCAGATTGAATTCAGAATTTGGCACAGCCCTGTACTGCAAAGAAAATTGCATCCAAAGCAACACGGCACGGTGCATCTACCAACTTTTAATCTGACATGAATGTATTTTCAAAGGATCACAGTTGTGGGAAACAATATATCATACACTTGAAAGTAGATTGTTGATTCTGTGCACAGCCGGCAGGAAACATTGTCAATGGCATAGTTTTAGTCCGTAACATTTAAACTTTTTAAATGACAGTAATCCAAAAATATGAGAAAACATGTCAACAGAGCACAAAAAGCCCTCCCAAAAAACACTTTCCATCAGAGCCACCATCACCACCTGCTACTAACCAGCCTAGATGACATCACTAGCCCCTGTTTCTGCCCTCACAATTGTTGTGCAGTATTTCACAGAGGTAGTTTTGCAATAAAAAGAGTGCAAAGTGATGTTTTGAAACTTGGAATAGATTTTTAGAAGTTGCAATGCTGTCATCTACTATTTTCAGCACTCCCAGGACGGATCATTCTCAGTTCTCTTAAAGGGTTAGTTCACCCAAATATTAAAATTATGTCATTAATAACTCACCCTCATGTCGTTCCAAACCCGTAAGACCTCCGTTCATCTTCAGAACACAGTTTAAGATATTTTAGATTAAGTCCGAGAGCTTCCTGTCCCTCCATTGAAAGTGTGTGCGCGGTATACTGTCCATGTCCAGAAAAGTAATAAAAACATCTTCAAAGTAGTCCATGTGACATCAGAGGGTCAGTTAGAATTTTTTGAAGCATCGAAAATACATTTTGGTCCAAAAAATAGCAAAAACGACGACTTTATTCAGCATTGTCTTCTCTTTCGTGTCTGTTGTGAGAGAGTTCAAAACACAGCAGTTTGGCATATCCGGTTCGCGAACGAATCATTCGATGTAACCAAATCTTTTTAAACCATCCATCCATCCATCCATCCATCCATCATCTTCCGCTTAATCCGGGGCCGGGTCGCGGGGGCAACAGTCTGAGCAGAGACGCCCAGACTTCCCTCTCCCTAGCCACTTCTTCCAGCTCTTCCGGGGGGACCCCGAGGCGTTCCCAGGCCAGCCGGGAGACATAGTCCCTCCAGCGTGTCCTAGGTCTTCCCCGGGGCCTCCTCCCGGTGAGACGTGCCTGGAACACCTCCCTGGGAAGGCGTCCAGGAGGCATCCGAAATAGATGCCCGAGCCACCTCAGCTGGCTCCTCTCGATGTGGAGGAGCAACGGCTCTACTCTGAGCTCCTCCCGAGTGACTGAGCTTCTCACCCTATCTCTAAGGGAGCGCCCAGCCACCCGACGGAGAAAGCTCATTTCGGCCGCCTGTATCCGGGATCTTGTCCTTTCGGTCATGACCCACAGCTCATGACCATAGGTGAGAGTTGGAACGTAGATTGACCGGTAAATCGAAATATTTTTAAACCAGTTCACCAAATCGAATTGAATCGTTTTAAACGGTTCGCGTCTCCAATACGCATTAATCCACAAATTACTTAAGCTGTTAACTTTTTTAATATGGCTGACACTCCCTCTGAGTCAGAATAAACCAATATCCCGGAGTAATTCATTTACTCAAACAGTACACTGACTGAACTGCTGTGAAGAGAGAACTGAAGATGAACACCGAGCCAAGCCAGATAACGAACGAACGATTGACTGTTCCGTCAGCTGTCCCGATATGTGAGTGAAAGTCTATCGCAGCGTGCAGTCGCTATAGTGCTGATGTGAAGCGCGCTCAAAGAGAGGTTATGGGTTTGAAGGCTGGTTTTGAATTACTTATTTAATCTAATAATTATATATAGCTACATAGTCCTCCACAGGAATTTAGGACCTGATTAATATAACTCTATTATACAGAGATTTGTAAAAATTATATTCCAAAACTTTTTTTTTTAAGTCTGGAAATTGTTTTTTTTTTTTATCGAATGGCATATCCAGGTTATTCATGACCTTCCAGACCCTAAAAGTGACTGATGCACGCTCTTAATAACTTGGTCCACCAATGTGATTGCGGGAATGCTTCGTTACCTCTCCCTTCTGTAATCACATGCTGGATCCATATCCCTGCTTTGTTCCGGGACCTCGCAATTTACAAATTAAGCACTGCTGTATACACTGCAAAAGGAGTGGTTATAATACTCAACATTGCCAAAAACGTGTAAAAAGAAATCTGATGCAACATGAGCAGATCTAAATGTAATGTAAATGGAATTGACACTTGTCATTCATTTTCACCTTTCCCTTAATTAATCACTAAATTTTGCAGGGGCATTTTGAAACCTTTTTTCTTAAATCTGGGGAGAAGTTTAGTTCATTTTAGTGGCATGTTTTTGTCCAAAGCACCTGTTTTTGACCCTTTGGTGTACTTATATATAGAGTTTTGCTGGCCAACTTCATTTCTATCACCATTGATTTTGCCACTTTGAAATTGTGGACACGTTTTCTAGCTTTTCATCTATAAGGCTGCTGTGCACTGAGTATAAGGGCAAGATTGCTATGTCATGTGGTCCTGCCCTCTGCCCCAGTGTCCATCAGCATCATCAGTGGGGCAGCACTGTATGCACTAATGAGGATAGTCCACTCTGACAGCACTCTGATTCCCCACCTGTCTTTTCATTTTCCTCTTTCCCCCCGCCTTAGTTCACCCAGGGGCAGGTAATTGGCTTGTGGCACTGCTTCCTCCCATTGCCTGTGATTTTTGAGAGCGTGCCAGGCAGAGCCACTGGCCCCTACGTGGCCCTTCAAAGGTAGACTTTTTAGAGCGTGAAAGACAGACCTGATTTAATGGGACCTAGACAGGCACTGCCAGTCTGCGTCCCACCTCAAGGACGGCCAATCAAAAGAGTCAATCAACCCCAGGGCTGGCGTGAAGACAGCACCCTTTGTACCTGCTCTGAGCACATTAGTTTTGCACTCCCAGCAGTCGGTTGTTGGTCTGGACTTCAAAAACGAGTTATTTTTAACCCCGTGCCACGTTTTGCCATCTTGCTCTTAACATACCACCAAGGACTGGAAAACAGCTGAGCAATTGTCAATTAGGAGATGTGTCTGCATCTGTCCTCGAGTAACTCGTTCTGCTCAGTGATAAGTTCCTGACCTCTCAGGGAAGTGGGTTTTGTTTATGTGCTGTGTAGAAGCTGCGCACATACACAGGGCAGAAGGACCCTCTTTGTTCTCTTTTTTTTCAGAGCAGAGAGCTGCTAACTGGCTTCCGCTAAAGTTTTAGCTAATACTTTGACTTGCAAATGCAACTGGAGTGTGGAAATCCTCAGGGCTCAGTTGGAACAAGAAAGCAGGGAGAAAATGTTGTGTAGCAAACAGGCTTTTAAAGTTGAAAAAGGCTGCAAGTGTGGAAGGATTTGATGGTGACAGGGCTTTTGTTGGTAATCATTGACCCATTGAGATTAGCTGTCAAGTTATCGTTAATTATTTTATTGTTTTGCTGGAGCTTAGTGGCAGTTGGTTAAAAAGGGGCTCCGTTCTTTTCTCTTGTGATACACGCCATTGCACACATATGATATCTGATCTTCCGCAGTCCTGAGCAAGTCGAATCATTGAGGTTCTCTAAAAGGGCCTGTAGAATGATTCTTTGTGGATCGACTTGTATGGATAAATCAAAGGTTAACAGGGTACTTCAGATTCATTGAGTGGCTCTTTCTTAAAAATACAAAGCCTGCACATGAAATATTCGTTCCCACGAATCAGGAATTTAGTCTCTCTTTTTAGTTCAGTAGAAATTTGTTTTCACTGCTTATTCATTTCTTCACTTATTTTAGCAAATCATGGCCACGTTGTACTAATTAATTTCCTCAATTTACCAAATAGTGATCATACTGAATTGTTGCCTCGTTTTTGATTTGGTTAGAATGATTGAATGATTGAGTACAACAAGGCCATGATTTGCGAAATGAGGGAATGAACAATTAACTTGTGGCCAAAAAAAAATTTTTTTGTCTGCATGTCATTTATGGGTCTCATATATGACGAAAGAGGTGGATGGATGTTAAGACAATTTTATAGTAGGCTTTTTAAATCTTATTTTTATTCAAAATTCTTCACGCATGTTTGTGGTAAGTAAAATGTTTAATTTTATATGATTACACAAATATTCTTTTTGTCATTAAATGTAATAATCCAGTGAGATTTTTGTTTGCCCAAGGAGTTTGTCCACAGCAGCCAGTGCTTCAAACAGAGATCAGATCTGACCATCATCCAGTCTGTCTGGAATAACACGAAGAAACAGAACAAATGGAGTCAGACTCAATCAAGAAGAACTGTGGCAATGTCTCTAAAATGCTTCAAGAAACCTGCTGATGATGGTGAGAACAGATCTCTGTGTGGAGCACTCGCTGTTGTCAGACTCCCTGTGCAAACAAAAATCTCACTGGATTAGTCCAATTAATGGCAAAAAATAATGGAAATGTGACCTGATATTTACTAGACGCACTACAGCAAAAGATAAAAATGATGGACTTAAAACCATTTTTTGTTGGTGAAAATACTAGTTACCTAAGACTTTTGCACAAATTTTTATTATATTTATATAAATTTAAGCCCGCCGGTGGTCCTGGAGGAGAGAGGGACCAGGAGCAAGATCCATGAATTGATCCAGCTCTGACTGTAGATCATGGTTGAGCCCTTTGCATTAGAAGAGCTGTAGCTGTTCTGAATCCGGGTACTGAAATCCAGGCTAGCCATTTCAGTACCCGCATCTTTCTTCTACATAGCCATGATGTTGTAATTGATGCAGTAAGTGGTCTGGCATTTTCATGTTGGAAAATGCAATGTCTTCCCTGAAAGAGACGACGTCTGGATGGGAGCATATGTTGTTCTAGAACTTGGATATACCTTTCAGCATTGATGGTGCCTTGTAATTTGCCCATGCCACACGCACTCATGCAACCCCATACCATCAGAGATGCAGGCTTCTGAACTGAGCGCTGATAACAACTTGGGTTGTCCTTGTCCTCTTTAGTCCGGATGACATGGTGTCCCAGTTTTCCAAAAATAACTTAACATTTTGTTTTTTTCTGACCACAGAACAGTTTTCCCCTGTGAAAACGTGTTTAGATATGGCTTCTTTTTTTACCTATAGAGATTTAGCCGGCAACAGCGAATGGCACGGTGGATTGTGTTCACCAACAATGTTATCTGGAAGTATTCCTGAGGCCATGTTGTGATTTCCATTTCCAGTGTAACTTTTCTGTCCTCTTATTGCTAGCTGTCCCAACTTTTTTGGAATGTGTAGCTCTCATGAAATCCAAAATGAGCTAATATTTGCCATGACATTTCAAAATGTCTCACTTTCAACATTGTATATATTTTTATACATTGAAATTAATTCTTTTATTATGCAAGGATGCGTCATGTTCACACACAAATCTGCTATTTCAAATAAAAGCTGTTTCATAAATAAAGTTTCCACAAACATATTGAGCAGCACCAAATCAACATCTGAATGATTTCTGAAGGATCGTTTGAGACTGAAGACTGCTAAAAATTCAGCTTTGCAAACACATGAATACATTACACTTAAAAATATAATTTAAATTATAATAGTATTTCACAGTATAACTGTTTTTGCTGTATTTGAAATATATTTTGAATGGTAGTGTATATAATTTAATATTAAGAGCATTATATTCTGTGTACAATATATACACAGAATATAAACCTTATCTCTCTCATGAAACCATGTTTCATTGATGTCTCTTGGTCAAGAGTCCATCCTGTAATTATGTTTGAACTGAAAGCTAACTTTGAACTGCGTAACATGGTTGTGTTCTCTTCAGGCCTAAATATCTGCCAATAGTTACACTGAGAAGAGTAATGATGAGAAAATGCAAATAATGCCTCAGTTGAGGAAACATATACCCCTTTGAAGGTGTATGCTCCTGATCATCTGCACACGCTGGATGAAATGAAGGACTGGCCTTGTCTAATCTGCATATTTGAGTCTATCATTGCTAGTCTCATCATTTATCTTGAGAGAGCAGATTGTGTAATTACCCATTCAGACCTTTCATGAGCCTCGCATAAACCAGTGCAACACTAGGCCCGCTCTTACGTCTCCTCTGACATAATCTTGAATTTTCTTTCAAATGTTGCTTTGTTTTCCACCTCAAAATCAAATAGATTTGAAACTTTGGTTATTGCACAAAAAAAATCCAACCATGCTATGTTAAAGAATCTCGATTATTACACTTTTTTGGCCCTTTTCATCATCCACCAAGCATAAAAGTCTGACACCTTTGAAAAAGTAATAGGACAAAAATATAAATCTAAAAGTTTCCTTGTTGCTTCCATATACTTCCATAGAGTGTGTATAATATCATTATATATCTAAGACTGCAACTTCTGTGATTGTCATGAAGCTCTCCGTGCTTTGGAATGGAATATGTATTTGGTGTCTTGTTGTGTCCATGACTCCATCTGTTTGGGCCATGTCAGGCCCCTTGCTGCTCAACCATACTGACAGCTCCTAAACAACTGATTTGTCAGAGGCTTGCCGGGCAAACACGCTAAATGCTCCTCAGCCTACCCGTCAAATGTGCCCTGAATACCAAGCAGAGCTACCGTGAACCCAGCCAACCACAGGAAGAATGATGACATCAAAGAGAGGCGACTGTCAGCACTCCTGTCAAACTGTCACCTCATAAGCTCCTCAACTCTGTTTTGATTAAATTTATTTATTTTTGTAAAAATTTTTGACTTAATATTTTTTTAATATATCACATTTACAGGCTCCCTTTTGCATTTTTTTTCTTCTTGTTCATGCTTCAGAACTTTAAAGGGGAGTACATTTTAAGGGAGCTGTCTTGGTAATTGAGAGATCATATAAAGTAGCCAGTGTTATCCTGTTAAAAACTCTTTTGATGAGTAGTTGTATTTACATTGAGGCAAGTAGCGTTTCTTGAATAGTTTTAGGTCAAACTCTCAGAGCTCTAGGAGAGTACACAGAGGTGGAAACTAATGAATTACATATGCTCGCATTACTGTAACAGAGTAGCTTTTTTGTGTACTTCTTTTTTTAAGTAATTTTTAAAACATGTCATTTTACTTGAACTTAAGTATGTTTTGTTTGCAGTATTGTACTTCACTACATTTTAAAACACAGTAATTACTGAGTAAAAAAAAATCGCTCCATGGGAACTACTGCAGTAAATAATAGGCAGGAGAGGAAACTGGTGCTAAAATTAGACGAAAGATGTAGACGGACAAGGGAGGCGTTAGTAATGCAGAGACCCAGGTGAAAACAAAACCCTGCCGTATACTGCTGAAGTTGAAATTAAGGAAATTAAGTGAACCCCAAATATTCAGATGTGTGCAGCACATTTTATGGAGGACTGTTTCCTGATCCTTGGAAAAGTAAACTACAATGCTGGCTGACTCACAGTCTGTACGTACATTTACATATTTTAGAATTTGCCACTGATAATTCATACACAAGTTTTGAGCAGTCTAGAGTAGCGCTTGTTTTTTGTCATTTCTCCGATCACAAATGCAGACATTTTTTAAGTTTAAGTGGTGTGATGCAACGCAACACGTAAAAAGACAGTATAAATTGTTATAATCCGTAATTATATCCCAACTAGATGCAACAAATGCTTAGTTTATTATGGGTTTTAATGTTTTTTGACTTGTCTCGCCGGTTTTCTGACCGGGACATGACATGACAGTATCGTAAGAGGCATAACATTTCTGTCACATGCATGAGACATTCAGCCAATCACAACGCACTAAAATGCTGGCCAATCAGAGAACACCTCGCTTTTCAGAATGATGAGCTTTGTAAAACTCTACGCGTTTCAGAAAAGTGGGGCATAGAGGAGAATCAATAATGTTCAGTATGTGGAAAATAATGTGTTTTTTGAACCTTGAACTAGGGCTGGGCGATATGACGAAATATATCGTCTGGACGATATAAAATGTCTATCGTTTTATATAAGAACGATAAGGCGTTTACGACAGAATTTTACGTCAAGATGCACCTCACGCAACGGCATGCCCATGCATGCTGCAATACATTAACAAACATGGAGGAAGACGGTAGTAGACACGGTTTAGACCAGGGTAATTCTCAACAAGATGACCAGCCAACCCAAACCAAGGAGCTTGTACCTAAAAGAGGAGCGACTTCTGTTGCATGGACGCCTAAAACGGATGAAAAAGTTGAAATGTTTTTAACTCGATGCGGTGCGGACGCGCCTGGAACCACCACACTTCCATTATGACCGCGCATACAGCGTGCCTACATTGGAAATAACGAACTTGAGCGCGCAAAATACGCAATATGTGAACGGCTCCACAGGCTTTTACCCGTGGCACACCATATAGCCACAGCTCCCGCAAATGGAAGATCACTTCTACTGTTGCCAAGCATATCTACACGGTCGATAATAGCAGGTTGAAATATTTTAATGGCAGGTGTTAACATGACCAACAGTCTTGCTTGAAAAAAAGGTTCTAAATAAAATAAATATTTAGTCTATACTACCTTTATTTGTTTTGTATATCATTTCAAACTGCATTTCCACATTGCAATTTTATATATACTTTTCATAAACTGAATTAACAGAAAAATTGCTATATCGTTATGTATATCGTTATCGGGATATCAAATGAGCTATATCGGGATATGACATTTTGGCTATATCGCCCAGCCCTACCTTGAACCCTGGCTCCACATCATAATATCTGTCAGCCATCGACGATGGACCATGTCATCGTCTATCGGCCCAACCCTAATGTCTGTGTTCAGTGTGTATTTATTATGTATATATAAATACACACACGCATATATTTATATGTCTAAATTTATACTCATATAATTTACATTATAAATAAATATATTTAATATATAAACATAACATATTTTTCTGAAATATATACAGTACATGCATTTGTGTGTATTTATTTATACATATTAAATATACACAGCACACACATATTATGTAAACAAAAACATTTACATCATTTTGTATGTGATTAATCACAATTGTTTGCCAGCATTTTATGCCATATATATATATATATATATATACATAGTATATACAGTCATGTGAAAAAGTTAGGACACCCTAATGTATTCCATGTTTTCCTTATCATGACAAAAAAATAACTGGTCCTTTCCAGATCTTTAAAATTTGGAAAATAAAACCTCACATGAACAACAACACACAACATATTGCACCGTGTAATTGTTTATTTTGTAAAAATAAAGTGACAAAATTGGGACACCCTTACTGTTAACATAAGCATGAGGAGGGTAAGTAGCAGTCAGACAATGCTAATCAATGCCTTTGATTAACTGATCATCAGCAAGTGTGAGCACCTCTATAAAAGCTATGTTTTGGCAGTTTGCTGGTCTGGAGCCTTCAGGTGAGTGTTAACACAATGTCAATAGAGAAGCAATTGTTGATGCCATCAATCTGTGAAGTGTAATATGGCCATTTCCAATCAATTTGAAGTCCATCATTCTACAGTGAGGTAGATTATTCACGAATGGAAGACATTCAAAGCAGACACCAATCCTCTCAGGAGTGGACATACCAGCAAATTTACCCCAAGATCAGACCATGTAAAGCTCAGAGAAATGGCAGACAACCAAAGAATGCATAGTTTTAGGTTTGCATAATTTTTCTGGAATAATGACTTTTGAACAGATGAGACCAAAGTGGAGATGGTTGGCCATAATTCACAGCGCCACATTTGGTGAAAACCTAATCAGCACAAACACCTCATACCAAAAGTCAGACATGCTAGTGGAGGGCTGATGATGTTGGGCTTGGTTTGTAGCTTGGACAGGACCTGGGCACCTCAAAGTCATTCAGTTGACCATGAACTCCTCTGTGTACCAAAGTATTCTAGAGTCAAATGTGAAGACATCCATTTAACAGCTTTAGCTTGGCCAAGATTGGGTGATGCACCAGGAAATTGATCCAAAGCACACCAGCAAATCTACAACAAAATGTATGAAAAGAAAAGAATCAAGGTTCTGCAATAGCCCAGTCAAAGTACAGAGTTCATTCTGACTGAAACCATGTGGTGAGAGCTGTGTATAAACAAATGGCCAAAAAAACATCAATAAACTTTAGCACCGTTGTAAAGAAGAGTGGACCAAAATTCTTCCAGCACAATGTGAGAGACTGATAAAGTCATACAGAAAATGATTACTTCAAGTTATTGCTGCTAAAAATGGATCTACTGCCAATTGAATCGTCGGTGTCTAAACTTTGTCACACATGCCTTTTCCATCTTGGCTTTATTTTTGTTAATCAAATAATGACACTTTGTTATATGTCATGTCATATTGTTTATCTGAGGCTTTATTTCCAAAATGTAATACTTTCCAAGGACCAAATCATGTTTTTTATTATCCCCTGATACAGAAAACCATGGAATTTAATAGGGTGTCCTAACTTTTTCACATGACTGTGTATGTGTGTGTATATATATATATATATATATATATATATATATATATATATATATATATATATATATATATACACTGATCTAAAGGATTATTAGGGACACCATACTAATACTGTGTTTGACCCCCTTTCACCTTCAGAACTGCCTTAATTCTACGTGGCATTGATTCAGCAAGGTGCTGAAAGCATTCTTTAGAAATGTTGGCCCATATTGATAGGATAGCATCTTGCAGTTGATGGAGATTTGTGGGATGCACATCCAGGGCAAGAAGCTCCCCTTCCACCACATCCTAAAGATGCTCCTTTGGGGTTGAGATCTGGTGACTGTGGGGGCCATTTTAGTACAGTGAACTCATTGTCATGTTCGAGAAACCAATTTGAAATGATTCAAGCTTTGTGACATGGTGCATTATCTTGCTGGAAGTAGCCATCAGAGGATGGGTAAACGGTGGTCATAAAGGGATGGACATGGTCAGAAACAATGCTCAGGTAGGGGTGGCATTTAAATGATGCCCAATTGGCACTAAGGGGCTTAAAGCGTGCTAAGAAAACATCTCCCACACCATTCTTCACCATATGGTGAAGACTACTTGCTGAAGTTCAAACCGACCATCAGAATGGAGAAGAAATTTAAGTGTACAGTTGGGATCGAAAGTTTGGGCACCTTTGCAGAATCTGTCAAAATGTGAGTAATTTTCAAAAAATAAGAGAGATCATACTAAATGCATGTTATATTTTACTTAGTACTGTCCTGAGTAAGATATTGTACATAAAAGTTATTAACATTTAGTCCACAAGACAAAAAAAAAAATGCTGAAATTATTAAAAAAAAAACACTCAAAAGTTCTTCAGTTTTCCAGCATCTTTGCATATTTGAACCCTTTCAAGCAGTGACTTAATGATTTTGAGATGCATCTTTTCAGACTGAGGACATTTGAGGGACTCAAACACAACTATTTAAAAAGATTCAAACATTCACTGATGCTCCAGAAGGAAACAAGATGCATTAAGAGCTGAGGGGTGAAAACTTTTGAACACGATGAAGATGGCCAAATTTGTCTTATTTTGTTGAAATATAATTTTTTTTCCATTTAGTTCTGCCCTTCGTAAGCAACAGAAGATACTTGTATGTTTCCCGGTACACAAATTAAGTACAATTTACCTTGATCTTCAAATTCCAAAAGTTTTCACCCCCCAGCTCTTAATGCATCTTGTTTCCTTCTGGAGCATCTTTGAACGTTTGAATCTTTTTAAATAGTTGTGTTTGAGTCCCTCAAATGTCCTCAGTCTAAAAAGATGCATCTCAAAATCATACAGTCACTGCTGGAAAGGGTTCAAATATGCAAAGATGCTGGAAAACTGAAGAATCTGCAGGACCTTAAAGATTTTTCTGAAGAACGCTGCTCAGTTTAACTGTTCAGAACAAACAAGGGACTCATGCACAACCATCACAAAACAGAAAGACAGTCAAGGATCATCAGGTAAGAGCACACAGTATTAAGAACCAAGGGTTCCCAAACTTTTGAGTGGGGTTATTTTAATTATTTCAGCAATTTTTTTGTCTTGTGGACTAAATGTTAATATCTTTTATGTACAATATCTTACTCAGGACAGTACTAAATAAAAAAATAACATGCATTTAGTATGATCTCTCTTATTTTTTGAAAATTACTCATATTTTCACAGATTCTGCAAGGGGTGCCCAAACTTTCGAGCCCCACTGTATTTAAGTGACTTTGAGCATGGAATGATTGTTGGTGCCAGACGGGCTGGTCTGAGTATTTCAAAAACAGCTGATCTACTGGGATTTTCATACACAACCATCTCTAGGGTTTACAGAGAATGGTCAGAAAAAGAGAAAATATCCAGTGAGCCGCAGTTATTTGGATGAAAATGCTTTGTTGAGGTCAGAGGAGAATGGGCAGACTGGTAAGAGATGATTGAAAGGTAACAGTAACTCAAATAACTACTCGTTACAACCAAGGTATGCAGAATATCATCTCTGAATGCACAACACGTCGAACCCTGAAGCAGATGGGCTAAAGCAGCAGAAGACCACGCTGGGTGCCACTCCTGTCCGCTAAGAACAAGAAACAATTTCGCACAGGCTCACCAAAATTGGACAACAAAATATTGGAAAAATGTTGCCTGGTCTGAGGAGTCTCAGTTTTTGCTGAGACATTTAGATGGTTGGGTCAGAATTTATGGATCCATCCTGCCTTGTCTCAACGGTTCAGGCTGGTGGTGATGGTGTAATGGAATGTGGGAAATTTTCTTGGCACACTTTGGGCCCCTTAGTACCAATTGAGCATTGCTTAAATGCCACAGCCTACAGAGTATTGTTGCTGACCATGTCCATCCCTTTATGATTACAGTATACTTCCAGTCTACTTCCAGCAGGATAATGTCACAAAGCTCAAATCATCTCAAAATGGTTTCTCGAACATGACGATGAGTTCACTTTTTCTAAAATGGCCTCCGCCATCACCAGATCTCAATTCAATACAGCTTTTTGTGATGTGGTGGAATGGGAGATTTGCATCATGGATGTGCAGCCAACAAATCTGCAGCAACTACGTAATGCTATCATGTCAATATGGACCAAAATCTCTGAGGAATGTTTCCAACACCTTGTTGAATCTATACCACGAAGAATTAAAGCAGCTCTGAAGACAAAATGCAGTCCAACCCAGTACTAGCAAGGTGTACCTAATAAAGTGGCCTGCGTGTGTGTGTGTATGTGTATATCACTGTAATCTTGGAATTAATCTAGATTAAAATGGCTCATATGAATTCTGCCGAAGGCATTCAGAATATGTGTGCTACCCAAATAAAATAATGACTAAAAGTAACGTCAAGTCTTTGAGAACGGGTTTCTCAAGACAGGTGATGCATTAGACCAGGGGCTCATCTCCTGTTTCCAAAATGCATAACAAACTGCTTGAGAAAGCTGTAAACGAATTCCACATTGCAAAAGGTGCAAACAACCTTATGCCTGTTTCACACATAATCCGTCTGCAGTGCGTATGCATTGCATTTTTTTTTTCCACACCCATGTTAACGGATTCCAGCGTTCACGTGGTTGTAGTCCGTCAGTACGTTCCAGGAGCGTTGCGTCTGCAGCAGTGCAGTGATTGTTTACGTACCGAGTAGCAGACTGCAAATGCATCCTGTGTGAAAGCACATCGTGCTGCTTCTGCACTACATATGAAACACACACAGACTGCATACGCACTGCAGACAGATTATGTGTGAAACAGGCGTGGGTTTTGTTAAGGTTTCCATTGGAAATTTTTTTTTTTTTTTTTAATTCCCTGAAGCAAACCCGGCGGCATCTTAGGTGCATCCATGTTAGCAAGTCACATTTGATTTGGTAATTAGATTTTAAAGACTCGTTCTCACCCCCTACAGATTCTGCTAGGTATACATCCACGCTAAAATATCAAGGTGAAAGTCATCATAGCTCGCGTAGTATAGACCCAGCTCCCAACCCAACTTTGAAAATAGATTAACGGCGATAATTTTTTTTTGCCCGATAAGAGTCTCACATTAACGCAGCACGTTAATGCTGATAACGGCCCACCACTAAAATATATATAGAGAGTTTGGTTCCAAAATGCGATAAACACCATATATATATATATATATATATATATATATATATATATATATATATATATATATATTAGTGCTGTCAATCGATAAAAAAAAATTAACTAATTAATCGCACAATTTTTTTAAATTAATCGCGATTAATCGCGATTAATCACAATTAAAAGACTGAAACTTTTTGGATATGTAAATGTAAAATGTAAATAATTAATGTAAACTCAAGACAAAGAAACTATTTAAATTCAAAATATGATTGTTTATTGGAATTTTTGTTTAACTTGTAACACAGATTTTCTCATGTAAACAACATACCTGCAATAAACCATCAATATCCTCCAAATTAACTGTTGGCTTGAAAGCCATATTTATTACAGAAATAAAAACACAGACATGTAAGTACCATTTGAATTTCAAAACAATCAATGCCAATAAAAAACAAAAATGATTTCCATGTTGAATTCTAAGTGGACTGCAAAAAAATTCCAAAATTATAGTCATTGCCAGTGCTTTAAGTGGGCCGGTATGCACCGGTACTCAGTACCGCCACTTCCAAATATAGCTTTTGAGCGTACCGCCACCTCTCCGTGCGCCCAGAACGCCCAGAACTCATTTGGACATCTGTTTTAATAGAGGTTTTAATCTTTTACCTGCACTGCCAATTTTCAGAGCGCACTTCACAATGCAAGCTTCCTAATTCATCCCACCTAGAGCATAAACTACATTACCCATTCACCCTTAAGTTATACAAGTGAATAGCGCATGTGTCGCCTTTCCCACTGTTAAGTGTCAACAACTCAACGTGGCCGGAGAAGGTGTGTGAAACTCGTTATGAGTGTACACCACACTCGGTTCGGTTAACTTAATATGTTTTCTTGGCTTCAGACTCTGAATACTGCAAGAACAAGACCAGAATCAGATGATTTGCTGACTGACACCTCACCAAATTTGAATCCTATCACTGCAGGTCAGACTCAAGCTAATGAAGTAATGCAGCTCTTTCAGGAAGGGTGACCAGAAAAATTCGTGACAGTCCCGAAATCTAAACTGTTGTCCCGACTCCCGAATCTGGCCCTAATTGTCCCGGAAGTTATACTAAAGCAAAATCTTGAGTATTTATTGTCTGATAAACATTAAAAACTGTCTGCGGAGGTTGAGTCGTCCTGCAGCCAGTACAAAAAATACTCCGCTACACAATTATTTCGTTATTTTCGTTTAAGCTTATTAACGTTAGCGTTACAGAAAGGTCTGATTTACGCACTGTTACAACAGTCATTGTTTTTTTTGTTTTTTTTTAAACAATGACATTTGAGTTCATGATTTTAATGTTGCTGTTTCTTGTGGCAGACTGAATGAAGAGTAATGTTTCTTGTGGCAGACTGAAGAGTAATCTGGCAGAGTTTTATACTGAAACTTTCCGTCTAAAAGTCCTTCCTTGGTCTTATCCATATTTCTTTGCACGTTGAACACACATAGGCCACAACCGGAAATAAAAAAAAACTGCAACCGCGCTAATTGCGTTATTTTTTTTAACGCGTTAAATATTTCAAATTAATCGAATGCTTTAATGCGCTAATTTTGACAGCACTAATATATATATATATATATATATATATATATATATATATATATATATATATAAATAAATTCTGGCAAAATCAGTATTGTATCTGGTTGGTATTGAAAAGTAAATTTTAAATTTTACGCAAAATGCATTTTTCAGAAAATTATTTGGTCGTGTTTTCCGTATCAATAATATAACCAAATCCCTAATATATTGCCCTATCATAATCCACAATATTAGCACTTTTTACTGTAACAATGACTTCTAGACTTGCATTTCTGTCAGAATCAGAAATAGCGTTGTTGCCAAGTGTGTTTACACACACAAGGAATTCGTCTTGGTTGAGAGGAGCTTCCAGTGAAGAAAGTACAGACCTTGGGCCCCATTTTAACGATCTTAGCGCATGGTCTAAAGCCCACAACACAGGTGCACTCAGGGCGTGTCCAAATCCACTTTTGCTAGTTTAATGATGGGAAAACAGTCAGCACGCCCAGGCGCATGTTCTAAACTATTTGTCCATATTCTCTTTATGAGTAATGGGTGTTTTTTGGGTGTAACGTGCAATAAACCAATCAGAGTCTCATCTCCCTTCCCCTATTAAAAGGCATTTTTTCGCCTGTGCCATGGCGGGTTTGCTATGTACATCTCTATGCGGGTTCGCTATGGCAGAATGTAATTTTTAAAAATGTTTGTGTGCTATTGTGCGTCCCTGTGTGTGTAATAAGCAAAGTGTATGCACGTTGTGCTCCCGCCTATAGGGACATATTACTTATGCGCTCTTTAAATAACAAAGAAAAAAAATTGCGCCAGACTTCAGACCAGTTTTGATTTGGTCTATTGCGCAGACTATTTTCTGTTCCTCAAAATAGCAACGCGCCAATAATGCGCCTGAACACACCTCTTTTTTAGACCAGCAAGACGATGGGCACAAATGCATTTGCTATTTAAACAACGTCGTGCAGGACGGAGGATGGGAAAATGAGAACTATGTCGGGCTGAAACTAGCAAAAACACTTGTGCCGGGTGTATGATAGGGCCCCTAGTGCAGACATAAATTAAGGTAACAGAAGGAAATATAAATTATAAAAGATATAAATTAAGGTAATATAATGAAATATAACTCTAATAATTAAGAGAAGAGACAATTAATGTAAAAAATAACAGCTATATGGTAATAACAAAATGTAGTTATATACAAAATATAGAGAAAATAGAAATAATTATGAATGTGCTATTTTACAAATGAAAAGATTTGAGAAGTTATGTACAGTCCTGAGATGTTATGTGTTGTTAAGGTGAAATATAGCCTGATGTATTTTAGTTTTTTAATCATTTAAATATTCATAATTAATTGTAACAAGGAGTCAGAGGCGTTCGGATCCATGTGCGGAATTTTATTAAGAGAATGGTCATACAGGCAGAAGTCAGGAATGGTGTCAGGTGTGTAAGGGATATCCAGAATCATTAACGGTAACAAGCGGAGATCGGGGCAGGCAGCAAAGAATCAGAGTCGGTTTAAACAATCCAAGATAATACATGGGAAGAACAAACACAAGGGAATACGCTCGGAAATGCTAGACAGGCTAAACAAGACTTCACAGTGAGTGAGAGTGATTGTACTGCTTATGTGTGTGTAAATGAGGTGCAGGTGTGTCAAGGAAATTGGCTGATGAATGAGGTGCAGGTGTGGCAAGGTAATTGTGATGCAGTGACTCATGGGGAATGTAGTTCGGGTGTGGTGCAACAGTATGAGAGGTGCTAGTGTCCAACTGACATCTGGTGGTTGATGGGTGGAATGGTCCTGAGTGGAGTGCCCTCTACTGAAGTTCATGGGCACTCCATCTAATGATCGTGACATTAATAATATTAATATTATTATTATTATTATTAATATTTTATAATAATATCATATAAATATTAGTAACTTTGTCACTACTAGCCCATTAAATATAATATTGTAAAATTATTATTAATTATTAATAAAGTAATTTAATAGTTATAACAATCATATCAATTTAATGTATAACACAGGTAATATGATCATGATGATGATGATTTGTCGTATTTTTCATTTTTGATCAAATATTCAACCTTACTGAATTAATATATTCTAAATATATTAGAAAAACAATTATATAAGCTTTGTCTATGCCTCTTGCTATTTTTTTTATTTATCTGTTCATTTGTGTTTGGTTTGAGATTGCTCTCTTCCACTCATTTGAGTGTGACTGTGGTTTTGTCTGTGTCTTGTGCAGTAGGTTTATTTCATCCACTCATAGCTTGATAGGCTGATGGAGGGATTTGGTAAGTCTGTCCAGGGATTGGCTGTTTAGAGGATGTCAGTACAGCGATAATGGGCACATCCTCCCTAGGCACGTCCTCACTGTCCCTGCTCTCAGCTTCAGCATAAATTACTTCCTTGTCACATGTTAAACCCAGGTCTGTGTATTAAGAGTACAGCTCTAGAGACGGTTTAATTTAACCATTTATTTATTCCACTATTATGACTAATCACCATTTAAAAACTCCTTGTCAGAAAGTGGCAGAGGTGCACAACAATAGCAGTTATTAAGCTAATGCTTTAATCTAAAGGTACAGTTATTACAGCACACTTCTCACAGGGACAATATCCCTTAAGTGCTTTAATCAAGGGCACAACGGCAATAGATCAATGATTGCTGCCTACAAAATTCAATTCTACAGTCATTACCTTCGCTATTTAAATGTTACCACTTACAAGCAAGCAGATTGCAAATTATCAATGCAGAAACTGACATATACATTTTCATATACAGACAAAAGTACAAGAAAAGCATGAAAGTTTTTTGTTCTAATGTATTGGCACAACAGGGTGCACAGACTTTATTTTCTAGTGGTGTGAGTGCAAATAAGTGAGCTGAACTGATGGAATGAATGAGAAAAGGGATACCACATTTGACATGCACTGTTATATTCTAAAGTGAATACAAATGAGTTATATTCCTGTTATGCGTCATGTCAGTACAATATTTTTACGGTACACTGTAATATTTTGTTTTCTTCAATGATTGATCAAAAGTGACAGTAATGACATTCTTCCAAAAACTTACATAAAAAAAAAGTTTATTCTGTTTTTGTGGATAATGTAAATGACTTGTTTGATTAAATTATTCCAATGTGAAATAATAAGTGGCTAGAGATGTAGAAGAGAATAATAGCATGGAAAGAATGCATGTCTTAGTTTATTCAAAATACAATATTTTCCATGAATGCAGGAATATAAAATAGCTATACACAAGTGAACATGTAAATAGCTATACACATGTAATAGCTATACACAAGTGAACATGTAAATAGCTATACACATGTAATAGCTATACACAAGTGAACATCTATCTAGATTATCTGTGTTCTCATATTGTACTCATATTGTTCATCACATCTCTTGTCTCCAGGGGGAACAATTACAGACATTTGACCATCCCTGTGACCCACAATCATGATTAAAATGAGCAAATGTTCATGTTTGTTCACACTTTGGTGCATACAGTGTGATCTTCACTGCAGCTGGGTTGCACAGATGTAGAGAGAGATGATACTGTACTACATAGCCTCAGGTCAGAATGAGAGCAGAAATTCAGAGGAACTTTGAGAGAATGCTTAGATGTTGCACAGTATGGACATTACAGTATATTCCCAGGATGCAAAAACTATTCAGCTAAAAAGCCTATGGGCTTTTGTCTTATAATTATATTATATGATCAGTTTAGAAATAATATGCATAAAAAAGAGCGTTATTTTTTCGTGAATATCTTTATATATTTTTAAAGGGGGTGTTGGGGCGTGAAATGCTCGTTTTCACTCAATATCCTGTTAATCTTGAGTACCTATAGAGTAGTACTGCATCCTTCATAACTCCAAAAAGTCTTTAATTTTATTATATTCATAAGAGAAAGATAGTCTGTACCGATTTTTCCCGGAAAAACACGACTAGCTGGAGGCGTGACGTGTGGGCGGAGCTAAAGAATCACGAGCGCCAGTAGGCTTTTGCGTTGAGAGAGTTTGGAAGCTGTGACATTACTGTGAAGAAAAAACCATCCAAAACAAACCATGGCTAACAATCAGATTCAGCGTATATTTATGATCCAGAATCAGATCCAGAGGCTGAAATTTAACAAGAGTAGCATCAGCAACGACGTCTCAATGTGGTATGTACTGAAACTGTATATATTTGCTTAGCGGTTTTGGAAAATGATTAAGTTCCACTTTGTCGTCTTTTTTTTTTTTTTTTTAAGCTGTACATGTGGAAAGTGCAGTTTGATGACAACATCGCATGTTGTTTACTTGATGTGCTTACGCGCCAATAGCTAAGTTAACAACACAGAGATATTTGAAGCAGTTTTACTCGTGCAGTTTGAAGACAACATCGCATGTTGTTTACTTGTGTGCTTACGCGCCGATAGCTAAGTTAACAACACAGAGATATTTGAAGCAGTTTTACTCACCGCATGCGGTTCCAACACACGATCGTGAGCCTTTTTCGTTGGGACTGCATTATCCTTAAGAAATAAACGATGTGCAAATCCGGCGTCAAACTGGGACTTGTTTGTAAAACAAGCATCTTCGAAATGCAGGGGAACAAACAAAAACACTTGCACAACTCCGTTGATGCTCTGTAAAAATAAACTCCATCCACTGGTCCCTTAATGCAGTTTTTTTTTTTGGTAATCTGTGCAGGGTTGTCTTGCCCTGGCAACCAAAAACACACTCCTTTTGTGACATTTCACGACGCTCTCGCTCTGATCAGTGAATGTCTGTGCTCTCTCATTGCTCTCAGTGC
The DNA here is from genome assembly GCF_023724105.1 of Carassius gibelio. Taxonomy (NCBI): domain Eukaryota; kingdom Metazoa; phylum Chordata; class Actinopteri; order Cypriniformes; family Cyprinidae; genus Carassius; species Carassius gibelio. Next base: position 13,498,891 of record NC_068407.1, read on the forward strand.
TCTGCTATACGGGAGCGCGCGCTCCTCCGGCAGACGTGCCCTTAGGACCCATATAAGGAAATTCCACTCCATCTAACGTCACATAGAGCCATACTCGAAAAAAACTTTCCGAAACTTGTGACAAACCGGAAGGAGTATTTTTGGAACAGAAATACTCCTTCAAACGTACAACTTAATTTTTGAAACTTTGTCCATGTTTAGCATGGGAATCCAACTCTTTAACAGTGTAAAAAACTCAGTATGCATGAAATAGCATTTCACCCCCCCTTTAATGTTTATTTTAATAAATGCAGGCTGGATGAGCAGAAGAAACTTCTTTCAAAAACATAAAAAATAGTAATGTTTCCAAACTTCTGGTCTGTACTGTATATATAACTTGAGGATAAAAAATTTACATTGGATTGCATTTCATTGTTAGGTGAACTACTCGTTTAATCATTTGGTTCTTTCTAGCACAAGATTTCGAGTGGAGGATGAGACTTTCTCTTCTGACCCTCCTTCTGCTGTGTGCTGAATTATTCACTGACTCTCTGCAGGTTCTCGTACATTTTCTGACACATTTGTTCTCATCATTGGCCTTTCCCAACACCTGGTTTGAGACATTAGTATCCATATTTTCTTGAGTGCACGAGTCTGGAAAGTTCTTTATGGTTCATAACACATCGTCATTATGGTACTGGCTACCTGCATCATACATTATTGATTTCCCACCATTTGGCTTAAACAAAAGGTTGAGGGAGGCGCAGAAATAGAAGACAGTCTGTTGTCTCTTCGGGCTTCTTGGGCGCAGCTTTATAATTGAACTCCACATTATCTTTGCATTAAAGATGACAGCCCCAGGAGGACAGCCCTTTTCTCATTAATGCAGTGTTTGCCATTTCTGCTTTCTCTAGTCAAAGTGAATAAATTATGACTCCTGGATTTTGTGTGCATATGGAACATGCCTGATGTGTGTGCCAGTTTTTTTTTTGGGGGGGGGGGGGGGGCGAATATGTGGAGAGAACACACAGGAAAACACACATGATCTCTAATGAGTTGCTTGGTTCCTATGAAAACTTTCTTAATAAAAAACTTTCAGTGTGTGATGCTGCAATTGTAAATAAGTTTATACTTTCAGACCATGTCCTGAATAAGTATGATAGGATAGATAAACAATAAAGAAATAAATAGCAATAAAAATATTTTAATAGCCAGCTGTGAAGAGTTCTCTGTTCAGTGCAGTTAGAAAAATTGCTTGTTTTTTTTCATAATACTATGTAAAAAGATTGGGTGTGATTTGGAAATGTCTCCTGAATTCTGGTTAAATTCCTAAATTTGAATTGAATTTGACGTGAGGTAGCAAACAAAATGCAAAATTGCAAGAATGTAAATGTAAGAAAGCTTTAAGGACACATGACATTTTAAAACAAAAAAATTAAGTTTGTAAAGACAAAATTTGGATATTGGCTTTGCAAAGTGTTGTTTGTGAATAAAAAAAAAAACTTAAAACGTAATAATTCCCTTAACTCTCCAGCAGAAAAGAGGCAACTTGGGCATCACTACACAGAATTTTCTCAGTCATGAGATCTTCTCACCTTCTGTACCTGATACTGAGCTGACTCAAATATGTTCATAACTAACAAATGTTGTCACTCGTTTTTTATTTCTTTTTTTCTTTTACCTTTTCTTCTTCTTCAGCCATACAAGTACTGATTGTTCAAGTATATCTTCAGATAAAGCCCAATAATAAGTATGTTCATTGTCTAATTTTCCCTTTAATAAATCATTGTTTGTGTTCCCGGGTGAAAGAACTTTAAATTGGTGTAAATTCCAATTCATTCAATTATGAATTTATAGAATAGAATAGAGATCATTTATAGAATAGAGATCATTTCAAAGCAACTTAACAGTGTTAAAAAAGTTCTGTCATTATTCAACTCAAGTCAGTTCAGTGTTGGTTCATATCAGTTCAATAACTGTCTAAAGTTCCTTTCTTAAAGTTTAATTCAGGGATTAGCAGCTCAATTGTACACAGTACTGCCATTATTCAGTTTGATACCTTAGCAGAGTTGATGTTGCAGAAATTGTCAGTTGTGAACAAATTCGAGCCATAAAGGAGCTCTACAGTAGACGATGCTCAATTCAGTTGAAGTTTTGTTCTCATTCAATAGTGTCAGTGCAGTAAATCGGTAATATTACTGAATATTAGATAAATATGAACCCTTATGTGTTGTTGGGGTAGTTTTCGTCCACTATAGTTTTGAGTCTTATTTTGGCCACAACTTTCTCTGTGTTTCAGTTAATGGAATGATTTTTGGTGACAAATCTTATTTTGACACATATGTTGGGAAAATGCTTTGAACATTTTCTAAAACTTAACAATACACTGTGGGCAAATTCACTACCCTTTCATTATGTTCGTGGATGAGAACATCCACTAAATTAAACTGCTGTAAAAATGTATCAGATAAATACAGTCTGGAGAGAACAAGAGCTTGGACAAGAAGTTGGATGGCTTGCTCTGACAGGAAGGGTCTAATCTTCCTAATGTTTTATAAGGTAAAATCTTCAGGACCGGGTTGTTGCAGCAATATGGTCTGTGAAGCTTAACTGATGATCCATCACAACTCCTAGGTTTCTGGCTGTCATGGAAGGAGTTATGGTTGATGAAACCCAGGTGTATAGAGAAGTTGTGATGAAACGATTGGTTAGCTGGAACCACCAGGAGTTCTGTCTTAGTAAGGTTGAGCTGAAGGTGATGGTCCTTCATCCAGCTAGAAATGTCACTCAGACAGGCTGAAATGTGAGCAGCTACCGTCGGGTCATCTGGTTGGAATGAGAAGTAGAGTTGGTTGTCAACAGCGTAGCAGTGATAAGAAAAGCCATGCTTCTGAATGACTGATCCTAATGACGTCATGTAGATCGAGAAGATAAGTGGTCCAAGTACTGTGCTTTGAGGGACCCCAGTAGCAAGTTGTTGTGACTACCACTTTTATATTTGCCTGATTACCTGTGATTGAAGTCGCCTCACTATTTAGCAGACTCAAACTCTTTCTCTCAATATTTGATTTCTATCAAATATTTCTCATCTGGCCAATTCAGTACATATTGTTCAATTGTGCATTTTTCACTATCCTGGTATTAACGATCTCTTGACATGGCATAATCACCTTAGGGACTCCCTTCCTTCCTAACCTACCTGAAATCTTATTGAACAACACCAGTGAAGTTGTAACTCTCATTGGCCAATGCCAGCCAAGACGGCGAATGGATCGGGGTGACCTCTGCTTGTATATAATGCGCCGTATTGGCAGCATAAGCTCAGAATCTTCCTCTTTCGTGCATCCTACAAAGACAGCTGTTGAGAAAATGCAGGAAGCCACCTCTGTTGCCTTGGAGATTTCTCGTTCAGTGTGGCGGGGGATGACGATGATCTTGACGAAGTGCTCTTCCTAACAACATCCAAGAAGGACAGGGCCCGCACTCTAGAGGAGCGCTCTGAAGTGGAGGGATACACTGCATTACAGAATGAACTCCGGAATGGATTCTCACCAGGACTGTGAGCGATCTCAGCCTAGAGTGGGAATCCCCTGATGAACCAGCTAAGAGCAAGCTGTATTCGTGGTTCCTTCACTCTGGCCGTCAAGTTGCCGCTCCGAGAAAGCGAGCCCCATTCTTCCCCGACTTCCACGACGAGATCGTTAAGGAATGGGTTGAGCTTAAATCGGATTGAACTAATGCTGGTGGGTCGGAGATCTTCACTCATGTCGACGGGGCAGAAACCCGAGGATATATGCACATTCTCCGCCCATCGAAGAATCCATCGTCGTGCACCTCTGCCCCTCCTCTGCCTCCTGAAGACAGGTGCTATGCTGCCATCTACATGGTACCTTCTACATTGCAAGTAAATCACTTGCATATACGATTAAATCTTTACTCTTGGCGACTTAATGATATCTAACATTAGCCAATGGCTAATAAATTCTCAGATTTTACTAGCCAGTATGTGAGTTGGAGGCTAAGTATAAGTTTAGCTCAGATATATGTTCACTCGCCAAACACTCTCTGACTGAGCGCTTCAGAGTTTTTCTCTCCATGAAGCGATCTGTGATATTTCTCAGTTCATCTCAATGGATGCACAGTGTACCTGTGTTTGACGTACCTTAAACTCTACTGCAAAAGCACACCACTCACCGACACTTTGGTGAGAGCAGAGAGAGCAAGAGTCTTACATACATGCAGAATTGACCTGCTACATGTAAACGAAATACTTTGTTGTATTGTCCTGTCAACATAATGGAGTTCCTATGATTTTTTCAGCTTTTAAGATCTTGTCAGGTTTTCTGGTAGTGGGCGGGGCTAATACGCAAATGACAATCATTGGCTGGTGCTCGCCTGTTATTGTCCCTGTTTTGATATCAGCAAATCAGTTCGAGCAAACAAACACAACCTTATTAATATTCATGAATCCAGTAGCTTGCTAATCCTTAGTCATTTTATAATGTGCTTATTAGTAGAATTTTTATTATTATAATCTTATAAATATTATTGTTCATTCGTTCCTTTATTTATTAATTTTTTTAATTACAGAAACACTAAATGACCAACAAAGCACCACCACCAGTCCAGTTAAAATGTTCAGTTAAAATATCTATGCATTCATACATTATAACCAACCTTTAATTCTAATTACTAAAGTTCTATCATATATACAGTATATATACAGTAGAGTTCAAAAGTTTGAAAAATCTTTAATGTCCTGCAGATTCTTCAGTTTTCCAGCATCTTTGCATATTTGAACCCTTTCCAGCAGTGCCTGTGTGATTCTGAGATGCATCTTTTCACACTGAGGACAATTGAGGCACTCAAATTCAACTATAAAAAAAGGTTCAAACATTCACTGATGCTCCAGAAGGAAACAAGATGCATTAAAAGCTTTTGAAGAAAGAATTTGAAGATCAAGGTAATTTGTACTTAATTTGTGTTCCGGGAAACATACAAGTATCTTCTGTTGCTTACGAAGGGCAGAACAACCCCAACCCTTGCAGTTTGGACCAGGTGTTTGTAACATCATGCTCAAGCCAAGATTGGGCTATGTGCCTAAATCGCTCTAAACACCTTTCGGAGTGCAAGTGGCGACACTTTCTGCTTTCACTCCAGAGTCTGAGACTTCATTGGAAGCTGCCTCGAATCAGGTGTTATGTCCGGTGAGGGCTTTAAGAATTTCCTTGGGAGGCAGCACCAAGGGACAACTTGTCTACAAACAATGGCTATAACAATGGGTGGTCCATTCAACAAGAGCAATTGCTTCATTGTGGATGTACACTAAGGTAGTTTAATAAAGATATTTGTATGGTGGCTGGATAGCCTTCAAGAATACCTTAGCCTCACAGATTCTGTTGGTGAGTTTGACCCATGGTTCTACCTGCAGCCACTATCCGTTTGACTGTGCTGGTGGTTTTGACTAGGACCTGTAGGGAGATTGGGGGCCATCATCATATTCAGACGGTGGTGCCCCGGATGTGGCTATTGTCTGTGTGAAGTATTGTGCTCGCCATTCCATATTACGTTATATTACTTGTATGCATTTGACATGACTATTATGTCTTAGCCTTGTATGGCGACGGTCTTTCTCTCAATAAGAGACTTGCCATTGGATGTGGATTCTAAGCCATCCTGATTGTATCCTTAATTGGGAATCTACATCCAATCCCCTAAAGCAGTGCTTCCCAAACTTATCCTAGAGGACCCCCTGCCCTTCACCTTTTGTATGTCTCTCTTATCTAACACACCTAATTCCACTCATCAACTGGTTAGCAGAGACTGCAAGAACTACATTGGATGTGTTTCTGATTAGGGAGAAATACAAAATGTATGACATACAAGTAAAATGTAAACATACAACTGTTCATGTTAGCTCCACCAAGGCTGAGCCTTTTTACTTTATTGCTTCTGCTGTGTTTTTCTATACAGTCCCCAAGGCATTAACGCTATGTCAAGAGTCCGTTCTCGAGGGGGGACATATCCGTTTACTGACGTAACCTCGGTTCCCTGAGAAACAGGAACAAGACATGACGTAGGCCGCCGTGTTCACTGCTCGCGTCTGCTGTGCTGTTGGTTCAGTCTGAAAAATTCTGAGCTTATGCCACCAATAAGGAGCATTTTATAGTGGCGGGGGCCCTGCCCCTGTTCACCGTCTTGGCTGGCATTGGCCAGTGAGAGTTGCAACTTCACTGGCGTAGTGCAATAAGATTTCAGGTAAGTTAGGAAAGAAGGGAGTCCCCAAGGTGTTAACGACATGTCTCGTTCCCGTCTCAGAAAACCTAGGTTACGACTGTAACCAGAGACATTTTGTAACATGATTCACAGGATTGTATCCTAAATCCTCTGTAAGTCATTTTGGATAAAACCTTCAGGCAAATGCATAATTGTAAATAACGTCTCACATCACACCTGATTAGTTACTGCAGATATGTCTAAAATGATTGATTAGCTAAATGTGGTTTTGTACAGTAAATCCAATTTGTCACACAGTTGCAGGCAGAGCGGAAATAAACTGGTAAATAAGTACCATCAGATTTTATTTGTAGGATGAATGAGGTTATTTCCCCATTCGAAAAGCAACATACAACCACTTTACAGCAACCTTCAGTGGGACGGTCAGCATGATAAATCACCTCTTTCAGTCATAACTGTTTAATTCTCAGAGAGACTGTGATGACTTGTGCTGTGCTTCACTGTACCAGCTTGAATCACCCTCACACTTTGTCATTTTGACGATGTGTCTCCTTCATTCAAATCTGCACACGTGTCCATACATGCTGCACGTGTGATCGGACAAAAGCGAACACAAACACAACTCCCTGTGCAGCACAGGCTGGCTAAAAGCCATCTCCTAGTCCAGACAATAGCTTGTGAAGATGGAGCAAGTCTCCAGCAAGTCTTTATTGGCTATAATGGCAGTGTCTGGCAGTGATTTTACTCTCTCTCACTGCCTGTCGCTGTCAAACACAGACAATCAGCAGAACTGTGTTTTGAGGAATTTGGAGAGGAGCCTGTCGTTTAAGGAAAGAAACAAAACTGGCCCAAAGACAGAAGCCTGAGAAAATAATTTGCAGAGAAACACTCTGGTTCTCTTAAGAGATCGCAAAGTGCTTTGTTGGTTTTGTCACGAGTTGTTTGTGTGAATTGCAGGCGAGTGTTTGTGCTAACAGATTGTTTGAAAGTCCTACTCAAGCTGCACGCATAAACAGCTTAAAACATCAGTTATTAGATGCACTTGCTGTGTGTGCACATGCTTGGCTTGTTTATCAAGCTGTTTGGCCCTTAATGGTCCCTCAGTGAAAAGGTGTTTTAGTATCTTGTTATCCTGATAGAATCCAATTAGTAGCATAATACATCCTCAAACTAGGAAAGTGTTAGAAATAAGCCTTTTCCTAAGAATAACAAAGGCTTTCGGTTTCTTTTCTATGTCATATCAATATTTCTATCATATCATATTTATGCAAGTTTATGTTATTAGATGTAGTTTTCTACATTAATTAATAAACACAAAATATTTTAAATGTTACAAAAGATGTTAGAAAATTGTTATATTCATTAAATAATCTTCAAAATGTATCATGGTATCATTTGTATCAAATGTATCATTTCAAAAAAATATTAAGTAGCAGCTATGTTGTTTACCTCTCTCTCTTTTTTATATTGATAATAATAAGAAATGTTTCTTGAGCACCAAATAAGCATATTAAATAGATTTCTAAAGGATCATATGACTTTGAAGACTAGAGTAACGACTGATGAATGTTCACTTTTGTCATTGCAAAAATAAATTACACTTTTAAGTACACTTATTAGTAAAATACACTAATAAGGCATACATTTTTTTAAAAATAATATTTCACAAATTCAAACTGTTTTTACTGCATTTTTAATCAAATAAATGCATCCTTGATGCATCTTTCGAAAACAAACAGATCTTACAATTAACCTTCAATTTTTATTGCAATGTAAGCATAATAACAATGTATGCAAATACATATATTTATATCTTTATGTTTTTATAGGCCAGGCTTAAAATGCAACTCTTAATTTTTTTATAATGTGAAATGGGATCTCTGCTTCGTCTCCTTCTTGATTAAGGTGTTTGAAGACCTCCAGATATACTTAATAATGAATATCACTTGATGGTATTGTTGTAAAGTGCTCAAAGAGCAAATATTTGTACTTTGTGTCATGGTTCTAACCTTTAAAGAGAGTTCTGAGATGACGTGGGCTGAAGCATTAAATTAGCCCTGGCAGGCATAGCCCTCATGGGTAAGCTAATCTGACAGCAGTGATCTCCTCCACATATCCCATATCATAATCAACTTTTATGCCTTTTCATGCCTGTTGGAGATAGATCACTATTAGAGCTTCAAGCCCCAATGACACACTAATGCTGAAATGCGGGGTGACAGTGGTTTAGATGGCACACAAACACTCATTTCCTAACAGTCTTTATTATTGCTGGGTGATTGAGCCATTGCCCTCTGATGAAGTGGGTGACGTCGGAGCATTTAGAGTAGTCCATTTCCCCTCAGCACGTGAGACTTGACTCATGTCATATGCACACACGCGTACAGATGCAAGAACTGGAGGGCCAATTAATCAGCCATCAAGGGGCCATTAATAACATTTCAATCGTTCTCCCGCTGTCCCTTGTTCTATCTCATTTGCTTTTGATGTCACCCCCGCCACAGCACTGACTTTGATCTGGTTATCCATCAGCTTGAGTCGTGATGCTGATGTTTTGATGCTCTAAATTCAAAGCAAGTCCTGATGAAACAGGTTTTTAGAAGGATTTTGTTTGGAAGAACTAAATAATCATACTTAACTTTTCACTTTCATATGGAACACAAAAGGAGACATTCAGCAGAGTTTTCATGCTACTATATATTTATGTACTACTCTTGATAGATAGATAGACAGACAGACAGACTGACCGACCATCTGTATATGTGTACTTAAGTGGCTTTTAATTTCATTATTAATGTTAATGTTTTTCATAAGGGTTAGAATGACATGAGGGGAAGTGAACAATGGCACTTTTCATTTCTAGTTGAACTATCCCTTAAGGACATTTGAACTAAGTATTTGTATCTATTTATAGGATGCCAAGTTTGTAGAGGAGAGGAGGAAACAGCTGCAGTCATACCTGCGTATGGTGATGAATAAACTGATCCAGACACTGCCTGAATTCACTGCCCAGCCCACAAAGGAGACTTTACTGCAGTTACTGCCTTTCTGCCAGTGAGTACATACACAACACTGACACAATAATTCACATGCAATTATAATCAACTGTATGAAATTCAGCTCCATGAACCTTATATGACACTGTATTTTAGTGCCTCAGTGGATGATACATGCCATTTTGAGTTGTCACTCAAGTAGGTCAATGCAATCAAACTTTCAAATGCCACAAATGCATGCTGAATAAAGAAATGAGACACAAAGGGGAATTCACAAAGAATGAATTGCATCTACTTAGAGTGCCACATTCACACTTTACCATTTGGGCTACATAATTCACCAAAGGAATTAAGCAAACAAAGCTGTTAAAAGTTTGTATTGAACGCACTTTGGCTGCCAAAATTCACAGTTTCTCAACACAATTGTCCACAACAACATTTTAAGGCCAGACTTTCTTTGTTTCTGTAAACAAATGTAAGAATTTTAAGAGTTGAATGTTTTTCAGGGTTCCCACTATTTTTAAACGGTGAATTTAGAGCACCTTTCCACTTGTTTTTGAGTTACTAGATAAGGGGAAATTATTTTAAAATCTATATTTTTACTCATTTTATACCCAGTAAAATATTTCAGAACTTGGCATGACTGTTCATTATAAAAACAATGCCCATGGAGTTTTATTTTATTGATTTAGATTTCTTTTTCAGGTCTAGAAATTGCACTTAAAATTAGGTTACCTCATAAACACACAGCAACCTTGGTTTTTCAAAGACAATGTTGTTGGGAGGAAGTGTTAAAGTAAGAAATATCTTGAATGTGACTCATTTTAGCTTATTTAATGCTTCTTGCCATGTTATAGATAATCGTCTTGTGCCCTCCATGTTGAGAACCACTGCTTTTAGTAGGAATATACCAGTATCCCTCCACAATTAGGATTGGCTTTTTAAAATGCAGAAAAGTATGCTCAACTGAACGCTGTCTGGATATATGCCCCATTATAATACTGTTCTCCATTATTTGATCATCATTTGATGAATTAATACTGCTATGTTGAGTAGAAAATGTAGGCCTACACAAACTTTACTTTTTAATAAACCCAATTTACAGCCTGCTTTCCGTGGGCAGTAATTGCACAACATTAATTACGGCAAGTAAATAGCACTCACTTTTACAAACTTAAAGCCTGATTTACATATGACAGGTGTGTTTGTACTGAAAAGAATGACAGTGACTTATTTAAATACCCAAGGCACTTTTTCAACACCTGGTTAAGCTACATTACGACGGTTAGTTAATATGCCACAGGTTTCTTTGCTGAAATCCCACTCTCCCATTTTTTTACACAAAACAAATGCGTCACCAATCATCTCACAGCCCCTCTTTTTACAGGAATTTTGATTTGCTTACAGGACTGCTCACATCCTGCATTTTACTGGCCAATTGTCTGTCCTGATTGGCTCATTGATTTATCAGGCCAGACTTCATTTCACACACTGCATCTCATTGGTTTATTGTTTAGCGCTGGGTCTAGCAGCATGACACGTTTTTCAAACAGGAAATTAATAATAATAGTAAAAACTTTTTTACCATCAAATCTGATTTAATTAAAAGAGACCCTTGGCACATTGTGAGATGATAATGGCTCTTTGCTTGGCATGACTGGAGATAATTTGAGTGCTAAGGACAGATGAGTCCAGCTGTTTTTAGCTGGGCAGAGATCTGAATGTGATGTATGATTAGGCAGTGATGTTTCGTGAATATATCACAAAAGCACTCTTTCCAGGGCTCCCAGAGTCCTTGATTCCATTCTTAATGTGGGCTGGATACAGTTCACCGTTCATCAGTTGAGTGTTTGTGTTTCTGAATGTGCCGTCTAGGAACTGTGTTTATTCTCTATAATTTTGCCAGTTGTGATTTATGTGATTAACAGTACTGTTCTTGTGCTCTGAAAGACGTTCTCAGACCTGGAGTAGCTGCTCACAGTCACATTAAACACATTGGTGATTACATATCCATTCCATGCCAATAAAGCCGCCTCCTGGCAAACAGACAGAGTGGAAAGCTGTCACACAGAGGCTATAGTGAGCTCGCTTTGCCAACGAGGGAATCCTTTCATGTTAAAACCGCTCTTGTGTGCCCGTTCCTGGCATCTCCTGACTGTCACTGTCAGTTTTGAGTGGGAATGACGAAGGTCTTTTAAAAGTGGAACAAAAAGCGTTTTCCGACTTTGATAGACTTCTGCTTTGAAATGGAAGACACTTGAGGTCTATACATCTTCACGGTGCAGCGCTGCTTCAAAGAGCAGTGGCACTGACATTATTCAGCATTCATTAATGAGAAAGTTCAAAAGAACTTTGAATGATATGTAATCATGTAATCAACAGAAAAGTACATCTAGTCTGATTACGAGTATTTTAAAATGTAATATTTAATCTAATTAAAAGTGCTTACATGGAACTCGTAATTCAGATTGCATGCAATCAGTTTACATAAAATATGTGTGTGCTGTGTATATGTATTATGTATGTATAAATACTCACACGTACAGTTTATATTTGGAAAATACTGATGTGCATTTACATGAATATACAGTATTTATATTTTATATATATATATATATATATATATATATATATATATATATATTCCTTATATATATTCCTTATATATACATGCATGTGTGTTATTTATATAAATATACACCGTAAACACACACATATATATTGTGTAAACAAAAACTCTTATTTTGCTTCTGATTAATTGCGACAGCACTAATGTGTGTATATATATATATATATATATATATATATATATATATATATATATATATATATATATATATATACACACACACATTATATACATGCATATACATATCATATTTTTAGATAGATTATTATTATATATTGTTTTGTTTAGTTTAAAATACTCTTGGCCCAAAAATCTAAATCTAATTATGATTGGGCATGATGCTTCTAGTATCACCCAGGGACTATTGACTATCCCGGTTTTTTTTTTTAAATGAGAGGGGACAAATCCAGTAAGGCTTGACTCGGTTTCAATGTGGCAGAGCCATTTAAAAATGTGCTTCATATAGATGGTACCACCTTAATCCACAACAAAAAGCCTCTCCAGCAGAGGTGCAGGGGATAGACAGATAAGGAGGGCTTGTTCCACGGCTAAATGAAGACTTGAATCTCTTTTCTTAGAGGTTATGTAACATTAGGATGCTCTTTCAGAGGCTACTGTTTAGATTGCAGATCAGCCTCCTGCCGCATGGACCCATTCAATGGTATCTGTGTGAGTGTGTGTGTGTGTGTTGCTTTGTGAAGAGCTGAGGATGGATAGATGAAGAGATGGATAGATTAACTGGTGGGGGGCATCGCAGCACCCCACTTACTTGCTTCCAGCTTCTTCCCTGCTGCTCCAGACTGATTGAAAGCTGCTCAACACTTCATTCTTCCCTTTTTTTTACTTTTTTTTTTTTAGCTGTCTCCCTCGCTCTTTCCCTTCGCCCAGCTCTCCTCTTTTCTCTCTCAGCTCTATGCTGATCTGACAGCAGCAATACAGCAGAGGAGAAGCCGATCTTGGTATGTTGTGTGTTGCATAACCACACTTCTGGCTTACTGTTCAAATCGAATTTCCTTTGAAACCTCTTAAAAGTTATTAGTTCTATGTAATCAGTACATCTAGATTAGCCTGCTCTCAGACCAATGGCTTCATAAGTGGCTGTTTCGTCATACCCTCACGAAAGTGCTTTGAAACTGTTGTTTTTGGTCTTTTTTGAGGACTGAAAATTAAGTTCATGGTTTCCTCTCTACGTGAACCAAAGATTTCAGTGTAAATTGTTCATAAAATGTGATGCCTTGTGGGATAGGATGAGTGTGACTGTATCCAATCAAATTCACACAGTGATATTGTGTTTTATGCTTGTGTAAGGAGAGTGCCGACATTGCAGAAGTATGGAACCACAGCACAGAGCAATAACTTTTTAAAAATCTGATGCACCTTCATTTTCAGGTCAAAAATGCACAATGTGCATTTTCTGTGGATTTCTAAAATTGGATTTTATTTGATTACACATTTAGACACAATTAGATGTTTTTTAATTTTATTTTATACTCATTATTTATGCTCTGTTTGCTCTGACTCTTGTTGACTACAATTAAGTTATTCATTAACTTGTTCCATTTTGACATGAAAACTTATGTTCAAGCAGACTGTGTTAATTATTATTTATTTATTTTTATATTTAAGGATTTTGAAATAATTTGACAATGGATTAAAAAATAAACGTGTAAAATACACATTTATACTTTAGATAAAAATGCTTTTTCACAAATAAATAAATATTTAATAAAAATATATTTAAAAAAGAAAGTCAACACTGTAACCAACAGGGCACTCAGTATTCTGGGAAGTTTTTGTGCATTGGGAATCATATTTTTCAAATAAAGCCAGGGTAACACTCAATTTACATACAGCACACAGAAAATTACATGAATATGATAGTGGGCAGATGCATAAAGCGCAGCATAATTTGAAATCACAAATTTAAAGTTTGAAGCATTTCACATTGCATTTCACATGGACCGACCACCATAAAACTGCACACTTCAGATCTCACAGCTGAATTCGACTAAGTTTGCAAGGTTTGTGAAATGAAATGTTCATTAGCCATTTAAAGATTTGTTTAAATGATATAAATGCATATTTTCTTAATGCTGACGAGAACGTATTATAATGTTTGTTTTCTATAACCAATAATATAAACGCAATTGTTATAATACTTTTTATATAGATTCCTTTGTTTTTTTAATATTTTTATCTGATTATTAGACAGCCTTCTATCCGTGTTAGACAGAACTGTTAATGAAGAAAGCGAACAAGAGGGAGAATGTGAGCTGTGTTCGCTCAGGCAGTGCCACTCTCAGCGCTGTCAAAATAAATGTCCTGCCTCGAACACATCGGCCAAGCAGAAAACTTATCGGCCAAAGCTGATATTTGAAAAATGCCAAATATCGGCCAATATATCAGCCCTGACGATATATCGGTTGACCACTAATTACCATTTACCATTTACCATGTTTAATGTCCATCAACCTCTCTGTCTCTGTTATTTTTATTTTTTAATTTTTTGCCTTTGACTGACAGGAAGCAAAGTGTGATAGACAACATGGGCTCAATGGAAATACGTGCCTCTGCCTACATTTCTGCGAAACTCAAAAAACGTACCTATACACATGAATTGCTGCAGTTTCCAGTTGAAAGGAACACTAGAGGCAGTAAACTTTTATTCCTTTTCACACAAAATGTAATTTGCAATTTCCACAGTTTGAATTAATTATACCTAATGTTTACATAATTACTTGAGGAATATTATGTTATGAATTCAAAACCATTTTAACATGCTGTGAGATTTGAAAACTTACTTTTGAAAATTTTCGTCACATATACAGCTTCATGTTCATATTCTAATTCAGCAGGTTTGCTTGGTAGCTTAATACGGTATGACACGATATGGCATTGCACTTGAGTGAAGAAGAGCTCCTGTGAAACTAGAGTTCAACAAAACAGCTCCAATCCGCATAAGGAATTTAAATAGCATAACTACATCAACCAATGCATTGTTTTTTTTTTTTTTGTTGTTGTTGTTGTTGTTGTTGTTGTTTTTAGTACTTTTGCATTTGTTAACACTATTGGGTAGGCTTATGCTTTCGAATGAGTCTGGGTTTGGGATAACGATGGGGGCGGGGTAGGCAAAGGTTTCGAACTTGGGGCACCAGTAACACA
Organism: Carassius gibelio; assembly: GCF_023724105.1. Classification (NCBI taxonomy): domain Eukaryota; kingdom Metazoa; phylum Chordata; class Actinopteri; order Cypriniformes; family Cyprinidae; genus Carassius; species Carassius gibelio. The sequence continues at coordinate 13,513,894 of NC_068407.1, forward strand.
ATCGCACACAATGCTAGTGGCACCGACATTATATTTTATTTTGAATATTCTAATTATGTATTTCATTGTATTGTGTTATCTTTAGTTCTTTTAAGTCAATCATTTATCTTATTTTATAGCAGACAGAGGCATATGGCGCAGTTTGTGCAGTACATTGTTACATTATTTGCATTGTTTTTTTACATTTATATGTAGTTTGGGAGCAGGCACCATGTGAGCCAGGACTGCCACTGGCTCGTAGACTCCTCGAGATCATGAGTGACATAGTTATCATGATATCCAAGCTGAAGTTGACTCTGTACGGTGAGCCGCAGCTGTGTATGTATAGCATCTAATCCTCGACTGCAGCTGATGTCAATAAAGCCCTCCCTCAGGACTCACACACTGTCTCTGACACACACAATCAGCCTCGGTGCTCAACTCACAGCCATCTTTCAATTTCAGTTTGTTAGCCTTGAGTTACAGGTTATGTCAGTGTGTAGCCCATGAGGATGTAAAGAAAGAATGTTAATGTGAAGAGCTTGTTTCATTGTTTATTTACCTACAGTGGGGACTCTGACATGGAGCGTTTAGTTATTCTAAATGCACATGGAACATGGTTTCCTGCTCCGTTTAAGCATTTAGGCGCCTTGTGGGAACTATCTGTTTTCTGAAGGTATTACAAAACAACTGAACACCTGGAGTTAGGCAGGAGAAGAAAGAGCAAAGCACCCAGGGGGTTTACTGATGTTTCCGTTTGTTCTCTAACAGGGATATCCCGACGGCTAATGAGAGTGGAGCCAAAACTGCCCGATCCAAAGCTTCTAGCCGCTTCACCAGACTAGGCCGCAACTCTGGCCGCGAAGCCCGGAACCCTGAACCCCAGAGCGGTGACCTTTAACCTCTCAGCATAATCTTCAAAACTCTTCAGCGTATCGAGCCAAGGATCTTCTCTTCTATTATGGATGTACATACCGACAATGCTGGAGACTAGCTGGGTCTTGAAACGATGAACAAAAACTGCACGAAAATGTGTATTGCATTAGCGGCAGAACCTTTTCAGTTACTATTGTGCCTAATGATTTATAACAGATGTTGTTTTTTGGAAAAGCCAGAATGTCATTTTGACTAAAAACAGTGACATGAAACTTTTATGAGACCAAGATAAGAATGGTGCCATTGTCTGGAAATAATTTCCACATCATATTATTTGACTGCGACACATGGGACTCAATTTTATTTTTCTGTTTGTATACATTTTGGTATCATGATCTGTTATGTATATGGCACAAAGTTAGATGTAATCGTATTATGACTGCACTTATAATATATATACAAAACAATCACTTTCCACCTTCCTGTGCACAGTAAATCCCCAAAAGTTTTCAGATTTTAGATGAAAGTCTGGTCAGAATAAAAGCATTAGTCAAGTCTGGGCTCTCGTGCTCCAGAGCCCTTGTCGTCTGTCCCTGAAAACCTTTCATTGGAAATTTCCGGGGCTGCCATTATCCTGTATGACCTCGAGAGTACTGTTACACAGAAAGATGGGGCGTATCGTATTGTGTGGACTGAACAGAAGAGAATTTTGTAGCAGGGGAACCTCCACTGAATGAGTGAGTGAGAGGTCATTTTGCCCTATTTTAACAACAAGCACATTGATTATTCGGATTCATTACTAATACATAGTATTTATGGTTTTAACATGTTATAATGTGTACAGAGATCATAGAGAGGAACCATTGTGTGTTTAAATAAATAAATGTTTCTCTATCAAATTGAATGTGATGTAGAATTGCCATCAGATTCTGTTCAGCTGTAACGCATACAGTAGCAGATCTTTTATGTGCTTTGCGTACATGTCTGTTTGCAACCTTTTGTACTAGTAAGCAACTGTATATGATGATTTTTCTTAAACAGAATACCTTTCTGTCCCAAATGTGACAGGAAGCAGCTGTTTTGCAGCCTTAAGAGTACATGAGCTTAATGAACACATGATTAAATACAAGTAACAACACACAATCTGTTTTGTGTCAGATTTGTAAGGTAACTGGAGATTTGTACAATGACACATGACTGCTTTTGCAGTCCATATTAGAGATGGTCAACAATGGCAGATTTTGAGCTTGTGAGCTGCGTTGCCATGGTAACATGAAACAAAATCAGGAGAATATGACACAACACCTCCAGGTCACTGAGAGATGAATGGGTTGTCTATAATTGTTAGTCCTTTCTGTCACCTTGAGTGATACAAAGTGTCTGTCACATGTGATTTTTATTCCAACAAATTAAAAATGGTCTTTGAAAGGCGTGAATAGAATAGTAGGGGTTAGTTCACCAGATACTGAAAATGTTCATAATTTTATCATCTTCAAGCTTTTATAAACCTGTTCTTCTGCTAAACAAAAAAGAAGATATTTTGACGAATGTGGGTAACCAAAAAACTTCTGGTAGCCATTGACTTCCATAGTACTTTTTCCATAATATGGAAGTCACAGGCTGCCGTCATCTGTTTGTTTCCCAGTATTCTTCAAAATGTCTTCTTTTGTAGCCTATTCAACAGAAAAAAAAAAAACTAAATCATACAGGTTTGTAACAACTTGAGGGTTAGTAAATGATGACAGAATGTTTCATTTTTGGGTGAACTATACCTTTAACATTTGAAGTGCGTTTTTCGGCTTTGATTCTGTGTAAATAAATGCTGCATCGTAGGTTAGCAGTTATCATGCGAGAAAGGAGTGTCCAATCACAGTTCAGTATGCAAACAGAACAGTGTATTCATATTTTGAACATTTTATCAATGCAAGTAATATTTAGACTTTAATCTTACATTCTTTAAAATATATAACGTTTGCAAAAACAAAACAGAATATAATATAAGTACTTTGAGTTTAAGGGATAGTTCACCCAAAAAAGAAAATTTACTGAAAATATATTCACCTTCAGGCCATCCAAGATGTAGATTTGTTTTCCATTAGAACAGATTTAGAAATGTAGCATGCAGTTAGTGAATGGGTGCCGTCAAAATTAAGAGTAGATGAAAGCATCACAATAATCCTGTCAGAAGCAAACCAGAATTTTTGAGGAATATCAGAGTTAAATATTCATATAATACAACTGAATGTAATAGTAGGGACATCTGGGCTAGTCATTATACTGTTTACAGTAAATGAGTTGGCTACACAAAAATGTATAAAATCAACCGTTTTCACACCTTGACCAACAGTGGGGTATGATGTCAACACTATATGGAAAATTAGGCTTTTAAGACATTTTAAGACAGTCTTGAAATCAACATACAAAACAGTTTTAGAGAACGCAAGCATTTGACTCGAAACCCTGAATACAGGCCAGACAACCTGTGCACTTCCACTTGGATGATCATTTAAATAATGTTACTTGTGCTTCTGGTCATAGCCTGGCAACATTTAAAACCCCAAAACACTATTTCACAGTATAGGAGGCACTATAAAGTCAGTGTCAAATCTGCATTACAGAGTGTAGTCATTCTCTGAGCTAAACATTAAAGTACTTACCTTTAGCACTTCTGCGTAGTTGTGTTACATTTAAATAAGCTGTTTTATTCATGTGATACATTCCTAACATTTATTGTTCAGCTGAATATGATTTCCATGAATTTCTCTGCAGAGCGCAGTGACCTTAGTTAAATCGAGGCTGTTGTATAAACAGTCCTTAGTATTTTAGTTGTAATTCAAAAACAGCAGCCATTTCTTCTTCTCTTTCCCTCTTTTCTTTTCATATAATTGATTTGCATCTCAAAACTGGTATTTTGAACTAAATATCTTAAGAAACTGATGTTTAAAGAAATTTTTTTGTATTTTGCTTCATTTAAAGACCTCATTCTAAGTTTTCTGAAGTGTTACATTTATTTTATTTATTTTTTTGTCTGTGCAGTCAGAACATTCATAAATGTACTTTTACTTTCAAACTGAATGACCTTTAAGATCTACAAATTACTGACAAATATTTGTTTCTTTTAATGAGACTTTGAAATATGCAATTGTGATGATAATCGATTTCACTTAAATTGTACTGTAAATGATGACAAAATACTGCCACAAGATATTAACAGTGCAATTTTTTAAAAGAAAAATCTAGAAAGAATCGGATTATTTTATATAATCCAGTTATAGCCAATAACGTCAACTGACAAAATGTATGTGCATGTATGTTTTCAAAACAATGCACAAAAAATTGACTAAATAATTGACAAAAATAATTCATAATATATTATGAAAATACAATATTTATTGTAAAATTATTTTAGGAGATGAAGTGTTCACAACACAGTTAATATAAGATTGCACGTTCCATGTAAAATTAGATGGCATATTGTTCAGAGTAAAACTGACTAAAGACAAATATGTCAAAAGATAAATATAAACCAAAATAATATTAAAAATGAACACTGGATCCACCCTCTATGGACACATAAGTGTAACAGTCGATAAAACAGGAGGAATCATGCTGTTAATCACCAACCAGCCGCAAACTTCACACCCAATTCCAAATCGAATGCTTAATGAGCAGAAGCAGCCGACAGGTTTTAAATACAACATGTGTCGCTTCCATAAACAGTTGGAGCTGGAAGACAAGCCAGATTTAGATGGTAATTCAGCTTTGCTTTGGGATCATCTGTTGCTGTTGGCTCCGTTTGCATTGATGGAAATGCTGGGAGGGGACATCATATCTGCCCCATCTGGGAGCAAGGTAAGAGGGAAGGGTCTTGCGTATAAGAAAACATGGCACAGTATGTGTCATTTTATCTGAGGAACGCAAACAACATCAGTCTCCTAACATCCCAATCGAGTTCCATTCCAACAAGCCTATCAAGATTCAGAACGGAAACCGGAGGTAGCAGCATGAGAAGATTGGCCCCATTAGAAACACTCTTTATGCTGTTTTGCATGGAGGCTTTGTGTTTATTCCAAATGTAATTATGATTCAATTATTGTGATTATGCTAATCTAGGGTGTACAAGTCTTAGCGAGACACAAAAACACTCAACAACAAAGAACAGGTACTTAGGGATGGAAAGCAAGCCTGCTGTGTCTACTACATGAAGTGCATTCTCCAGCATAGATCTAGACAGTGAGCTCTAAGTTATCGTGTATGCTGAGAACAAAATGATATGGAGAAAAGTTATGACAGCATTTGCTTCCATTCATTGGCGAAACATATTTGGCACACTTCAGTGTGTATTTGTGTTATGTTCACTCACCACTTGAAATGCCAAGTTTTTGTAAGTTGCTGAGTTCTGCAAGCTTTCGAATCTTCTTCTTAATAACAATGTGTATACTTTCTAGGCTGTTTAATACTGACTTTCTCAGAACGGACATGTAAACCTCAGAGAAGAAATAATCGTATTTGTTTTGATATTTCAAAATGACTCACTCGCTGTGTGCTTTTTTCTTGGTGCACCGGCGCGAACATATGAATGCGATGACAGAGGTTTTCTCTTAATAAGGATTACATTTTTAAATTTGTTTCTCAGAAAACCTTACTACCATATGCCTTAAGAACACCTGGGATATGGAACTAATTGCATGGGATAATTTTTTTTTTTTTTTTTTAAGGAAATAAGATTACCTAATAACAGCATCAGATTGACTTATTTAAGTTGTGAAAATGTAAATAAACTAGTTATAGCTATAACCTATGAAAGAGGTAGAAAGCAAGCAAAATAAGGGGTTAGGCATAGGTTTCATAGGGCCTCCAAATCACTAAGTTTGCCCTTTTATGCCAGCCTCACATGATCTTAAATATGGGAAACCAAGACTAGTTGTCACATTGCAGAAGGACTGAATCTCTGTAACTTTAAGATTTTGAGTCAATAGTCCATTTACTTGCATGTTTATTTTTATTTTTTTTGCGAACATCTACTTTTTGTATATAAAGTAGTTACAACTGTCTATGTATACAGAAATTGATGTTCAAAAATAAACCTTACCTGAGAAGTAGTCACTGGAGTGAAAAGTATGACAACTTTTCCCCTTTCTCCAAATGCTTTCTTTTATACCCAACGGTTCTGGAGGTCTAGAAGTGTTTTGACAGGTACACAGAGTTATTTATTCAGTTTCTTCTCCTGAATCAAAGCGCTCCGGCCATGAAAAGACACTTTGCTGTGCACTTAGGCTATGATATAACTGACTTTTTTAATCATACCAAATATACAGTAGTGACTGATTGTGGAAGCTAAAACTCTCAGGAAGAAGAGAGAGTTCAACGAGTTTTCTCACATTACATTTTCTTACATTTCTTACATTTTTACATTTTACAGAATTGTACTTACAAAGCCAGCTTACAAAACAACTTTTTAAGCAAGATTGCATTTCGGTCTTTCTCAAACATATCACATCCTAAAACATGTTACATTTTTGGTGAAATATAACCATGACAGAGAAGGTCAACCACCAACACTCCCAGAATGCTGTCAGTATGAACTCATCTGAGAAATGGAGGTAAACTTCATTTATCTAGCACTTCAAACATGTTGTGTCAGGTCTGATGGCAAAGGACAGATGAACGATGATGTGCAAGTCGACAGAGGTTCACTTTTTTTCTATTTCTATCTCCCCTCAGCCCTTAGATTGATGTTTCCTTGCTAAACGAGGCTTGCAACACAGGGGTCCGTAGATTTGTGCTGTAGGAAGGTCTTCATGACAAAAGTTCAGAGAAATTGAAAGTTTTGCCCAACTAAAGTTCTGTTCCCTCAACTCTGCAGTTATGCATTGTCACACAAACGTGTTACATTTCACACTCATTTACCGTGGTATTTCCACGGGCGATTCCTCACACTTCCCTGCTCTTCGCTTTCTTTCTATCTCGACGCGCATGAAACAAAAGTTACTTTCTTTTCACTCTCTACAGCATCACACCATTTCTGCCTCCACTTAGCAGGAGCATGTTTTTTTGGCACTGAGTACTGATCGGCGATGCCAGAGAAATCTTACAGGAACACTTTAAACTGTCATCTCTCTCGCACCACTTTGATAGTGAAATCAAACATCTGATGAGAAATAAGGTGGTGTGAACGATGAGAATTTAGGGTCCGTTCATTTAGGAAGTGTACAAGAATTAATGTGGTTTTTCACTGGGTCATGACATTGTTGAAACAGATTGGACCGATCGTTTAATACATCTGATGCTCTTTGTCCCCCTCAAGGGAGGATCGGCGTTGTCAGAGTGTGAAGGCCTTGATGCTGAGCTGAGTTTGTGCTTATGATCCACCCAATGGAGACCTTGTAAGTCATTAGAAATGGCATTTACGCCAAGACCTCTCAGAGGTCTTTATCTGTCATTGTCAAAAGAAAAAGTATAAAAATATTTAAGTAATAAGTACCATATTTTCTGGACAATAAGTCGCACTTTTTTCATAGTTTGGCTGGTCCTGCGACTTATAGTCAGGTGTGACTTATTTATCAAAATTAATTTGACATGAACCTAGAGAAATCAACTAAGAGAAAACATTACCGTCTACAGCCGCGAGAGGGCGCTCTATACTGCTCAGTTCTCCTGTAGTCTACACTGAAGACATAGAGCGCCCTCTCGCGGCTGTAGACGGTAATGTTTTCTTTTGGTTATTGGTTCTAAATGAATGCGACTTAGGGCCGTTACATAGTCAATGCGAGAAACGCGAGCAAGCAACGCGCTCCCTTTCATAGTCTAAACAGTGGATGCAAGCATCACGGGCGATGCGTGTATGCAATACACCGCTCACGCAACAGGGGGTAGTAGAGTCGGGTGATATTAGTAGACTCAATCCATGCATTTTCCAACGCTATTTTATTTGAATGTAATTGCGATGAACTATCGTATAAATGTATCATATAAGTTCGCATAATTTTTCCTCTTCGCCCACCATTGTATTCAAACCTTCTTTTTCTGTAAACACAATATACTTGAATTAATGTACAATACTTGCAATGTCACCCCCACCGAAAACGCATAGTATTGCGTGCATCAGCACATCGCGTATCAAAAACGAGGACGACACATTTGGCTAAGCACCAACGCATAATGGCGGCCAAAGCGTAACGATGCGTAGCCTCTGGGACGCGTATGCGTACAGATGCATTGACTATGAAACGGCCCTTATAGTCCAATGCGACTTATATATGTTTTTTTCATCGTCATGACGTATTTTTGGACTGATGCGACTTATACTCAGATGCGACTTATATATTTTAGCAAGTTTAAAAAAGATACTCTTTAAAAAAAAACAGCAACACCCGTGACAATGTGCAACATGACAATGACAAGCCAACATTTAGATTTCTGTCAACAGTAGCAATACGTCAGGCTGTTAGTTTTGCCACTTTTGGAGCAGACTGTTTTCTGTTTTCTTTGCAGCAGTGTGAGGTTGTGCTAATCAGTTCAGAACAGCTGGGACAGTAATAAGAGCTCTCACAGGCTATATTCCCTGGCAATGGATTGTCATCCAGAAGAAATAGCCTGAAACCAAAGGCACAGTATTAATGTATAACTGCTGTACGGGCAGGAATGCTATACTGTTATGAATTCTGGGTGTTGAAAGTGTTCTTAAAAGCGTCTTCAATTTTACAATACTTTCTCCTAACCTAGTTTAATGAAGGAAGAGCTGAGCGAAAGGAGTGTTGCCACAAGTAACAAAGATATTACTTTAACCTCAGAGCTGTTCAGGCTGAGTAAATCTGACAAATGTTAATGTTCAGTTGATATGACAACATTAAGAAAGTTGTAGTCATTCATCAAATGTGTTGAGATGTGAGTTTGTGCCATCTATGGTCAAGAGGAAAAGTTAATTAATTAAAATGTGTGTCTCTGGAAAATGAAGGTTTATCCACTGATGTCACATGTACTATTTTAACAATGTTCTTACTATGTTTCTGGGCCTGGGAACATTTCAGTTACATGGTTGTCTATGGGGGGTCAGAAAGTTCTTGGATTTCATCCAAAATATCTTCTGTCAACGCTACTGCACTATTTATATGTAGTATATATATAATATAATAATATAGTTATAGTACACAAAGGAAAAAACAAGAGACAAGAAGCATCAGAAGATTTCACTAATTTGAATATAGGTTTTAAAGAATACCAGACGTCCGAAAAATATATATATATTTAATTCACCCAAAAATGACATTAATTGCTGTCATTAATTACTCCCCCTCATGTCGTTCCATAACCGTCAGACCTTTTTGTGTCCCATCACTATTTTGTATCAGTTCATTTCAATGAATCAATCTGAATTCAGCTCACGCACACTTACTCGAATTATAATGGCTTTTCAAATATTAAAAACTTAATTATTACTTCTGAACATGGAAGTTGTTCATCACATTCACCACCCGCACATGCAGCAAGCAAAACACATCAAAACACTGTACAAACATTAAGTACCAAAATTACAGTGGTATTATTATGTTTTGGACAAATACATTTGCTCGGTTGTGCTGTAAAATGTATTTTGATATCTACTGCCTTGTCTGTATGATCTGATAACAATAACACATTGCTTATGCAAGCAGATGCACTTTAAATCAGGTCCTTCGTTTTTATTATTATAAGTATCATGTTGCTTGTAATGTAGCAAATACTTTCTCTAAAGGGAAACTTTAATTACACGTTTTATTTTGAGATGTCTGTATTGTGCGGATAACAGTAAATGGATTGATTGCCTATGCAAGCGAATGCATCTGAATATTAAGTTTAATCAACCATGGTTTACTGAAATCAAGTAAATATATGTGTATATTTTTATGTTAAGACCCTACACAGCTTCTGATCTGTTCCTGTGTCTGGGCAGCTGAGAGTCTCGAGCAGATGACAGACTGGAGTCCCTGTAAGTGCATGATTGCTTTTTCCTTGAACCCTGCGGTTGAATGATATTTCCCAGAGCCTGTGAGATCTCAGTGTAATCCTTTCTATAGGAACACATCCTTGTGGAGTGTGGCATTTTATTGTTTTTGTGGTGCACATGGCTTGTCTCATTGACATGCCTGCAATGTCAAAGAGCAATTACATACATACTGTATAGCCCTTCAGTTCCTCCTCTTAAAGACTTTACTGTTTCTCTAGAGTGCATTAATGCATCTCTTGTCAGGCACAAGGTGTTATATAGACATTAACACATTGACATAATAGATTTATTTGAATGCAAACAGTTTGCTTTGATAATGCATCATTTTTATGTCACGTTAGCAGATTTTCCAAGATAAATAGGATGTGGATCTGTCTAGCATGTATGTGCATCACATACAGTCTGAACACTGCATGCTGCTGTACTGTATGTCACCATGGAAACATCTCATGCTGTGATTCTTCTTTTGTATGAGGGCGTTTGTGAAGAATGTAAAATCAGATGAGTTTCGGTGTTTATCATCAAAGCCACACATACAGAAGCAACAAAAAGAAAAAATCCATATTTCCGCTGAATAATAATTTGCAGCAAAATGCCTCTAAGCAAAGAAATAAACAACTTCATCAAAATCATCCACATTCCGTACACACTCGACTGTACCAAAAGATCCTTCATCTTTTCTTTCCCTCAAAATCTCCAAGATCAAACCCTCGTCAGTATAAAGCTTTCTTCTGATAGTTATAATAATCTTGTTTGTGAATATTGATGGATTAGTTAGATGAACTGACAGTTTTGAAAGTTTTTGTAATTTTTGTCAACTAGCAGAAATTAAACATTTTTTATTTTGTGTTTCATTTAATGTTTATTTTATGTAATGAAAATGTTTGTTGTTAGTTTGACTTCTAGTTTTAGTTAATTATAACAGCTCTTATTTCCAGTGCGCATTTTCTAGTCAACTACAGCTGAAGTTTACTAAGAGTTTTTTAGAGCACATTAAGTTAAATAGCCATATGGTGCATTATAAGTAAGGTCATACGCCACATCTATGCATCTGCACCATATGGATAGTCCAGATCACGCAGGTGTTAAAGATCGTCACATCTGCGTTTTTCCAGAGATTAGACTTAATGTCTGTTCAGATTCACCCATGAGAATAATAATATCTATTTCACCCTGACTACACACACAGCCCAGCTGAGGACCTGCTATATGAGGAAGACACATCGGGATGTCCTGACCCAAATGTTGACCTCAGCCTTCAGGTCTTCAGCTCCTTTAGGACCACAGTCTCTCCTCCCTCTGTTCAGACTTTAGCTCATAGACTATTATATACACACGACAGGCGCTACTCAAAGTATATTTTAAACTGCCCAAAATCTTTTAGAAATTTTTAGGAAAATTGTTGCCGATAGCCATGTGTGCAACATTACTACATATATCTTTGATGCGCTGTGGGCATCCTGAGTTCGAGTCCCAGCTTGTTAACCTTTCCCAATCCTGCCTCCCTCTTCCTCTCTCCCACTTTGATTTCTGTCATTACTCAACTGTCCTATCAAAACAAAAGCAAAAACACCAAAAATAAAGAAGAAAATCTTAGATAGAAACAATATTGTATAAAACGCTGAGACAAACCGTTTACTTCTATACATTTTGTTACACCATCCACAGAACAATTTGCATTAAACTGGCTTCATTTCACACGTATATTTTCCTCACCAAGGGAACACAAAATTGGATAAATAAATTTCAAAGTATCAGTTATAAGTAACAAAAATGTATGATCACTGACTGTCAATTTCAGTTGCTTTGTGTATTGACAAAGTGATGATTACACAGTTAGTAACATTATAAACACTAGCAAATTGATATTTTCTTTAAAAAATCTGGGCTAACATTTCACTGTATGGGTTTCCTTGGAATTACAGTATTACAGAAAACTAGTTAACACTGATGTGTGAGTGTTTGTAATGCAGTGGCTGAGGGAGTGATAGTAAATTTGACATCTTTTGACCAACATAATCAACCTCTTGATATAGTTTTTTTTTCATAAAAAATTATAGAATCACTATTATGGATTATTTTAATTTCTTTTCACTTGGAGCAAATAGGAAGATAAAAATTACATTTGCAATTACAATTTTCTGTTTGCCACTGTAGGTGTTTACCCAATTATGATGACTTCAGAGAAAAAAAACATCATAGCCCTGATAGATCAGTGCAAGCTTTGCAAAAGTGCACATCACAGCTGCAAGTCAACATCAAGTGTGCCATTTGAGACAAGTCCAGAACATTGATCTGTTTGCGATCTTCCACATTTTGCAACTTCCGTGCTGTACATGCAAAGATGCAAAGATATTGTATTGTGGGGAAACAGAACAGAGAGAAAAAATCCCAACCTTCATTTTGCACTTCACTTCAATTCTCTTCATTTCTAGAGGGGACACTATATAATCCATTGAGTCAATTGATGCCCTGTTGAGATAAAACATTATAAAGGGGCTCACTTGAACTATGGGGTAAAATGGAATAGTATAGTTGCACATTTGTTTGGTGTTTGTATAGAAACATAAGTTGCATGATTTTTAAAAAATAAATTATGTGAAAATTACAAATGAATTACAAAATGCTGTTTACAGCAAATGGTCTTGGATTTGGTGGACTGACCTCACAGTTTTTGACACAAGTTGCATTAGCAAGAAAATCTGAGTGGGCATAGGGAAAGATGATGGATATGGGAAAAAGAATATTAATGTTGGCAATATGTTTTTCAGCACAAATCAGTGATGGAGCCTGAGAATCACTTGTACACCATTACACTCTGCACAGACTAAATGTATGGCAGTAATTTGTTTGGCACTATAGCTTTAAAGTGCCGTTTACTCTGGAGAAAATGAGTCCAATAACATACAGCAGGAAGCTGACTGTTTGGTGACCATCAGAGTTTTGTGTGTTTCACAGCTGATGCACACCATAGCAACAACTGAGATGACATCAGCAGTCACAGAAAGGTCAACATACATTTACTGCAGTGACACTCTTGAGCTGTAGAGAGCTATACTGTGATTTCCCTGGTAGAATATGTTCAAAGCTCAGTCATGAATAAGACACTGTCAGTAAATGCAAACCATTATTTATTCCGACCGATATTTGTGCCTATTACGTCTGATAAGATCATTGCAAATAATTCTAATTTCTGTGTAAATGCAAGCTTTGATGTTCTGCTTTCTTCAGATGGTTTTTCATGGAGTACAGAACATTTTCAGTAAGATTCTTCTGCTCTGTTCCTGTTTCAAAAAAACACCTTAGCGATCATAAAATTACGCCCTTTGGGTAGTTTCCTTTTGTGCATTATGGTAGAATGTTAAGAGCTCTTCTTCTCATTGAATCAGATACGATTAAATCTACAGTTTTCAGAGGTACAAGGATTGTTTAACTTTAATATATGACCAACTGATGGTGATTAAAATGGTAAAATTCATGATAAACTCGTTTTTTGTTGGTGGGTGGGTGCCCAGAGTGGGCCAAGGTCACAGTTTGGTGGGTTGAAAGTTTTTTTTTATTGCAACAAATTTTTATTCAGCAAACCACACATCCATCATGATTTTTGTTGAAGCAGCGCATTAGATCAGTGAATGAAACCATGTCATTCCACTTGCAGCTGGAACGTTCCATTTGTGACTTGAAGTAATTATGTGTCTGAGAAATGACAGCCGTTGTATGTCCACCTGATGGAGCAGAACAGCTGACTTGGTAGGACACAGACAATGAAGGTGGAAGCACTGAGCCATGTGGGCACTGTGTCATTGTATGAAACTGACCTCTGCTTTCTGAGGTTTCTTCAACCATCTCAGGCTCAGAATTTACATTTGTTACATATAATGAATTTTTTTTACTTTTTTCAATTATGAAACAGACTGCTATGGTGATTCGCAAGAGTGGTTATATTTCATATAAAACTTATTTTGATATTTTATTATTGGCAGCGGCTATTTGCATTTAGATGCTATTTACACTAAGTGCAAATTGCAATGGATGCAATTTACACTATGTTAAAATTTTACTACTTATTGCAAATACTGGCAATTATCTGCACCTCGGTATTGTAGTACATTGTAAAACAGTATGCAACATTAACTTATTGAGTGTACATTTTAATTCAAATTAATAAATGGATGCCACCTTACCGTGACAATAAAGCCCTCCCCTACACCTACCCTAACCCTACCTGATACTTTGTTTTCAACTTTTTTATTATATTCTTCATTTTCATCTAAAATAAATGCTTTTCTGATGTTATGTGAAATTCTTTAAATGGAACAAAAAGTTTACCAAAAGGTGGATTCGAACCCAGTTCGACACCATGTGCATCATTGGAGATGACGACTGTTGATTGTCTATCTCAAAATCACATGTTGGTGGGCGGAGTTAGTGTAAATAGACACTCCGTTTATTATTCTGCTTCTCTGTGTTTGCAGCATTCTAGACCAGAGTATGTGAGCGGTAAAGAGATGAAGCTGAGCTCATTTCATCGGTAGAAGAAAAATATATGGACTAAAAAAAAAACTGGTAATAGTTTACAAAAAGGACCCATTAGTTAATGCAATCAATCTATCTATCTATCAAGACATTTGTTACTGTATTTATTCATCTTTGTTGATGTTAGTTGATACAAATAAAAATGTTCATTATTAGTTCATTTCATCTCTGGTCTAATAAATAATATTAACAGATACAAGTTTTCATTTTAATAATACATTAGTAACTGTTGAACATAACGTTAATGGTTTAGAATCATTTTTATTGTTATTTAATGGTAACTAATGTTATAATATTAGCAAATGGAACCTCAGTGTAAAGTGTTACCAAACTTTTTTTCTTAAATGTAAACTACAGTTTTTTCTTTTTAAAGAAATCAATAGTTTTATTCAGCAATTCGAATTTAAACCATATAATGTTCCCAACAGATTTATTTTTAATTTTTATTTTTTTTAATAAATGTGTGTATTTTTTCTGTTCATCTAAGAATCCTGAAAAATATGCATCATAGTTTTTACAAAAATATTAAGGAGCAAAGCTGTTTTCAGCGCAAATTAGCATGACATCTGAAGCATCATGTGCCACTAAATTCACCTTTGTCTGAAATGTCATGGAATACATTACATTTAAAAAATATATTAAATAAGTACACTGTCATTTCAAATAGTAATTATATTTCACAATATTATGTTTTTTACTACATTTTTGATCAAATCAGTGCAGCCTTGGTAATGATAAGAGACTCCTTTCAAAAATGTACTGACCAAACTTTTTGATAGAACTATCTTCTGTGCTCTTAAAGCCAGAGAGTAGATTTGTTTTTTTTTAGAATTTTAGTATTCTAAAAGAGTTTAGAAGAGTTTTCCATTGTATAAGGCCTTCACTTTTCTGGGAAGCTCCAGTATGCAATTTTGGCTGCAAGTAATCATTACTGTCTACAGTCAGTATAAAATAGGATCATTTGGGGGGATTCTACTATCATCTATCTCAACTTTTTATGTACTGCCTCTCATCTCTGTCTGTCTTTTTGTTGTTCTGCGGTAATCTATTCTCTCTCCCTGTCTTTAAAACTCTCAGCTCCCCATTCAAGCATTTGAATGCACAAGCGAAGACAGGGGAACTTGTGCGTCTTGTGAAACCTGGGCTGGTTTGTGCCACACAATCCACTGAGGCATTCTCTTTTCCAACAACACACAGCACCACTTCCCATCGTACTGCCAGTACAAAAGGTGTGTCCTCGCCATCTGACTGCATCTGACTCCCCAGTGTATAATCCATCAGTCTCTTTAACGCAGACACAGACGTAATCCCATCATTTCTGTTCCAATGATTTTGCACTGCACCCTGTTATATAGACTTAAAAATAATGACCTATGAGAGATGTATTTCATGTGCCACTCCACTTCCATATAGCACCTAGTTATGTTGAAGGTTTTATATCTACATATGTCACTGTCAGACAAGATTTGGAAAGATTAGATGAAGGAATATCTTTATAAAAACCATCACCTGGTACAGTACCTCTCCGAAGTTTTTACTTCTTGATCAAGACTTGTGAGGTGGTTAGTATGTTGCCCTCTGGCCAAGACAAATGACAAAACAAATCCGAAAACGTATGGTGAGCAAAAAAAAAACAAAAAACACATTGTGATACAAATGAAAAAGAATTACTCCTGGCATTTCCTGCAGCCACAAATAGGAAACTTAATGAAGCTCATTAAAACGTGTTTTACTACAACGCACAAAGGCCATTAGCTGTCAGTGATTTATTCATAGCACTTAAAGACTATAAATATGGAAATGACTTTTGGCTTTTTTTGGGGGGAAAAAGGTGAAGTCAATAGGTTTACAACGAACTACACATAGTTCATTGAAGGTGATATGTTTGACACATCAATTATGGATAATACTAGTTGTACATCATTCCCGAATTCCTTTACATCATTTCTGAAGTTGCTCTTTAGTTTTTTTTTTTCTCTGACACAACAAATGACCATTAAGCAAATTATGCAGAAGGTTTTTAAAGCAGAAAATACAGAGTTTGCCAACATATTTAGCATATGCCACTATGGTTTGTGGTCCCTCTGCGTTCTGCGTTCCCCGCGATAAAAGATATAGCGGTCCAGGAAGGTTTCCCTCTTGTTAGAAATCACATGATCTTGGAATCCAAATTCAATTATACTGTTAATCACAGGACAATAACAAACAGTCACTTGTCCAGTTAAAGTCAGTTGAGGACAGTGGCAAGGAACCTAAACTTTATTGGTGACTCTATGGACATGTTTGTTAAGAACTGTTTTAGACTGTTTTTGCTTGTAAGCAGTGTTTTCACTGGAGAAAGTAGTGTTATGGACAGAGGACTTGCTTTTTAGCTGGAAGTAATTGTTGGAAGTTAAAAATCTTTTAATGATCTCTGATTCTGGTGGCACCCATTCATTTGTGAGCAACTGATGCAATGACAAATCTGCTTTGATAAAGAAACAGAC
This sequence comes from Carassius gibelio, assembly GCF_023724105.1. NCBI lineage: Eukaryota > Metazoa > Chordata > Actinopteri > Cypriniformes > Cyprinidae > Carassius > Carassius gibelio. Next base: position 13,530,757 of record NC_068407.1, read on the forward strand.
TCAACAACAAGTGCCAAAATGAATTTGTTAGTGATGTTTAGTATTTAGTTTATGTTAATTATTGATAGCTCATCTTCTATGTATGAAACAAGACCACATACATTATTTATACCAGGCATGTGTTAAATTGATATGACCATAGAAAAAGGTGCATTAACAAATTAATAATAGTCAAAAATGTCAGTCACTCTCCTCTTATATGAAATTTGTAAATATGTTCTCCAATAAATTGCATTGTAATGTCTAATAAACAGACTGAATTATAGGTGGTTTTTAGGACCAAATATACTGGCTATTTTTTATAAGTGCATATTAATCAGTAAATTAGCTGGTTCTATGTCAGCATTGATTGTGCTGTTTAGCATTACAATAACAATTTTGGATTTTTCTATTGGTGTCAAGCAATGATTTCTGAGCTTATCCTATTATGTCTAGCTACTTGCTTAGCTTGTATATTTGCTTTTTCTCCCTTGACAGCTGAAAAGATCAAAGCCAAAAACACGGTTCTGCACACTGACTTATGTAACATGAAAACACAGATGTTCCTAAAAGATGTGCTGAGCAGTGGAACATCTCAGTGGTCTAATGAATCTGGGCTGTGGTCTCTGGGGGGATCCATATCTGAAGAGCGCACAACAATGCTCAGTTGCTTCCATTTGTTACTTTTGCATTCTCCATATCTGCCAAAAAAGTTCTGCTGTGCTTATTCAAGATTACATTTTAACCCGGAGCAACACAGTAAAAGGGGCTGGATCCAAAGAAGCTCTTGATATACAGATAAAGAGCTTCACCTCCCCCACCCCCCAAGCTAGTATCTAAAGAAGTGCCTTGTTGCAAATGACATTATAAAGAGAGACAAGGATAAAATCGCATTCACCAGCCCAGGGCCAGAGGGGCCTGGAGTGTTTACATAGGTATGCAGCTCAGAGCTCCTCATGGTCAGATTGAATCAACTCAGGATGTTCTCCAAGTGCAGATGTGTTGTCAGTGAATCTTGCTGATGTGTCTGTTAAATCCCCCTTTATGAATCCAGGTCACAATTATGTCACCAGGGCCTTCCTTAGCTGACGTGGGACCCGGTGCGAGATAGGGAGCAGGGCCCCATCGGTTTGTATGCGATCACGTTCCACAGGGGGTATGGGGGGGGGGTTGTCTCGGTTCGTTCACCGCGGGGTTTACTCAAAGTGCGGGGCATGTTGCGACTGCACTAGTTGCACCACCCAAAAGACGGCCCTGTATGTCACATTATGTCACAACTGTTTTTCACCCGAAACTGTAACCATATTAAGTCAGTCTAAATTATACAGGTCCATTCACAGGACTGACACACTGACAGGTTTACAATTCAGAATTGTCAAAGCTTCATCTTGCTGATGACATGCGTTTGCAGATTAGTATTTACTTCTTGCTTGATCCTGTATTTAATATGGTTTTGGTTATATTTTCTTCATCCTTGTCTAGTTTTGTGCAAAGGATAAGGGAATGACACACAACCTTTACATGTTGGCATCTGTAACCTAACTTGGCTAGTGTCAAATTACTTTTTCAATTTGATAGCATTTGATTTCAACAACAAAATATATTTAGAAGCATTTTCGCCACTTCTCCTGCTTTTCAAGCTATGCACTTTATGTGGTAAATTCATAAATGTCATTGTTTTATACAGCCTTGTTTTAAAAAGTCAAATTATTTGACTTTCTGAAAGATTGGTTGACCTTGTCAGATTCTCCAAGGTTTCCTGTTTTGTTTTTCCTATTTGCATGTTGATTGCATCACATGATCTCTCACCATGTCTCACCACATGAGAACAGATACATGTTTTTCAAGCAGTGTAGTAGATTTATTACTTATTATTATTATTTTATTTTTTCTGAGAAACAATAAAACTACTTAGTCAAGCTACAGTTTTGGTCAAAATTTTACATACAACTGAGGGAATCAATTGTAACTATTACAAAAGGTTCAGGAAACACAATGCATTAAAGGGATAGTTCACACCCCAAAATTAAAATTCAGTAATTAATTAATTAATTAACTATTATTTTCTCTTGTGGACCCTACGTAAACGTCTTTCATATGAAATAACTTGCATTTTTTTACGATCTCATATTTATGATCTTATTCAGGTAAGATAATTACAATTTTGCAGATAAGATTTAGAGATTCTTAGATATAAGATTAATTTATTCTTTTTATGACCTCAAGGAACCCTTGTGTTTTTTGACTTTGTCATTTGAGTTTTTGAATTTAATATTTAATACATATGTATAAATTGCAATTTGAATGTATTTTTTAATAAAATGAAAATAGATAAGACATTTAATTAGTTCACTGACCCAACTATGTTCGATGTCAGGTCACCACCTAATCAAAATTAAATTTCATAATTTATTTTTGTCATGAACTGTATTTTTTAACACTCTGCTTAATACTTTTAACTTTCTGCTCAATATTTAATATAGTATATTATCAGGAGAAGAGTTTTTTCAATATTTTGGGTTTCTACCTGTCTTTGGATCAATATTCACATTAAAATCATAACATAATCAATGTTCTCTTCCAGTAGGTTGGATGATGGATATTACAAATGAAAAACAGTTCAAAATCCAGGAATGATTTCACACAATTGCATCATTCAAGTATCATGCTGACATCACTGTCAACTTTGACAATGATGATCTAAATACAAAAGAAAAGGCATTCACCTAAATCCACACATGCAAAGGGTGCATATCACATTTGCACATAAATATGAATGTGCAGTTAATACTTTATAAATGCATTATGGAACAGGTACAGGAAAGTCACTTTTTATTTGAAAGTTTACAGTCTATCAGTTAATTTCTAATAATCTTTTTCTAGTCACTGTGAGGGTACGCCTTGTGGTTGTAAACACAGACACGTCTACCATTCTACTACACTCTCAGCATCTCAATGTAAGATTAAAGGAAGTTTATGAGTTCCACATCTTGTGGAACAGACAGACGACCCTCTGAGGAGGATATCATACATTCAATTTAACTCCATGTAGATGATGAGGATCGAGAGCACAAAAACCTCACAGAATTTGTATTTTCTCAGGCAATTACTTTAAAGTGCTGCACTAATAACGCCTGAGGGTAATTCCCTTCTCACGGATCCTCCATTATGTGAGGGAAAACAAATGACAGCAGCGACTGTCTACCATACACAGAGAAACACCACATGCTCCTGGTGAAAATATCCTTCATTTTTCATGATCACAAAGAACGTATGTTTGAATATGAATTGCCTGAGTGGAACACTACTGCTGCTTTCACTGAACCTTAAAAGGATGGTTCACCTGAAACAATAATACTTTTAATCTTGTCATTCCAAACCTGTATCACCGACTTTCTTCTGAGCAGCAAAGCTACGTTTTAAAAAACTTAAAATGATCATAAAAGCAGTCCACACAATCTGAATTGTTCTGAAGCCACACAAGAGTTTTGGCTGAAATTGAAGTTGTTATTTAATAAAACGATGGTCATGTTCATGAGAAAAGTTTCTGAAAGAAAAGTAGTGATGCCTGATGCTTGAATAAATTGATCTTTTTAGTCAATTAATCAGCTGATTCAGTTCACAAAGGCAGTCTCAGTGATTCGTTTACTAGTTTAACCCACTAAGGTAATGAGCCAGCTTCAGCATTTAACAGCCCACTGGAGGGAAAGATAATGAGCGCATAACTTTGGTTTGTTCTTCACATAAATCTGTTGAATGACTTCAAATGACTTAGATTATAGTTTACAAGTGGAGTGGATCACTATAATTATAATTTAAGGTGCTTTGTGTGCTTTTAAAGCTTGAAATCTTCACTAATTGCTTGTTGAGAAAGTCATACAGGTTTGGAACAACATGACGGTGAGTAAATAGCAGAATTTTCATTTTTGGTGGAATTATTCCTCTAAGTATTCTTTGCATATCTTAGTGAATGAATATGAACCCTTTTTACTGGATTGCAATTTGTTTGAATATTAACATTTAATACTGGCAGATACTGAAACTGTAAGAAGGTAATACACAAAGGATCCTTTTTCCTGGCAGATGTAGATAAATATTCCAAATATGTGGAGATGAGATCTTTCTGTAAAATGTTATACTGTACATTTCCATATAGACAGATAATCTCTCATGGGGCTGCATCAAACATTAAAGTCCTATGAAGTATTTTGCCTCAAGCATGTTAGAGATATAAAAATGGCTTTTGTGTATAATTAGGTCAGATCTATAAATGCATTTCGTTTCATCTCCAGAACATTATCAGTGCCCACATTTATGTTGATATGTTGATTTAGGGCCATTCTTTGGAAACCGTCTAGATGCATCATAAATGGCTGTATAGTCTTATTAGAAGTTATTATATAAGCGTTAATGATCGTGTATTCTGTAATATCTTTGACTGTTGTATATGTTGTTTGTGTGCTGTATTACAGGATTAACTGTTTCATAGTGACTTTAAAATATTTGATCAGTCATATTTGATGGTTGATTTAAAAAAAATTTTTTTTGGAGAGAATAGATTAGTAAAATACGCTCCAGCTGTTTTTCAGAGTGCTGGAAATGAGCAATTGAGTGTGCTCTTGAGAAGCTTTATGGGGATGCTTCACCCTTGATCAGATCTGATTGGTGTGGAGAGCCCTCACTGTATATGACAACACCTGCACATCTCCAGTCTGCATGCATGCCATATACTATAAAGAGACAAATACCAGGTGTGCCCTCTTGTTGTGGAGAAAGAATAATGATGAAACTAATTACAAACTTTTGTACATTGTTTGTTCTCTGTTCTTACACATGCTGGTCATTTGGAAACACAAAAAAACTTGTTCCTAATATTCCTAATTTCAAAACAGCTCGTTTGTCTTCAGGGCCCTTACAAATGGGTACAATCACATTCACATCTCATTGAATAAGGCTCCAGCAGCTTTGTCACCCATTCAGCCATCTGTTAAAGCTGGCTAAGGGCCCAACACAAGGGCACAACCAGTATGGCCAGGTTGGCTCATGCCCGAGGTGTGAAAATTAGCTTGAAACAGGAGAAACGCTTTCACAACAAGAAACAGCATACACACTTAAACACCATATGCATCTCATCTTAATATTATTTGTTCTTGATTTTGGAAATTAAGTAACATTTTACCTAATTTAAGGAAAATTGGGATTAAATCTCTATTAAGAAAGTTTCATATTTCAGATTGTGTCATCATGAACCATATGCAGCATGTTAATTGTTCCCCAAGTTAATAAAATGTTAGTAGCTGTTCTAATTAAAAGCTATTTAGACATTAAGTTGCATGTATAATGTTTGTCTATAAGTGAAGGGGTGAGCTACTGATGGATGATTGTTTGTTGTGGCTGAGTGTGATGAGGAAACTGATGAATCTTTCAGTGGTTTGATAATATTCTTGCCACAGCCATCAGCAAATCTATTGCAGTCCATATTCTTTCGGAGGAAATAACACTGTAGAAAGTCTAAGTTTCAGTGAGATGTGTGGGAATAGTCTTTTACTGTCAGTACATAAATATATGACTGGCACTTCAGTCTACTGGTGAATATTTTAGGTCTAACTGAGCAAGAGCTCTGTTGTGATATTCACAGGTGTGTTTTAAAAAAGTAATTCACAAATGTCATATTGCTTTATACAGCAGTTCAATAGACAATATTGAGTAAATTTCATTTTAGACACAATATTGTGTTACTTTGTCTACTTTGTTCTTTCAGTAAAAATAGTTCCAGACAAAGCTGAATTAACCACTGTGCATTGCACATTGTGCAATAGTGAGCAGTTTAGTTCTTGCTTGAATCAGTGTTTTTGAACAAATTTGTTGAATGAATGAGCTGAATTAACCATTGTGGATTTCTGAGGAACATACAGTAGCTATTTTGTTCTTGCTTGAATTATTGAATAATTAAGTGAATAATTCAGTGACTCACCTGAAAAAATCTGTTTTGTTCCTAAATGAATCAGTGTGTTTGCACGAATCAGTTTAATCTAAGGGCTGAATTAAATCATGTTGTGCATTTCTTTTGAACATAGTAGTTGCTTTGTTTTTCTTTAGTCTGTTTTTAAACAAATGAGTTAAGTGAATGATTCAGTTAATTTAATCAGTGGGTTTGAATGGCTGAATGAATAATTCTGTGACTTGCTCATATCAGTCACTTGTCACCACCAACCACCGCAGTCTGTAACCTCCAGAAACAGTTGAACAACATCAGTCTTTTTGTTGTGTGAAGCTGTTTGAAGTTGATGATTTTTGGCAGGTTTATTATGCTCAATTATCATTTGTACAACAAATTAAATAATTAATCAGTTTTAAATATGTCTGTTCTGCATCAAAATTGATTATAAAACCTTTATGGCCAACAGGGAAACTTTTAGATTCGAAGACACACTCATTCTAAAGTGCTCAAAATAAATCTATGAATAAACAAGAAAAATCTTACTGTTGGCTGCATTTAGATATGTACAAGTACCTGTATAGCTGAAATGATCTTCTGTCGTTTTGTGTTCTCTTATATCCATGTTCCATTATTAGATCGTTCCACAGCTTACACTAAGGATCCTGTCTGGCTCGCCTGAATAGGAAGATGTATCGTGCTGATGAGTATGTTTATGTATCTGCACTCGCGTGTGTGTGTGTAAGTGTGTGAGTGTGTACCTGAGTCTCTTTGCCTGCCATTCTAATTGTTTTCTCAGATAAGCAGCATCTCTCAGTGGGATGATGCTTTATTGTCCCTGAGTGGAGAGTGAAGCTTGAAGTGTGCACTGTTTGTGTACTTGCTGTTCTCTCATAATGTGGAACACCATAACATCAATTTAGTGTAATTATTGATATACCTCCTGTGTCATAAAGCATGATAGAGCTGGGTAGCTGTGTTTTTTGGACGTACTTCATTCTGTGCCAGTATGGTTAACAAATGCTCATAGCCCACATCCAGTGGATATGCTTCAAATCTGTTAAGTAACAAGAATAGAATCCTAGAATCCTTTGGTCTTTGGAGCCCAACCGATTTACAAGCCGAGCGATTTTCAAAGGCTTCCAAACTGAAATATTGCAGTTCTTGCAGATGCATGCACTCATTGTCCTTTTTGCTAAAAGCTAAATCGTCTTTTAGCATAGAATTTTGGGTTAAAAAGAGCTTGTTTGATGTTTTGATAAAACTTACATAACCTAATCTATCACCAATCTGCGTTCTAAACAAAAAAGAGTTTACACTAATCTAGTTTACACTCAAACTTTGTCTCGGATGATTGTTCTTAAGTTGAAGTATTGTTTGGGGTCTAGTAAATTCCAGAACATAAACAATGCACCCAGCACTCCCTCCCACTCACTCCTCCGTACCGCCACCCCCTCTCCACCTATCTACAGTTGTTGCCGTGGAAACATACAAAGAGATTTGTAAGCAGGCGGCTCAAGTTCTGTTGCCATGGCAACGGCTGGGTTTCATCAAGGCTTCGGGGGTCTAGTTCTCTCAGCTTTCCTAAAATTTGTCAAAGTGACCACCGGCAGACTGCCGACTTCACATTAAACATGCGGTATAAGCAGTAAATGACTCCCGATTGCGAGGAGGAAATATTCCAGGGCGCCGAGCGGGGGCTTATTAAAAGGCGCTTGTGGCGTCTTACGTGACCCAGCTTTTCTTTCTGGATATGCTGTGCAAAACTCATAAATTATCGCTGATGAGAAAATTCCTCTTCCTCTGAACATTCATTATGCGTATAAAGCGAGAATGGGCTTTATGAAAACCTAATTGTTGGATCTAAAGGCATTAAAATGGCCCATGTGAGCTTCATTTCCGCCGTGCGCTCACCTGTCATAATTTCATCATAACATTATTCAGGAGCACAAATGAAGCTAAAGAAAACCCAGCAGTAACAAAAAGGTATTATTAGAATTTTTCCGACACTGCCACTCAGGTCTTAATTACTGAGGTAGAGTAAAGGACCACTATGAATATTATTACAGCTGGAGTCCCTCCTGTGATGACCTGTCTTATGACCCGTCATGGTTTATGTATCGATCTGATTCTCCTTCGTAAGAAATATGGTGAAAGGAGCTGTTCGCACAGGAAGCTTTCCAAAAAAATCCATAGGTATATACAGAGTGAGAACACATTGGGGTCTCTGGAATTTATATTTAATATTTAAAAGAATATCTTAAAAACTAGCAATGATAATTCTGAGTCATTTCCGTGAATTCTCCTGAACTGAATGGCTATTTTGTGTAATCAGTGCTCTCTGACATCCTGGCGTGGAATAAATGCTCTGAGATGTTCACAGCAATATGTGGCAGCATATATATGTGTCCTGCACTGGTTTATTCTCTCACAGATAAAGAGAAGTAGGTAGTATTATGTTCCATATGACCAGTCCCAGGATCAGTCATTTGTCTCAGACAGGAAATTAGTGTCACAGGAGCAAACACTCAGGGGGAAAACAGTGGGAGATAAAAGTCTACCTTATACGTAAATATTCATGTCAGTTGTGGATGAGGGTGGAGAAATTGAATCTCATTGCAGTGACTCACCATGTGACAGGCGGTAGATCTGCAGACTCAATGTGTTCATAGGGCTTTCAGTAATCATGCCCTTAGACCAAACAGCGGACTGGTGGGTGCAATGGTCTATCATCTCCATGAACCATGGATAGGCAGAAAAACACACTCTGGATTGAATGTATGGAATTAACCGCAGCAGTACACACAGCCTTGGCAGAAATACCCATAAGAGATCAATGTCAATAACATGACAGATTGCATCAGTGATTATTTTGTGCACTTCATTGTGTTCTGGTTTAACCAGTATGAATGAGAACATACTGCCGTAATTAAGCTAGAGATGTTCTGGTGGTCTCTTCGGTTGATGTTTCAGCATGCTCTCATGAGGATCACACCATGGTCAACAAGGCAAAACATGTAATTAATGCTTGGAAAAACCAATAGCGCTATCACTTAATTGGTAGCACCTGTGTCATTAACAGCCAAGACCTTCTAAACTAATAGGTCTTAAGAAGATATTTAGCATTTGTTTGTTGGTACAGTGAATGTCAGTGGGTTTCATCTGTCTGTCTGTCTGTCTATTCATCTACAGCTATGAAAAAAAAAGCTAAATTATCTGGTTTTACTCTTTATAGATATGAGTAAAATTATTATTATTATTATTATTTTTATTCTATAAACAACTTACACTGACACTTCTCCCAGTTCCAAATAAATGTCATTTAGAGCTTTTATTTGCAGAAAATGACAACTGGTCAAAATAACAAAAAAGATGAGTGTCTTCAGACCTGAAATAATTTCTGCAAAGAAAACAACTTCACATTCATTTTTAAACAACACAATAGAGAGAGTCGTTTTCACCCTATGCCAGTCTGTATCTTTTCTGTGTTTCCCTATTTTGGTCATGTTCCGTTCCTCATTTTGTTAATTGATTAATCCCCACCTGTTTCCATTCCCCTGATTACTTTCATGCCTTTTTAAACCCTTGTCTGTTCAATTCCCTTTTGTCCGCTAATGTCTAATGTGATATGTTCTAATGGTAATTAAAATAACTATTTAGAAATATATTCGTCCTTGTGCACTTCATTGACACACCAGCATGTGTGACAGAATAGCAGATCTAAAAACTGTGTTTAGCGGTGATTTTGTTTCCCGCCTTCGTGGAGTGGGTGCTGGTGAATTACTGATCCCCGTTCACCGTCGGCCCCACTGAGGAGGATATCTCCAGCCCCACTCCCGAACCAGAGACCAGCCAGCCGTCATCCCGCTGCACGGAGCTAAAGCCAGAGCCCACCGCAGATGCAGAGCCCAAGCCATCCATAATAAATGAGCCAATCATTGTCTGGGAGCTAACTCCTAATTCTACTCTGTTTCCGCTGGTTCCACCCTGCCCTGAATCTCCTGTGTCTCCTCTGGTTCCGTCCAGCCCTGATCCTCCTGTGTTCCCTCCCAACCTCCCTCTCCCGCCTCCTCCTAGACCAGTCAGTTCTTCTTGGCTCTTAGCTCCTTCGTCTCCACCAGGTTCCCTCATCCCTCTGGCTCCACCTTGGTCAGTCGTCGACCATCCACCGCCATGGGACTCCACTCTGTCCGGCTCCATCCTCAGTCGCTCCGCAGCGGTCTTCCAGTGCCCTGCCTGCGCCTTGGTCACCTGAGCCTTTGCGTCACCCTTGCTCTGTGGCTGCTCTGCTCCATCTTGGGCTCCTCATCCACTGGCGCAGTCTCCGTCAGTCGGCCCCCTGGTTTTGTCGGCTCCTCCTCCACCATGGCTCAAAACATGTTGTACTTGGTGAATTCATGCTCACCACATGTATGATTTAAGAAAAATTAGGAATCCCTCCATTTGTTTACACATGAAACAAAAGGCATAGATCAAGCTTTAATATAAAGATGGGTGCATAGGTGAAGCGAAACCTCATTTTAAATCAGATGCAACCCTGTGAAAGGCACGACATCACTGTCAGTCACTCAGCTGTAACCTCAAGTATTATATAGTTAACATTGTATTCTTTTTCAGTTTATTCAAGTGATACCTCTAAATATTTATAAAATGAACATCAAATTTGTATGTCCTGCTTTGCATACTTTATAAAAAAAAAGTGTTTTCGAGAGCTCATGATGTTCAACAAACAATATGAATGAAATTAACTTTTTGTTTAGCATTAGTCGGGACAAGGTAAAGCTGTCATGTAAACATCCTTATTTGTCCAATCTGCATGATAAATGCAAACTTGGCATTAATGTACCTGTGCAAACAAATACAAAAATCTCTAATTGTGAATTGAACAGTTAGCAATCTTAAGTAAACTAGGTATAAATCAAAATACAATTAAATGAACCATCACCAATTAATATCAGTTTAATGTATCTTTAATAAATGTCATAGGTATACAACGACTGCACAAAAATAGTAGTTACATTACTGTTTTAAAGTTAGCTTATCTGCCATGTGGTAACATATCCTACTGTAAAAGCACTGTAAACAAAAATAATTGCATTTTACACTCAAAAAGTAGCTAGATAAGTAAAAGTAGAATAGATAAGAACAAGTAGCAACACTGAAATATGAAAAAAAGATAAGCCCTTGAATCTGATTAGTTTCTCAGTATCCAATACAGGTTCAATTTATCATTTTCCAACTTCAAATTAATCATAACCTCATAACAATCAGACTTATCTCAGACTCAGTCCATTAATCTCAGTCAATACCATTTCTCAACCTCATTTCTCACATAAATTGAAATTAGGTTGTGCGCATAATTTGGAGATTTCTGACTGGAGTATAAAAACGCAAATCAGTGAGTGCTATTTGTAAATATGCTGGTGTTTGGAATATATGTAAAACGAACTAACCTAACTCGAGACTAATAATATTCATGCATTGAATGATTTATAAAGAAATCCTTTACTGTTAAAGAATGCAACTGATTAAATTTCATCCATTTATTTATATTACCCTGTTATCCAAACTCACTCTAAAATATGAAAACATAAAAGGTAATACTCTCTCTCACTGTGGTTTTACTGTTTCTCACTTTCATCTCAGTTCTGGCTCTGAACAGTTATGGAAACACCTTAGTAACACCTTAGTATAGGGTAAACCAGTTCTTTCTGTTTACTACAGTAGATGCTTATTAGCATGTCTGTTTATTAGCACTTATAAAGCACATATATTGTATAACCATATTCTACATACAGTACCTAATCCTACCCGATACCTAAATTTAACAACTACCTAACTAACTATTATTATAAGCAGCAAATTAGGAGTTTATTAAGGCAAAGGTCATAGTTAATGATTTTTTAATAGCAGAAATTATTTAAAAACAAAGAGTGTCCCAGATTTGTATTGCAGCACAGTAATTCATGTAAGTCGGTGTATCTTTTGGTCATTTGATTTTCCACTTAAAAAAAAAGAAAAGTTTAAACTCAAAGAAAAAGACTTTGAGTGTAAACTAAATGAACCAATGCACATTGGCATGCAATTTTTGGCAGCTCATTGGCAGTACAGCATTGACCTGGCAGCTCAGCGGCAGTACAGCAACCGTGGCAATAGGACGAGACGTCTCCATTCCCTCCTTCAGGGAACAAGGGTTACCATACGTAACTGAGATGTTCCCCTTCAGTTGGTCACTCTCGACATCACATCAGTGACCGATGAAATTGGGATCTCTACCAAAGTGCTATGGGTGCTGCCCCTTCCAGTACCCTGTGCGAGCCACTGAGCCCCTATTAGGTGTAGGTCAGGGCTCGGAACAAGTAGTTCCACTCACCATTGTCAAAGCACTACCTCACTAGGTGAGATTGGATAACACTGGGAAAACGTACCCGTTCCGCTTGGAGCAGGGATGATGCGGAGGAGTTTTTGTGAGCAAAAACTCATATATAACATCCGTTTAGGTGTATATGATTAAAACCCTCTTCAGAAGCCAGGGGTCTGCCAGGGAAACACGGGAACTAAGGCTATACCGTGGACTATACACATACGAGAACCGCTTGGGTCTCAATATGAAACCCAGCCTTCCATGGTTCTCACAGAGTCATCATAAAGGCCTGGCACTGGACATTCCACCACGTCCAGCTACCTAGGGTGACAGTACGGACACTCTGGAGCAGTTTTAGCAAGCCAACACTAACTGGGGCCTCTCATTACAATTATTACCCCTGTCATTACCCATTTGAGGTGAGAACACAGGAGGACACCGGCTCTGCACAAAATCTATAGAACCTAGCGAACATGTTAGGGGTCGCCCAGACTGCAGCTCTACAAATATCTGTCAACGAGGCACCACGAGCCAGCGCCCAGGAGGATGCAACACTTCTAGTTGGGATTAGCTCGCAAGCTGAACAGGCAGGGCACACCCTGTGGCTGATAAGCCAGGATTATGTCATCCACAATCCAGTGGGCCATCTTCTGCTTAGAGACAGCATTCCACTTCTGCCGGCCTCCATAACAGACAAAGAGCTGGTCTGAGGTCCTGAAGCTTTGTATCTGGTCTACGTAGCATCTCAATGCTCAGACGGGACAGAGCAAAGCCAGGGCTGGGTCTGTCTCCTCCAGGGCTAGCACTTGCAGGTTCACCACTTGGTCTTTGAAGGGTGTAGTGGGAACCATGGGCAGATAACTGGGCAAGGGCCTCAGGATTACCTGTGAGTCAGGCGGCCCAAACTCGTCGGACCGAAAACATTGAAAATGCATGCAGGTCCCCTACCCTATGGATGGAGGCCAGTGCAAGCAGGAGCAGAGTTTTCAATGAAAGAAACTTTAGCTCAGTTGAATGCAAAGGCTCAAATGGGCCCTGCTGTAGTGATTTAAGCACTAGAGTCAGGTCACAAAAGGGTATAGAGAGGGGCCTGGAAGGATTTAACCTCCTGGCCCCTCTAAAGAACCCGTTGACTAGGTCATGCTTACCTAAAGACTTCCCATTCACGGGGTCATGGTACGCAGCAACCTGGTATGCACCATGGTACGCAGCAACCTGGACTTTGAGGGTGGAGGGAGACAGCCTTTGCTCCAGCCCTTGCTGCAGTAAGAAAAGCACGACCGCAATCGGGTATCTTCGTGGGTCTTCTCAGCAAGAAGAACACCACTCAATGAACAGGTTCCACTTTAAGGCATAAGCGTGTCTCATAGACATTGCTCTTGCTGAAGTGATGGTATTCACTACCTCCTGGGGTAGGTCACCTAGAACCTGCTCTCTGCTCACCTGCTCTCTGTTCAACCGCAGTCAAATCCATACCGAGAAAAGAGATCCTCTGTGTCAGTGAGAGTTCTCTTTTCCCAGTTGACCCGAAGGCCCAACAGACTGAGGTGCCAGAGCACTAAGTCCATGTGCTCGCACAACTGATTGTGCTAGTATCAGCCAATCATCTTGATAGTTCAGATTGAGAACACCCTGCTCTCTGAGGGGAACAAAAGCCACCTCCGCAACTTTCATGAAGACACAGGGAGACAGGGACAGCCCGATGGGCAGGACCTTGTACTGATATGCCTGTCCTTCGAATGCAAACCACAGAAAAGGTCTGTGGCGTGTAAGGATCAATACATGAAAGTACGTGTCCTTCAGGTCCATCACTGTAAACCAATCTCAGGGAAGGACGCACCCAAAAATGCGTTTCTGCATCAACATCTTAAACAGTAGCTGATGAAGGGCCAGATTTAAAGATCACAGATCCAAGATAGGTTGTAACCCACAGCCTTTCTTGGGTACAATCAAGTAATGGCTGAAAAGACCCCTCCTCATATCGGGTAAAGTGAACGGCTCTATCGCGACCTTCGCCAGTAGGACTGCGATGTCTGCCCGCAGAACAGGGGCATCGACTGCTTTCACTTTAGTGAAACAAATACTACTGAACTTAGAGGGATGCCGGGCAAACTGAATCGCTTAGCCGAGGCTGATGGTCCGTAGAAGCCAATGAGATGTGCTGGGTAGTGCTGACCAGGTGCTTAGAAACTGTGCAAGCATGACTAGCGGAACCACAGCCATACCCTTGGTGGGGCAGCGAGGTGGAACCCAGGGACCCAACTCAGGCAGCTTGTGAGCAGGCCAGAGTGTGGTTTGAGTGTGGGTGCAGGGCTCACCTGGTTCCACGGGTTGGCAGAGGGTGCGTGAGTAGGGCCTTTGTTGACACTCTTGAACGACCCGCTGCTGTCATCTGGCTAAGGAAGAGGATGAGTTAGGTCCAGTGCTTGGCTGTCCGCAACTCTCTGTGCCCTCCTGGGACCCAGAGATAGAGAAAACGGCTCTCTCATCGAAATTTCCAGATTCTCAAGCCACCCACACTACTGCCGGAAGTGGTTCTCCACTGTCGGCTGCCAGAATGAGCCCCAGATCGTGGTAGAAGCAACGGGACTCTGCCCCCCTGAAGTTAAGTCGAGTCACCTTTATTAATATAGCATTTTAATATATATACAAAATACTTAGCTTCAAAGCAACTGAAAAACATTCATTAGGAAAACAGTGTGTCAATAATGCAAAATGACAGTTAAAGGCAGTTCATCATTGAACTCAGTGATGTCATCTCTGTTCAGTTAAATAGTGTCTGTGCATTTATTTGCACTCAAGTAAATGATATCGCTGTAGATGAAGTGACCCCAACTAAGCAAGCCAGAGGTGATGGCGGCAAGGAACCGAAACTCCATCGCTGACAGAATGGAGAAAAAAAACCTTGGGAGAAACCAGGCTCAGTTGGGGGGCCAGTTCTCTTCTGACCAGATGAAACCAGTAGTTCAATTCCAGGCTGCAACAAAGTAAGATTTTGCAGAAGAATCATCTGTTTCTTGTGGTCTTGTCCTGGTGGTCGTCTAAGTCAAGGTCTTTACAGGGGATCTGTATCTGGGGCTCTAGTTGTCCTGGTATCCGCTGTCTTTCAGGGATGTAGAGGTCCTTTCAAGGTTCTGATCCACTATCTGGTCTGGATACATACTGGATCCGGGTGACTGCAGTGACCCTCTGATCTGGATAAAGACTGGATCTGGTGGCTACGGTGACCTCGGAATAAGAGAGAAACAGACTGATATTAGCGTAGATGCCATTCTTCTAATGATGTAGCAAGTACATCCGGTGTTATGGGAAGTATTCCTGGTTCCGGTTTACCTGATTAATGCAGCCTAAAAATCCTAAAATCCTTTAACAGATTTGGATATTAAAAGCATACCTCTGAAGGTAGCAGAGCCTCAGCATGCTTGATGCACAGACACGTGAAAAAGAAACCCCCCAAAAGAAACCTAATAGGGTGTGCTTTCTGCTATCTCCTTCTCACTGAACTTCTTTCTGAAACGGTCTTTACGGTCATCATCCACATAATTTGAAAATTCAGTTAATTATTCCAAAGTACAGTATAGCCTATAATTTGGAATTAAGAACTACAGTAATTATGGCGAAAATTTAAGTAATGATTTATTATTTATAAATTATTATAAATATATTTATGTGGGGTTGAATTTTCCAGTGAAACTGTTACGGTAAGTGGTGGCAGGAAGGGAGCTATGGTGGAGCAGGCAGTTTAGGTTGTCATGGTGGATCAGGAGACTCAGGAGGCCATGGCGGATCTGGAGACTCTGGAGGCCATGGTGGGTCAGGGATCTCTGGGAGTCTTTGTGGATCCTCTGTGGCCCTGGCTGGCTCGGTCACGGTTATATGCCAGCTCTGTGGCTGGAGTCAACACCTGAGCGAGGTTTGGGACTGGATCCGACACTGGGTGTGATAGGGATGAGATCGGATCCAAAAATGCAAGGGAAAAGAGTTTATTGAGAGAGCGGAGACACGAGTGTCTTCAAAACGGGAACTCAGGAAGTTGCAAGTTATGCTAAATAAACAGTCTCTTAACTTTAACACAGGCTGATAGCAAAAGGGCAAAGGAAAGGTTACAGGGCGGTCTCAGCAGAGGGTCCCCTTTTCAACGGGTCAGTGGCTCTCTCGTGACTCAGGTGAGTAGTGGGTATACAACAAGTGGTCAGGGAAACCGGTTAGCGGAAGCTTGACTGCTCATCCCCACGTACCGTGTGGCTGGCATGCGCAGAGCTCTGCTCAGGGAGATCGACGACAGGAGAAGGGCTGGACACAGTAGGAGAGAGGTTAATAGGCAATGATGTGGTGTAGCTGACCTGAACCAGACAGAGACAGGACTGTGACACGACAAGAGGAATACAACAGGGTTTGTAGACAGCCACCAGCATCACACTCAGACGCAATAATCCGGCAACTGGCAAGAAAGCAGAGGACATTAAGTAACAAGCGGGTTAGGGGGGGGGGGGGGCAGGTGAAACGGATCAATGAGACAATAACTAATGAGGCACAGCTGAAAAGGGAAAGGGAAGAAATGAGGAAGATATCAGCGGAGAGAGGAAAAAGGAAAGAAAGACCAGAGAGAAGAACCAGACTCATAACACTGGGCTTATATATATATATATTTCATAGTCATGAAAATAAAGAAGACTCTTTGAATGAGAAGGTGTGTCCAAACTTTTGGTCTGTACTGTATATATATATATATATAGTGACAAGTCAGCTTCTCCCTGGTTTTCATCGGCACAACATCCTAAATTGCCACCCTTCACCAGGCTTCCTACAGGAGTGGGTGTGTGAGCGAGGAGGGGAGCTGGATGAGCCAGGGCTGGCAGCGTGTGATGGGGCATACCTAATGGAAATGGAGCCTCATCACCACCGCTGTTTAATAGTCTCCTCCCTGTGCATGCACACTGGTGTCCTCGTGGGTCCAGGAAGGGTGAGTTGAGGGATTCCCACGCCATCAGAGACGTGAGCCGCCGGACCTGTGATCCGGATGAGAACCACACCCATTTACATGGCTGTTGGGCAAGGATGCCGGGGCGTCCATTCCCTGCAAGTGCCACAGCCAACGAGTGTGATGCAGCCGTTAGAGGAAGCCGCCGCCCCACGCGACCCGGACCAAAGAGGGGAGCAAGTGTGGCCGTTGGACTCCGCCCCTTACCTGGACCCTTCCTGCATGAGCACTGCCCGACCCACTCGAACCCCACTAAGACGAGGACACCAGACCCCCTGTTTATTTTGGACACCCTCCCCTTTTGGCCACATTTATCCCCAGTTTCTTTTTATTTTATTTTATGTTAATAAAGCCTCTCCAAGGCCTGACGCCATGCCCACTATGTCTGTTATTGGCTCCTCCCATGACAGTGGTGGAGAATGCGGGCAAGGCGGAGCCTAGACAGCGCAGTTGGGAAACACCTGATGATGTCACTCCCTCTCGCTCACAGAAGTTGGCGAAAACCCGCACTGGGACGGAGGAATGACGGAGACGGTCTCCCAGCCACACAAGGAGTAAGTGACTTCTCTTTTATTGTCATTTTACGCTGTGGTTGGTTGAGGCTGTCAACTAAAACCCAGTTTCTCTGTCCCTGTTCTGGTGTGTTGCAAGAGGGAGGACTGCCCAGAGAGAAATCCCTGCCCTGCCCACTCCGACCGTTTGGAGCCTGGAAGGAAGGATTCTATTGACAAAACATAAATGACTATTCATAACCAATAAAACGGCATTTTAATTTTACTTGGCCAATGCTATGCTTTATTAATATAAAATATGATAGTACTAATTTTTTGCCTACTCATTTTATTCTAGGTCTATTAGAAAAACAGGTAACATGTTTTCATTACAAGTAACAGCAGAAATTTTTTTTTTTAATACATAAAAACTAGTTTTTCATTGCAAAAACACTTGAACGAGCTGTGTTCAACCAAGTCTCTGCATTTCTCACACAGAACAACCTCCTTGACAGCAACTAATCTGGCTTCAGAAGTGGACATTCAACTGAGACTGCCTTGCTCTCAGTTGTTAAAGCCCTAAGACTTGCAAGAGTGGAATCCAAATCTTCAGTACTTATCCTTCTTGATCTGTCCACTGCTTTTGACACTGTTAACCACCAGATCCTCCTATCAACCCTACTGGCAAAGGGCATCTCAGGAACCAGACTTCAGTGGTTTGAGTCTTACCTACCAGATAGGTCCTTCAAAGAATTTAGGAGAGGTGAGGTATCCAAGTCACAACATCTAACTACTGGGGTGCCTCAGGGCCACTCTTGGACCACTTCTCTTCTCTGTCTACATGACATCATTAGGTTCTGTCATTCAGAAACATGGCTTTTCATACCACTGCTATGTTGATGACACTCAACTCTACCTCTCATTCCATCCTGATGATCCAATGGTAGCTACTCACATCTTAGCTTGTTTAACAGACATTTCTTGCTGAATGATGGACCATGACCTGCAGCTCAACCTTGCCAAGCAAGATCTGCTTGTGATTCCAGCAATCACAATTTCACCATCAGTTGGGCAGATCAACCCTAACGCCTTCAAAAACAGCCAGAAGCCTTGGAGTTTTGATTGATGATCAGCTGACTTTCTCAGACCTCATTGCTAAAACCGTCCGATCCTGCAGATTTTCTTTATTCAACATCGAGAAGATCAGGACATTTCTTTCAGAACATGCTGCACAACTCCTTGTTCAAGCTCTTGTTCTGTCCAGGCTGGACTATTGCAATGCTCTTGGCAGGTCTTCCAGCCAGTTCTATCAAACCTTTATAATTAATCCAGAATGTGGCAGCAAAATACATTTTTAATGAGCTGAAAAGAATACGTTACACCTCTGTTTATCAATTTGCACTGACTACCAATAGCTGCTCGCATAAAATTCAAGGCATTGATGTTTGCCTACAAAACTACCACTGGCTCTGCACCCCTTTACCTAAATTTATTACTTCAGACTTATGTGCCCTCTAGAAGCTTGCATTCTGCAAATGAACATTGCTTGATTGTGCCATCCCAAAGAAGCACAAAGTCACTCTTATGGACTTTTAAATTAAATGTTCCCCCCTGGTTGAACTACCTCCCCAACTCAATCCTAGCAGCTGAGTCCTTATCCATCTTCACAAATCAGCTTAAAACCCATCTCTTCCATCTTTATTTGACCCTCTGACTTTAGCACTCACTATTCTAATTATATTCTTAAAAAATCTAACTACCTTTCTAATCTTTTTGTATTCTATTTTATTTTCATTTATTATGCAGTTGTGTGTGTATGTATGTAAATGTGTATATATATATACATTTACATACATAAATAGATGGCCGCTAGAGTTGGCCATCACACCTGGAGAGACAGGTGTGGCTGTGGGGTCCAACTGAGACCTATGTTGTAGGTACATGGTGAACCCCCCAAAATCCAGGATCTCCAGCTCCTTCTTCTCCCACCCCGGCACAGGGTTATCCAGACAGGCATTGAATAAGTTCTTCAGGGCCTAATCATTATTCCCAATTCCTACCGCCATGGTCCAGAACATTTGCGCCAAGCCACCCACCTCACTCCCCTTTTCACAGAGTGTGGTTAAGTTTGAAAGTCTCCCCATCCGCTCCTCTATGGTGGCTTGGGAACGGATACAAAATCCCAGCTGGATCTTGGCATGATGGAGTCCTTCTGTAATGAATGCACAACGGAATAGAGAGATCCAAATGCAGTGTTTTAATGGGTATTCCAAAAATCTATATCCAAGAAAGGCAAGAGGTCATAACCATAAATCAGTCCAAAACAATAAACAAGAACCAAGAAAAACACAGGGAACACGAGAAAGCTAGGTGACAGAAAACAAGGACTACAGTAGAAAACAGTACTAAAACTATGACAACTGTCAGAAAACACTTTGCTTAATGGGTGTCCATCTGTTTCCATGCCGCAAATATTTAATAACTCCTCAAAAGAATAAAACAAAGTATATGAACAAAATGCTAATTTTGGCCGTTTGCAATCCATATTAAGCACCTGCGGCAATATTTCAATCATTAAACAGTGCGATGAAACGTAAGTAAAAACACTTAAAGTGCCTTAATATATTTAAAACAGTAATATTAAGAGATCAAATTCAGTAATCACCATATTAATGATGCATAGTTTATATAGGGAAGCAGATGAGGCAGGAATATGAACGCAGTCCGCTTATGGTTCAGTTTTCCTTATAATGGTTTTCTATGGGGAACCATTTATTGTGAAACTTTGCACATTGTGTTTATATTTTAGGTTCATCTGCTTGGCTGTACAAAATATGCATCATCAATAAGGCGTTTACTGAATTTACCTTTTGATGTCTGCATTTTAACCTACTACAGGTGCATCTCAATAAATTAGAATGTTTTGGAAAAGTTCATTTCAGTAATTCAACTCAAATTGTGAAACTCGTGTATTAAATCAATTAAATGCACACAGACTGAAGTAGTTTAAGTCTTTTTGTCCTTTAATTGTGATGATTTTGGCTCACATTTAACAAAAACTAACCAATTTACCATCTCAACAAATTAGAATACTTCATAAGACCAAAAAGATTAAAAATCAAATTTGTAGTGAATTTTGGCCTTCTGGAAAGTATGTTCATTTACTGTACATGTACTCAATACTTGGTAGGGGCTTCCTTTGCTTTAATCACTGCCTCAATTCGGCGTGGCGTGGAGGTCATCAGTTTGTGGCATTGCTGAGGTGGTATGGAAACCCAGGTTTCTTTGACAGTGGCATTCAGCTCATCTGCATTTTTTGGTCTAATGTTTCTCATTTTCCTCTTGGCAAGCAAACCATGGTCATTTAACCAAGTTTTGGTTCTTTTGACAGTGTGGGAAGGTGCCAAATCCTGCTGAAAAGCTGGTCAGCAGAAGGAAGCATGAAGTGCTCCAAAATTTCTTGGTAAATGGGTGCAGTGACACATTGGACCAACACCATCAGATGACATTGAACCCCAAATCATCACAGACTGTGGAAACTTAACACTGGACTTCAAGCAACTTTGGCTATGAGCTTTTTCCACCCTTCCTCCAGACTCTAGGACCTTGGTTTCCAAATGAAATACAAAACTTGCTCTCATCTGAAAACAGTCCAGTTTTTCTTCTCCTTAGCTCAGGTAAGACGCCTCTGACTTTGTCTGTAATTCAGCAAATTCCTTGTTACGTCTGTGTGTGGTGAAGCCTTGACCCCAGCCTCAGTCCATTTTTTGTGAAGTTCACTCAAATTCTTCAATCAATTTTTCTTGACATTCCTCCTAAGGCTGCAATTCCAGGGTGACTAGACTTCCCAAAAAATTCGGGACAGTCCCGAAATCTAAATTAAAAATCTAATCTAATTGTCCCGAAAATTATACTAAAGCAAAATCTTGAGTAGTTATTGTCTGATAAACATTTAAAACTGTCTGTGGAGGTTGAGTCGTCCTGCAACCAGCCCCCCGCCGGCTGCTCATTGGCTGCAGCATCTTTTTTCTAAGTTCTAAAAAAACTTAGGCGTCTATACACAAATTTAGATATTCATTTATCTAATTAATCTATATGCACAGAGACAATACAACCTTTTTGTCCCCTTTTTGTTTTAAAGCTTTATAAAGAGAGTGCAAGTTGCTGCAGCTGCGAGGAGGACAGTGATGCATGCATACAGGAGTGATTGACAGTTCACTGTGTTCACTGTGTACAAAAAATACTCTGCTACACAATTATTTAGTTATTTTCGTTTAAGCTTATTATCGTTAGCGTTACAGAAAGGTCTGATTTATGCACTGTTACAACAGTCATTGTTTTTGTTTTTTTCTTTTTACAATGACATTTGAGTTCATGATTTTAATGTTGTTGTTTTTTGTGGCAGACTAAAGACTAATGACAGACTGTTGATCTTTGAATAAAAATGTGTTTAGTTAAGGTTTGAAATTCATTATCTTTTATTATAGGCTACGAAGTCTAATATCATAAGCACCCCATCCCGTCACCCAAGACCATAGACACCCGACCCGTCCCGAATTTCAGCCAATCTCATCTGGTATCCCTATGCGGTTCTCTCGGTTGGTTGTGCATCTTTTTCTTCCACACTTTTTCCTTCCACTCAACTTTCTGTTAACATGCTTGGATACAGCACTCTGTGAACAGCCAGCTTCTTTGGCAATGAATGTTTGTGGCTTACTCGCACTATTCATACTACAAAACATCATAGAATAGTCCATAAGCACTTGATTTGGGATGCACCTTATTAATTCTGTGTGAAATTTTCTGAGTGAAACTGTGGAAGAACTGATGACAGCACAGTTTGTTTAATTCCCGCCCAGTTGTAGAAATTGAATATTCAAGCTGTTTATTAATTTTCCTATCCCTGAATGAAAAACTAAAATTTAAGCTGAATTCTCATTAAAAAAAAAAAAGTGTAAAAGGATCTGTTTATTAATTTAATTAATTTCTACTTTTAATTTTAAATAATAAAAACAAATGAACAAATGATACATGGTTTCAGCACATATATTTGTCTCTTTTTTAATGTTTTAACATTCCTCATTATAAGTTACTTTACAAAATCAATACAGGTAAATCTAGTACTTTTTTACTTTGTGTTAATATAATTTGATAAAATTTGTTATAATACGAAAAGATAAATATATACTAATATATACTAATTCATATGAGTAACCTAGAATACATGACAATACTGTACATCCTATAGCCTACACAAAGCCAGATAAGCCATATACATTAAGTTTTCAGTAGAATGATATATTTTTTCTGTCCAGTTAAAGCCATGGAAAAATGGAAGGCTCAGCCCGAGACCCCAGCAAGCAAACACAATCGACCACCCGCTCTCTTAATATTTTGTGCCTGTATGCCTAACAGGACAGTGCTGATTCGGTTAACTAGGTCAGTCACACCCTCGGTCTTATTTCGCTAAGCAGAACTTTGATTTCTGGCAGCTCCACAAGGCCCCCACAGAAACAGGCTCATTCAATCGCAGGCTGTTTCCAGGCACCTGTTCAGAGGTGAATGCATGCAGCTGAGGATTGGATTAACTGACTTATTCTTGCTCAAAGTGCCTGAATCAAATCAATCAGAGGCCTTTCCTTCCCTGCTCCTCATCTGGGACTTCCTCGGAATTGCACCAGATGAAAGACTTGCCTGCCTGTTCCCTGGCTATTTCTAACAAAGCACCACAACAGCTTTTGATGGATCTCAGAATTTGGCAAGAGAGAGTGTGTTATGGGATGTTTAAATGCTTTTCAGTGTATAGTTATACTCTATATTTCATTTATTCACATGCTTCTCTTTATTTCAGCTTTAATGCATGACAGGAAAGAATAAAAAAATAAAACTACCATGAATAAATTAGCAAAGGTGCTATTAGATTTCATGATGCACGAACAAGCATTGAACCCTCTGCAGTCTGACAGAAGTGCAAGAGCAGGTCAAGTTTTTTGGGTTGATATTTCCAGGTTTACGCATTGCTGAATTAACCTGTTTACAAAAATCTCACAATTCAACATCAAAGACAGCTGTGGAAGGGGGAAAATAAAGATGAAGAGAATGAGGAAAGAAAAAGCTCATTTTATTCCAGTTTATAGTACATCTTCATCTCCAGAACTACCACTCCATTAGATAATGATGTTGCAACAGAAACATTTTCTCTCAAATACCGAAAAAAAAACAAAAAAACATATTTAAATAAATAATGCTGAACACAACAACTTCAACCAGCTACTTCTTGGCACAATGTACTGTATAATTTGCATACATATACTGGCAATGGTATAAATATAGCCTACTTTATGGTCTTTTTTCATCATAAGTCACATCTGTTTGGGTTGGGGGGGGGGGGTTAAAGAAAGAAAGAAAGAAAGAAAATGTACCTTCCGCACAACACATTTGTAAAAGTGCAAAAAACCTTACAGTACATGTGGCAGCAGATACACCTACTGATGACATTTTGACAAATATTTCAACATGCTCATATGCATTTGAGAGTACACGTAAAAAAGTAATGCCGAATGTACGCAAAAAGAGACCAAACATATATTTCCAAAGACACAAGTTGTGCCCAAGCTTCCATGTTCTTTAACAGTGTTGCTCATGGCATGGCAATGCTACCTTCGCATGAAATATTTCAGTACATGTGACCACGGCTGCTAATACTCCATATATTAAGCATCAGTTGTTTTGTTGCTTGACCGAGGTGCTTTATAATGACAAAATGAAAGGCACAGACTTTCCTCATCAAGTGTCCTCATCAAATCAATATATAGCATCAGAAAAAAATTCTGTATATTATTTCAAATAAGAGCATCACCCTATGTTTCATACTCCACGCCAGCCCTTTAATATCTGGGATCAATAATGCAGTTTGTTTAATTTCTGTAATGTCTCATCTCTCCATAGCCGTCTCTTTCGTACACGTTTATTAGATCTTATTGCTATTGATCTTAAACTTTTCGTGTGACATTCTTACATCAGTTTCCTTTTCCCTTTTCATTGACTGAACACAAACACATCATTGTTACAGTGGATATAAATAGTGGTGAACGGTTCCAAGTATCCCTGGCCTGACTGTCAGCTGACATGACATGCTCACCCCTGTTGTGCCTCCAATCCACTAGGGGCAGAGTGAGGAGAGTCCTTTCATGGCGATAATCACTTTTGGCTCTCTGCCGCTTGCTTCGAAGCGTGTTCAGCCTCTTACACAGTCACCTCTGTCTTACTGTTGGTTACAAAGTAGGGTTGCGTGGGAAGGTAATGATGACTGCGGGCAGTGTGTAGCTCATTAACCTGCTCCACCGTGCACATCCTCCTAGGGCCGTAGGTTTTGCGTCGGCCCGCAGTCTCTGCAGCCTCCCAGCTCCTCAACATACCAGGGTTTGCAATGGTATTGGAGCTGTAGGCCATTGCAGGATGGGCCACATTGGGTTTAATGCTCCTGGGCTTCTGTCCATTTTGCTTGAGGCACGGGACCTCTGTGACGTAAGAAGCTGTGGGCTCCACGTGCTCCATTCTGACTGGATGAAGTGGCAGGCTTCCCTTTGCCGCCAACTCGACCAAGTGGCGGTGTTGCTTGTTGAGGAAATCACCGTTGGCTTTGGCCGCTGATAGCAAGATAGAGAGAAAGAGTGAGGGTAGATGAGATATCATGAGAAATAAATTTGCTTTCAATTAAAAGAGGTTAATTTATACTCTTTGCAGACCAAAAATGCATTAATTGAAATTATGCAGCAAAAATAAGCAGTCACTGGGAGGTATTGAGGAAGAAGTAATATAAATGCTATTATTCCTAAATAAAAATACAAATAAATAAACAGGACTGTTTTGATGCAAGGTGGACACTATCTGCCAACTATAATGGCTATTTTTGGCTGAAAAAAAAAATTAGTAAAACAAAAGCTATTGTGATGTCAATGAAGTCATGGCAATTATTATAATGACAGATAAAAGAGTTATATCATAATTCTTTATTATATATTATTAATAGTGCTGCCAAAGATTAATCACATCCAAAGTAAAAGTTTTTGTATTTGATTTGTATAATATATGTGTGTCTATGTATATTTATTATGTATATATAAATAAACACACTAGCATTCTCTTTTCTTTTTCTATTCTATCAAATGTTTATTTATTTATTATATATATAAAAAAAAAACTTGGTGTGTGTACTGCATTAGTCACAGCACTTACACATTGTTGCTCTTATGTTGGTTTGATTGCTTATATTGTCCTCATTAGTAAGTCGCTTTGGATAAAAGCATCTGCTAAATCACTAAATGTAAATTTAAATGTAAAAATAATAATAATGATAAAACATATGCATGGATGAATTATTCACAATAAAAACCAGCTGGTACACAGTGCACTAGTAAGGTCAATGACCCACCTTTCCTTCAGAAACATTAGCAACTGAATGCACGAGTTTAGCACACAAGCAGTTAAGGTTTTCAATCTGTGGTCAGTTAGGCCTGTCACGTTCCTTTAAGAGATGCATCCTTTTACCAGGTGATTCATGTTTGTAAAGGAGTCATTACTCTTAGTGTACCAGACATCCTAGTGTGACTTGCCCAGTCTGCTTTTGATGGTCGGCCGCTTTGACGACCTTGAAGATAAACTTTTCACACTTAAAATGTGTTTGGTCTTCGGTGTGATAGTAAATCTTATTTATCGCTCGTCTGCCCCTGTGGGAGAAGACGAAGACGTCATGCACAGTGGACATTTTTCCACCGTTGCGCCTCTCACTATATCAGATACACGGATCATCACAACAGACGGGTGAATCAATTACAGTGCTCAACTGTGCACATCCCCAAGAGCCATAATCAAGATGAATCGTGGTTTTGTAAATAGTGCCCCCAGACAGAGTTCAAACATCTATCGGCTCGCAACTCCACGCACAGAGTAAGTGCCATCAGGATCTCAAAGGGTTTTGGTGGGAGGATATTCTGGTGCAGGCCTTTATTAGACGCTCCACTTCTCTATATCAGGTGGAAATCCAATGCTGTGACCTTAGAGATGTGTTTGGGGACTAAGAGAAAAGTATTGATTTGCAGAATTGGGACTTGTCAGCTCTAACAGTTCTGTACCTTTGAGAATTTTTCATGGAGGAGGCAATTAAATAAGAAAAAATAACTACGACGCCAGAGGGTGAGTATTTCTTAGTTCGATGATCTCATATGGTATATGACATCCATGATGAGGTGAAATTAGAACATTTGGTAGGGGCAGGAAGGAAGCTTGAAGTTACTTCACAGTGTAAATAGGGATGTAATGATGCACCCTGAGACAGATGAAAATCCATACAGATACGTGACAAATCGAGTCGGTTGAGAGTTTAAACGAAGCGCAATACAGTTGGATGTGGAGGTTTATATGAATGTATCTATGAGGGGAACTGGCTGTCTTTAGAAAAGTTTAGATTGTATTTTCTTTTGGTTTTGAATGAGTTTTTCTGAGTTTTCCTTTTTTTTTTCTTTTTTTTTCTATGTCTAGTGCTATTGCTATCTAATGAAATAATCATGTTTAATTCAAGTGGGTTGTAAAGATTTCAATGCAAAAATAAAATAAATGTTTTCATGCAAAAGTATTGGTTTGATTTTCGCTGGCCTGTATATACTCTACATTCATTAAGTTTAGAGTCAGTGAGTTTTATTTTATTTTTACACATTAAATTGCTCAATAATAAGGAATGCCAATCCTGCCATAATTTGAAATAAATAAATAAATGTATGTATTATGTGTGTAATGGCAGTAAAGACATTTATTGTTCCAAAATATTTATATTTCAAAAACGTTCTGTTCTTTTAAACCTTGCATTTCCACCAAAAAAAAAAAAAAAAAAAAGATCATATCATATTAGAATGATTTCTGAAGGATCATGTGACACTGACTGGAGACTGGAGCAATGGCTGTTAAAAATGACATTTTAAGATAACAGTTAAATATACAGTATGAATACAGGTCAATTGTATACACCTTGAATACAAATCCAGTGATAAAACAGCTCTCAAAGCCTCTCATTCTGGGATTCGTCAATTATTTGTAAAATATTCTGCGGTAAATGCTATGTTAAATAAGAAGAATAATTCACGAGTTTTGTACAGGTAAGATCCACATGAGAGTATAACACTGACATGCTAAAATTATCCTTTTGAGTGTACATCCTTACCCACAGCCTTCAGTGAGGCGTATTTGTTGAACGCTTTTGCCGATTGCTGTTGCTCATAGACATGGGACAGCTGGCTGAGGGCTGGATAAGGGTGCGTTTGCATCATGTTGTTTATCTGGCCGCCTTCTGCAAACAAAATGAAATATTGTTAAAGGGTTGCATCATTTTGTCTTAATTTACAGCATTTTTTTAGTCATCTCTAATAATATGTCTTGCTTCCTGCTTACTGAACTCACTTGGGATTCGCTTGCCAGTGATAACAAAAGACAAACAGACACCTAAAGGCTCTAAAACTTTCTTTACATACAGTAGGTTGCAGGCAGACGAAAAAAGAATCAGACTGAATGGATCCGATAACGAGCTGTTTGATGTGTGTGTGCGGCTAGTGTCGCAACCCGGTCCAATCTGCCTCCTGTGATGTGCCAGTCAAAGAATAAGCCATGGTATGTATATACAACCAGTCCCATTGATTTCCTCCCTTGACTTCCTGTGGTTCATAGAGATGAATTGTCAGCGGTGAATGACGATCAAAGAGGTGTAACCTGCATGGCAGAGCTGTCAGCGCAGAGCTCCTGTTGTGACTAATTAATCACTTAGCCCTGCAGCAGGGTTGCTGACACACGTCTGTACTGAGTGTGTACAGTGAGTCATTACACACCAGACATCGCACAGATTACTGCTCAACAGAGCTCCAGAAGAAACTACTGTACACGCATTAGCGCTTAGTATGCTTGGGTTCTCTAATGTTTTTGTCAAATAATAACAGATTATTTGTCTTTGTTTTGCCAAAGCTTGTGGCAAAATATTATTTATCTGCTAATAGTACATCATTATTTCCAGTTACGTAATGTTCAAAATTGGATGACTCGGGGAAACAGATTCTGAACTCTTTGAGTGCACCGACTCGTACTGTGCAAACTTCACATGAAAGTCTTGACTGATGTACTGTTCAATATATATATATATATATATTTAATAAAATGAATAGCCTACTTTTATTCATAAAGCATGATTTTTTTTTTAATATATTTTAGATAAATGTTCTTTTAAACTTTCTATTCATCAAAGAATCCTGAAAAAAAAAAGATTATCATTGTTTCCACAAAAATATTAAGCAAAACACAGTTTTCAACATATTAATAAAAGCCGACCAGCATATTAGAATAAGTTCTGAAGGATCATGTTACATCAGAGGAATAATTTGCATTGTAAATTATTTACATTTAGTGGCCTTAACTACTATGTACTTACATCAGTTCATATTGTATTGCAAAACACTTTTGCTGCTGTTGAGGTGGGATACAGGTCAGGCTAGGGACAGGTTTGGTGGTTATATGAAAATAATTACAGATGTAATTATATGCAGGTTTATATGTATTTATACGTATATAAGTAAAATGTAAAAACATGTATGTAAAAAATATGTGCATTGTACCAAATTATTAATTTAAAAGTAAGTACATAATAGTTAAGGCCACTTCATATAAAACTGGACCAAAGAAATTGAGCATAACCGACATTTTTGAAAAACATGAAACATTTGAACATTTTTGTGATTCTTCAATTAGACATCCCAATTCTGTCCCCTTAAAATTATTTATAATTTCATTTTAATCTCTCTCTCTCTCTCTCTCTCTCTCTCTCTCTCTCTCTCTATATATATATATATGTATATATGTATATATATATGCGCGTGAACACACACACACACAAACACAGTGTTTTCCCAAGTCTTAAAGACTGCTACTATTAACATTTAATCTCTAACAGGCAAAGGGCAGTCAGATATTATAAAGTGGGCTAAGTGTCCTCATCCCAGTCCTCAGATCAGTGACCTATTCCTTGACCTCAGGCAAACTGTAAGTGGCGAGATGAGCACATAATAGTGCGAGTGATAGGCCATGTATTTCAAGTTTAATAACTAATGGTGAAAAAAACTAATAAACTTCACAAAGCCAGAAGAAGCACATATACAAGCACATATACAATAATAAAAAAGACATAAACACCTCTATTTTGAAGAACATTTGTTGGATTTTAGGCCAAAACGTTCCTGTTAACCATACATGCTGTTCATTTTGTACATCACAGATTTTGCGGCCTACTCTTTTGAAAATTTGACAGAAGTAGCAGATAAGTGGGAGTGATCCCATGCCTGGTTCTATTCAATTTCCTTGGTATCTTAGTGTTTGTTTTGTTTTGTGTAAGAAGCTGACTCATCTCCACTGGGAGAACTTCCTCCCAAGTGTTTGGTTGCAAATTGCCTTTACACCATCTTCTCCTTGTGCTATCGCTCTCGTCATGGCAACACAAGCGTTTGTGCTCTGTTTGCGGTGCATGCAGCCAGTGTCTTGTATGGTTTCCACCACCCACATGCTAAGAAAACTCAGTGTTTGCAATCGGTGGACCTTCGGTGTTTGTTCTCGTGTTTTTAAATACCCCATCTTGACTAGCCCGCCAAACAAGGAAACATTAACACGCATTAATTAGCAATTGTTATCTGCTGCTGAGGAGATAGATGGTTTTGCTGGGATCACATCCAACTTTGCAATTAGTGGACTGCAGTGTGTTGGAGCGGGTTTAAATACAGGCATGTAAACGGCCCATCACAGCCCACAGTGGATAATCCCTGTCAGGTGGAACTAATACAGACCTTGTAGGGGCGATTCTAGAATTCCAAGTGTGCTCAGCCTCAGCCCTGAGCATGAGCTCATGTAGCTCAGAGGAACTTTTCCTTCTAGAGGTCTGAGAGGTTGCGAGTATGAATCTTGCTTAACAATATGACAATATGTCAGCCAGTGTTTATGGGAGTATTTGTTTGTATTTTGTTTTATTTTCTGTGACACATCACTACCAGCTACTGTATATATCCAGGTCTGCTTTGACTGGAGGGAAGGATGCTGGTGTGAAGTTTCATCCTCAAGAAAAGATTCTGTGAAATGACAGCTTACAGCTAATTTGAAGAGAGATCACAGATTTTTATAAGTGAAGTTTGTCACTGTTTTTGAGTGAAGTAAAGAGTTAAAAGAATAAATATAGTCTATGCTTACTTGCCTGCTATATTTATCTAGTGGAGACGTATGCATGATTATAAATAATGTGTGTGTATCACGACACAACAATAAGAAAAGTGTGCTGGCCCAGGAGAGTGTTTATGAAATAATAATTAGATTAGATAATTAGTGATATCCGGTTAGCAAATGAATCAATGGATTTAACCAGTTCTTCTTGAACCAGTTCACCAAATTGAACTGAATCGTTTGAAACCGTTCGCGTCTCCAATACGCATTATTCCACAAATGACTTAAGCTGTTAACTTTTTTTACTGTGGCTGACACTTCCTCTGAGTTAAAATAAACCAATATCCCAGAGTAATTCATTTACTCAAACAGTACACTGACTGAACTGCTGTGAAGAGAGAACTGAAGATGAACACCGAGCCAAGCCAGATAATGAATGAACAAACGATTGACTTGTTCTCAAGTGAAGAACCGGTTGCATTGGTTTTCGGATCACCAGTAGTGATGGGAAGTTTGGTTCTTTTCCGCGAACCGGTTCTTTCGGACAGTTTGATTCAATAAACCGGTTGAAAAAAAAAAGGTTGGCGATGACTGCCCTTCATTCAAGACTTCGGTTTAGCCGCACGCTCTTAATATTAGCACAGAATCAGGTCAGAATCAGTCACCAAAAGAATCAGTTCGGTTCAGACACTCTGTGTGTCAGTCTGCTTCACACTGAATCACACAACCGTGTGAAGTCGTGGCCTAATGGTTAGAGGGTAGGACTCCCAATCGAAGGGTTGTGAGTTCTAGTCCCGGGCCGGATGGAATTGTGGGTGGGGGAGTGCATGTACAGTTCTCTCTCCACCTTCAATACCACGACTTAGGTGCCCTTGAGCAAGGCATTGAACCCCCAACTGCTCCCCGGGCGCCGCAGCATAAATGGCTGCCCACTGGTGTGTGCTCACAGTGTGTGTGTGTGTTCACTGCTCTGTGTGTGTGCATTTCGGATGGGTTAAATGCAGAGCACAAATTCTGAGTATGGATCACCATACTTGGCTGAATGTCACTTCACTTTCACTTTTCACTTTCACATGCGCAGTATTATCAGCTCCTTGGTTCACGAAACTGTCGCATCTGACAGAAACGGTTCTCGGTTCAGTGTACTGGTGATCTGAAAACCGATGCAACTTGTTCTTGACTCAAGAACGAGTCAATCTTTTGTTCGTTATCTGCCTTGGCTCAGTGTTCATCTTCAGTTCTCTCTTCACAGCAGTTCAGTCAGTGTACTGTTTGAGTAATTGAATTACTCCAGGATATTGGTCTGTTTTAACTCAGAGGGAGTGTCAGCCACGCTAAAAAAGTTAACAGTTTAAATAATTTGTGGAATAATGCGTATTGGAGACGCGGACCATTTCAAACGATTCCGTTCGATTTGGTGAACTGGTTCAAGAAGAATCGGTTTCGAACCGGATTCGTTCACGAACCAGACATCACTACACTGCAGTGAACGCACTCACAACAGACCCCGAAGAGAAGACAATGCTGAATAAAGTCGTAGTTTTTGTTATTGTTGGACCAAAATGTATTTTCGATGCTTCAACAAATTCTAACTGACCCTCTGATGTCCAGTGTTGGAAGTAACAGCGTTTAAGTATTAATGTTAAGTATTAGCGTATTATTTTAAGTATTAGCATTCCGTTACTAACGGGTTTTAATTTTCAGTAATGGAGTAATCTAATGAATTACTTTTCCCATCGTTGCAACGCCATTATCTTTACTGAGAATGTAAAGTGTCGCGTTACTACAATTTGGTTGAATAAAGCGCAAGGTGTAATGCTTTGGCTAATGGCTACACATCAGCTGCCTGACACCGTTGCAAATCCGAAGATGATTGGCTGGGTGGGCGGTGCCCTGCTCACGCTGTCTCACTGAGCGCTCTGACAACCACTAAACACAAGACGATAAACACAGCGATAATGGTGTTCTCAAACTGGAAGTACCGGAAATTAAAGGCGAGAATGTTTCTGTAACATGCACTGTATGCCCAGGAAAAAAGACTTTATCCACGTCTGCCTCAAGCAACTCAAATCTTATGAACCACCTAACATCAACACATGCTAACATATTTAATGCTGTGTTCAAACCAGACGTGACTTGCTCGAATAACTCTCGCTATTCGTGCGTAGTTGGACGCTTGAACATTTTGAGTTCATACGCTTCATTCGTGTGTGAAATTAACTTCACAAAAGACACGAATTCGTGTCATGGGGTGGCTTCTGCCAGTTGAGTTCACACAGCATTTTCAACCACCATTTTTAATCAGATAATTTTCTAAATATTACTGTTATCGTGTCATGAAATGTAGTTTTAAAAGTATTTAATGCGAGAATTAAGTTGTTTAAACTCTTATATGCGGTTTATTCAAAAAATGTGTTTCGCCGATTTTCGGAGCATGTCTTTTCGTGTCTTTGCATTGACTTAACATTGAAATCACTCGGGCCAGACGCTCTATCCGAGTCCATAAGAGTTGGATAGTTTTCTGTTTATTGTGCAGTAACTTCAGGTCTAATATACAGTTACAGAGATTTGCACTAATAGCCAGGTTTCCCTTTGTTTCTTTTTAACCAAGTTTAAATTTGTTTGTCTTAATTTTGTTTTCTGTATTAATTTTTTATATGTTTTTTGCCTATGCCTATCATATGGCAGGCTGCAATCTATTGAGTTCAAATGAATAAAAAAATTTTTTTTATATACTTATAGTTTTTTTATTCTTCAATCAGTAATATAAACATCTTATATATTAAAGATGTTATAGGATGTTATAGAACAAAAAAATAACGTCACAGTTACTTTGCTGAGTAACTTATTACTTTTACAATGTGGTAACTGAGTTACTAACTCAATTACATTTTGGGAGAAGTAATTTGTAACTGTAACTAATTACTTTTTTCAAGTAAGATGACCAACACTGCTGATGTCACATGGACTACTTTGAAGATGATTTATTACCTTTCTGGACATAGACAGTGTACCGTACATACATTTTCAATGGAGGGAGAGAAAGCAATAGTACTAAATCTAAAATATCCTAAACTGTGTTCCGAAGATAAACTGAAGTCTTACGGGTTTGGAACGACATGAGGGTGAGTTATTAATGACATAATTTTCATTTTTGGGTGAACTAACCCTTTAACTTGTTGTTTATAAGCATGCCGATAATTAACATATTGCCTGTTTATTAGTAGTTATAAAGCACATATTATTCATGATCATATACTTCATCCCTAATAACAACTTACTAACTATTAATAAGCAGCCAATTAGAAATTTGCTAATGGCGAGAATTGGACCTTAAAGCTGCGGTAGGGAACTTTTGACGCTCTAGCGGTTAATAAACAGAACTGCTTGCGTCTTGCGGAAGAACATTGTAGCCGGAGCTACTTCTCTCTGTTTATGTCTATGAAGAATCACAAAGGTACTGGGTTACTCCGCCGCGGTACCCCCGAAGCAATCTAAAATAGTCAGAATATAAACATTTATTATAGGTGCACCATAGTGATTCAGGACAAGCTAAAAACACGCTTTGGAAAATGGATTCATGGTGTACTCGCTTATTATGTTAATTTTTCTACATTTTGAACACAAACAAAGTTACGGACCGCAGCTCTGATTGGTTGTTTTTTACCGGGAGCGCATGACTTTCTGCAAATGGCAATAGGACCACTGGGAGGAGCCAGAGGAGCTTGATTTTTTTCACAGATTATCTGTCTCATATTCTACTGTCAGGACATAATGACAGGTTTAATAAATATGTAAAAAATATTTTTTTTTACAAAAGTTCCCTACAGCACCTTTAAAATGAAATGTGACCAAAAATAATGCTTACATACATCTTGTAGAATCTGCAAAATGTTAAATATTTTACCGAAATAACAGATATTTACATTAGCCCACGATGTCAGGGTTAGGCAAGGGAGGAACTCAAGTGCAGACAGGGATTCTCAAACAAAGGGTTTATTACAAAGAGGGAAAAACAAAACCCACGAGGGGGAAAACAGGACTAGGGCAGATACAACAAATACTAAACAGGACTGATCAGACAAGGTAAACAAAGACTCAAAACTAGAGAACACTAACTACAAATAACACTCACGGTTATACAGGGACTTCAGAGGTACAATCACAAGTGTAGATCACATAAGTAGTACACAATGAACCAACGCAAGACAGAGCACACTAGGAGATCTAAATAGGGGGAACAATCAAGACACGACAGGTGGCACAGATGGGACAATCAAGACACGACTAGGTTAACAAGGGGGGCGGGGCAAGGGAACGAGACAACACAAGCACATGGCCCAAAGACAAGGCCATGCGCTTGTACACCAAACATGGGTCTGTCATGATCCTGCCTCAAGACTAGGAAAAATCAAGGACACGAGGGCAGAATCATGACAGAACCCCTCCCTTAAGGAGCGGCTTCCAGACGCTCCTCAAGGGAACATCAAACACGGGACACGAATGACATGACAGACTGGGACACAGACACAAACCAACAGGACATGACAAATAACAACAAAGGCAAACATGAGTACACAACGGCAGGGTTGGGGTGACAAATAAAAAAAAACAAACAGGGAAGGGGAGGGGGCGGGACCACAAAGTTCATGGGGGACAGACCAGGGCGGGTGGGTGGGGTAGGAATCCTAGGAGGACAGGACGAAGGCTGACGACGGGGGGTACGGGCAGGTCTGGGTGGTGAGGGGCGGGGAGGGGTCTCGGGACAACTGACAGGGGACATGACAGGACCAGACAAGGGACGCGGGACAACACTTACGGGACGCGGGGCAAGACTTACGGGACGCGGGGAGACGACATCTACTGGACACGGGGGGACAACATCTACTGGACACGGGGGGACAACAGGACACGGGACACCTACGGGACACGGGGCAACATTAACGGGACACGGGGCCACATCAACAGGACACGGGGCCACATCAACAGGACACGGGGCCACATCAACAGGACACGGGGCCACATCAACAGGACACGGGGAGACAACGGCTGGACACTTGGGACTTCTGGGGACAGGGTCAGGGGACAAGACAGGACTGACGGGAATTTCTAAAATTTGGACAAGACGGGACAAATAATCAGAAAAGGCTTTAGCAGCTAGGATAATAGGCATCTCCTTATGAGATGAGACCGACTGTACAAGAGTCTTTGCTGCAGAGTCGGCCGCGGCTCTCTCCTCCGCTCTCACGACTGCAGACTTGCATACAGCTCTCCTCCTTGCCGGCTCGGGCACGCTCACCGCTGCTGGCTCGGGCACGCTCACCGCTGCTGGCTCGGGCACGCTCACCGCTGCTGGCTCGGGCACGCTCACCGCTGCTGGCTCGGGCACGCCAGCTCTCTCCGCTGCTGGCACGGGCACGCCAGCTCTCACCGCTGCTGGCACGGGCACGCTAGCGCTCACCGCTGCTGGCACGGGAGGAGACAGGGTCACAGGACCGGCAGGCCCCTTCTTCTTCCTCTTCCTCCTCGGGCGCGGTGCAGAGGCTACAGCTGGGTCAGAGGCGGGTTGGGGGAGTTTGGTCTCGGGCAGGGCAGACTCGGACGCCGAAGACTCTGAGGCTGACTCCCACGACAATCGTCTCCCTCGCTTCATGGGGAGACTGCTGGCTGTGGAAGGCGCCTCAGGACTCTGGGGGGGATCTGCCTGTTCCCCCAGGGTTGCCACGGCCAGGACACGACCCTCTGGGATCGTTGGCAGCTGGGTAGGTGGGGACCTCTGGGGCTCCTCCTCTCGCCCGCTCGCTCCGGAACGACCTCCCCTGGTCCCCCGGAACACCACCAGGCGAGAGCCCTCAAAATAATCTCGCTGGCTGGCCGATGCCATCCAGCATTGCCTCCTGTCTGCTGAGTTCCTTCGTGGTTGGTTCATTGTGTCAGGGTTAGGCAAGGGAGGAACTCAAGTGCAGACAGGGATTCTCAAACAAAGGGTTTATTACAAAGAGGGAAAAACAAAACCCACGAGGGGGAAAACAGGACTAGGGCAGATACAACAAATACTAAACAGGACTGATCAGACAAGGTAAACAAAGACTCAAAACTAGAGAACACTAACTACAAATAACACTCACGGTTATACAGGGACTTCAGAGGTACAATCACAAGTGTAGAACACATAAGTAGTACACAATGAACCAACGCAAGACAGAGCACACTAGGAGATCTAAATAGGGGGAACAATCAAGACACGACAGGTGGCACAGATGGGACAATCAAGACACGACTAGGTTAACAAGGGGGGCGGGGCAAGGGAACGAGACAACACAAGCACATGGCCCAAAGACAAGGCCATGCGCTTGTACACCAAACATGGGTCTGTCATGATCCTGCCTCAAGACTAGGAAAAATCAAGGACACGAGGGCAGAATCATGACACACGAAGGCAAAATAATATAGCTGAATTCAGATGACCCGCATTAAAAGGTTACCCATCTGTTATCTGGAAGTACTTTGGCTGTTTTGGCAGTTAAACTGCCTACTGTTCTTCAGAAAATCTTCCAGATCCTGTACTGTCTTTGGTTGTCCAGTATCTTCTGCATATTTAAACCCCTTCTAGCAGAGACTGCATGATTTTATGATCTTTTCACAGATGCAGACATTTACTGATGCTCAAGAAGGAAACGCTGTGCATTAAAAGTATTAAACAGGATGGATGTGTGTAATTTTGTTTTGTAAAAATAGTTTAAAATGTACTGTATTTCAGTATGACTGCATTTCAGAAGCTAAATATGACAGATGTTTCCCAGAAGACAAATTATGTACCATTTGCCCTGATCATTCAAAAATGTTTCAGTCCTCTCCTCAGCTCTTAATACATAATGTTGCTTTGTTGAGTATCAGTGAATGTCTGCTCCTTTTGTTAACAATAGATGTGTGTGAATTAAACTTTTGAATTGGTTTATTTGTATAAATTCCGTCATTATTTTGTCTTGTGGACTAGTGTATATATGTAAACAACTGTTATGTGAAATAGCTTATGAGCACAACAGTACAAAAAAACAAAATTTTTGATCCCTATTATTTTCTAAACATTATTAACATTTAACAGAATCTGCAAGTTAAACCTATGACCACAACCATACTCTGTTTAAGTGGCAGGGGCTCAATTTATTACATTTATTTTTGGGCATGATTAACTTGACCAGCACTGTTTGGCACTATTAATAACACCCATTCAAACAGACAGATAGCAGCAGAGGTAGAAGAGAAGTATAAGCTGCTCAGAGAAGGTTAGGTCACAATTCATTTTAAATGTGAGAAGAGGGCACAATCCTGTGAAACTGCTGCGGATGAGCGATAGAGAAGCAGAGTGTGTGTATGAAAGCTGTTTGCTTCTATAAGGCTCTGCTATTGTGCTCTAAATGGGGTGGCCTGAAGATGGCAGAACATTTGCTTTCTTTAAAAAATGTTTTGCTTTTAGTGCTGGACCTCTTACCTTCTGTGTACAGCTAGCTTCTCCACACTGCAGAACACATGACAAGAGGAGAATGATAATGTGTTGTTTAATGCACACTTAATTGTCAAATGTTTTGAATAATTAAAATTAATAATTATTTTTTTAAATAAAAAATTCTAACAATACATGTCAATAAAATGAAATCACATACACTCACAAAGGATGCATTTGATGAAAAATAAATTAAAATAGCATTAATGTGAAATGTTATCACAATTTAAATCAACCGTAAAAAATATATATATATATATATATATATATATATGAGCAAGTAAATAAAAAAAGATTTTTAAAAATGTATACATTTACATGATTCCACTTGACCATGACTTGAGGTTTTAGGAGGAGTGTACGTACTGCTAACTATCATGATCAAAAAGGTAAACACTGATAAAAAGAAATCAGTTTTTACGCAAAGGGAAAGACGACGATTCAGTATACAGTATTAACCTTATTAAATATCCATAAATTTCCCAACACTTTTAGAGAGTGTGATATTGGACTGCTTGGTGTTATAAACACTGATGTCCTCATTATCCACTCCATATGTTTATTTGTTCACTAGTGCTCATTAGACATGCAGGATGCTGCCTCTCATGAGAGAATGCCACAGAAATCCACACAGAGTCATTACCAACAACCTACAAATGTCACCGTATTGTTGCGTTTCAAACTGACAAAAGATAAGGCACGATATATTTCAGATCCACAAAGCTGATATGAGAAAAAGTGTGAATTAAAAATGACAAACAGACGGGCACCCAAAATGAGCAAAGCATTTGAAAATCTGATTTTGTAAATAACGTATGGGATTCAACAATAAGGTTCAGATTTTTTTCCTATCAGCCCGCAAAAATAAAAAAACAGTAGCAATTTATAAATATACAGCATGTAAAATAAGAATTGAACACATCGCAATTTTTCACAGCAATATATTTCTAAAAGTGTTGTTAACATGAAACTTTCACCAGATGTCGGTGACAACTCAAGTAATCAATACATACAAAGAACACAACAAATAAATTCAGAAATGTATTTCTTTGTAATAAAGTGGAATGACCCAGGGAAAAAGTATTGAACATGCTTACTGAAATTTATTACATTCGTTCTCTTCATACAAAAGCCTTTGTTGTCAATGACAGCTTCACGATGCCTCCTGTATGGAGAAACTAGTCCCATGCATTGCATGCATTTTTTTTTTCCTGAAACAAATTGAGAGTTTCCTTGACATACGTTTGGGATCATTGTCTTTCTGAAATGTCCACCCTTGTTTCATCTTCATCAACTTGGGTAGATGGTTTTATCAAGAATGTCTCTGTACATTTTTCCATTCATCATTATATGAATTTCGCCAGGGCTAGACCATTATGTTTTTGGGGTGTGTATTATGGCTCCAAATTAAATTTTGGTCTCATCGGACCAGACTATATTCTCCAAGTATTTCACAGCATTGTCTTAATGTGGCGCAACAAACTTTAAACGAGCTTCAACATGCTTTTTCTTCAGCAATGGTGTCTTTGCTAGGTGAGCATGCATGCAGGCCACGGCGGTTGAGTGCATTACTTATTCTTTTCTTTGAAACAATTGTACATCCTAATTCCAGGTCTTTCTGAAGATGTTCTGAAGTGTTCCTGGCCTCTTAGAAAACTCATCTGATAATTTTTTTCATTGCTCTGTCAGAAATCTTACAAGGAGCACCTGGTCATGGCTGGTTTATGGTGAAATTATGCTCTTTCCACTTCCGGATTATGGCCCCAACAATGCTCGCTGCAACATTCAGAAGTATAGAAATCCTGTAACCAATGCCATCAGTATGTTTTGCAACAATATGGTTGTGAAGGTCTTGAGAGAACTCTTTGCTTTTACCCATCATGAAATGTTTCTTGTGTGACACGTTGGTAATGAGACACCTTTTTATAGGCCATCTGTTGGGACTAAAGCAGTTAATATTAATTTCCACTGACTAGGGGCCAGATTGATAATTACTGATAGATTTCTGCTGGTGTCTTGTCTTTCCATGCCTTTTTGCACCTCCCATTCTTCATGTGTTCAATACTTTTACCCTGGGTCATTCCAATTACACAGAACTAAATTCCTGAATTAATTTGTTTCGTTTTCTATATATTTATCGATTACTTGGGTTGTTACCAACATCTGGTGAAAATGTCATGTCAACAGCACCTTTAGAAACATATTTACTGAGGAAAATGTTGATGTGTTCAATACTTATTTTAACCTATGTGAGAGAATTTTTTTTTTTTTTTTTTTTTTTTTACTCTGTCAGCTATAAATTCATAAAATAAACTTTTGGAGGAAAATGATGCTAGCTGTTATAAATTTAAGTTATTCTGAATAATGCTCCAAGATGTATTGTTCAGCCATGAGATAAAACAATCTATGCTAATACAATGGGTTAAATGTAAAAGTGCAGATCCTTTAAGTTTTGCAACTTACTTGAAAAAAAAAAAACTTGCCTAACCCATGAAAAGATAATCTCTAAAGAAAATGATTATATGCCTTAATAAACATCTGTCTAGATTACAAACAGACAATTGGAAAATTCGGACAGATGCTATGAGTGAAACATCATTGGATTTTGTCTTTACACACTGTATGTTCAAGGCCATGTATAGATGTATATTCTGAAGGTAATCTATTACAGGTTCAAAAAACAACTCCCTATATTATGTAAAGAAAGATCCAGGCACCAACTGAACACTACTGATAGTCTAAATGCTCCACTGAGTCAGATAAAGAACCACCCAAATATCATTCAGCTAACTTAATCCCCTTGAAAATAAGTCTTTTTTGTAAGAATGCACAGGGTATGCAGAACAGTGTTTGCCTCAGTCATGTCACCCTGTCTCGTTCCAGCACCCTAGTTAATACTTTATTGGCCTGAAAAATGCTTTTATTAGATGTAGCACCTTAAGTTATGCATGGGTGTTTTCCTTCAAGTATCTGGGTCAGCAGCCTCTTGTGTGTCTAAAACAGCAGATAAAAACTGCCAGAATTTACACTGCTGGACAGTGCTGTTATAATATGCCTGTGTATATTAAAGAAAATGATTACGCTTTCGTTTGGCAGCTTCTACTATGCAATTTCTGATGAGAAAAGTCCAAATTGCTCCGCTCTCCAGGAAACACTTGAATCAAGAGGATAGCCATCAACTGAATGGGACAACAGACACGTTGTATTTGTGCCCTATGTTCACTGCAGCTGCTGATTCA
Source organism: Carassius gibelio (assembly GCF_023724105.1). Classification (NCBI taxonomy): domain Eukaryota; kingdom Metazoa; phylum Chordata; class Actinopteri; order Cypriniformes; family Cyprinidae; genus Carassius; species Carassius gibelio. The sequence goes on from NC_068407.1 coordinate 13,572,489, forward strand.
CAAAATGTCACCATTTTGATTGGAGAGATCCATCAGTCCTTGTTAGATGCACAATGGATGGATTTGAGCACCCTTCCACCTTTGATTTGGGGTTTTGTGATAAAAGCAAAGTTAAATGAGACTCAAATTGGTAATCTATCTATCTATCTATCTATCTATCTATCTATCTATCTATCTATCTATCTATCTATCTATCTATCTATCTATCTATCTATCTATCTATCTATCTATCTATCTATCTATCTATCTCTGGAAGCTTTTTAAATGTTTTCAACTTTCAAACATTTAAATAACTTTCAGTTTTTAAAAAACTTTCAAACAAGCTTTTGTCAGCATTCAAAGGTCTCATTGAATTAGACTTGTTTGAGTTTATTTGAATTGTAGTTCATTTTAAATGCTTTTCCTTACATTCAAATTTGAACGGCAATTCTGCATCCTGTTCAGTTCAGTAAATCAGAATTCAAGCATTCTCAATTAATGTACATATATCTCCTACTCTGTCATCTGTGGGCAAAGCTGATCTAATAACATCAGGCATGTAGTGCAGAATTTTGTGAATAAGATGCATACGTGTGCTTAATTTACATAGAAAGCGCTAGTTTTTTTTCCTGCTGAATGGAATGACAGTTTTTCAATTTAAATACTAACACCACAACACTATTTAACAGTTCAGAGTATTTAATGGTTGGTTAAACTCTGTTGTGCTGAAATACCGTAAGTGATACAAAAGAGACGCAACAGTGACTTCGCCCCAGTATCTTGTTTGCCTTGCTAGACCAGAGTGAAAACCACAAAAAATAGAACATTTTGAGATTTCTGCAGGTGGAGAAAAATGTGCTTGCATCTGATTTACCATCTGTCTGTCAATCAAACCTATGCCATCTGTTTGATACCCCCATTTATTACTATTAATACATTTACTACGATTTTTCTTTGTGTAACCATCCACTGCATCTGCATCTGTCTGAAAAACCCCAGACTCTTCAGGGTGTTTTGAGGTTAAATATGTCAAGGTTATCACAAAGCACATAGACTGAGAACAAGTCAACAATGTGACTATAAGATACCTTTCCAGTTTCTCATTAAAGATGCAGAAGGGTATTTCGGGAGCTGCACATCCCTCTGGGATGGAAGCAGCAGATGGGCATCTGAGCTTGCAAGTGATATCTTCTGCAAATCGGAGAGGACAATTCTCTTCATGTCTCCCTATTGCTCTTGACATTAGCAAAATGCAGCCATGGCAGGAAGAGGGAAGCACAGTGATTGCCAGATGTCAAGAATCATTGTCTGTGAGTCACTCATTGCCCTTGTTGTGACACCAATGTTTTGGCACTTTTGTGGTATGCTTTGGGTATGAGGATGTGGACAGTGAGGTCATATAAGGCTATTGTTAATTAAGTCAAACTTTGCTTTTATCCTCAGGTGTTTGGGAAACTAAAAACATGGCAATTTGAATGTGATGGATAATGAATGGATTTAGCAGAAAATATTCTGAAATACAAAACAAACAAAACATGAAATAAACAACTACATCTCAGATATTAATAAAGTTCTGTTAACTTTTTATTTGCAATGTATGTTTTTGAAATTATGTTTTTTGCAATGGTTTTGGGTAAAATATTTACTAAGAGTAAATATAGACAATTATTGTTATTGTAAGGTGATGTTTCTAACTGATCTTACTCTTAAAAATGACTTTCATTGGTTTAAACTAATGCCTTGTTTTTTTTTTTAACCGGGGCCAGGGGCCTGTGAGGGACTATGCAGTAAAGTTAAAGTCCTGCAGTCCCTATGTTCATTTAAAACTCATTTGATAATCAAAATGGCATCCTTTAAATGTATTTCCAATAAATGAAGGAGAAACTGCTGATCAGTAGTGCTGACTGATGAATTTGCACATGGTTTGTATTTAAATATATTTAAAACATACATATATATATATATATATATATATATATATATATATATATATATATATATATATATATATATATATATATATATATATATATATATATGTACACACACACACACATATATTTTATACAAAAATACATAGTGAATTTGGTGTGTGGTGGTCATCATAAAGTTTAAAAAACCAGGTGGTATTTCCACACTACATTTTTACTCATAGGATTGCAGATGTAACAGGTGTTAGATACATTTGTGATAAATAATAAATTGATCACTCAAACTACCTCAGGAGTTTGATCAGGCCACATAGATATACAGTATGCTCCTCCTTCCAAGTAGAAGTATGTCAGCATTTGGAAGTTTGGGAGCTCTGCAGTCCACATATGGAGAGAGAGCATTTTATTTTTACCAAATATATTGTGGAGATCACGTATTCACAAAGTCCACAGTGCTCTGTCTATGCCTCTTCCAGACCTCCTTTCTTGCTCTCTCTTTATTTGGCATTATTTTCAAACAGAAGGAACATTCCAGGATACGAGAAGAGGTGACAACAGCACTAAGGCAATGGATCTCATGCCGTTACATAATAATAATAAAAATAAAAAAAATAGATGCCAAGGCATGCTGTTCTTCCAAGGGTGAAAAATCCATGTAAAAGGTAATGGAACCTCAATATCCATTTGAGCAAAGTTTGAAGCTCTTTTGCCAATGGAGAGCATGAGAACATGAGAGTTCAAGAGATGAGAAGCATATGAATATCATACATCACAGTAGGATTACAGTGAAACACACTTGTGATCTCAGAAATAACTTCTGTTAATCATCTGTTAATTGCATATATTAAAGAAAATGTTAAATGGATATGTCATGTGACCTTGTGTTGGGAAAAACATATAGTTTATGCTTAACGTTGTTTGCTGAGATAAGTTATACCAGTGGAGAGTCTCAACCCAAAAACTGGATATTGCATGTTATGTTCACATGCTCTCATTCATTTTCTTTTGATATTCTTTATTCCCTTTTGGTGTATTTAAAAAGAAGTAGGACAGGAAACAAGCACAACAACTTAGGGGATATCCTAACCAATAGTGGACTGAAACTCGACACTGAGGTCTGTTCTGAAAGCAATGCTAAATTCAACCTGCAGAGTGAGGACAGCAAAATAAATATGTTTTTAAAAAGGAAAACAAAATGCATCACATATCTGTTGTCTTTAGTGTCAAAGGCTGTGTGTCCAATCAAACATGGCACAGTATTTTGGCACAAATTAATTTGTCACTTGGCAAAAGCATCCAAATGAGACAGATGCCAAAAATGAGATCAAAACACATGTAAAGAGAAATAAATTACAATAAATGGGTACACAGATAAAATACAGTTTTTTTTTTTTTTATTTACAAAATTGTAAGTTTTCCTGTTGTACACTGCTGTTCAAAAGTTTGGGATCAGTACGATATTTTTTCGATTTCTATTTGAATGTATTTTAAAATATAATTTATTAATGTGATGCAAAACTTATTTGTCAGTCTTCAGTGTCACATGATCCCTCAGAAATCATTCTAATATGCCGATATCATGCTCAAAATATGTCTTATTATTGAAATATTGTGCTGCATAAATTTGGTTTAGAAACCTTGATATTTTTGTTCAGCATTTTCTGATGAATAAAATGTTTAAAAGAACAACATGATTATTAAATATACATATTTTGTAACATGATACAAAGTGATTTACTGTCACTTTTTGACAATTTAATCATCCACCCTTACTCAAAGTAGTGACCCAAAACTTTTAAACAGTGGTGTATATTTGATTTTAAGTGAATTTTCATGTTTACTTTTGTACAGTTTTAATATTTTCAGTATCCAATTTAAAATATGGGTCCTGAAGCAAAACTAGTTGAAAGTCGCTGAGTAATACTGATTGAATGCATAATGATGCAGCTATAATGAACTTTGTTTAACTTATTATGCTCCTGAGATGAGTGTGGGTCTCCGATCTATCTCACACACACACACACCTGCCCACAGGAACTTATTATCAGCACTGTTTCAAATGGATCATCGGATCCATCCACCTTAACACCTCTTTTACAATTAATGCCAGTCATTGCCTTCAGGGGAAATTTGCCATCACTATAATATCGGAATAACACTGCAAGCATATCTCGGTTGCTCATTATAAATTCCAACCTGGGTCCTGCCCCTGCTGTCTGGAATTACATTTAATGAGGGAGAATTCAATCTTAAACACACACTCGTTTTCTCTGTGGCGTTTGATGGAGTGGCACTCATCCATGTTCACTGCATCAAACAAGCACATTTGGATCTCCCTTTGCCCTCTTGGGGAGCTGATTATTCGTTAGCGTCTCTACAGTGATAATGAAAGCTGGCTGTCCACTTAAAGCTGAAGTTGAACAGACAGAGGATGGAAATAATTCCCGTTTCTGTCATGTCAAATGATAAACAGTCTGGAGTTGCTAAGTGTTCTGCAGCAAATACATTAATCTGTCATTTCCCCTTGCTGCTGCAAGCTACATGAAATGAATTATGCATCGTTTTTGGGCAGTGGTGTGTTGATCTAAGGATTGGGGGCTGTGTGTTTTGTGCTAGCATGAGCGTGTCCACCATGACAACACACCCAATCAGTCATGTAGACAAAGGAGAGCCACAAGGAAGGATTGAAATCAATGCATACATGAATGACATACATAGGTGACAAAGGCAGTCTGGGATTGATGCAGCTCAATAGGCGCTAACAGGGGAAAACCCCTTCCAATGGAGCTTTTCCTCATTCTGCTGTCAAAACATCTTCTGTAACAGCAGAATTTAATTCTCTTTGGTGTCATTTCAGCATCTTCCACATGTGTGCTATCTGTCCAAAACGGTGGCAGCTATCAGTTTGAAACAGGAGTGGGTTTTTTCTAGGCAGTTGGACATCTCTGCAATGTCTATGACGCAGTAAGGTGAAAACCAAAAGTATTTTCTCCAGCTTTCCCGCTTTGCTTGACCAGTGAGTAGATCAATAGCATTTGAATTGCCTTCCTTCCTCTCCATCCATCTTCACTTCTTTAAATCTGCCCTTCACAAAAGTCTTCAGGATCAGCAAATCAAATTCTTAAGGTGTTCATAAGCCACTAAGTAACTGATAAGCTCTTGGTCTGATGCACAATACATGTTTATTGAGTTTTTAGATACTGACATTTTTGATACTGAGTGGACTGCGATACCGAAATGGTACATTTGCATTTAGGTTCGATTAAACTTGAGAATATCCACACCAGGATTACAAATAGGAAAAAACGTGTGCATAGTAGAAATGTATTGCTTGTGTGTAAGTTGTTTTTATATGGCTTTGAAAAACTTTTATGCCATTTTGAAGAAACTTTTGAATATGCTGTGGCTGGAGGAGCAAACTACACACACAGTGGGTGTGGCGTGAGGCTTTTATTAACAGAAAATAGCAAAAAAGCGCACCTCTCCTCAGGAGACCAGTCTCTTCCCTGTGGCAGTCAGAGTTGACACATTATGCAGAAAATTGTGTGGTGTATGATAAGCACAGTTCTTCTGACAATTATTCTATTCGTTCGGAGAATAGATTTTAGAACATTGTTTTAATATTTCCTGCATCTCCTAGCGGTAAGGCATATGTACAGTATCTGCATGAGTTTATGTTTGGAGTGACTTGAAAATCTGGTTAGTGTGTATTCCTCAGTTGTTTAGATACCCAGGTTTTCTCTGCAACCATTTACAAAGTCAACAACTATATGATGCTTTGTGCTTTAAAATGCATTCAGATTTTGCACCACTTGACAATTTATGTTTTAGCATTTTGGTAGCACCACAATGATTCAAAATATGCTAGTGATGAGTAATAAGCAGATAAGGAATAAGTATGGAAGCAGTTGTTTTTTTCTAAGTAATGTAAAATTTTGCCTGTTTCATCCTTCCTCCCTCCTCCCCACCACAAAAATGTATTTAGTATCCATCTACAATCCCAGTAGGCACCAAGACTCATACCCACAAACTTTGGGTTACAAGTCTGACTCTATAACCATTAGGCCATTCAGCTGTCCCTCTTCCCCCAGTGTGCTGGAAGAAATATCCTGTGAGTGTGAAATCAGAGCCAAATCAATATGAATTTTAATACAGAAATTTAAAATATTCTGGTCATAGAAGTGGATCATTACAAAATGTAATATTGTCAGCAATACTTTCCATTTAGATTACCTAATGCCGCCCACAAACTGCATGATTTTAGCCCTGATTTTCCACTCTTAAGCAGCTAATGGAGATCATCGAAAAAGCCCAAAATCTGAGCCAAAATGGTACTTATTCACATGAGTAACGATGTTTGAATTACCAAATACACTATCTGAGAGAAGAGCTGATTTTTCACTTGCAATCAGGAATTTAACATCAGGGCGAAAATTTTCAGGTTTGTCCGCTTGGCTTCAGTTGGTCGTAAATTTGTTGCATTGTCCAACAGACATCTGCTTGATTTGTAAATGACTTCTGTTTGAGCTGTGCTTTATACAACACAATAGACCCATTTTTCCCACAAAATCTCTAATTTGACCGCACCTTACTCTACCAGGTGAACCAGGCAAAGATTCAATTAACTTATGCTATTTCAATAATAAAACTATTCAGGAGATTCGCCATTTCCATAGAATGCATTTTCCTTTTCTATTTTCTGTCACAAAAAAATATATTATATTTTTTTAATGCAAGAATTAAATCTCACATTTATTCTTTATTATTTATTAATAAATTATTATTATTTTCTTTATATTAGGATTGTATCATCAAAGGTGGTATTTTCTTGTGACATTGGGCACTGTGGGTCTGCATGTGAAGTAAAATTAGCATTGGCATCAAGTAGCAGACCTGTACGAGCCCCGTTTCAGTGACGCACATCAGATGGCCACATGTCCCTCTTCCCCCAATGTGCTGGAGGAGATAGGCTGCCAGCCTGTCCTCTGGGTGTGAAATCAGAGCCAGTTCTCCTTGGTGGAGTTCTCTGAGCGTAGGGAGACCATGCTGCCCTGAATGCAATCCTGGTGGGGGGTTTCTGCCATTGTAGCATGACAGCAATGGTGGCTACGGTCACTGAGCCAACAGAAATATGCTGCTTGCCTCAAGGACCGTGAACCGTGGCCCAGTAATGGGATAGGATGGTGCCTCAGGTTGGGGGCCAATATGTTGCACATGCTCTTTTTCTTACATATAGCCAATACTTGCATCAGTCCAGAGAACGAAAAGGATGAAAAATATTGCAAAACAGTGGAGAAAATATAATTGTGATTTTAATAGTTAATTATATTATCAATTAATTTAGTGTATTGCCATTAGAAATCACTGCACAATAAGACAAATTAAGACAAACAGAAATTTTTCCAGAGATAAAGATCTTAAAGGGGGGGTGAAATGCTCGTTTTCACTCAATATCCTGTTAATCTTGAGTACCTATAGAGTAGTACTGCATCCTTCATAACTCCAAAAAGTCTTTATTTTTATTATATTCATGAGAGAAAGATAGTCTGTACCGATTTTTCCCGGAAAAACACGACCGGCTGGAGGCGTGACATGTGGGCGGAGCTAAAGAATCACGATCGCCAGTAGGCTTTTGCGAGCGTGTCTGGAAGCTGTGACACCGTGAGGACAAAACCAACCAAAACAAACCATGGCTTACAGTCAGATTCAGACTATATTTCTGATCCAGAATCAGATCCAGAGGCTGAAATTTAACAAGAGCAGCATCAGCAACAATGTCTCTATGTGGTATGTACTGAAACTGTATATATTTGCTTAGCGGTTTTGGAAAATGACTAAGTTCCACTTTGTTACATGTGGAAAGTGCAGTTTGATGACAACATCGCATGTTGTTTACTTGATGTGCTTACGCACCGATAGCTAAGTTAACAACACAGAGATATTTGAAGCAGTTTTACTCACCGCCTGCGGTTCCAACACACGATCGTGAGTCTTTTTCGTTGGGACTGCATTAATCCTTAAGAAATAAACGATGTGCAAACCTGGCGTCAAACGGCCTCAAAGCATCTTCGAAATACAGGGGAACAAACACAAACACTTGCACAACTCCGTTGATGCTCTGTAAAAATAAACTCCATCCACTGGTCCCTTAATGCTGTTTCTCTTTTTGTAATCTGTGCAGGGTTGTCTAGCCCTGGCAACCAAAAACACACGTCTTTTGTGACATTTTGCGATGCTCTCGCTCTGATCAGTGAAGTCTGTTGTGCTCTCAGTGCTGTGCTATATGGGTGTGCGCGCTCTTCCGGCAGACGTGCCCTTAGGACCCATATAAGGAAATTCCGCTCCATCTAACGTCACACAGAGCCATACTCGAAAAAAACTTTCTGAAACTTGTGACAAACCGGAAGGAGTATTTTTGGAACAGAAATACTCCTTCAAACGTACAACTTAATTTTTGAAACTTTGTCCATGTTTAGCATGGGAATCCAACTCTTTAACAGTGTAAAAAACTCAGTATGCATGAATTATGATTTGTCCTGCATCTTATTGTCATAAATTGAACTAAACTAAAATAAAACGGTCTACAACAACATAAAGGGATTCCTCTCATTCCCATTGAATCAGCATTTTTTTACTGAATCAGTTGAATAAATGATTAACTGGCTCACTGATAAAGAAAGTCATATGTTGCCACTTAGTGGAGTAATGGTGTAACATGCAGAAAGAGTACTGTTATTTTATATAAAGATTTAGAAGAGAGCAGAGAGAAAGGAATCACCATGTGTTTTAAAAGAATATTACATAAAGAGTTTTTTTTAATATGGTTGTGGGGAGCTATGCTGGTTGTTTTCTGGTGGTGGCAAGGATAATGTGAACTTGCCAAATGAAAATTTTAGCTTTGTTAAAGGGTTAGTTGAATTTGGAAATTTTTCTTACAAAAATGCATCTATTCCAACCTGTCCTCCAACCAATAAACTCATATAGGTCATTTATCCAAATCCCTGAAATACGACCCATCAGAGCATATACTACAATTGCCACACTTTCGGCAAAAGGTTGTTTTAATATTAATGTTTTGTACTTTTTTATTTGCACTCTGTTTTGCGTTTCGTGTAGCTCAGTTGGTAGATTATTGCGTTATACCTTGATATGTAATCATGCTATCATGGGTTCGATCCCAGGGAGCGGACGTGCATGAAAATGTATATGCTAAATAAATCATAATTTAGCATGATTTCTGTGAGGGTTAGGTTTAGGGGTGGGGTTAGGTGTGGTCATTCGAACGAATAAGCCACCTTCAGTAGTAAAATATGTAGGAAATACTGTGAGGTCGGTGTAATAAGCCGACACATTCTATTTAAATAAACGTGCGTTTTGATTGGTAATGACGTTATACGTCATTTCATGATGACAGAGGCAACACGCTACTGTCATTATTTCTACGCCCGCTAGAGGGCGCTTAACTTTAAAACGTAAATATAGGTCCTGATAAGGTGCTTGCACAAACAATCTATATGGTCGTTTTTTGTTGGAGGACAGGCTCATCTATTTGCTACAGGAGCCGTGTGAGACACTTTTTTATTAAGGATGGCCACTTTTTACTTAACTTCTTTGGGACTGATGCACTGCAACTCCCACTGATTGCCATTAAACAGCTTGAAAGATCAAATAATATTTAGATATTTTTATATAAATCTGACTGGATTTGTCTGAAAGAAGAAAGTCAGATACACCTTCAGTAGGATGACTTGAGGATGAGTAATTTATGGGCAAATTTTGGGCAGTACCATCGCTCCCTATATGCAGAGTACGTAGTTTGCATAGGGCACCAACTCCCAGGGGGGCACTATCCCAATTGGAAAAAAACATTCACCATCATTCCCCCATCCACACTCGAGACCGCTTGCTCTTCATGTTTGTGTTTAATGCTCATAATTGATGGACGGACATCTATGCCCATGGAAAAGACATCAACAATCCGGTGCACAGAAAAGAAAATTAAATAAAGTTAAAAACTGGCATAAAGTTGGCTTGACACTGGATGTTCAATATTTGCTACTTTAGTGACGTCTCTAAAGTTATGTGCGATATTGGTATACACTTTTTTCTAACGTCAATAGCATTTGAGGAAAATGACTTACAGTCATAAAAACAACTGTTATCTAGGTGTCAGCTGTAATGCACACTTTTGTTTAATTTTTGATATTTATTAAAATAAACTGTAAATCATATGTAAATTCTGCTACTTTTTCGAATGTTTTGGAATGTTAAAGCTTAAAGGTCCCGTTCTTCGTGATCCCATGTTTTAAACTTTAGTTAGTGTATAATGTTGTTGTTAGAGTATAAATAATATCTCTAAAATTCTAAAGCTCAAAGTTCAATGCCAAGCGAGATATTTTATTTAACAGAATTCGCCTGCAAAAAACGACCCGTTTGAACTATATCCCTCTAGTTCCTGCAGTAATGACGTCACTAAAACAGTTTTTTGACTAACCTCCGCCCACATGAATACACAAAAAAGGGGGCGTGGCCTTGTTGCGCTCCGACGGAGAAGAGGAAGAGCTGCGTTTGTGTTTGTCGCCATCTCGTCGAAACGCTGTTATTTTCATCTCGGAGTCCAATCACCTTTGTTTGGGCTTCCCAGGGATGCTGTACTTGGAGATTAATGGTTACAATTTATGCTTAACTCGGTTCCCGAAAATTATAATCCACATGTAAAACTATGTGCAGCACATTTTGCTGAGGACAGCTTCCTCAATCTCAATCAGTTTAATGCCAGATTTGCACAAAGATTATTCTTGAAAGATGGAGCAGTTCCCTCTTTGTCTGGAGAAGGCGTTGTTTATGGACCACAACCAGTAAGTGTATTTTATTATTTAAGTTGGTGCGTTCAACAGTTTCTGTAACTTATTACACAAAGGGCAATGCTGTTTAGCTTTGTTAACTAGATGGTAGGGCTGTGCAAAAATATTGAATGCAATTTTCATGCGCATCTCGTCAGTAAAACACTCCTGTGATTATAAGTACATCTCCAGCACGTGCATTCTTTTACTGTCTATGGTTCAGATCAGGACTGCCAGGTTTTCAAAACAAATCCTGCCCACTTGCTTCTCAAAACTAGTCCAATCGCGTTTCCAGGAGGGTAGCGTGTGCTAAGCTGGTGTCGAATCACAACACAGGAACCGCTGGACCAATCAGAACTTGTTACGTATTTCTGAAGGAGGGGCTTTATAGAACAAGGAAGTCATCAGCCCGTTTTTTTGACAGTGAAAACAGCAGTATACAGACACGTGAATTGTGTAAAAAATACTGTTTTTTTTTTTACATGTGTAACACTGTAAACACAATCAAAGCTTCAAAAAAGCACGAAAAACGGGACCTTTAAATAGCATATGAGGAGGAATGCACACCTCATACATTCTTTTATATTTATTAAAATAAATTGTAAATAATTTGTTAAAGGTAAAAACGATGCCCGTGCATTACTTCAGGCACATTCCTGTGAAACTTTTTTGGCTGTTGACGATAATAATGTGTTTTAATAATTGAAATAATTTCACCACCACCAACACAGCTAATATTCTCTCTGACTTTCCATGTTTCCTTATTAAAATAAGCCATGGTTTTTAACAAGAATAACACCAAAAATCATTATTATTGTAGCCATGGCAACTGCAAATTAGCCATGGTTTCGTTACTTCAAATAATAATTTACAAAGAACTATTAAAATTATATTTTTTTGGTCATAAAAACAGATCTAAGCCATCAATAGCCTTTAAAATTATTTGAAATGCATTAAATAAAAATTTAATAAATTTAATGGTTAATAACACTGTTAAAATACATAATGTAGGCTAATAAAAAAAATAAACAATTTATGTACATAACATGTTATTACAAATGCCTGCAAAGGGAGCCAAAGGGTAATTGCTGCTGCAACACTTACAGGACAATCAAATCCTTGTTTAGGCTATTGGCCAAACATTTAATTTAAATATTTACTTAATCTTTCATTTTTGGCCAACTTTTTGCTATATAATGACACAGTCCCTAAAATTTCTTCAACAAAAAACATGTGGACATCACAACCCTTACAAAAATAAACTATGGTTTTAATATAGTAAAACTGCTTAATTTTCTTTTGCATGATTTCGGAATACTTGAGGCTACAAAATAAATTAGACTACTATAGGTAACTGTAATTTGTAAATAATACAATTTATTGGTTTACTTTTTTTTTTAAAGTAAAAAAAATATATATATATATATATATATGTTTTTTTATTATTAATAATATTTGACGAAGGGGGGCACAACAATACAATCCTGCTTAGTGCACATTTTGCCAGCATTTAGCCAGAATAATTTTTAGATATAAGCCTTTGGCTTTTATCAAAATAAAGCCTGAGTGAAGTTAAAAGTTAGAGATCTATTTGATGGCTTAAAAAGTTAACATGCCTCTAGACATCAAATCATCAGTTTTTTTTTGCAACGAGAGAATCCTAGTACGAAGACATGCTTGAACTAGCAATGAACTAGGACAATTCGCTGTAAATGGACTTATTGCAAGTATAGCGCCAACGGCAAAAATAATCATACGGATGAAGAATGCAATAGGTGAGCAGAAATCCATTCTGTTCTCTACACTTTTTATTTTTTGTTTTAAGTTATAGTGAGTTTGTTAATGACAACAGACAGGTTTTACTCACACTGATCTTTTAAGTCCATACAGAACCTGCAGATGTGTCTTTAGCACCTGCTTTTTGCAAGCAGATCTTTATTTCAGGTGTTTGCGTTGGCACAAGGCTTAAAATAAATACAGCATAATAGATTTCTGCTGTTTCTTTTGGGAAACCCCATTAAGGTAATTAGTTTTAGCTGTGGCATTGGAAAAAGCTCCACTTCATCTGCAAGGTTCAGTTACTCTGTGCGCTGTGGGAGGAAATGCTTTTGTTCCTCAATTCACTGACATGCAGAATTTAACATCCTGTACTATACAATGATTGAAATCACACTGGGCTAAACTCTTGATTATTTTATGCCATGACCAAAAAATGTACCATTCTGTATTCAATACTTCTTTTTTTCTATTTCTTCTTAAAGCCATGCGTACTCTCGTCATGCCAAGCTGTGATGGTAATGGAGCACAGTACTGTATCCTCCAGAATCCTGGATCATTGCGAGAAAAAAAAGGTCTAGTAATTTTGCACTTTGAGTGAGGTAACTAGACCTCTTTGATGGGATCATTCAGCACACGGTGGGTGAGCATCTGGATTGTCAGCATCTTAGAGGCGGCATATTGAAGAGATGAGAATTCCCGAATATAGTTACTGCTTGATTGGTTTATGTGAAAAAAAATATTTCCCAGAAAGTCCATATGAGCGTATACAAATCTGAATATGGCAAGAATGCAAAATAAGGAATGTATAACATATTTTAATCTTGTATGCCCTTAAATCTATTAAACATTCTCAGTATCAAATTCTCATATAAGCAGTGTTGGGGAAAGCTACTTTTAAAAGTAATGCCTTACAACATTGCGTTACTCCCTAAAAAAGAAACTAATCACGTTACTCTTTATGAAAAGTAATAGGTTACATTACTTTTGCGTTACTTTCGCATTACTTTTTAAATATAAGCAGGGTTTGATTATTTTTAATATAAAAAGTTCTATTAACAGCAAATGTAAAAGCCCTTTCACACCAAAAAGTGTAATGAATAAACATCAGTCTGAAGGAAAAGGAAATTCCCGTCTGTACAGTAGATCACAGGAAAAGAAGGTTCAAACACTCTTCATCAATAAATAAAAATTAAAATTAAAATAAATGAAGCAAAATTGTTAGTTTATGTAAAGTCATTTTTGCTTATTATTATGTTTGAACTGGATCACCAAAGGTCAGCAGCGAAGACAATAATTAATAAAATGGGATAAGATACATTTGTGTTATTTAACATTTAATTATTGCAGTTTTGCATCATATTCCGAGTTTGCATTTCACTGTTTTAATTCACTTTGATGAATACACATTCAAATTTAGTCTGACAAAACCATGTTCACACAGCACACACAACGCTTCGATTTCCACCGATATGGGGCTGGAGACTTGTCAGTCAATAAATGAAAACCCTAAAAAACAAAGTAACTGGCGTTACTTTTTTGAAAAGTAACTCAGATATTTTCTCTTAAATTAAAAAGTCTGATTACGTAACTTGCATTACTTTTAATGTGTTACCCCCAACATTGCATATAAGTGTAATTAGGGTCTAATCTAACTAGGTTTACACATTGAAATAATAACGGCAGTTAACCTACAGCACATGCACATGAGTCTTTCTGTCATCTCATGGTGAAAGAAATTATTTCACATCTGTCATTTAAGAGTGCATGAACTTCTATTATGACACATACAGAAGATTTGATCATCTCCTGTGTAACGGCGTTCAAAAGACAGGAAGTCTTATTAATAGACTTAGGCTTTATTCTTATCTACACTTATTCAGAAACTACACCTTTAAAGTATCTTTAAGCTTTAAAACATATCTTTATATTTTAATTATAAGATTGTACACTCACCTAAAGGAGTATTAGGAACACCTGTTTAATTTCTCATTAATGCAATTATCTAACCAACCAATCACGTGGCAGTTGCTTCAATGCATTTAGGGATGTGGTCCTGGTCAAGACAATCTCCTGAACTCCAAACTGAATGCCAGAATGGGAAAGAAAGGTGATTTAAGCAATTTTGAGCGTGGCATGGTTGTTGGTGCCAGACGGGTCAGTCTGAGTATTTCACAATCTGCTCAGTTACTGGGATTTTCATGCACAACCATTTCTAGGGTTTACAAAGAATTGTGTGAAAAGGAAAAACTTCCAGTATGCGGCAGTCCTGTGGGCGAAAATGCCTTGTTGATGCTAGAGGTCAGAGGAAAATGGGCTGACTGATTCAAGCCGATAGAAGAGCAACTTTGACTGAAATAACCACTCGTTACAACCGAGGTATGCAGCAAAGCATTTGTGAAGCCACAACACACACAACCTTGAGGCGGATGGGCTACAACAGCAGAAGACCCCACCAGGTACCACTCATCTCCACTACAAATAGGAAAAAGAGGCTTTAATTTGCACGAGCTCACCAAAATTGGACAGTTGAAGACTGGAAAAATGTTGCCTGGTCTGATGAGTCTCGATTTCTGTTGAGACATTCAGATGGTAGAGTCAGAATTTGGCGTAAACAGAATGAGAACATGGATCCATCTTGCCTTGTTACCACTGTACAGGCTGGTGCTGGTGGTATAATGGTGTAGGGGATGCTTTCTTGACACACTTTAGGCCCCTTAGTGCCAAATGGGCATCATTTAAATGCCACAGCCTACCTGAGCATTGTTTCTGACCATGTCCATCCCTTTATGACCACCGTTTACCCATCCTCTGATGGCTACTTCCAGCAGGATAATGCACCATGTCACAAAGATTGAATCCTTTCAAATTGGTTTCTTGAACATGACAATTAGTTCACTGTACTAAAATGGCCCCCAAAGTCACAAGATCCCAACCCAATAGAGCATCTTTAGGATGTGGTGGAACGGGAGCTTCATGCCCTGGATGTGCATCCCACAAATCTCCATCAACTGCAAGATGCTATCCTATCAATATGGGCCGACATTTCTAAAGAATGCTTTCAGCAAAGTCAGAATTAAGGCAGCTCTGAAGCCGAAAGGGTTTCAAACACAGTATTAGTACGGTGTTCTTAATAATCCTTTAGGTGAGTGTATGTCCTGCCACTCTGGGTCAACCTGAGAATTTAGAAAACTCTGCATAATCGCTGGAATTACTTGCTCTTACTAGGTCCTGTTCTCTTTATTTCGATTCAAATCATTATCTCATGTGGAGTAACTCGGTGGACTGTGTATTAAATCGTTGGGGTCAGAGGTTAAAAGCAGTCCACGTAATTACACTCAAGTTTGTGGACCAGTACTGCAAGAATAATGATCATGATATGGAAATAAGAGGTGAGTCATAATGTCTGTTTGAATGTCTTTTTGTGTAATAGAGGACAGAACTGACATTATACCAATTTCATAGTTACGTTTCTAAATCAAGCTTGTTAATGGCTGGTGTGACAATCCATATGTAATGGTTGCCTGCATGTGAAACAAAACTTTCATCATCCACACCCTGATAAAAATCTTTCTTATTGTTTTATTTGATTTTTCTTTTTCTTTTTCAGTGCATCTGTTCAATTTAAGAGCCTGCAGTGCAGGTGTAGAATGGTGGATTAATAAAAAATAATGTAAAACCCCTCCAGACTCATATGAAAAGGCTCTTTCACAGCACCACTGAGGTTCTTTACAGCACTTTCAAAGCATGCTTCTTTGTGCAATAAAAAAAAAAAAACAGTTCTATTTGGCACCAAAAGGGTTGTGCTACTGTTAAAAAAAAAAAACTCTTACCATTTTCCTGAGATATATCTACATATTATTGCTCTTAGTCTTTGTTCATAATAAAGAAATGTAACATAAAAGTAATCTGAGTTTTCAAAATCTTCTGATGGGGATATCTACAATATGCATGGCAGTGAAGAAAGAGTGACATTATCTTTGCAATTAGATGAAAGGGAAATTTCTCCAGTTACTGACTCACATCCTCAGTGTCAACCAAAATGGATCCCTGTGAGGGGGGCTTTGATATTCTCACTGTATTTTGTGTTATTTCAACACAGATATATTAAGGGAGTTGATAACAGGGGGTGATGTAATCAGAATCGCAACAATTGAGAGTTTAAATATTTGTGATAGGGCCATTCATTTTGAGGGTTTTAAACAATACCGTACACACAACTGCAGCAGCAGCCCACGGCAGTGACCATAAATAGGCTTATTTCACAAGAGCATTGTGCTCACAGCATCTCCTTTCTCTTACACATATCTGTATATGCTAGGCATTGAATATTAAAATCAAAAAGTGGTGCAGAACCAACAAAGTTTTGCACCGCAAGCAAAACTTTGAATACTTAATATGTTATTATATGTATCATTTATAACTACATGTGTAATTCTGTGCACAAGTGCATTGTATTGCATAGAGGTTATGGTATATTCTGCACTCCAGCCAGAAGAAACATGCTTTTAGATGGTTTCAGGCTATTTTCATAAGAGCATGATTTATGCTGAGCTCGTGGGAAAAGAGAGGGAAGTAGGCTACAATCAACTTACGCATGTTGTTTGCTCTCGCCTGCACAGTGTCATAATGCTGTGTGTGCATTCCGATGGCCTCCTCATGCTGACCCTGACGGGCACCTTGCATGACGCTCGCAACAGCTCTGTTGAAGAACAAGCATTCGTTAGCTTAGTATTCCACTGAATTGCCTGCATTGTGTTGCCTTCATTTAGATATCAAATAATGGTGTAAAGTGATATAATGTCAGTAGACTGCGTTCTATTCATTCAGTGCTATAGCTGCCGCTGTCCAGAGTGCTGATTCAAAGAGAACAGGCTTTTCTGTGAGCCGCTCTTTCAGCAACCTTCACACTGTGGGCTGTGAAGCTCTCATCAGAGGTTTTGACCCACAGAATCAGTATTAACAAGAGATTTCCACCTCCACCATTCAAGCTGAGTAACCAAAGGGTAAGAAACTGACAACCGGATGTTATGTAATATAATGTATTATCTAAAATTGTTTACAGTTCTTGTGGTTTACATGTACAACCATGTCAACCGTGTTTCCATGTGGATCTCTTGAGATCTGTGATTCAAGAACGCCTTTAAAAAGAGAGCTTGCATAACACAAATCCAGGAATTTAGAAAGCTTAATTAAGATTCAAGGGATTGTTTTTGCTCTAATTAAGCATGCATGTGCATGGCAAGAATAGGCACAACAGTAAATGCACAGCTTTGACAACCAACACTCAAAAGCTACACAAGATGAGTTAGTGAGAAAACTCTTGGTTGGAAAATATTTTAATGCATTCTTGGATCGAGTTAACAATTTTCACCCTTTTCCTTTTAATTGTTACCACACACATGCACCAAATATATATCACTCATGCTTCAGTGTCTTGCACCATGAGCGCTTTCTCCCCTTTTGTTTTCTTTGTCAATTTTGTACAGTAATAAAATCTTCACAACAAAACGCATTTCGAAACATGGTTGCAATCAGTTATGGGTAGTTTTTTTTTTGAACGCACCGTGAGTGAAAGACCCTAGCAGTCACACACAATGGAGCGTTCTGACTTTCAAAAACAGAAAAATTCACGATGTAATGGCATCTACAGATGCGTTTTAAAAATTTTAACTTCTGTTAACTTCACAGAGATGAATAAACGCAGAGCTCATAAGACGCTTGCAGCATCAAAGACTTACTTATAAGCAAGCACATTTACAAAAAAAAAAAAAAAAAAAAAAAAAGTAAAAAATGTTGGTCAAATTAAAAAGAAAATGAAGACTTCGTCAAGCCATCATAACTATGAGTTACTTACCGAGACATGCTTTCTCTGTGAGGTCTGTGAGCCTTTTCTAGTCCAAGTTTGGTAAATATCCCGACCAGTGCCATGATTGCCACTACTCCACATATTATATACACAATCAAGTTTGTTTTATCCTTAGTTGGATCGTGTCTAGGGTCTAGGGTTTTCTTATAGGGTGGCTGTCCTGTTAGCCATACTGGTGTATCGTAATTTTTGCAAGTGCTCTGGTCCAAACGAGAGTTTTTATAAGCGCAGCAAAATCTGAAGCCACAAGTGCCGCAACAGTATAAATAATTGCCAGTGTGGCAAACGAACGGCGGGTCCCACTGTCCCATGACATCATAGTAACCCCGACATTTGTCCTCAGTATGTGGAGGTTCAGAAACGCTCTCCTCATTCCGGGACCCATTGGATCCTGAGAGCATTATAAAGCCCTCGAGCTGCTGCTGCTGCGCTTCCCCGACCGCGCTGCACAACAGCACCAGAACTTTGACCAAGAAGTATTCTAACAGCAAGACTGTCCATTTCATCCTGTAGTCTCCTGGAGGCTTCCTTTGGAGGACAAACTGAGACAGAGAAACGTCTTGGTATTACCACTGACAGCAGGGCATAAATCCACACGAGGGAACAAAGCCATTCGTGAAGGTTTGCATTTTAAAAGAGGTAAATTAAGACCGCAGATGTTTGTAAAGTCCACTCTACATATGTTGATCTCAATCCCAGTCGTTCTGTGGATCCTCAAGTACTTTAAAGCCCTCTGAAACCACTGCGCCAACTACCCTGAAGGCTGTCTTTGTTTGCGATGATGACAGGAGAGCTGAGGCAGAGCTGTGGAGCGCGCGCGCTGAGAGTGGGAGAGACAGTGCGTAAAGGGAAGGAGGAGACATGGGAGGGATTGGACAAGAAAAACGTGTTCTGTAGTAAAGAACCACAGAGAAAAGTTGCCGGCTGACTTATCTTACTATATGCAAACGAATATAATTTCTTATCTGGCGTGTAAAATATGCTCCTGTCCTTAAAAACATTTTAAAGTAAGCCTATATAAAGATCACAAACCAGTCCCGCAAGTTAACTATACATAGGCTATACGAGAAAACACCTGTGCTAAATGGTTTTGTGGCGCAGTGCGTGGGTCTGCGCAACCCCTTTGTCAGTTGCGTCTCCAAGCAAAGTCATCTTCATGATACGAGTTCATGTAAAACGTTAAACATTGAGTCGATTGGACTTTTTCATTATTAATATTTAATTTTATTTCAAAAGTGACAATGCACAATGATAATGCCGTTAACATAGGCACTCAAGTCTATTTAAATGTGCCAAAGAGAAGTGAGATCTATTATGCCATTCCAACCCTGTAGCTTATAACAGATTTTATATATAGCCTATCGTCTTACTTTCTTTCTGTATTGTGTTTAATTGATAAAGAGCCAAAGAGTAATTTCTATATGGAATGTCCTATGGTGTGAGAAAAAAATGAATCTTATATAATGGAATATGCAACATTCGTCTAACCTCCTCATATTTAGGACCACATTTACCTAATTTGATATAAGCCTATTTTAAAGAGATACCAGAAAAGATACCAGGTCAAATATTAGGCAGTATCCCACTATATATTGGCCAAAAGTGGGATACTGCCTAATGTTCGACACTTAAGGTTTCGTGTTTGTAGCTTCCCCATAAATACATGAATGTCAGTGAAACTCTGGGTTACCAAAGCTGTGGTGTTGTGTGATCAAAATCACATAACCTCTCAAATGTACATTCATAAATTAAGGTGGAGAAATCATCAAACTGGAAGCACATTGTGTGTTGATCACTCAAAGCTCAGTGACATAGTGTTTTGACAAACTTGATATTAAGGAGTAAAAATTCATTTTAAACAAAACAATCCTGCCACTTTTTGGACTAATGTGTTTATTAAATGTTTGTCCATCAAAAAATAGTATAATTTTGTATGCATAAACTATGTATTTTATATTTTAATAAAATTTCCTACTTAGGAAATATGGTTTCGTAAAGTGGGACAGTATGATTAGCCTAAAGTGGGACAGTACTTCAGTCAGTCAAAAATGTGTGGAGGGGCATGGTTTGTGGGGCAAAAATGATTAATTACAGGGTTTTAGTGTTGTTATGTAATATTAGAATAATGTTACTGCAGATGGGATTATAGATGATGATGATGATGATGATGATGGTGTCTTGACATGCGAAGGACTGCTTGTTGTCAGAGATGTTATGAGTTAACCTCTGTAGGTTGTTTTTATTCAGGTATTTCTCGAGGTTTATGCAGGCTAGCTGCTAGAGGTTTTCAAAAAGACAGTTATTGTATGCGTTTGTTTAGTAAAAGAGAAAGAATTAGGCAAATTGGTCTTACATTTTTTTTAACAGCAGTTCACGTTCACTGAATTTTGAATCAAAGTTGATCTAGCCTATAAAGTTAAACTTAACTTAACATAAAGTCTCAATTGTGGTTTTATATTTTGCCTTCAAATAGGCCTAGGTTATGTCTGCTGTGGTTGCATGTGTTTGTTGAACCAGAGAACAGTCAGGAATTCTATCTACATAACACAACACAACACAGGTCTATGACAATAGTTGCTGAACGTCTTTATAATAAATGCATCAAAACTGTCATATTGTATTATTTGTCTAATGATGTTTGATAATCCATATTTTATCCATCCACAACTAAGATAAATACTTACTTTTAAGATTTGACTATTCTAATAGGTGATTTTGGCCTTTTATTATCAGTGTCCCACATTAGGAAGACATCTGTCCCACATTAAGAAGCTGCAGATTTTCTCCGACGAATTGCACTAAGAGCACTAATATGTCTATAATTTATTTTATGAATGTGTTATCTGCATTTTCTCTTTTGATTTACTTAGGAAACATCCTGGGGTTTTTGAAATGGTATTAGTTGTGGATTTAATGTTTTGGTTACACACTGCAATATGTCACAGAATTCTGAAATGCAAAAACTCCCACTTTAGGCCAATTCACCCTATATATATATATATATATATATATATATATATATATATATATATATATATATATATATATATATATATATATATATATACGTATATAAAACATTTATTAGACACTGCCAATGCAATCAGAACACTGTCAGCCATAGAATATGACATTTATTGCAAACAACGTTCATTTCTATAGATTAAAATTCCATCGAGTTATCCGCCTCTTTCTTCAACGCGGAAGTAAGCCTATGGGTGAGACTTCCGGATCATTAACCACTATAGATAAATACTGAGAAAAATAACAACGTACAGTAAACCGTAAATCTGTTTGTACTTCAAACCAGTGTGTTCACAATTAAGATAATATATTAAATTAATATGGTAAGACACACCAGTTTTAAATATGAAGCAGCAAAACTAACTGTTTTGTACATTTAAAAATAGCTGGACACAGATAGGCCGAAAGCTAGACCCATAGAATTTAGAAATGGAAGCGCTCATTTTAACGGAAAGAAAAAGGTGGATAGGCCTGTTGTAATACAATACAATGGACAAACATGTTTTAGATTTTAATTTAGTTTATTTAGTATTGTTTCCTAATATTTTACAATGAAGTTTTTCTTTAAAGCTTGTCTTCATCCACTCCAAACATTCCCATACATTGCTATCACCAAATGTACTGATTCACAAACACGCTCTTCACAAACTGAGTAACCAATGACAGATTTAGCAACTAACACCTAAAACACGGTAACGAAATGTATGAAATATAGGCTGAACAGTATATTATATACGTGACTTGGTAATGTTAGTGGATGCATTTCAATGGCAAGGGGCAAAAGTGTCTTTTTGAGAGCTAAAGACTGATCGGAGTTATAAGGGCTGACAGAAGCTATTTACATTATAGATAATGCTGTAACGCTTTGAATTATGAGAGTATGTTTTGGTTCAAGGTTGTTTATGTATTTTATTAACACTCCTTATGTTGACCAGTGTAGAATATTTAAATTCTTCTGATGTAGAATATCAGAAGTTTATAGTGAACAAAAATCTACTTAAAACCAAAACCAGGAACAATATGCAATATGCCCAATAATATGTCGATGTTAACATAAGAAAATCTGACCGTTTTATTAATGCAAAGGCTACATAACAGCAGAATTGTTGCTCTTTGCAATGAAGTATCTGACTGGACAACAGCCTCTGACATTGCAACTAATATGGGTAGCATTTTCTTTCTGTCGAAAATATATGTATATTTAAAAAAAAGAAGAATCAGAAAAAAATAAGTTATTAAGTGTAATTAAATGTTTCGGTATGTAGCATTGTTTTTCCCTTCTATCCACAACCTTTCTATTAAGAAAAAAAAAGCCTCAGATGATTGCTTAACTTAAATCGGCAATAAATATTATGATGTAAATCATAGTGAAATGGATTATCATAACATCTGTGATGAAAAATGATGAGACTAAAATAATAACCATTCATAGATAAATGGTTCACATCAATAAGATGCATTTAAAATAGATTTATAATTTTCAATTTGTACCGACTTTAACCTTTGATTTGTTGTGTTTCAGTGAGTAAGTGCTTTGTGTCCCTGTGTGCTTCCTCTACTTGACTGTTTATGTAAATCCAGTTTGAAATCTTCATCTCAGACTAATTTCTTGCTTATTCTTTGCTTTGCACTGGCAGTGTTGACATCTGCAACTTTTTTTCTTTTCTTTTTTTTTGTGAAAAACCTACATCAGTGACTGTTAGTGGATGCTGTGAGTTGTGTTGATATTTTAATGCTTTATCACAGGAGGCTTTTATCTTGACTTATGATTAGGTTAGCAGTATTTGAAAGCTCTGGGAGTCATCTGAGATATCCCTCTGATTTATGTTTGCTGAAAGAGGCTTGGGCTTATCGGCTGTCATGGGAGCTTTGTCTGCTCCTCTCAATTCATGTTGTTTAAAGTTGCCTGAAAATAGTTTCCAGTCTCTGGGGACTGCACATGAAAGAGTTCGACAACAAACAAGATTCCAGGCAGAAGATGGTACATTTTAAATGCTTTTTGAGTCATGCGAAATCATGTGTTTTCTATTTTATTTCATTATTTTAACCAGGTTTTGTGCTTTCCCAAAGAGATGCTCGAAGCATAGCAAACACTTCATATTGTTAGAAAAACAAAGCGATTGGAACAATGTGGTTCCTCCATAGAGACTGACGTTGAAACTCTGCAGGCTTCATTACTAATTAAAATGCAGCTCATTTGAAATTTGTTTTTACAATTGACAGTTTTTTAATAAAATGACATAATAGGTTTGGTATCCGAGAACGGATTCTTATTCAGAATTTTGTTTTCAATTCTGATACATGGATTCTTCCACAATGCCGATGAAATACAATACCATGTTGAAATACGCTGACAGAGTTTCTTGCATTACTTATTAAATGGTGCTGCAACACCAAAGTGTAGTTGGATTATTGAACAAATGACTCTTATGAGCCAGTTCTTTTTAGTAAATCAGAAACATACTTTACATCCAGTATAGCCTTACTCCGTAACAAATGATGTGGTAAACTTTTAATAAATCAAAAAGCATACACCACAACCAGTGTAGCCTGGCCACAGAATGAATGACTTTAATAATACAGTTTTTTTAGTGAATCAAAAATATACACTGCAAAAAGTGTAGCCTGGCCATTGTATGAAGACTCTTATGATTGTCCATGACTCTTAGGTTGAATTTAAGACATTCAATGCAACCAAGACAAAATTACTCTTAAGAGTAGTTATTTTTAGGGGATCAAAAACAGACTGTTTTGTCTGACTCCCCAAAGAATAATGCTTATAAATTGGATTTTTTTTTAATGAATCAAAATCTCAGCACAAGCAGTGTAGTCCAACTCACCTATAAACTCCTGGTTCTTTATAATGAATCTAAACATATACTGCACAAGCAGTGTAGTCCAACTCCCAATAAATGACTTTTTTGCCAGTTTTTGCCCAACTAGCATAGCTCAACTCCACAACAATCAACTCTTATGGGCCAGTTCTTTTTTAGTGAACCATACAATTTGCAATTAATTGTGAGTCAAAAATCTTTGTGGTTACTGACTAGTTGTTCATATGACAGCTAAGGATAAATCGGAATCATAAAATGATTTTCCCTACTAGGAGTCACTGTCAGGATCAGGAACAGATAGAAATTCTCTATTATTTTTTCTTCTAGCTCTTGAGGCTTGCTGCTCTGTCAAAAATCTCTTCACACACTCAGTGTAAGTGAGTATAGTGGAAAGCAAAGACAAGACTTGTATAATATTCCTAGCAGGAGTATCTTCTTCATTTATATTTTGACCAAGTTTTAATGTTGGAAGTTTCTCAAAGAATCATGGGTAAAAACTGTTTCTGAGCTGTATTTGTGCTGTAAACCCTGAGGTGTGAAAATTGACTTTTTTCCTGCCATTTTCGTTTCCTTATAACACAAGAACTGCTGTGAAGGTGCTATGTATAGCTGAAGTTTCTATACGACAAGCGAGACAAATGTTTCCACACGTTCCAGGTGTTAGAGCTGTGCCCTTAACTGACTCTCTCACTTGAGATAAAGATTTGTATGAATATTTTAAACAGTTTGATTGTTAGCATCTTATGTTATATTTAATTATGTAAAACATTGTATGCATTTTCCACAAGCACAGCATTAATAATTGAGATTTTTACAGTAGATGGTTTGCCAGCCTCAGGTTATTTTCTCCTGTCCTTCCCAGATGAACAGAAGGAGTGGAACGGGCCCTTTTACTTCATCCAGACTGGAAACCCCCAGTTTGGCCTGATGTAGGTGTGGAGAATTGGTGACTGATTCAGAAGGGGATGACTGGACTGAGGAGGTCCAGCTCACAAAACAGGCAGTCCAAGAAATCAACAAACTACAGCCCAGACCTCACTTCCTTGGCCTGTGTGGAGATCTAGCCCATACTATGCTTGGCGAGACATCTGTTCCATTGTAATGGTAGCGACAGAATGCTAAAGGGTAGTTTTATCTTTAAATAATATGAAGAATCTTTTTTGGGGGGTGGGGGGATGCAGGCAATGGAAAGTTTCCATGGATGTTAAATGTACTTCATGGAACTCTTGATGCTAATAAAGAACCTTTATTTTACAGAGTCTTGGCAAAGTATTAATAGTAAACACAGTCTGTGTGTGTGCCAAATAGGTCAGGGCGGTATTAGAATATATTTATACTATACTGGCAACAATATGAAGTGTGTACCAGTAGAGATTTTGCTATACATGTATGGTGTATATTGTCTTAAAGTGACAGCAGTTTAATATACCTGCTGCTGTCTGTGATGTTATTTTGAATCAAACAATATAAAAAATAATAATAAAGGAATAATTAATCGTTCATTACTCAATCTTAAAGGGTTAGTTCACCCAAATATTAAAATTATGTCATTAATAACGAGTCAAACGTTCGTTCGTTATCTGGCTCGGCTTGGTGTTCATCTTCAGTTCTCTCTTTACAGTAGTTCAGTCAGTGTACTGTTTGAGTAAATGAATTACTCCGGGAGACTGGTTTGTTTGAACTCAGAGGGAGTGTCAGCCACATTAAGAAAGTTAACAGCTTAACTCATTTGTGGATTAATGCGTATTGGAGACGTGAACCTTTCAAACGATTCAGTTCAATTTGGTGAACTGGTTCAAGAAGATCCGGTTACATCGAGTGATTCATTCGCGAACCGTATATACACTGCTGTGAATGCTAACAACAGACCCGGAAGAGAAGACAATGCTGAGTAAAGTCATAGTTTTTGCTATTTTTGGACCAAAATGTATTTTCGATGCTTAAAAAAATTCTAACTGACCCTCTGATGTCACATGGACTATTTTGATGATGTTTTTATAACTTTTCTGGACATGGACAGTATACCGTACACTCAGGGACTGAGAGCTCTCTGACTAAATCTAAAATGGGGGGGGGACATAAAATGCTTTATTTATTTTGTATTTTTGTGAATTTTATTTGTCTTATTGTTTGTAATTTGCTCATATTTTTAACAGTAATTATATATAAAATACCTTTATCTGTGATATAGGCCTAAATTGTTCCTGTTAAATAAATGTATTCAAATCAGAATATGAAATGAATACATTGAATATTCTGTTAATATTAATCTAACAATAATGACAACATGCTCTTAATTAATTTTCTTTATTCATTTATTTGCTTATATTCCGTCATTCTCTTTAAAAATACTGTTTATTTAATTTAAAATAAGTGTGTTTAGTTGCATATTAATTATTTGAAATAAACAGTGTGCAATTTAACTTGCCGTTGAGTTCTAACATTTTTAAATCCGTAGATAGATAATACAAAATATTATATGCAGGTGAAGATATCTATCTAAGTATTTAAACATGTTAGAATTCAGCATCAATACCAGTTAAATTGCACAGTTCATTTATTTTATGTTTATGATTGAAGTGGCAAGGTTTGCGTCGAGGGTCTCTTCTTTTTTCTGTCGTCTCTAATCTTTGAGGTGGCTGTTATGAATTGGAGCTTGTGGAGCTGTGGACCATCTGCATGAGCCGACTACCTGCAATCTCGGCACTTATCTAATTGCCTCAGCTCAAAGCTCACAGGGAAATAAAAAAAATAACCTCTGAAGGCCACGCGGCAGTTATTCTGCACATATGATTGTGTTGACTGGAAGTCACCTATGAAGGTGAGGAGTATCATTATATTAGGTTTCAAGTGTCAGGTCTCTGAGTCAATGTTTCTTGCACTTGAATGACTTGCACAAGAGTGCTAGTATCAAAGAGACAGTACATTTAAAGCTGTCATAAATGTTTCTCACCAAGTGAATTTAAATCACCCAAATGTTGACAGTAACTGGTTTTTCAATGGCTGATTTATCAGATTATCCCTTTTAGGATCCGAGGGAATTCTGAAGTGTCATATTTGTCTGATTTAATATGAGCGCAGGTTTGTGGCTTCCCTGCTGGATGTAATTTACAGGTAAGGTTATGATAAGCTGCCTGTAAATGCACAGCTATGGTATTTTATGAGGTTTGGAGACCTTTAAATGGCCTGGCATCAACACCCATTAGTGTCAGGCCAGAAGAGCAGGCAGAGGATGTCATATGCATTACACGCCATGTTTGTCATGCAGTGTGTTTTCCCTCTCTGTTTCCACACAGGCTTCACCAGACCTACGCCACTTCCTCCTCACCACTTCTTTATTAAGCATTGGGGTTTGATAGGGTTTGATAGCAGAAGTCAGTGACAGAGAACAACTCCCTCAAACTTTTATTTGCCTTTTGCAAATCACAAAAATCACAGAAAAATAACAACACATCAGCAAAGAAATGAAAGAAAAGCAGTGGTGTGATTCTGATCTAATACTCTATTGGGTAATGGTTGATTATATCCAGACAAGGCTGAAAACACATTTTGACAAAGCTTCTATAGCAATTTTCATTGCTGACTTGAATTATAATAATAATAATTATTATCATTATTCAAAAATCCATTTTTATCAGTATTAGTTTTCTCTAGAAAGGGTTTTGTTAAATGTTAAGTCAGATACACAATGACATGTATACAAACATTTTAATATATAATTTCCATTTAATGTTTATTTCCAGTTTCCACCTCAGAGTAAATAAATAAACTAAAAGAAGGTGATGTTATTGTGAGAAAAACAAAAAACAAAAACACATTTTTAAGATTTAGTTACAAGTCTAAAATTGCAGTTTGTGGGAAAGTTGCAACTATTATTTTTTGTAAACAGGCGGTTTTCATATTATTATTATTTTTTTTAATTAGCACCTTACCTTTTACCTTAACATCGCCTAATTGTCCTATTATTAATTATTTATTGTCAAATATCAAACCAGATACATGTACAAACTTATACAGTAGATTGTTTTAATTTAATGACATGTTATACTGTATGCAAGCCAGTTTTTGCCTCAGAGTAAACAAACTTGCTCTGTAATTGGTTACCAATATAAACAAATATCGGCACCCTTGGTAAATATGATCAAAGGAGGCTGTGTAAATTAATGTGTTTTTAATCCTCTTGATCTTTTATTTAAAAAAATCACAAAAATCTAACCTTTCATTGGATAATAAGAATTTAAAATGGGGGGAAACATCATTGTGAAATAAATGTTTTTCTCAAATACACATTGTACACATTAATTGGCACCCCTAGAAACTCTTATGAGTAAAATATCTCTGAAGTATATTCCCATTCATGAGCACTCCAGGGTGATTATGAACATGAAATTATCCAGCAATGGTTTCCTGTTTCACAGAAACATAAACAGGAGGGAAAACAAAGCCCAAATTCCCCTAATCATCCATCACAATGAGAAAAACAAAAGAATATATATCTGATGTGCAGCAAAAGATAATTGAGCTTCACAAATTAGTAAAGCTATTGGCTTTAAGAAAAGAGCTTGAGCAGTGAAAATTCCCATTTGCACCATCAGGGCAATAATTAAGAATTTCCAATCAACATAAAATGTTACGAAACTGCCTGGAAGAGGACGTGTGCCTGTATCGTTCTAATGCACAGTGAGGAGGAGAGTTTGAGTGGCAAAAGACTCTCCAAGGATTGCAGGTCAGAAAATCAATAAAAAAAATTGTCAAACATCACCTACATCACCACTTGTTGTTTTGTATGGGTTTCAAGATAAATGATCCTTGCTCATCCAAAAACAAACTTCAGGATATTCAGTTATCAGACACGACTGAAGCTTCAAATGGGACTATCTTCTATGGTAAGATGAAACAAACAAAATAATCGTACAATAATCCAAACACAAACCTTAAAAACAACATAAAAATGGGTCACTAAGCACAAAACCAAGCTTCTGCTATGGCCATTTCAGTTCTCTGACCTGCACCCTATAGATTGAGAAATGAACAGAAGAAGCACCAACATGGAGCTGGGAATCTAAAGGTTCTGGAGTGATTCTGGAAAAAGGAATGGTCTCTGATCTCTTGTGAGGTGTTCTCTAACCTCATCAGGCATTATAGCAGAACATTTTGAGCCGTTAAACTGGTAAATGGAGGTTTCAAAAAGTATTGAATAAAAGTGCTGTTAAAGCTGCGGTAGGGAACTTTTGACGCTCTAGCGCTTAATAAACAGAACTGCTTGCGTCTTGCGGAAGAACATCATAGCCGGAGCTACTTCTCTCTGTTTATGTCTATGAAGAATCACAAAGGTACGGGGTTACTCCGCCGCGGTACCCCCGAAGCAATCTAAAATAGTCCGAATATAAACACTTATTATAGGTGCACCCTAGTGATTCAGGACAAGCCAAAAACACGGTTTGAAAAATGGATTCATGGTGTACTCGCTTATTATATACATTTTTCTACATTTTGAACACAAACAAAGTTACGGACTGCAGCTCTGATTGGTTGTTTTTTACCGGGAGCGATGGAGTTTCTGCAAATGGCAATAGGACCACTGGGAGGAGCCAGAGGAGCTTGATTTTTTTCACAGATTATCTGTCTCATATTCTACTGTCAGGACATAATGACAGGTTTAATAAATATGTAAAAAATATTTTTTTTTTTTTACAAAAGTTCCCTACAGCACCTTTAATTGTGGCCAATGTGTATTAGAAAAAATAAAAAAAAAAATTGATTTCATGATGATAATTCCCCCCATTTTAAATTCTCATTATCCAATAAAAGTTACATTTTTGTGATTTAAAAAAATAAAAGATCAAAAGGATTAAAAATGCAGATACATTTTCACAGCCTTTTTTGATCATATTTACCAAGGCTGCCAATATTTTTGGCCATTTGTATTTCTATTTCTATTTGTTTCCATTATTAATATGATTATTATAATATTATTATTGATTATTAAAATTCTTTATAGCTAAAGAAATGTGCTGAGTTACATATTAATTATTCGAAATAAACATTGGGCAATTTAATACTAAGATAAATCCCAATTATGACTATAAAACTTGCCACACTATCCTGTCCCATAAAATGCGCACAAAAATCATCCTATTAATCATTGTTTATTGAAAAGTTATACTTAAAATAATTACTCATTCAGCTGATGCACTGCCAAAAAAAGATGTTCATGCCTACCCTGGTGTTACCAGCAGGTGCTGTTTTGTAACCACTTGTAAACATCGCATAATTGCACATTGTATTGCATACGGTTTGTGTCTTTTTTATTACATATGGTTATACACCATATGTAGTTATACACATGGCTGGGTGCTAAATAAACTCAGTGCAATGTTAAAATTGAACAAAAAATATAGTTACGAATTATAAGGTAGCAAATAAATGTTAAACTTCTTTCAGTATATAAAAAATTGCAAGTTAAAATTATGAGGGTGGGCAAAAGAAAAATAATAAATGTATGATATTCTACATCTGAGCGCTCATAACAACAACAACAACAACAACACACATACACACAGAAACACATACTATACTATACTATACTATACTATACTATACTATACTATACGTGTGTGTGTGTGTGTGATAAAGTTCATATGTGCATTATAAGGGTTCCTGTTGTGTTAGTGTTGAAGGCCCCTGGCAGAGTCATCATTATGTGTCTGGATTGCTTGGGTGTAGGAGCTCCTCCAGAACCTCTCAGTATTGACCCCTAGGCATTTTCTGACTGCAGCAGTGAGAAGAAGCTGTTGTTTGGATGGCAGGGATCCGTAATGATTTTTTTTGGCCTTAGTCTTGCTCTGCCTGGTGTGGTTATTCTGCAGCCTGGGCAGTATACCCTCTGTGATTCATTCAGACCATCACACCTTGTGCAGGTCTGGTGTGGTGCAGCTCACACAATAGACAGTAACACTACCTGACAGGAGGCTATCAATAGTGCACCTGTAAAAGAAAATCTGTATCTTGGGGGACATCCTGAACTTCTCCGGGGAATAGAGGTGTTACTGTGCCTTTGTGATCGATTTTTTTTCTTTCGACTCACATGGTGCCGAAGCAGTCATCCTTGAATTCTGCAGTTTCAAATGGCTGGAAGCGTGCTGTATATTTTTTGACTGAGCTTGTGGAGACATTCCAACATATTCCCCAATGGTGGAATATGTCAATGTGATATTTGTCATCTTTAAAGGGAAGTTTTCAAGAATTGATTAAAACTGAGATATCGATATTTTTTTACCCTAGACCAAATAACTAAAAGTAAACTAAAAGCATATATATATATATATATATATATATATAAAATAATATTTTTATTAATAATTAATGAATTTTCTCTATGGCCCTGGTCATCATTTAATGAGCAGCAGAATCTTTCTGCCTTACATCACTTTGGTTTATAGAAGAAAAATCATACAGGTTTGGTAACGACATGAGGGTTAGTGAAAGAATTTAAACTCTTAGACGAACTATTCATTTTTATGACTCTTTTATTGGCAATCTCAGGGTTTAGGACAACCCCATCATTCAATATTTCCTTCATTAAACACGTGCTGTGACTCTTCAAGCCTCATTGGCGACCAAATCTGATTTTATTTCAGCCGTTCTACCTCCTGCGTTCTGCCTGCCATAATGAACAGTGAGCGGCAGCATGTTGGACAAGCAAAGTTCGGCTCAGTAATTGAAGGGCCGATCCATGATATCGGCACTGAATCCTTGTGAGCTTTCCGGTTCAAGGACTTCTCCTGACTGGCAGCAGGAGAGATCATCGAGGGAGGTGATTAGATTTGGAGAGCATTGAACCTGATGCTTTCCTTATGGGGACTATAAAAACGTTTGACTGCTGCCTGTAGCCTTGTGAGTGTTGTGGTAGGGGACATCTCAGAAGGTGAGGCAAGGGTTTTCTTATCCTTCTGTTTCCTCTTTCACATACGTTAGGTTTTTAATTGCTGTTGAAAGCGGATAAAAGTGAAATTCTCTGAGGAGCAGCTGCACATCAGTGGGCTGACCAGAGGGAAATCAGCTCTGGAAGAGCCCTCTTTTCTCTGTATGTTTATCTGATAGAGATCTTGTTGGGAGAGATTTTAATAGGTTTCTATGGGATTTGGCACTGCTGGGAGAAATTGGGGACCTGTTGAAATTGAATGTTATATAACTTAGAGAGAAATTCACTGTGAAGCTCAGTTTCAGATACTTACAAATGGCATTGATCACAAAGTAAGAGTAATTGGAATATATAGCTACACCAAGAACACTTGCTATTTTCAAAGAACACAAAAAAATAAATTGTATTTATTTATTTGAAAGCATAATAAAAAAATCTATATTTTCTTAAATATATTTTTATTATATTTATCTATTTTTAAACCTGTACAATGTTCTTATGTCGATCAAAAAAATAAAATAAAAAATAACAAATGGAGTTGTATGGACTTTATTTTTCTTATTTTTTTCTGTGGCCACAGTGATTGTTAATTATCATCACTGTGTCTAATGGAAAAAATCTGTGTGGCAGTTACCTCTACAGATGTTATTTTGTTATAAACAGCAATAATAATCAGTAAAATAAATAAATACAATTATTATTTATAACAATCGCCACCATGACAGGAATTACCATTTATATCTACAGTATAAACATTTAAAATAACATTTACATATAGCATTCCAATTCTTTATGGTATGTCAGATTCTCTTGCATTCTGTCTTTACATGTGTGAGAGAAAACAGTCATATGGCAATACATACAGTACAATACATAAAAATATTTTTACTACTTAGGCTATTTTTAACTCAGTCACTAGCAAATATAACAATTTACTAGCCAGTTCTACAGCCATTCTTTATCCTCCTGGCATACAATGTGGTCGCATATGTGAGTGATTTGCTGGCATTGTAGAGGTTTGCTTGATAATCTTCAAAAAAAAAATTGTCCAAATTTTTGGTAAGGTTCATTCTCTCCATAGACCAGAAACATGGTCTATTGGTTTAGTTTTCTTTGTCTTGCATTCACAACACCACAGTCACTATTGCCAACTCTAATTTCAAATCCGCTACTCATTGAGTTTCAAATTCACAGCAGACAATTAGCAAGTTGCCCTACTTGTCATATTAGAGGTAACCTAAGGCTGTTATTAACGAGCTTCAAAATTCAATGCTTAACAGTCTGCCTTTACTTTAGAGAAATAAACTGAATGCTTCCCTATCTTCTGTATGAAACAGAAACTTTATTCTGAATCCTCCACATATTGCCTGCTTCAGTATTCTTTTGAAGATGGAAGGAGCCATTGAAGATAGTATTTATATACTATCACATGCTCGTCTGGCGGCACATCTTATTTTCCACTGAAAACCGACAGTTCCTGCTGTGTTCATTGCTGCTGTGCTCAATATTGCTCCGGAGGATTTAACTGTAGTTTTTTGTTAAATATAGTCTTTTCTGCTCCTGTGCATATTATTCCACAAAAAATAAATTAATTAATTTAAATCATTCTCTCTCTCTCTCTCTCTCTCTCTCTCTCTCTCTCTATATATATATATATAGTGTGTGTGTGTATAGCAAATATTTAAAAATCAAATATTTAAAGATGTAAAAAAAATAAACAGATACAACTTGCTCTGCCTAAACCAAGGCCCAAATATCCTGTTGTTGAAATTGTTCTCATTTGAGTATTAAATTGGGTTGCAGATGCTTTTTTTGGACTTCTTTAAATGAGGCTTTTCAACCAAGAAAAACAGTTTCATTTTTCAGGATGTCCGTTTAAAGAAGAACAGGTTGTAAGTGAAACAGTCAATTTAGCTCAAAGGGAATCATTTAAGCTGATCATTGAGATGGCCAGCGATTCATTGAACGAGCCATATAACATCAACTTTGCAATGGATATTAATATCCAAAGTATAGTGAAAACACTATTAATTAGCACAGTAACAAGATTGGCAGTTTAAGACATTAACTTGTAAGCAAGAAACACAAGATACTTCTCTTTTCAATATGAACAAGACTTTATTAGATAAATCTAAGAAATATAAACTAATCTAACATATAATCACACACACTCACACATTCACATATTTTCCGGACTATAAATCGCTATAAGTTTGGCTGGTCCTGCGACTTATAGTCAGGTGCGACTTATTTATCAAAATTAATTTGACATGAACCAAGAGAAATGATCCAAGAGAAAACATTACCGTCTACAGCCGCGAGAGGGCGCGCTATGCTGCTCAGTGCTCCTGTAGTCTACACTGAAGACACAGAGCGCCCTCTCGCGGCTGCAGACAGTCATGTTTTCTCTTGGTTCTTGGGTCTAAATAAATGCGACTTATAGTCCAGTGCGACTTATATATGTTTTTCTCCTCATCATGACGTATTTTTGGACTGATGCGACTTATACTCAGGTGCGACTTATAGTCCGAAAAATACGGTAGATATTGTCTTTGCTTGGGGTGTTGCAATGTTTTTCTTGTCCGTTCATAAATCATGTTATCTTATCAATCACGTAGTCTGAATTTTCCCACTCTTGCAGGGTATAATTTTGGACATGATTCCTATAACAAGAATATGATGCATTTGACAAATAACTGGTTGTCAGAAACATTTCAAGCAAGAAGATTCAAACACACACATACTAAACATGAATATGAATCCTTATGCTGGGTACACACCAAAAGATAATCGGGCTGATTTTGGGCCAATTTTCCCCCTTCTGAAAATCCTAGCTATGTCCCGATTATATTGATGGTTCTACAGATTATCAGAGGTGGGTAGAGTACCCAAAAACTTTACTCAAGTAAAAGTTAAAGTAATTCTAGAAATATCTACTCAAGTCAAAGTAAAAGTACTAGTCTTGAATAGTTACTTGAGTAAGAGTAAGAGAGTATCGGATAAAACAATCTACTTAAGTAGTTAGTTACTAGTTACTTTGGGTCATGTATATATTTCATCAGCCTTTACTCCAATTCATGTAATTTATTATAAAACCCTGTCTGTTTGCTTAAGTAACAAATATAGGTGTCATGCCATAACATATTTTTAATACGACTTTATATTAAATGTGAATTTAACATTGAAAGTTAATGTGATATAAATATTGCTACTAATCTTTCATTGTTCAGAAAGAGAGCAAATAACATTTACATTATTAAAGATCATTTTCACTGACAGTCTAGATTTCAATCACTCTCAGAAACTCCCATTAAAATCACTGAAACTGTTAACATTGTGAAATCAATATCTTAATTATAGATTCGTACACACATCTGCACTTTGTTGTTTCTGACAATAAAATTCGGCAGAAAGAGGTATTCAGTAAGTGAGCGAGTGAAGGAATCACCGGCATTTCAGCGGTGACTCATCGGAACACCTCTGATTGGCCATTGCATTCAAAAGCTCAACAGAACCGTGTGTGATTGGTTAATGCGCAGCTCTGTAAAAACTCGTCTATCTCTGGCTCAGCGCCAGCAAGCGATCACAGATTTAGCAGCTGATGATATGACTTGCTGAACGTACTCGCACTGGTGTGATTGTATTAAAATGAATAAAACATTAATCGGCTATTTTTTGTCTTTTGGAAGCTGCATTCAACTTGACTCCCCTCTGTTATAAGCACACGTACTACAAACTAATGTCACAGTGGTATCGTGTACTGTAATCGAATGTAGCCCAAGTTATTACCTGTTAAACAGTAGACAGCACACGCGTTCATCTAAGGGTGTACTCACACTAGCCAGTTTGAACCGTGCCCGAGTGCGTTTGACCACCAAAGCGCGGTTCGTTTGACTAGTGTGAGTGCTCCGAACCGTGCCCGGGTTGGGCTCAATTAGCCGGGCCTGGCCCGCTTGGAAGAGGTGGGCCAGAGCAC
Organism: Carassius gibelio; assembly: GCF_023724105.1. Lineage (NCBI taxonomy): Eukaryota > Metazoa > Chordata > Actinopteri > Cypriniformes > Cyprinidae > Carassius > Carassius gibelio. Next base: position 13,608,645 of record NC_068407.1, read on the forward strand.
AGTTCAGTTGGACTCTGGTGTGGTTCGCATGCAGTGTGAGCGCTAACCGTGCCGGAGCACGGAAAAGAACGCGTTGCATCACGGTTTTGCGACACTCCAAAACCAACATGGCAGGGAAAGGGTCGCTTTGGTCTACGGCAGAGGTGCAAAACATAAAAACTCAAAACTGCAAAGTCCTTGCTGCACTTCAGCTGGTACCTTGCAAACATCCTCATACGAGCAGCACGATTACGTGAAAATTTTCGCGCCACTAAGGCGACACATCTGTTTAACAACAGGCTGTGAGAGGGCTGTGGACCACCGTGGACCAAACGACACAAAATTATCCACAAAGAAAACAGAGCGATGAACTCCATTGTGTTCGGTGAGCGCCGCTCTTCCTGTTTATCCCGAAACCGTCGCACCATAATGACGTAAGCGTGCTCCGGCACGAATACTGATACCCTATATGTGAGTGCAGGCCAGAGGGGAGTGGGGACAATCGTACTCGGGCCCGGTTCATGGCAACCATGCCTAGTGTGAGTACACCCTAATAAGGATCTCCATCGCAAGCAAATAATAGCCTTTGCAGATTTGCTTTCAATTTAGTGCAGTTCCATAGCCCCGTTTTCAACGCTGCTGATATTCTTAAATGTTACAACTCTGAGTGAAGTTGTACAGAGACAGAGAAGATTTCCGAATTAGAAACACGGATCCAAACTACGGCTTTGTATGCGTCTAGCTCAGTGATTCCTGTACATTGTTCGGTTCCAGCAACAGAGCCCCTGCAGCAGGGCAACTGGGTGACAGTGAGGCAGCATAGTCGTGGGTCAAAACACCGCTCTTCTGTTCCGATTAAAACATTAAACAGGTTCTTCCCACTCAGTGATGCACCCACTGAGAAACATGATGAAAGTGCTCTAGTTATTGGTGACTATATTGTATGGAACGTGAATATAGAGTAAATAGCCACCATAGTCAAATGTTTACCGGGAGCCAGAGCGCCTGACATCTTGGCAAATTTAAAAGTGCTGGCTAATGCTAAACATAAATACAGTAAGATTGTTATTCATGCCGGCGCTAATGATGTTCGACTTCGCCAGTCGGAGATCACTAAAAATAATATTACAGAGGTGTGTGAACTTGCAAGCACGATGTCAGACACTGTAATATGCTCTGGGCCCCTCCCTGCTTACCGTGGTGACAAGATGCATAGCAGATTGTCATTAGTCAATGGATGTTTAAGTGGTGCCCACAGAATAACATAGGTTTCATAGACAATTGGACGAGCTTTTGGGGCAGACCTTCCTGGGGTGGTGCCGCTCTTCTCTCTAGAAATATGGCACATAGTCTTGATGATGTAACAGAAACTATGGACTCTCTCTTTTCTATCATTTTAAATACAGTTGCTCCTTTACACTTAAGGAAGGTTAAGGAAACCAGTATGACACCATGGTATAATGAGCATACTCGCACCCTAAAGAGAGCAGCCCAAAAAATGGAGCACAGCTGGAGGAAAACAAAACTACAGGTATTTCGTATTGCTTGGTGGGTAAGTAACCTTTCCTACAGAAAAGCATTAAAAACTGCTAGATCCGATTATTTTTTTCTCTTTTAGAAGAAAACAAACATAACCCCAGGTATTTATTCAGCACACAAAATTGTAAGCATTCAGCCGTCAGCTACAGTATCGCATCAGACAGTCCACTATAGACCCCCTGAGGAACAGTTCCACTCATTCTGTACCATAGGAGAGAAAGAATTGTATAAACTTGTTAAATCATCTAAACCAACAACATGTATGTTTGACCTTGTACCATCTAAGCTCCTAAAAGAGGTGCTTCCAGAAGTCATAGATCCTCTTCTGACTATTATTAATTCCTCATTGTCATTAGGATATGTCCCTAAAACCTTCAAACTGGCTGTTATTAAGCCTCTCATCAAAAAAACACAACTTGGCCCCAAAGAACTAGTTAATTATAGACCAATCTCGAATCTCCCTTTTCTGTCCAAGATACTTTATAAGGTGGTATCCTTACAATTATACTCCTTCTTAGAGAAAATTGGTATATGTCAGGATTTCCAGTCAGGATTTAGAACATATCATAGTACTGAGACTGCTCTCCTTAGAGTTACAAATGACCTGCTCTTATCATCTGATCGTGGTTGTATCTCTCTAATAGTTTTATTGGATCTTAGTGCTGCGTTTGACACAATTGACCACAACATTCTTTTGCATTGACTTGAACACTTTGTAGGCATTAATGGAAGTGCGTTAGCATGGTTTAAATCATACTTATATTACGTCCATCAGTTCGTAGCAGTGAATGAAGATGTATCAAATTGCTCACAAGTGCAGTATGGAGTACCTCAAAGCTCAGTACTAGGGCCGCTACTCTTCACGCTTTATATGTTACCCTTGGGAGATATCATCAGGAAACATGGTGTTAGCTTTCACTGTTATGCTGATGATACTCAGCTCTATATTTCTTCATGGCTCGGTGAAATACACCAATTTGAAAAAATAATGGAATGCATAGTCGTTAAAAAAAAACTGGATGACACGTAATTTCTTACTGCTAAATTCTGCATGTAATAACCTAGAACACTGTTTAAGACTTGATGGCTGCTCTGTCAATTCTTCGTCATCAGTTTGAAACCTTAGCCACCAGATCCAGTCTGTATCCATATCAGAGGGTCACTGCAGTCACCTGAACCCAGTACATATCCAGACCAGATGGTGGATCAGCACCTAGAAAGGACCTCTACATCCCTGAAAGACAGCGGAGACCAGGACAACTAGAGCCCCAGATACAGATCCCCTGTAAAGACCTTGTCTCAGACACCACCAGGAAAAGACCACAGGAAACAGATGATTCTTCTGCACAATCGGACTTTGCAGCAGCCTGGAATTGAACTGCTGGTTTCGTCTGGTCAGAGGAGAACTGGCCCCCCAATTGAGCCTGGTTTCTCCCAAGGTTTTTTTTCTCCATTCTGTCACCGATGGAGTTTCGGTTCCTTGCCGCCTTCGCCTCTGGCTTGCTTAGTTGGGTTACTTCATCTACAGTGATATCATTGACTTGATTGGAAATAAATGCACATAGACTATTTAAACTGAACAGAGATGACATCACTGAATTCAATGATGAACTGCCTTTAACTGTCATTTTGCATTATTGACACATTGTTTTCTTAATGAATGTTGTTCAGTTGCTTTGACGCAATGTATTTTGTTCAAAGCGCTATATAAATAATGGTGACTTGACTTGACTATAGGAGCAAAACGGTTAAATCTAGGATTTTTTTATCCTCATATTTTGAAAATCGTATAAGATGTAAAAAAATATTTTGGTGTGTACCCAGCATTAAGCTATTCAATAGTTATTAAAACTCTTCTCCGAATTGAAATTGTCAATAATTTTTCTAATGGTTTTATGTTGAAAGCTGTTCTGTGAAAGAGTTGTTTGGTTATCTTGCTTCAGAATGTGGTGCTAGAGTTGATTTACAACATCATGTTGCCTTTCTGTGGAATTCGTCTCATGTTATAACCATACTCCAGATCAAATATTGAATTTGTCTGGTTCGGGTCTGATAAGCTACAAGGTTAAGGACCTCAAAGAAACACTGAGAGGCACTGACCCCGACATTCCTCTTGTGTTCGTCAGCGGCAACCATGATCTTGGCAAGACACCCACTCCGGAGAGCATGGAACATTTCTGCTGTGACTGGGGCAATGATTACTTCAGTTTTTGGATGGGTAGGGTGTTGTGTTTGGTGTTGAACTCTCAGTTCTTCTTCGACTCATCAGGCTGTCCTGAGTTAATGGAGGCCCATGAGGTCTGGCTAGAGAGCCAGCTGCAGAGAGTCATCCAGACCCCCTCTCTCCACGTGCTTGTCTTCCAGCACATTCTGCTCTTGCTCCATACACCCGATGAAGAGGATGATTACTTCAACCTGCAGAGGGGAATCAGAGAGCGCTTGATCCAGAGATTCAAACAAGCAGGTGAGAAGAAAGCACTCGAGCCTTACACATCAAACAAGACAAGTAGCAAGTGTTCATACTTCATAGCCTAAAGTATCAAAGAGTGCTCTCTCGTTTAGCCTTTTCCCAAAAATTTGCTAAATAGTAATCAAAATGTTTTTTTCCCAACATTTATTTATTTAATGTATGTATCTTTTTTTCCCCATAAGAACAGGAGTACTTAAATCATGTGGATTTACATTTTTTGCATTGCTTTCACATGACATAAACAAACAGTTTTTGTTCTCAGTTACACTATATAGTTAGACGTATAAATTTGCTTTTCAGTAAGTGGTAAATGCAAGCAAATTCGATGAGTCCATGATTCAGAACAATTACTTATGGTTTGTTTCTGACTGATTTGCAAATGGTTAGATAAATAAAAAATAATACAATTTATTGATTTGTTTGTGAATTAGAGAGAAAGTGTAACATATCAGTAGCATATATGTTAACTAGTCTACATAATGGATCAGTTTACAGTAGACCTACAAACAAAATAATTTATTCAGTTAGTTTTTTGTTTAGTTTTTTCAGTGAAGAATGTGAACTTTCAAATAAAAAAAACAAAAGGTTTACTTTTTTATATTAAATAGAATTGCTTTTCATTCTTTAAAAAAATAAAAAGTATATGTATATATATATATATATATATATATATATATATATATATATATATATGTAAGAATGGCGCATTAAATGGTTCATTTATGGTCACATGATGGAATAGTGCCTTTGTTTTGCCTTTGGCTATTTAATTATGCTGTGAGTGCCCTGGAGTGCTTTTACAGGATACATACTAAAAGCTTTACAGACAAGAAATACGCAGGTTGTCCATACACCAGATTCTATTATGAGTGTAGACTCTATAAGAGGCTTGTTGCGCATAGGTTAATTATTGATCATAGAACTCAGAGCAGGTCGAATCAGAGTGGATGTTGTTTTATTTAACAGCTGTGTGGACATAATGTTGATATCTAATGAGGACTGCCCTTTGCTTTAATAAAGATTTCCACTATTAACAGGCAACTTTTGACTTTCAGCCTGAAAAGACTGCATCTAAATGTAGTTCAAATTTCAAAGTACTACACAAGAATGTTATCATATGGCTATAAGAACGAGGAACTGCAATGTTATTGTTATAGGTTTCAAAGAATATGAATCTTTGAACATGTCAGATTAATTCACTCTCCATTATTTTTCAGTTATAAATTGTAGTACATACTAAAACTATAAACCATTAAATGTTGGAAAAGTATCAAGTACATTCATTGGGTTTAGGGTTATGTGAGCCATGAGGGAAAACATACTTTGTGACATGGTGCATTATCCTGCTGGAAGTAGGGATATGCCAGTATAAATTTTTCATGTTGTGATTAATTGCTAATGCTTTTATCATGGTATTATCACGATATTGAAATTTAGTAATAATACAGTATAACAGGTTTAATAACTTTTTTTCTTAAAACAAAAATACAATAGAGCAATATAGAAAAATATTAAAAATGAAACTTTTTACACAGATTAAAGTGCAAAAGAACTATCAAGTCAAGTCACCTTTATTTATATAGCGCTTTAAACAAAATACATTGCGTCAAAGCAACTGAACAACATTCATTCAGAAAACAGTGTGGCAATAATGCAAAATGACAGTTAAAGGCAGTTCATCATTGAATTCAGTGATGTCATCTCTGTTCAGTTTAAATAGTGTCTGTGCATTCATTTGCAATCAAGTAAATGATATCACTGTAGATGAAGTGACCCCAACTATAAAGACCAATAGGTCTCACTTTACAGTAAGATCCCGTTAGTTAATCTTAGTTAATGCATTAACATTCACAATGAGCATTAGCTACATTTGCTACAGAAGTTATTAATCTTTGTTAAAAAAAAGTCTAAATATTTTAAAAGGGGGGGGGGGGGGTTGAAATGCTATTTCATTCATACTGAGTTTTTTACACTGTTAAAGAGTTGGATTCCCATGCTAAACATGGACAAAGTTTCAAAAATTAAGTTGCACGTTTGAAGGAGTATTTTTGTTCCCAAAATACTCCTTCCGGTTTGTCACAAGTTTCGGAAAGTTTTTTTCGAGTATGGCTCTGTGTGACGTTAGATTGAGCGGAATTTCCTTATATGGGTCCTAAGGCACTTCTGCACGCGCTCCCGTATAGCGAGGCTGAGCAGCACAGACATTTCACTGATCAGGGCGAGAGCGTCGCGAAAAGTCACAAAAGAAGTGTGTTTTTGGTTGCCAGGGCAAGACAACCCTGCACAGATTACCAAAAAAACAGCATTAAGGGACCAGTGGATGGAGTTTATTTTTACAGAGCATCAACGGAGTTGTGCAAGTGTTTTTGTTTGTTCCCTGCATTTCGAAGATGCTTGTTTTACAAACAAGGCCTAGTTTGATGACGGACGTATCGTTTATTTCTTAAGGATGATGCAATCCCAATGAAAAAGGGTCACGATCGTGTGTTGGAACAGCAGGCGGTGAGTAAAACTGCTTCAAATATCTCTGCCTCCTTGTTAGTGCGTCCACCTCCCATCGGAGACCCGGGTTCGAGCCCCGCTCGGAGCGAGTCGTTGCTGCTGCTGCTCTCGTTCAGTTTCAGCCTTGGGATCTGATTCTGGATCATAAATAAACGGCTGAATCTGAGTGTAAGCCATGGTCTGTTTTGGATGATGGTTTTTCCCTCACGGTAATGTCACAGTTTCCACATGCTCTCAACACAAAAGCCTACTGGCGCTCGTGATTCTTTAGCTCCGCCCACACGTCACGCCTCCAGCGGCTCGTGTTTTTCCGACTTTTTGCAGTTACGAAGGATGCAGTACTACTCTATAGGTACTCAAGATTAACAGGATATTGAGTGAAAACGAGCATTTCACCCCCCCTTTAAGTATTCATCAAGGATGCCTCTAACCCTATCCGTGGACCTTTCACCCTCCTTCCATCCGGCAGACGTTACAGAAGCCTATGCTCTCACACTAGTAGGCTCAGGGAGAGCTTCTTCCTCGAGGCTGTGACACTTCTAAACTCCACACTACCAATCTAACCTGCATCTGCTTTCTTACTGCACTGGTCACAGTACTTTACATACATGTATTTGCACTACTCATATTTTGCAGACTACACATCGTTCAAGCTATCACACTGTAAACTATCTAACATTGTTAATGTACATAGCACAATAAACTATTTCTATAAATAGTATTGCACTACTGATTACTTTGCATAGAATACATTGTTTAACAATACTATTGCGCACTCATCTAACTGTATTACCACTGTTCTTACGTTGCTGCTGTTCATAATGTATATATATAAAACCCCATATCCCTACGTTGCATTCCTATTTATAATCTGTACATACTCTGTTTAATACTGTAGCAACTCCACTGTAGATTCTGTAACTCATAGATTCACTTACTCTGCACTTTTATGTATATAAAACACTATATTCTTGCACTTCTGGTTAGATGCTAACTGCATTTCATTAGCTCTGTACTTGTACTCTGCATAATGACAATAAAGTTGAATCCATGATGAACACGGCAAATCCACAAATCTGAATGACTATTTAAATCTATTTAAATACATTTTAGAAAGTAGCAGCTGCTTTAGTTATGGGGTTTCCAGGGTAACAGCTGCATTTTCTGCAGTTTAGTGCCATCTGCTGTCAGAGAGAAAATCTGCGCGTCTCTCACATGTTCCCCCATGCACTTCTCATGTGCTTGTTTATATCAGAGTACATGCTCTTTCAATTTTTTATTTTTTATTTACAGTATTTAGAAGTGCCCACGATATCAATATTGTGCATATTTATTACCGTGATATATTGCATTACCGAATACCGGGACATGTCTAGCTGGAAGTAGCCATCAGAAGATGGGTACACTGTAGTCATAAAGGGATGGACATGGTGAGCAACAATATTCAGGTATAGGCTGTGGCGTTCAAACAATGCTCAATTGGTACTAAGTGGACCAAAGTGTGGCAAAAAATATCCCCCACATCATTACACCATCACCACCAGCCTGAACCGTTGAGACAAGGCAGGATGGATCCATGCGTTCATGTTCTTTATGCCAAATTCTGACTTAACCATCTGACTGTCTCATGATTCATCAGACCAGGCAACGGTTCCCCAATTTTCTATTGTCTAATTGTGGTGAGCTTGTGTGAATTGTAGCCTCTGTTTCCTGTTCTTAGCTGACAGGAGTGGCATCCAGTGTGGTCTTCTGCTGCTATAGCCCATCTGCTTCAGGGTTCGATGTGTTGTGCATTCAGAGATGATATTCTGCATACCTTGTAATGTGTGGTTATTTGAGTTACTGTTGCCTTTCAATCATCTATAACCAGTCTGCCCATTCTCCTCTGACCTCAACAAAGCATTTTCATCCACACAACTGCCACTCACTAGATATTTCTCTTTTTTCAGCCTATTCTCTGTAAACCCTAAAGATGGTTGTACGTGAAACTCCCAGCAGGTCAGCTGTTTTTGAAATACTCAGACCAACTCGTCTGGCACCAACAACAATTCCACGTTCAAAATCAATTAAATCCCCTTTCTTCCCCCTTCTGATTCCCCATCCACTCCACAGATTCCTTCTGAACACCACTTTTACTATTTCCATTTCCGTTTTCTAATTTCTCAATGATCAAAACATGGAACATGCAAATATGAGGAATTTGCTTGAAAAAATAAACCAGTCCTCTTGGAGATCAGAGATCCCTGTCAGAGGAAAACACAGCCACTGCCCAGAAAAACTCATTTTCTCAGGCTCTTTGAGCTCATAGATTTAATATCCTGCTGCAAATTATATTTGTATGATTTAAACCGCATTTTCTAAAAGGAAGCAAGACTGTGAGGAGAAGATGATTTTTTTGAGACATCTGCCTTAAGGGAAAACATGCTGATCACTCCAGATGTCTGTTAGCTTTGAGGTTTGTACAGTGGGTGGCATTTGTAATGAATACATATAACATACAGTTCCAGATATCACTAGCTGTTAACAGACCATATTCCTTTGCTGCAGTAACATATATTAGTAGAATACTGTTCATCCCTAATGCCCTGTAATAGCTGTCTGTCAGGTTCTCTTTGCTTTGTGATAAGCCTTGCGTTAATAATAAAATGTACTGTGTAGCAGCAGGGTTGAATCGTAGCGTCAGTTGTAATACTGTTAAATTAGACTTTTTTCAGTTAAAGTGTTTACATTGATTTTGATTTGAATTTTTCAGTAAAGTTTCTTAATAATTTAACAAGATAACCTACCTGCATTGCGATGTTAAGAATGATATCCAATCATCAGACATTATGAGCATGTTTTATTGACACAAGGCTGTTCATTAATATCTTTAGTGCAATCCTATTGGACGTTCTGTAACACTTGCCTGAGTTAGCACCAAGATGGGCGGAGCTTAGTGTAATATGTGTCAGTTTTTAATTATTTAGAAAATAATCTTATATTTACAGCCAATAAGAGAGTAGAACTTATATCTGTTTAAGTTTTTCTCACTGTCAAAATTAATTTGACACATGTTCTCTAATTTTTAGAGATAGGAATTTGGGGTTTTCATGTATGCCAAAATCATCAGTATTAAAACAATAAAAGACCTGAAATATTTCAGTTGGTGTGCAATGAATCTAAAATATATGAAAGTTTAATTTTTATAATTACATTATGGAAAATAATGAACTTTTATCACAATTTGCTAATTTTTTTAGAAGGACCTGTATTTGGGTATAGTGTGTTTTGAACACCTGAATACTGGGATGCATTTTATTCCCACTAATATGCATAGAATAAACCCATGTGACATGTTTTTAATTTACTTCAAGTCTTTATCCTAATGGCATATTTTATTAGGCTTACATTTTAGTGCTTAAGAGCCATTGTTAAGTAAAATATATATGTTTGTGTGTTTTGTAAATACCCTAGATTGCATCTTATTGGTAAATCTACAATAGTACTCTTGGCAACAGCACTAAACAAACAAGCAGAAGGAGAGCTTGTGCTATCTTAAAAGGCAACTTGTGTTTTTGAGCCCACATTTCATTGTGTTATAATGCAAAACCATTTCATTTTAAATTACCATTCAACATTTCTGACACTGCCAGTGGTGCTATCTTGTAGTGTGTTAATTAGCAGTGATAAGCCAAGTGTTTCCTCTGCTATTTCAGCTGTCTTAAGGCTCTCATTCAGCACACGCCAGTAGAAATGAGCGCAGGATTCGGTTAATCAACAGAACGCTTGTCATCTGCTGAGAATTGTAGGTAAGCTGGCAAGCGTGTTGTTTTAGGCAGACATTGAAGAATTGTGTGTTCTGTGGAGGTTACAGTGTGATGGAGTGCCTATTGTTATCAGATATCCTTTAGGAGAGGTTTGGTTGTGTTTTTGTGTATCTCAAGGTCTTGCATCATTGTATGGAGTGTTTCAGGGGCTTAAAAAGATAAATAGCATCATTTGGCAAAAATGGACTTAACAGGATCAGTTTACAAGCCCTGGATTGCATTTAGGGTCTATTAGACTATTATGTCTTTGATTGGTAATTTGGTTTAACGGAATAGTTAACCCTAAAGGGAAATATTTGGAAAATGTACTCACCCTCAGGCCATGAGTTTGTTTTTCTTTGGAAAACATTTGGAGAAATTAAGGATTACATCACTTGCTCACCAGTGGATCCTCTGAAGTGAATGGGTGCCGTCAGAATGAGAGTCCACACAGTTTATAAAACACCACAATAATCCACAAACCGACTCCAGTCCATCACTTAATGACTTGTGAAGCTAAAAAAGCTGCATGTTTGTAAAAAAAATAAAAATAAAATACAAGCAATTTTTTCACAGAAGAAAACAAAATTATTCAGCTTTTTGCTTCACAGCACATTATTGATGGACTGGAGTCATGTGGATCACTTGTGGGTTCTTGTGGTGCTTTTATCAGCTGTTTGACGTCTCGTTCTGACGGCACTCTTTCACTGCACAGGATCCATAGTGAGCAAGTAATGTACTGCTAAAATTTTGTTCCGATGAAGAAACAAATTCAGCAACATCTTTGGAAGGTCTAAGGGGGAGTGAATGTTCAGCAAATTTTTTTGTTTTTGGGTGAACTATTTCTTAAAGTTAAAATGCAGATTGTAGAAACTTAATTTACTTAGTTTTTCATCAAAACATCGTAGCTGTATGCTGTTAATTATTTTCATGTTTTATTATGGCTGATAAATGGCCATTATTAAAGTTCTATTATTTTGTATAAATACAAATAAATGTAATATTTAGCACTAAAAACTCAAATTAATCATATTAAATGCAGCAGTAAATTGTCACAACATTATAACGTACAGAACAGTATGAAAATTGTTTATTGATTTTTGGCATTTATTAAAGATTACTTTTAATAGTGTGGTTAAATTATTAGTGTGTTTAAAGTTTGCATAAGTGCTAGATGACTGCAAAAGTAATTTAATTGTAAAAATTGAGGAAATGAACAATTACATCTCCAATTTCGATCTGTATAGATAAACTAAAAAACACGTCTTCAAGCACTTTTTGCAGGTCATATAAAATATCCCATTTAAATATGTTTTTTTCCAGATAAGAAACAGCTACATTGTGTATAGGAATCAGCTTGATTGAAGTTGCCAAACACAATGCCAGTTGTATTACATGCATATTCGTATTTAATTGTAATTACACATTTAGAGGATCTAGAGTGATAAATAGGTGTGATATATATGACCAGCATAAGCAATGCTCTCCTTGCACAAAATCATTTTGTACTTCCTTCTGTCTTGCAAATTATTTCTGGCAGAGTTTTGTGAATAATGTATCCCAGTGGCCTAATGACAGCACACACAAACAGGCAGAAACACACACACAACCCTCAGACTAAACCGTTAATGCAGTCTGAGTAGTTTGAATAGATGAGACTGAGGATTTACATATCATCCAAATCTGGCAGATCCGTAAGTTCTGTGGGAATAGAGACTCTAGAAGTGCGTTTAGTGTGTCTCCAGAGAACTGAACGCTTCCTTATTGGACTAGATCTCAGGCTTATTTTATGTGAATGTTTATTTTTAGTATGTACTATTCTCTCACATTCTCAGCAAATTTCACCTCTGTTGATCCCTAGATACTACTATACTTGCAGTAATGAGCCCATTAATTAACAGGCAGATAAATGGGATTTTCTCAAATGCATCTACAAGATGTGAAATAAAAAGCAATTCATGAGATGGAAATAAGTCGCTGGAAGCAGTGGACAAAATTCAGCAGAAATTTACTGTGGAAGCAATACAGAAGGGTGCTGTCATATTCTGTTCATAGCAGTGCTGTTGGCATTGGTGTAGAATCCCAGAATTCTCAGCGGAATGGCGTTTTTTGTTCATCTTTGCAAGGATATCTTCTTATAAACATGCAGAAACTACTAACTTTACAGCAAATCTCCACAACTGATTCCACCACAGCACTGTTTGTTGAGAATTCACAGCTTATTAATCAGCCTGATTACAGAACTGGTGGGAGTATGGACACACTGCTATGTTCCCAGCCAAAAATCACAAGCGAGAAAAGAAGCGACTGTAAAGCGTGCTGGGATAACGTCGCAAAAAATGCAGAAACCTTTATGGCATATAAAGCAAAACTATGTGCAAACAAACAGAGAGACACATATTAATGCAACTTTTTTTAAGTCTTGATTTTGAAAAGACTTTCTATTGTTCCATTAAAAGCATAAATATATAAAGAGAGAGAGAAAAAAAAAATATATATATAAAACATACATTTGATTGATTGATTGGTTCATTCATTTGTTTGTTCATTCGTTTGTTCATTTACTTTATAAATTTGGTCTGTTGTCTGTGAAACAAGGCTTAAATCTAGTCCAAGACTAAAATGATTTGAGTTTAAACTGAAAGAAACATGCACTGACTGATTTTTAAATGATAAAAGGATGCTTTCTTAATGTCAAGCATGTACTTTTGCTGACCGCCCATAGAAAATAACACAAACAAATCTTTTTTTTTTATATATATATAATTTCAGGCCCTGATTTGTGCAGTATATGTGGACAGTGAAGCAGGTTTCAGGCTGATGTGTAGTTACATTAGATATGTGCAGTCATCATTAACAGTATTGCATGTCTAATTATTCTGTTCGGTAGTGCAGTAGAGAGAGTGTCCTTAGAGTAAATGACTTGTTTAAGAAGTGCTTTGATTTTTCTTCCCACTCCTCAGTTTCACATCTGACTTCTCCAGATAATTGGACACTTTTTTTTTCTTTATCCGTCCACTATGTTGCTTGTTTCCTTCAAGTGGAATAGAGGTTATGATATGTGAAAGATGCTAAACATGTGTATAATCTTCCAACTAAAGTCATTTAAATGCAGTTATAATTCATCCTAATGTTTTGTTCCTGTTGTTTTAATTATTTTAACATTACTTGGGAAGGTTTCTTTATGTGCTGCACTGTGTAAGTCTTTGAGTGTCAAGGTATTTAATTGTGTCTGCTTGTGTGATTTGGTTTCATTAGCAGTGTCCAACAAAGCATGCAGATAGCTCTCATGTGTGTGTGGAATAAGAACAACTTGTGAAATTTAGATGAACTCTTGACAGCAAGCAGCAGTCTGTAATTATACCTCTAAACATTGTGTTCTGTCATTATAATTTTCTCCGTTTTTCTTCTATGGATTTTGGTGTGCCATCTTCTTCCTTGCCATCATCACTGTGGTTTTTGGCACCTTTATTCTGTCTGAATTAAAAATTCATGTGATATTTCGTTTCTCGTTTCCAAATGCATCGATTAACTTGGTATGGGGTACCAACTTTTCAAAATTCTCTTCAGAAAAGAAACCTCAGCTAAACTGTGGAAGACCCATCTCCAGTTTCACGTCCCTCAAAAAAAGAGAGAGCTCATTTGTGTCTCTCACTCTCTGTGACTTGATGAACTACTGTGATTCTGCATTCGGTCCATTGCTTTAAATTTCCTGAATGGCAGAGCCTTGGCCCCCGCTGCAGGGGAGAGACGAGAAGCTTCACAATGGTTATGCAGATGGACGGGAAACTGCCCATGCCCGTGTGGATTTGCAGTCATGTCTACGTGGAGACACAGACAATCAGACAGGAAATGCAGATGATTCAGTCAGTGGCAGTGTTGAGCTCATAGCCTCATAATGTTGTTTTGATTAATCTTTTGCATAAATGTGCACCACATTGCAATCCATGCTGGTCAAGAACTGACTACTTAGAATGGAACAGACTATCTGACTAACATCTGTGTTATACTTCTCAAAAGTGTGTGGTCGGAAAGATTTGTTAATATTTTTTTAAAGAAGTCTCTTATGCTCATCAAGGCTGCATTTATTTGATAGAAAAAAACAAACACTAAAAACACTAACATTGTGAAATATAAGAGTTGTGAAATATTACAATTTAAATAACATTTTAATATGTTAATATAATAATAAAACTGGAGTGTATATCTAAACTAATACAATACACATTCAAAATTATAATATATTAATATGAATCTATTTTAGAATATAATTTATTCCTGTGATGCAAAGAGGAATTCTCAAAAGCCATTACTCCAGTTACGTATGCTGATCTGACACTGAACAAACATTTGTTTCTTATGATCAATGCAGAAAACAACTGTGTTACTTAATATTTTTCTTAATATTTTTGAGGATTCTTTGGTCAATGGAAAGTTTAAAAGAACAGAATTTTTTATATACATATTTTGTAATATTACGTTACTGGCACTTTTGATCAGTTTGAAAGTGACGTGACATACAGCCAAGTATGGTGACCCATACTCAGAATTAGTGCTCTGCATTTAACCCATCCAAAGTGCACACACACAGCACTGAACACACACACACTGTGAACACACACCCGGAGCAGTGGGCAGCCATTTTGTGCTGCAGCGCCCGGGGAGCAGTTGGGGGTTTGGTCCCTTGCTCAAGGGCACCTCATTCATGGTATTGAAGGTGGAGAGAGTCCTGTACATTCATTCCCCCCACCTACAATTCCTGCCAGCCCAAGACTTGAACTTGCAGCCCTTGGATTGCAAGTTCAACAATCTAACCATTAGGCCATGACTACCCCCTTGACTTGACAAAGTGTAATCTCTGTTAGTTTTGTCTTTAAGTGTCATTTAAGGGTTGTTTATTTAAAACAGACTCACAATAAATGTGTTGAAGAAACGACTTTAAAAAGTTATTTTATTTTATTTTTTGTGGTAGAAATTCTCATATGCATCTGATCTAAGTTAAACTGGGTGTCTCCCAACACCAGATGTTATCCTTAGGTGTCTCTGACCGCATCAACAATAGATCTGACTGCACTGGAGAACCAGGCCTTAGACATTTCAGTTAGAAATTATAGTTACCTAATGCCTAAGAATGTCACACTGAGTCGGATGATGTCTCACCCCCATGAAAACTATCACTCAGGAATAAGATTTCTAGTGTTCGACTACATCAGTGTAGCAGTAACCAGACAGACTCTAGACGATGCCTTTGAATGCTTTAATTAGGGTAGGATATCTTGTTTTAGTCACAGAGAAACCCTCCAGTAAAAAAAGAAAAAGAAAAAAGATCGATCAATAGAACAGTTTTTATTATTTTCAGTGTCCATTCGCAAAAATATTGCCACATTTTGTATAAGTATAAAGTAGACAAATGTTAAGACTGCAAAGAAGAGAAATTATAGTTTTATAGTTAGTATATATATATATATATATATATATATATATATATATATACAGTATTGTTCAAAATAATAGCAGTACAATGTGACTAACCAGAATAATCAAGGTTTTTAGTATATTTTTTATTGCTACGTGGCAAACAAGTTACCAGTAGGTTCAGTAGATTGTCAGAAAACAAACAAGACCCAGCATTCATGATATGCACGCTCTTAAGGCTGTGCAATTGGGCAATTAGTTGAAAGGGGTGTGTTCAAAAAAATAGCAGTGTCTACCTTTGACTGTACAAACTCAAAACTATTTTGTACAAACATTTTTTTTTTCTGGGATTTAGCAATCCTGTGAATCACTAAACTAATATTTAGTTGTATGACCACAGTTTTTTAAAACTGCTTGACATCTGTGTGGCATGGAGTCAACCAACTTGTGGCACCTCTCAGCTGTTATTCCACTCCATGATTCTTTAACAACATTCCACAATTCATTCACATTTCTTGGTTTTGCTTCAGAAACAGCATTTTTGATATCACCCCACAAGTTCTCAATTGGATTAAGGTCTGGAGATTGGGCTGGCCACTCCATAACATTAATTTTGTTGGTTTGGAACCAAGACTTTGCCCGTTTACTAGTGTGTTTTGGGTCATTGTCTTGTTGAAACAACCATTTCAAGGGCATGTCCTCTTCAGCATAGGGCAACATGACCTCTTCAAGTATTTTAACATATGCAAACTGATCCATGATCCCTGGTATGCGATAAATAGGCCCAACACCATAGTAGGAGAAACATGCCCATATCATGATGCTTGCACCTCCATGCTTCACTGTCTTCACTGTGTACTGTGGCTTGAATTCAGAGTTTGGGGGTCGTCTCACATACTGCCTGTGGCCCTTGGACCCAAAAAGAACTATTTTACTCTCATCAGTCCACAAAATGTTCCTCCATTTCTCTTTAGGCCAGTTGATGTGTTCTTTGGCAAATTGTAACCTCTTCTGCACATGCCTTTTTTTTAACAGAGGGACTTTGCGGGGGATTCTTGAAAATAGATTAGCTTCACACAGACGTCTTCTAACTGTCACAGTACTTACAGGTAACTCCAGACTGTCTTTGATCATCCTGGAGGTGATCATTGGCTGAGCCTTTGCCATTCTGGTTATTCTTCTATCCATTTTGATGGTTGTCTTCCGTTTTCTTCCACGTCTCTCTGGTTTTGCTCTCCATTTTAAGGCATTGGAGATCATTTTAGCTGAACAGCCTATCATTTTTTGCACCTCTTTATAGGTTTTCCCCTCTCTAATCAACTTTTTAATCAAAGTACGCTGTTCTTCTGAACAATGTCTTGAACGACCCATTTTCCTCAGCTTTCAAATGCATGTTCAACAAGTGTTGGCTTCATCCTTAAATAGGGGCCACCTGATTCACACCTGTTTCTTCACAAAATTGATGACCTCAGTGATTGAATGCCACACTGCTATTTTTTTGAACACCCCTTTCAACTAATTCAACTAATTGCCCAATTGCACAGCCTTAAGAGCGTGCATATCATGAATGCTGGGTCTCATTTGTTTTCTGAGAATCTACTGAACCTACTGGTAACTTGTTTGCCACGTAGCAATAAAAAATATACTAAAAACCTTGATTATTCTGGTTAGTCACATTGTACTGCTATTATTTTGAACAATACTGTATATATATATATATATATATATATATATATATATATATATATATATATATATAAAATGATTAATTTAAAAGAAAAACCTTCACAATTGATACAAAGGAGGGGAAAATCTATTTAGACTTTGAGAACAGCTTTTGTACCCTTCCAACAGAAACAAGTACACAGACAAACTCTATAATTTTGACCCATACAGTGTATTTTTGGCTATTGCTACAAATATTCCCCCCTGCTAATTATGACTGGTTTTGTGGTCTAGGGTCACAAATATCTCTCATTTCAGGGGTGAAAGCTGTGTTCTGTAGTCAAAACCACAGAAATGCAGGGGGCTGCTATGATGGGCTGGATATGGTGGTGAGCTCCGCTGTTGGTTGTCAGTTGGGAGACGACACTCATGGTGTGTGAGTGGTGGTAATTACTGAAGATGACATCATTCATCATAGTCTGAATCAATTAACCATAAGAGGAATGGACGAAGATGTGAAGAAATTGTTGGTTTGAATCCACCTGCAGATCACTAATCATGTAGTTTTATCTTCATCTTCAGCATTCATTATAGAACCTGAGCTATTGTTTGTACATTTAGAGTTTTTAGGTGTGTTTTTTTACAGGAATGAACAGAGACTTACGTTCGGAATACATTAGCAAGCATTAAAAATTGGAACCACTGGCTCTATTGATCTTTGATACTCACATCATTTGTCTCCATACTTTAATCATGCAAATGCATCTAAGAAATCCTTAAACACTGAAGTTAAATCACCTCATCATGCTAATGGAGTGAGGAGATGCTAGGGTACAATGATAGTTTAATAGTGCTGAACATTTTGGATGACAGTTTGATGAGTTCACTCCTTGCTCCTTTCTGCTCATTACTCTGTTCCATCTATGAGAGGAGGAAAGAGGGAATCTCCATGGTAACTATTGAAAGACGTGGCTGCGGTGACCGGGACATCGAGTCACTTGTTCTGTGGGTGGATCACCAAAATCATAATTGCTGACCTCACCTCACACTTAGAAGCTCCAGAACACAGCCAGGTGTGACTGAGCAAATTAGGCAGCGTGCATGCAGGAAGAAAGACAGCTTATAATGACCAAGCTCTTGTCTTAATGCAGTCTGTGACTTCATAGCTTCCTCAACAGTGTCATTCTGTAGATGCTAAAATTAAACTTGATATTTTCGGTTTTCTCTGTATCTTCACATGTAATATTTATGTGTAATGTCTAATGCTATGATCATTCAGAGTGGTTCAAAAGTTTTCATTATAAATTATGTAATCGGCATTGAGTGGAAAGTACAACTTAAAAATGAACAGGATTGTCAGGATGTTCCATTATTAGATTTTTTTCCCCTTTTGCTTTAAAGGGATAGTAAAAAAAAAAAAAAAGATGTTTATCTGCTTACCCCCAGGGCATCCAAGATGTAGGTGACTTTGTTTCTTCAGTAGAACACAAACCAAGATTTTTAACTCAAGCCGTTGCAGTCTATCAGTCTTGTTAATATAAGTGATTGGGAATCACAGCTAAAACATACAATAAAACAACAAAAAAAAAAAACATACACAAACAAAACCAAATGAAACCCTGCGACTCGTGACGATACACTGATGTGTAAAGACACAAAACAATCGGTCTGTGCAAGAAACTGAACAATATTTATATAATTTTTTGTACCTCTGATTCACACAATGTCCGAACTGTTAGAACTCTCCTGAGCACATTCTCAGCAGCAGACCTGTGAGTTATCATCTTCTTCTTCTTGCTTTATGGCGTATCGCAGACTTTTAAGTGCTATTTTGCCCGGGCGCATGGTCTAAACAGGTTGTCCCTATTCTCTTAATGAGTAATGGGTGTTTTTTGGGCGTAATGTGCAATAAACCAATCAGAGTGTCATCTTCCATTCCCTTTAAGAGCCAGTTGCGCTCTTGCCACGACGTATTTGCTATTTACATGGCGGAATTATGCAGTCTATTTTCAGCTCCTTTAAATAGCATTGCACTTGCAATGCACCTGAACACACCTCTTTTTTAGACCAGCAAGCCCATCGGCGCACAAATGACGTGGTGCTGGATGAGAAAACGCGAATGGCGCCGGACTGAAACTAGCAAACACACTTGCGCTCCGCCTTGCATCGCATTGCGCTGGGTGTATGATAGGGCCAATAGTGTCAATGGTCCATTTGAGAGAGATATGTGGAGGTAACGCACTTATTAGTCTGCGATCCACCATAAAGCAAGAAGAAGAAGAAGACACTTCCTCACATGCCTGCTTGAGAACGCGCACAGGAGGACATGCTCAGGAGACTTCTACCAGTTTGGACATTGCGTGAATCAGCAGTAAAAATGTATATAAATACTGTTCAGTTTCTTGCATAGACGATCATTTTTGTGTCTTTACACATTAATGTGTCATCAAAAGCTGCAGGATTTAATTTGGATTTGTTTGTGTATGTTTTTTTTTTTTTTTTTTAATTGTATGTTTTAGCTGTGTTTCCCATCCACTTACATTATAATAGTGATAGACTGCAACGGCTTGAGTTTAAATCTTGGTTTGTGTTCTACTTAAGAAACAAAGTCACCTACATCCTGGATGCCCTGGGGGTAAGCAGATAAACATCACATTTTTGGGTGAACTATCACAGCTGCATTGACATCTGAATGACTTAAAGTCCTGAAAAGAGGAGGTCACAACATATTCAAAGTTGCAAATTTACACTTTACGGTAAGGTCCCATTTGTTAACTAACATGCACTAGCAGTGAGCAATACAATTTCATAACATTTATTAACCTTTTAATGTTAAAAATATATTTGTTCATTGTGCATGTTAGTTCAGGTTTTTGATCAAAAAAAATATTAGTAAATGTTGAAATTAACATAAACCAAGAATAGTAAATATAGAAATATTGTAGAAATATTGGTCATTGTTATTTTTTATCTAATGTGATTAATAATGTTAACAAATGATACCTTATTGTACTGGAGATTGTGACCAATTTTACTTATTTGATTAATGACTAAGGAGAACAGTAAGCATAGAATCTAAAACATTTCTTATCCTTTTTATTATGATTCTTTATTTTTTTTTTCAGAATCTTATAATTTTTATTATTTCAAGGTTTAATAGAATTAAAGGGATAGTTCACCAAAAAATAAAATAAAAACATGATTTACTCAACCTCGGGTTATACTAGGTGTATCTGAAATTCCTCTTTCAGACAAACGCAATCGCAGTTATATTTAAAAAATGTCCTGGCTCTTTCAATAATGGCAGTGAATGGTGCCCCTCTTTTTGAAGCCCAAAAAAGTACATCCATCTATCAAAAACTCCATACTACTGTAGGGTATCAGACCCGAATGAGACAATTAGAGATTCGATCGGAAGCAGGGTTGAAAAACGAGGAACCAAATTCCACAGAAAGGCTCAAGACAGGATGTTGTAGATCAAATCCCACTGCCACAAGCCAGAACCAAGCCCACTAACTAGCAGCTTGAACAGCTTTCAACATTACAACAGAACAATTATTGATAGTTCCAATTTGGAAAGGAGATTTTCAAATTTGAGGCAAGCAATCAAGATTGATGGTCAAGAGATGCACGGCATGACCATCACATGCTTTTAGTTTGGCTTTTAGTTTTAGCTCTTAGCTTTTGCTCTTAGCCATGCTTCTTTTTTTTTTAGCACACCTGCTGCTACTGTACTGAGCCATGATGAGAAGAAACACAACCTAGTCTCATCAAACTTAAGTTCTGTTCTTTTACTTTAGTTTCTTTTCTTTTCCGTTGAGAGTTTTGTGTTCTGAGTTAAGTTTTGTAACGCCGTGTCTCAGAGTCTGACCTCAAGTACCTGCCTAAAACTACAACCAGCCCACAACTCCACATCTTCAGACAACTCACAATCACAGGCCTCCCAAGACATAACTTTAACGACTCCTGATCTCCCAGTCAACCAGCAATTTTGGAAACCCCCTTTTCGATGACAACAAAGGGAACCCCCTTTACACATGCAATGCAAGTAACTTACCCCCAGACTCTGAGCTGAACTGGGTTAGCCCATCTGATATAATTGTAACCTCATTGAGAAACTCAATGCAAGGGTTAATTAAGTGATTGATGGTTGTTCATGTCTATGCAATTTCATGTATGGCTGTAAACTTGGGATTTCACATTTTCATTCTCTTAAACTCATTCTTCCCTAACTTTCTATCTTCCTGCAACTTGTGTGAATGTGTGAGTGCGTGTGCTTATATGTTAGATTAGTTTATGTCTTAGATTTATCAATAAAGCCTTATTCATATTGACAGGAGAAGTATCCTGTTACTTGCTAATTAATAGTGTTTTCTCTATACTCTGGATATTATCCATTGCAGAGTTGATGTTATACGGCTCGTTCAATGAATCGCTGGCCGTCTCAGTTATCAGCCGTAAAACAGTGATTCTGTCCAAATTCCCTTTAAAATCCTAAATGAATCCCTTTCAGCTAAATTGACCGGTTTCCCTTACACGGCTCTGGGGTGTTAATAAAGGCCTTCTGAAGCGAAACGATGCATTAGTGTAAGAAAAATATAGATTTTATTTTTTTACACTGTAATCTCCAGCATTTGAGCACAGCGGAAGACGCAACATAAGCTTCGGGAAGAGAGTGACGGACACGGAAGCACAGGAGAAAACGAAAAAAATATTGCCCAGCCATATTTTTTTGAACAGGAGTATACCGACCAGGAACTCTGCAAAATGGAGAAGGCTGCAGCAGAACAAACTACAGATGTACTGTAGTTCACGTCTTCTTCCCTATGCTGTAAACAAAACTTGGTTCTCACAAGACTACACTCTTCTCCCTGAAGCATCTTCCGCTACGCCTACAACATATGCTCCAACGCCTTGTTGTGAACACGCCTGCTTGAGAGACCAGAAGCTGGAGATTACAGTTTATACAGTACATTTTTTAAATCTATATTTTTCAAACACTAATGCATCATTTCACTTCAGAAAGCCTTTATTAACACCCTGGAGCCATGTGGAGTAGTTTTATGAAGGATGGATGCACTTTTTTCAGCTTCAAAAAACAGGGGCACCATTCATTTACAGCTTGGAAGAGCCAGGACAATTTTTTATATAACTGCGATTGTGTTTGTCTGAAAGAGGAATGTCTGATATGCCTAGGATAACCTGAGGGTGAGTAAAATATAGACTAATTTTCATTTTTGGGTGAACTATCTTTTTAAATTAGATTTAGAATTTTATATATTGTCATATTTTAGTATTATAATTCAAAAATACGGTAAAACTAATTGAAAAATGTAATGCTTTGTTTCTGTTTTTACAATTTAGCTTTTCATTTAAAGATCTTTTGGTTTTAAATTCAGGGCTCCAGACTACAAATAAAATTCACACAAATTTAGCAGGAATCATTTAAAATCTAGTTGCCACTGACAACAGTTAGAAAAACCTTGTGCTTGTGTGTTTTTAATCAGATAGTCAAAAAGATTCACAGTCAGCTGTTTGAATCAGACTCAAGACTATAAAGAAAATACTGGAAATAAAAACATTTAACGTATTTTATTTAAAAAGCAGAAATATTTGATTTGTAGTGATATGTTAATGGCACAAGTACAATAAAGATCATTCGAGTGACAACCTCGTTATGAATCAGTGATACAAAAAAAAAAATTTCAGCTGGTGTGGCTCAAGGAATTTTGATATTTTTAATGATATTTTACTTCAGTCGAGATAACTAAAGTGACAGCATCAAATGGTCAACAAAACAAAAAATTACTAAAAGAATCATTGACAGAAAAAATACCACACCAACTTTTCCTCCATTACACAAAACAATCTTTCCCATTGCTAGCAGCTCACTGCACAGACCTGACTCAGTGAACCTAGACATAAGATGTCCCTTGTCATGTTACCTTGTTTTCTCTCCAGCTTCTTCCTGCAGCAGCTCTTGTATATTGAAAGCATCTTCCTGTGCTTTTTGTTCTGATCTCAAGCCCGAGGGCAAGTAATCAGCATGTCACTCTAAAATAGCATGCAGTACTCAAGGATGTACAACATAATACGATTTGTCCAGGTCAGTGACTACACCGTAGTAATGGCCTCTGTTCTTACATTGATAATTTGGATATGTCACAGTAAGTCAGCTGTAAAGAGATACACAGGTTTCTGTTATAGAAATTCAGGTTTCTTATAGAAATAGGCCATTGGTCAGTTTGTAAAGCACAGTTTTTCTTGCCCAGCCCGGTTGATTCTCACATGGACAAGCAGCATAGCATGAAGATGAATTCAGTCTTGGAACAGGAGGACATTTGACATTTAGCAGGTTGGTTTTCTTCACACAGCAGAATGAACTCCTACACTGAGTAAATCACAGGGCATCAACAGCCTGACATATAAACCACTGATAATAACCACCTGCCGAACAGCCAAAACTGGCTTTATCTTAGCTGCTATATTGAAGTGTAAACTATCCTTTATTCAACAGTTAATTCCGGAATCCTAGACCGATCAGAAAAGTAGACAGGGTTCAATTTAATATTAAATAAATCAGTTTGTCTGAATCTGCGATGGGGTATTTTTCTGTGAGTTTTTCTGCAGGGTACATCTACACGGCAGAAGGTGGCAGCAACTCTGCAAGTGAATGTCTTTATGAGTTATTCGTTCAACTAATTCAACTAAACGTTGATTTATGAGTGTCTTTATGAGAGAATCACTGACTAATTCCCTTAGATTCATTCAAAAATGCTGATTCATTTACAATCTCATAAAAAAGGTGCACTGTCACAATACTCAATACAAGGGGCGAAAGCTAAAAGGTACATCTTTGTACCTTATTTACTGCTAAATTATACATATTAGCACCTTTTGAAAATGTATTGACCCAGTGTATTTTTTTTGAGTGTATAGGGATAAAATGAGTGACTAATGAGTAATATGAGTGATTTAATCATTCACTTAACTGTTTCATTGAAAAATGCTGATTCACTCAGGAATGAAACACCACCGTGAGTTGCAACAACATTTATACAAATGCTTTATTTTAAACGGTTTGTGTTGGCAGCACAAAACCAGACAATGTTGGCCATTGCTTTATTTAAAATGAATGTCATTCATTGTTAAGTTCTTGCTACTAAACTATACACATGTCAAGAGTTAATGAAAAGGCGGCTTAAAACCTGGTAAAGGCCATCCGCGAGCATTCCCATTCAGCCAACCCACGCCTCAATTTCCCACTTTTCCAATAAGCGAAATAAAGGGTCCAAAAGTTTGAAGCAAGAACTTTCCACAAGCCAACACTTGTCAGTCAACCCTCACACAGACTTTGACAGATTTCTGTACAGTCTGTCCATCTGTGCAAGCTATTTCAGTGGAGTTGGATTGTAACAAAGTCATTTTCATTATGCAGTGAGGTGGAGGGCACATTAGCAAAGAGACGGAGACACACACTACATCATTAAGATGCCTCATTGGCATTGTAAAATGACTTGGCCTATAAATACCTCTCTAAATAAGACTAGAAAACCCTAGTCATTTTAGATGGATTGAGATGCTTCACTTCAAAAAAAAGAAGGTTAAGAAGGTTTCTCATACATAATGCCATGGGTTGTGTGACCTCACATATGACCTTGTCTTGTTTATGCCTCTTTTGTTTTTTTAATTAGAATTTCAACTTATTTTTTTGCATAGAAACTACTTACAGAAGGTATCTATTGTACGTGAACATTAATCCCTTTTTACTGGTTCTTTTAACATCCAGTAAGAATGCTAATGCGGATAATCTGCCAGCACATTTTCTCACACCGGGCAGCCTTGATTTTCATCCTCTGCTTCAGTTAGATTATTACACATGATATTTATATATTTGGATTAAAGGGAATTGCAAAATGGGGCTATTTTATTTATTTATTTAAAGCACCTTTAGATTTATTAGCCACACTGCAGTTTGGTTTCAACAATAAGAGCTCCATTTTTAAATTCACTGGCACAAAAACTGTCTGATCAAATGGAGCAGCTGTAGTAATTTTGTAAAATATGAAATGTGTTTCCACTTTCAACCGCAAAATATTTTCTGTTATTATTTGTTCTGTTAAAATGCATTTTCTGGTGACTCACAGCAGTGCGTTTTTAAATGTGAGACATCAGCAGTGAAGTCGCAAAGTTTGATTTTCCCCAGACACTTTACATTACTGAAAGATCATTTATCATGTAACTAGCCCGTTTATTTTGTATCCTTGAAGCTTTAAATTCCCTCAAGAATGTTCCCTCTGTGGTTTTTGAGTTTACTTCATCAGGCTTACACTTTTCTCACTGTAACTTCATTTGGTGTTTGCAAACCAAATATCCTGCAGTGTTAGTCATGTACCTTGGTGACTTTAATCTAATTTGTGGTAGGCTTTGCCTTGAAGGTGCTATATGCCTTCAACTAATTCACCATCTATCCGAAACCTCACTGCTCCAACATATGACCACACATCTGAACACTTAATGTTCAAAATTTGGGTCAATGTTCACCCAAAAATTAAGTCTGTCATCATATACTCACCCTCATGTCTTTCCGAACCTGTATGACTTTTTTCAGCGTAAAAAGATGTTTTGAAAATGTGTCCTTATAATTAAATGTAACAATATTGTCTTTTATGTTTACAGGTTTGGTGCAACATGAAATTATGACATAATGAACGA